>NC_138038.1:28283995-28965315 GCF_964106645.2 Podarcis pityusensis
TCATTAAATTGGAAGAGGTCATGTAGTTCAACCCCTTGCAATCCAGGTATCACAACATGCAGTCCTCCACCCAATTTGAAACCATAACGGACCCTGCTTAGACATTAGTTTATACCACAATGCATAAATTTTTAGTGCATACTAATGACTGGAAGAGTTTTTCTTCTAAGAATACCACATTTGAGGTAATTTTGCTTAAAACCCCTTTGGATAGTCAGCATGTGATAAAAAAAATGTTCAAAACAATTCTCAGAAAAATGTCTTCTGAGAAATGTTGGGTCAGTTCTAAGAAATGTTCAGCTTCCCTTATCATTCCCGATGAGATGTGCTTCATTGAGTTATTCCTCAAAGAGATATTCAATCAACACGGTGTTTAAAAGCAAATTTTTCTTAAGAGACTAATTACGGCATAATGCCCACTGCTTCTCACACATCCCTTTTGCAGTTATAGCCTAAATAAGAAGCTTTGAGCATGAAGACGTGATCTGGTTTTAAATTCAACTGATCCATGAGATTGACTGATGAATCTTAGAATCTCAATGCCTACAGAACATGACTTTGAAAAGCAATCAAGCAGCCATAGTCAAGAGACCTTTGTGTTTCTAATCCTAAAATTAAATATTAGGACGCAGAAGGGAGCATTCCAAGATTTTGACTGCCTTGAATTTCAGGTGAGAATTACATGCACAGGCTGAATGCATGATTATTCCCATCACTGTGATATAAAGGCTACTACTATACTGACCAGTTTGCTGTCAGACTCAGGTGTGTCTTTGATCATCCATTTAGCATTGTGACATGCTCAGCAGTGGCATCATAATTCCTTCTTTGTTGACACCTTGTGAAAATGCAAGAGCCCTGTACTCCTTTGTATACAATCAACCCAGAGCACCACCAGGATTTATAGAGGGACTTTGTTAATCACCCAATTGCTACAAGAGCCTTGTTCTCTTCCTATCTAGGCACTCTAAGCTAGGATATGGGAAAGCTTTGGGTCTCCAATGTTGATGATCTACAGCTCCCATCAAGCTGATGTTGGTAGGAGCTGATGGGAGTTGAACAACATCTGGAGGATCACAGTTTCCCCATTCCTATCCTTCCATAATGGACCAATATGCAACCTGCCTCTTCAGTTATCTAAATTTCAGTGGATAAATGATAAAGCAGCCTTTGCTTAGATACACCTGGATCTGGATATATCTGGAAGGTAAGAGAGAAAGTAGATGCTATATAGCATAAAAAATTATGTTGATGTGGGTGCAAGCTTTTAATAGTCACAAAGCTCCTTGCTAAAGCTGGGTAACAGCTAACAGTTCACTGATCTACAAGTGCAAATATTTGAGTTATTTGAATTATTTCACTGTGTCTGTTGGTAATTTACACATGTTCTGATAATTCTGATTATTGATGGCATTGCATTTCAGAGGATAACTATATCTTGCAGCTATCACTTAGAGGTGTTGGTGATTAAATGGTATATAAAACCTGTTAAATAAAATAATAAATACCTTGCCTCACTTGACCAACCCAGTTTATAACCACAGATTATTTTGACATGTTTGTTCCATCAATAAATTCATGTGGTTTCACCCTGACATAATTCGGAATCATCCAAAAGACAAAGTTATTTTGTTTCTCATGTTCTTTAGTTGTGGGAGCATGGTTGCATTTCCTGACTGATCCAGGGTGAGCGGGGTCACTAAAATTCTGGAGCCATGATTGCCTGGTTGATATTTTGTAAAGCATTTAAGTTGGTCTCAGGCTACCTTATTAGGAAGAAGGATGATATCATTTGTATAGCCTTTATGCCAAAAATCGTAATACACTTGCAATATCAGAAAGGCAGCAATCTTTGCATTATGGGTTTCTATCCACCGAGTGGCTCCCTCAGCCATTTTATAAAGCTCTCCTAGGGGTGCCTTATTTCCAGAAAAAGCAGGCAGGTTAATCTAAGCACTCAAATTCAAAACAGTTCACCTTTGTCCTTGTTTTTCTTATATCATGGGAATAATTTAAGCGAGACTTGGAGGAACAAATACCTGAATAGGACTATTGGGAGACTTGAATCCAGGACGAGATCCCTTTAATTCAGATGGGGGCAAATACTAGAATAACATGAGGGGAGAGTAATATTGATTGCACAAATTGTTCTTCTTCCCCTTCAACAGATTAAAAGGATGTTGACATTAGAGAGGAGAAATGAAACCACCATTACAGAATTTGTCCTTCATGGCTTTGGAGAACTCCAGGAGTTACATATTCTTCTCTTTGTGCTGTTTCTAATCATCTACATCATGACTATGGCTGGGAACCTGATCATTGTCACATTGGTTGTGACTGATCAGCACCTCCACACCCCCATGTATTTCTTCCTGGGCAACTTGTCTTGCTTGGAGACCTGCTATAGCTCGACCATCCTCCCCAGAATTCTGGCCAGTTTATTAAGCAAAAACCCAGGTGTATCCGTTAATGGCTGCATTGTGCAATTATGGGCATTTGTTTTCTTAGCAGTAACTGAGTGCTATCTCCTGGCAGCAATGTCTTATGACCGTTACATAGCAATATGCCGCCCCTTGCATTATTCTGTCCTTATGAATTTCAAGGTTTGTCTCCAGCTGGTAGCTGGGTCTTGGATTGGCAGTTTTGTCATAGACACAATATTGTTAGGTTTTATACTACAGGTAACCTTCTGTGGCCACAATGTGATTGAGCATTTCTTTTGTGATTTCATTCCGATGATGAACCTGGCCTGCAGTGATGCAAGTCAGGTGAAACTGGTATCGGCTGTTCTGACTTCTATCTCTACCCTGCCACCATTCGTTCTGACTATAGCATCATACGTATGCATCATCACTGCCATTCTTGGCATCCCATCCACCACAGGAAGGCAAAAGGCTTTCTCCACTTGCTCTTCCCATCTCATTGTGGTGACCATTTTCTATGACTCTCTCACCATTGTGTATCTTTTACAAGACAACAATCAACTGAGAACACTCAATAAGGTATTCTCTATCTTTTATACCTTCTTGACACCTCTGCTTAATCCCCTTATATACAGCCTGAGGAACAAAGAGGTGAAGGAGGCCTTAAGGAGAACAGCCAACAAATGTGCTAACTGTATAAGAGTTCATTGAATTTTGTTTTCTTTTTCTCCCCCCCCCCCCCGATTCTAACAAAAATATTCTCCCATTTACTCCAATGTAAATCTGAAACACTAAAGTCAACGGGGTTTTACTCCAGATTTAGAAACAGCAGCGATTAATGATCTTCCTAACATGTAGCCTTGGAAGCAGCGAGCATTCGGGTACCACTTTTCAAATCCATATGCTAATTCCTATCAAGTTGGTTCTGGAGCTGTGCTATATTTGGTCATTTATTTTATGCTGCCAACCTTAAGAAAAAAAAAATAATGGTGGTAAACAGCAACACATCAAAAATAAACTTACAACCAAATGCAAAATGCCATGAAGACTCATCACCACTGCCACTTCTTCCTCCAGCACCATTGTGTCACTTTACAAACCACCTCATGCATTGTGTGTTGTTGTCTGTAAAGAATCCCCAACATTCAAGATCCTGACTGTGTGTATATGCACCACATGACTGGGGCACCTGATTGTGCATTTCTCCTGATTGTGCAGTGCATCTTCCTTTGAGCAGGAGTTTAGACACTGGGGTTTCTTTTCATGCAACCCTGTGCGACATGTGTTTGTTGAAGGAAGAAGATGTCACTGGAGAGACACTGCCTGGCTGTGAGTGCTGAAGAGCCCAGACTCACTGGAATAACTCTGGGGTTGGGTCAAATGTCAAAAATGTTTTTAAATAGTTTTTAATTTGTGCTGTTTTAAATTTCGGTTTTATGGTTTGCTTTTTGCTTGTTGGGGGAGGGATTAACATTTAGTTGCAGTTGGGTATCAGTTTAATTTTTAGTAGAACTGTGAATTTTTTGTTTTGTTTTTTGATTAGTTTCTATTGTTTTATATAGTTTGTATTCTGTTCTTAAGGGGGGAGAGTCAGGGCTGCCTGGGAGTAGGCCCCAGCCAACAGTGATCTCAGTGATCACGGGTAGGAGGAGGAGTTATGCTAAGACCAGACCATGTCATTACTGAGGAGGCAGGTTTTGTTGTTGTTTGAAGACTATCCCTGCCTTCGAGTCTGGTATTGACCGGATGGAAATCCAAGAAGGGACCTCTTTTAAAAAAAACTCTGTGAGTTCAATCAAATTCTTCATTTGATCATCTCTTGCACCTCTTATTAAATCCCCTCATTGCTGTCGACTTGGGTATAATTTTTTGCCACCCTTCCCTTGTCACTTGTAAAATCCATAGTAAAACATACTTCTGGAAGTGTTACACAAGGAGAGAGTCACATATTGTATTAATGAAAATTCCTCTCCATCATTCTTCCCACTTTGTATAGAAACTAGCTACAAAGTTTGGAAGGCCAGAGGTAACCTAGAGGGAAACCAAGAACACCTGCTAGTCTCCACCTCCCAAGGAGATAACAGGAAGAAGATCCATGGTAAAATATCCATGTCTCATAGATTTACAATATCTTCATGGCTCCCCATGGCATTTCAAAAGCCCTAAATGCCTAATATCTTTCAGGAAGACAGGGCATTTAGCCTTCTAAAAAAACCAATTGACCTCAGTTTGGGGAGAATCGTTGGCATAAAATCCACACTGAGGTTTTAAGACTCATTGCTTCTCACACTTTCTTTCCCTTGCAAGTACTCTGCACTCAGTTCTAAGAAGAAGCGAACTTGTAGAACACATCTTATCTCGGCTAATATTCCTTTTCCAATCTAGATGGTCCTTCTTTGAACTCCTCTTTCTTTACTTTTACTCTGTTAGGATTTTGGGGTGTTTTAGTATGGTTTTAGTATGGCAGTTTGATCAAACTGTGGGAGGCAGTGGAGGACAGAAGTGCCTGGCGTGCTCTGGTCCATGGGGTCACGAAGAGTCGGACACGACTAAACGACTAAACAACAACAACAAGTATGGCTTCAGGGAGACATTTCAGAATTGAGGGGAATCTTTCATTGTACATGTGTAATATTGTGAAAAGCTTGAAAACAGACCTTTGTGTTATAATATGAATACTTATAAATTAACAAATAACTAAAAATAGGAATCAAGTGATGTATATTCCAATGTATATTGTCACTCATTCCGTATCACATGAAATTGCATGTGACATGGTGATTATTGCTTGAACTGTTTATCATTTGGTACACTATAGAATGTTTTTACGCGTAAAAATACAAACACATACCACACATTCCCATGAGTCTTTTCTTCTGAGTTTGATTACACTCCTAGGAGTAATGGAAGTAAATATGGATAAAATCCAGTGCAGCATCTCAGTATAGAGAGCAGTAAGAGAAATTGCCTCCCAAACAGCTATGGGGAGAGAATGGTGTGATACATTGAAAAGGCAAATCACATTGGCTGCCCAGAAAAACAACACAGATCACAACCAGGCATGAAAACGAAGCATGTAAACACTTGCATGAAATCACCCAAGATCTGCCCACAAACAGCTTGGTAAGTCTATTTGATTAGATGACTTTTCAGTTATTTTATTCATGACCTCTTGGATAAACTTTGAAGTGTACACAGTTCAGGAAGATCTAGAAACCAGAGTTTTACAATGCAAAAGCCCATGCTCAGTTTGTCACAGCCAGGGTTAATGGCTAGGAATAGCAGACATCTCACATATTTTATTACTGTAAATTCCTTGGGGGTCTCTTTTATTGTGAGAAGTGATTTATGAATTCAGTGAACGTAATGAAACATCTAGAAGCAGAACCTTGAAGGCATAACATACCTACTGGATAAAAAGCAAATTTTATCACAAGTTAAATATATTTATGGGCTTCCTAGTAAAAATCTGCAAAGGTCAGATGTGCAGAATAGCCACCATGTCACCAATAATTATACATTTTCATTCATTAAAGAGAATATTCTGGCCTGCACATCCTCATTCCACATAGAAGAGGCCAGGTCAGCCTGTGTCGGTCTTAGCAAATGCATACTGGAAATGTGACATGGACAAAAACTGTTAAATCTCTATCACATGAAATTCCATGTAACATGGAGATAACTAATTGTGCCTCCTTTCTTAAATAAAGGTTTATAAAGATAAATATTTAAATAAAATAGGGACATGGGTGGTGCTGTGGTCTAAATCCAAAGTCCAAACTCTTGGATTTGTCAATCGGAAGGTCGGTGGTTCGAATCCCTGCAATGGAGTGAGCTCCCGTTGCTCTGTCCCAGCTCCTGCCAACCTAGGAGTTTGAAAGCATGCCAGTGCAAGTGGATAAATAGGTACTGCTGCTGCAGCAGGTAGGTAAACAGTGTTTCTGTGCACTCTGGCTTCCATCACAGTGTTCCATTGCGCCAGAAGTGGTTTAGTCATGCTGGCCACATGACCCAGAAAGCTGTCTCTGGACAAACACCAGCTCCCTCCACCTGAAAGCGAGATGAGCTGCGCAACCCCATAGTCACCTTTGACTGGACTTAACCATCCAGGGGTCCTTTACCTTTTACTTTACCTTTCTTAAATGTGTTTGCTCCTCTTTGCAGGAACCACACACAAGCACTATGTTCAACCAGTCATCTGGAGTGGTGGAATTCCTTCTGTATGGATTCTCTGATACTCAGGAATGGGAGACATTTCATTTCATTACTTTCCTGGTCATTTATCTGATGGCTGTCACTGAAAACCTTCTCATCATCACAGTCATCACCTGCAGTCCTCAGCTTCACAAACCCATGTACTTCTTTCTAGCCAATCTGGCATTCCAAGACCTTGGCTCCATATCTGTCTCAGTTCCCAAATCCTTGTCAAATTCCCTGATGAACACCAATACCATTTCATACAATGGATGCATCTGCCAGGTTTTCTACTTTATGTTCTTCACTGTATCTCATTTTTTCCTCCTTGGCATCATGGCATATGACCGCTACTTTGCTATCTGCAATCCTCTGCACTATGAGACTGTGATGAACAGAAAAGCATGTGTCAAAATGGCAATCAGTGCATGGATTACTGGGCTTATCTATTCCACAGTATATACTGGCAGTACATTCACAATTGAGTTCTGTTCTAATGACATCAGTCAGTTTTTCTGTGAAATTCCACAGTTATTCAAAATTGCTTGCTCTGATTCATATCTCATCGCATTTTGGGTTATTTGTGTTGGTGCATCTCTGGCTTTTACATACTTTGCTCTGATAGTTTATTCTTATGTTCAGATCTTCAGGGCAGTTCTCAGAATTCCTTCTGCCCAGGGAAAGGAAAAGGCCTTCTCAACTTGCTTGCCACACCTTATTGTAATATCTGTATATTTTGCCAGTGGTTCATTTGCCTATCTAAAGCCAACTTCTGGGTCCCTATCAGCCATGGATCTTGTGGCTTCTATGTTCTACTGCATGTTGCCTCCAGTTATAAACCCAATAATCTATAGTATTCGGAATAGGCAACTGAAATCAGCATTGTGGAAGTTGACTGCAAAATTTTTCACGCCAATTTTTCTTCCCCAATTTGCAATATGTTTCTCTTCCTGTAAAAATATAGTAAAACATTTTTAAACATACAGATAAAACCTGTGTTGAAATCTTTATTTTCATTTCAGTTGCAAATCTTTTGAGAACACACTTGCTAATTAATAGCAATTGTTGTTGTTTAGTCATTTAGTCATGTCCGTCTCTCCGTGACCACATGGACCAGAGCACGCCAGGTACTCCTGTCTTCCACTGCCTCCCGCAGTTTGGTCAAACTCATGCTGGTAGCTTCGAGAACACTATCCAACCATCTCGTCCTCTGTCTTCCCCTTCTCCTTGTGCCCTCCATCTTTCCCAACATCAGGGTCTTTTCCAGGGAGTCTTTTCTCACGAGGTGGCCAAAGTATTGGAGCCTCAGCTTCAGGATCTGTCCTTCCAGTGAGCACTCAGGACTGATTTCCTTAAGAATGGATAGGTTTGGTCTTTTTGCAGTCCATGGGACTCTCAAGAGTCTCCTCCAGCACCATAATTCAAAAGCATCAATTCTTCGGTGATCAGCCTTCTTTATGGTCCAGCTCTCACTTCCATACATCACTACTGGGAAAACCATAGCTTTAACTATACAGACCTTTGTTGGCAAGGTGATGTCTCTGCTTTTTAAGATGTTGTCTAATAGATTCAGAAATTGATCTATAATTTCTGTGCTCCATTAGAGTAATAAACTGTTATATAGGTTCAGCAATAGCTCTTACTATTTTCATGCTCTGTTGCAGAGGGGATTTTATTTAGTTAATTTACTTGTTTTGTACTTATTTTCACACATATTTTTATGTTGATTCTGCTGAATTGTGCCAGGTCTATGGCAAGTTAGAACTATGCTTTCAGCTTGATTGTATGTGTGATTGTATTGGCCTAATACCGTATTGGCCTGAATATAAGCTGCACTTTCCCCCCAAATTCTGACCGTGAAAGGTTAAAGTGCGGTTCAATTTGCAACCTTACAAAAATTGCCTTTTATGATATTGCTGCTGAAACAGACACATGGTAAAAGGGAACAAAAAAAAAAAAGTTTTATTGCCGATTTGCAAGCTTGAGACTGTTGTGGAATTAATTCTAATGTCATTCATCGCTTTCACTTGCGGGTCCTTTCTAGTACCAGTAGGGTTTTCTTCTACATCTGCCATTTACGGCTGTGAATGCCTGCAGAATTTTAAGGGAGGGGCTTCTATTCGGGTATTGTTTTTTTACTCCCCTCCATTGAATGTTAAAGGTGTGGCTTATTTGTGGGTGCGCCTTATATTTGGGCCAATATGGTAAATCTCTATTCAGCAGATTTCTGCAAGCAGAACACTTCCTTGATTGACAGAATGTGATTGTCCTCAGACTCATGTACGTTAGGGGAGATGGCCCCATGGAAAGTGGACTTTCTGTATTCACAGAGTTGCAAACATTCTGGGAAACATGAGCTACAAACCACCCACCAAGTCCAGTTTTTGCTTTGAGTCATAGCAAAGCATAAAAAAGAGGGCAGGTGGATTGGGAGATCTGGTGAAGGGTAAGAGAACAGGGCTCCCCAGAGGCTCTGTGGTCTTAATTACCCACGACCATGCCTCCCACAGGTCCTGATTGGACAGCGGGGCCACCCCTAGGTGGGTTCCACCCAGCACCAGTGATGTGGCCCAGACGGCAACAAGAGAGGCGTCAATCTCCCCTCCACCAGAACACTGCAGGGGCCCCAATACTTGGACACAACGGCGCCCACCAGAAAAAAGGTGAGCGGATTTCTCAGATTTGTACCTTGGATCCCAAATGCCTTGGAGTCGAATATTTTGGCTCCTGAACTCCGCAAACCCGGAAATGAATGTTCCCATTTGTGAATGTTCTGCGGAACCCGAACGTCTGGTGTGGCTTCCGCAACTTTCGATTGGCTACAGGAGCTTACTGCAGGCAATCGGAAGCTGCGCTTTGGTTTCCAAAAGTTTTGGAAGTCAAACGGACTTCCAGAATGGATTCTGTTCGACTTCCGAGGTACGACTGTATTTAGAACAAGCTTTTTAAGGCTTGCACCTTTTCCAAATCCTTTAACACCCTGTAGCTATTGTCAGGGAACTGCCATCGGAAGGAAGGGAGGTGGAAGGGCTCACACAGGTTGGGAGAGACTCAGCAGCTGAAGAGGGAACCAGTAGGGGGAGAAGAGCTGAGCTGAGGGAAAGTGAGCTGGAGGGATGGCTCCGAGACACTTCCAGCGAAAACAGTGGGGAGGTTTCAGGACCTCCTGTAGGGACACCCACTCCTCGCCGGAAACTGTCACGCAGAGAGTCCAGAAGACGTGTTTCCGTTAAGGAGCTTTTATGTTGGAAGCGATTCCGAAAGCAACCACTGTCGGAATCTGCAAGCGACTGACAGAGCCATGTTTAAGGGGCTCCGTTACAGACAGAGGTTTGCAAACTTGAACAAACTCTGAGAGACTTGGATTTTACGCACAAGCAGCTCATCGTCCCATCACAGCATTCCGACAGTCTCTGTGAGAAGTTTGTGCAGGAGAAGGCATCATGAGCAACCCAGCCGGAACCGGAGAAGCAGGAGCTGGAGCTCCGCGTGCTTTCAATCGTTTATGAACCACGTCCTGGGGCCTTTGCTTTACAAGAATTGTGTGGCCTTCTTAGATGACGTGTTAGTATATTCAGAGAATGAGGAGCAGCATGTAAAAGACGTCAGGGAAGTGTTGGGCAGACTGCAAGCCAATCAGCTGTGGGTGAAGCTAGAGAAGTGTCAGTTTCATGCCAAGGAGGTGGAATTCCTGGGGTACCGCTTGTCGGACAAGGGATTGGCCATGGATCCTGGCAAGGTCCAAGCGGTACTGGAATGGAAAACACCGAAAACAAGGAAGGATGTGCAAAGATTCCTTGGATTTGGAAACTTCTATCGGAAGTTCATCAGAAATTTTGCCCACTTGACGGCTCCCATTACGGACTGTCTCAGCAGTAAGAGGAAATTCGTTTGGACGGCGGAGGCGGAGCGAGCTTTTGAGGAACTGAAAAGGGCGTTCACTTCGGAAGAACAGCTCCTGCATGTGGATTTACAAAAACCGATGCGAGTGGAGACGGACGCATCAGACCGGGCTGTGGGGGCGGTGCTTTTGCAGCCTGGGAAGGAGGAGTCAGAGTGGAGACAGTGTGCCTTTTTTTCGCGAAAGCTGAACAAATCTGAGAGGAACTACACGGTGTATGACCGAGAACTACTTGCCATTCATGAAGCGTTCAGGAGATGGAGGCATTTATTAATTGGGGCACAACATAAGGTGCAAGTGTGCACGGACCACAAGAACTTAGAGTATTGGAGAACGGCACGAGTGCTCAACCAACGGCAAGTACGATGGGCCCAGGAGTTCTCCAAATTTCACTTTGAAATCTGTTATGTGCCAGGTCCAGAAAATGTTAGGGCGGACGCTCTCTCACGCAAACCTGAATATTTGGAAGGGGAGGGGGGACCCGAAGAGAGACATGTCATCCCAGAGGACCGCTGGGTGTGTGGGGCGGCATTGGTGGGGCAAAGAGAACTGGTAGAGGAAACAGAGAATGATGAATATGCCCAGAATAAGCTCAGAGGTCTTAGGGGTGAGGGAGAGGAACCAGGGGGTTTTGAGGAAAGAAATGGAGCGTTGTATTACAAAGGGGCACTGTATATCCCCGAAGGAGACTTAAGGGGGAGGGTACTCAAGCAGTTGCACGACAGCCCCACGGCGGGGCATTTTGGACAACACAAAACCATGTGGTTGGTCACCAGGGAATTTTGGTGGCCTAAGGTGAGGGAAGATGTACGGGAGTATGTAAGAGGGTGTGAGCAATGCCAGCGAGCCAAAGGGGAGAGGCGGGCGCCGGCGGGGCTATTAGAACCCTTACCAACCCCAGAACGACCTTGGGAGGCAGTGTCGATAGATTTTATGACTGATCTGCCGAAGTCCAAGGGGAAAACAGCCATCATGGTGGTGGTAGACCTACTGACAAAGATGTGCCACTTTGTAGCCTGCTCGCATGCAGTCACGGCGGAAGAGACAGCGAAGTTATTTGTAGAACACATTTTTAGGTTGCACGGGGTGCCATTGAGGGTGGTCTCACACCGAGGAAAACAATTTACTTCCAGGTTCTGGAGGAAGCTCATGAGCTTACTGAAGGTGGAGGTCAACTTTTCGACTGCCCGGCACCCTGAAACCAACGGGCAGGCGGAAAGAGCAAACGGTGTCCTCCAGCAATACCTGAGGTGTTATGTCAATGACAGAGAGAATGACTGGGTAGAGAAGTTGGCGCTGGCGGAATTTGCCTACAACAATGCAGAGAATGTGTCCACAGGGATGAGCCCCTTCTTGGCTAATTATGGGTGTCATCCCAGGGCATTCCCAGGGGGAGGAGGGGAGAGATGGAGCATCCCGGCAGCAGAGCATTTTGTAGAAGAAATGGAAGCAATCCATCGTCAGCTCCAACTCAACTTAGAAAGGGCGAAGAAAGAATACAAGAGGCAGGCAGACAAGAACCGAAGGGAAGGTGAAACCATAAGGGTGGGAGATCGGGTGTGGCTGTCAACCCAAGGGTTGCCGTTCAAAGGAGGTTGTAAGAAATTAAGACCCAGGAGGTTGGGTCCCTTTGAGGTCATTCAACAAGTCAACCCAGTGGCTTTCAGGCTCCGGTTACCCAACCACATGAAACTGCACCCAGTATTTCACAGGTCGTTACTGTCACCGTATGAGGGGGGACGAGAAGGGATGTCCACTCGGGGACCGATCATAGAAGAAAGGGAATGCAGCAGCCATGTGGCAGAAATCCTCGACGCCAGGTGGAAGGGGGATCAGGTGGAGTATTTGGTAGCGTGGGAAGGAGAACCGGAGTCAGAAAACACTTGGGTAATGGCAGAAGATATCAATGACGAGGTATTGATAGAAACGTTCCATCAAAGGTTCCCAAGGAAACCTCAGCCTGTGGAGAGGTTCCGGAGGGAATACTTTGGGACCACCGATGAGGAGGAGGAGTTGGAAGGATTCACGGATTCGGAAGGGGAAGGGGAGATGGACTCTGAGGAGGAGGAGTACTTCGAGACCAGGAAATGCGACAGGTGGAGAGAAGTGTTCGAGACATCGGAAGGTGAAGGAAGTTCCTTCCGGGGTTTTGCCTCCTCACCGCCCATAGAGGAGGGGGCGGGAGGGGGTGAAGGGGGCCCTGGAGGGGAGGTGGATGTCAGGGAACTGCCATCGGAAGGAAGGGAGGTGGAAGGGCTCACACAGGTTGGGAGAGACTCAGCAGCTGAAGAGGGAACCAGTAGGGGGAGAAGAGCTGAGCTGAGGGAAAGTGAGCAGGAGGGATGGCTCCGAGACACTTCCAGCGAAAACAGTGGGGAGGTTTCAGGACCTCCTGTAGGGACACCCACTCCTCACCGGAAACTGTCACGCAGAGAGTCCAGAAGACGTGTTTCCGTTAAGGAGCTTTTATGTTGGAAGCGATTCCGAAAGCAACCACTGTCGGAATCTGCAAGCGACTGACAGAGCCATGTTTAAGGGGCTCCGTTACAGACAGAGGTTTGCAAACTTGACCAAACTCTGAGGGACTTGGATTTTACGCACAAGCAGCTCATCGTCCCATCACAGCTATCAAAAAGAAAGGATATTTAATGATTTTTTAAAATAATTTAGCCTCACCTTGAGGGAATGTTCAGGGTGGCAATAGAGGATATATTATTTATTAATATCCTTCCTAACTTGCGCTAGCATGTTCCTTTACTTATCAGAGTGCATTCCCCTTTACACAGCAGAAAACTTGTTGCAGGCTCATTAGAACCTCTTACTATTATGCAATTCAATCTGCCTCAGATTGAACTGTATGTTCCTGGTAATCCCTCCTTAAAGAATAAAGACACCACAGTCTTATTCATAAGCAATAAAAAGAAAGTTTACTCACGATCAGGCAGAGCACGGTGTGATGCCTGAAGGCAGACTTTAGGCTTAAAGTTACAAACGTATAAAAACAGGTTTACCCCATAAGGGAAGTGACCTGAGGGACTGCTTGGCTGGCAGCCAGCAGTTCATTCCAGGAAGTTTGCAGGACAAAAGGAAGATGGAAAAGAGAGAGAGTGGCAGCATGCCTTGTCCTTTTACCATGTCTGGAAAGGTCACACCCACCCACTAGTTACATGCAAGGAAGGATGTTCCAGGGCAGGAGGAACAGGAAGTTTTGACTGGCTCAACCAAACATTCCATTGCATGTCCACTCTAGGAAAAGAAGGAATGTTGTACTTGGCTGATCTCAGTGGATTACATCCCACACACCTTGGGTATAAAAGCTAATGTTTCTTGCCATAGCAAAAAGGTGTTTTCTCTCTCTGAAATACCTTCACAGTGAGGTAGTAAGACTTGTTGCTTTTCTCACAAAAACTGGGCACTCAAATCTGAGGAGAACAGATAATTGAACATCACAACCACAGCATAAATTATACAGAATAATTAAGAAATCATCAGTAAAATAATTACAAATCACCAGTATAACAACCACCTTCTATGGAACACTATTAAGAAAGCTACTAAAAGAAATTAAGCTAAACAGAACAACCATAACAAAAGTCATATTATAAGATTCACAAGGCACTATAGCTGCAGGTAGCAACGAAGTCAGAAAATGAACAGATTGTGTTAGATTTTAGCAGGAGTATACTTATGTTGTCCACATGAATCAGAGGCGTGCAGTGAATCTTTTTATGGGGATACATTAGGGCTGGAGGTGCCAGCTTTTAAGGGTGATTTGGGGCAGGGGCAACATCTGTGTGTGAGCATCACCCCTCCTTCCCTAAGCCGGACAGAAGCTTCTCCAGCTTTGGGAAGGAAGTGCCTGGCTTTAGTACTTTAATACTCTCATTTACCAGGAATATTGAGGGGCCAAGCCTAGTTCCCTGGTCCACTGACTGCCTGCAACGGACACGGATCAACAATATTCAAAGTTTAGTTGGGAAGTATAAGACAGGTTGAGCAAGGGGCTAAACAAAATATTTATGGATGCAAACATTTTCCTAAGGGATTTATATTTGAAGCAGGGCTGGAACTCTTATTAGGCAAAGTGAGGGGGCCACTCCAGTTTTGTTGGTCAAATACAGTGGTACCTCGGGTTACATATGCTTCAGGTTACATATGCTTCAGGTTACAGACTCC
Organism: Podarcis pityusensis; assembly: GCF_964106645.2. NCBI lineage: Eukaryota > Metazoa > Chordata > Lepidosauria > Squamata > Lacertidae > Podarcis > Podarcis pityusensis. The sequence goes on from NC_138038.1 coordinate 28,298,690, forward strand.
GCTAACCCAGAAATAGTACCTCGGGTTAAGAACTTTGTTTCAGGATGAGAACAGAAATCGTGCTCTGGCGGTGCGGCAGCAGCGGGAGGCCCCATTAGCTAAAGTGGTGCTTCAGGTTAAGAACAGTTTCAGGTTAAGAACAGACCTCCGGAACGAATTAAGTACTTAACCCAAGGTACCATTGTAGTGACATCAAAATGCTGTTTATTTCATTTTAAATTATTGCCAGAGTGCAGAAGAGGAATTTGTAAAGGGTTTTCTGGTGTGTGCTTTTGCTTCAGGTGCCCAAATTTCTTAATTTGGCTTTTTTTTGGTAAAGAACTCTATCCCACTGGAATTCTGCACATACTGTTTTATTTTGAACAGTGTGGATGGTACTGTCACACAGAGAGATAGCTGCTGTAGTTCAAGCAAAGTGTAGTTGGTGATCCACACCAAATATCCTCCCCATTGCTGGGTTCATAACTGGTGGCAACATGCAACAAACATAGACGCCACAAGATCTGTCTATATGTTGTGTATCTTATTTGCTGGTTCTGTATACAAATTATCCAATGGCCTATTCTATTCAAAGATTCTTGAAGCAGTAACTTCCGGTTTGCTGCGGAAGGAATGGCAGTGTGTTTCAGATTGTCCGCTTAAGGGACGACCATTTCAGGCTGGTTTGAGCAGTGGGGAGAGTGCTAGGATTCAGTACCCCCCCCCAAACACTCCACGGAAGAGTGGGGCATCGAGGGGACTGGCAGGGTGAGAGGAAACTCATTGTGATCCTCCCTTTGAACTCACCTCTGTCTCAGCAGCAAGTGGGGGAGAGGGAGGGAAAAGCAATTTGAGTTCGCTCAATTCAGCACCAGAGCACCCATCAGCCATAGTCACAAGCTGCCGTCGAAAGCAGCAGATCTTCCAATCAAGGTAATGAATAGCCAAAAACTGTATAGAAGAAGTTAGGCACTAAAATTTAATTTAGCAAAAACGGAATCTGTTTATATGTCATGTATCTTATTTGCTGATTCTGTATACAAATTATCCAACGGCCTATTCTACTGAGAGATTCTTGAAGCAAACATTTTTAAAAAAACATTCACAGACATTTTCCAGCAGTCCTCTGCTTTATACAATAGTTGAAATTAAAAGAATCAGCAATAGCTGTTATGTTATTACAATTTTTAAGAAAAATAAAAAATAAAGAACTTGGAACATGATAGATAGATATATATTATATTAATTATATTAATTATTATATTACATTATTGGAAATATTTTTAAAGCATCTTAATGTTATAATGGAAATATTTATAAATGAATGAAAAAGAAACCAAGTGATGTATGTACCTCCATATATTGCTACTCAATCTACATATATCAGGTGAAATCCCATGTGACGTAGTGATTCTTGCTTGAAACTTTTATCATTTGGTATTCTAATAGAACACTTTTACATGTAAACAGTAAAATACACATGCATTTCACACATACGCCTGAGAATTTTCTTCTGAGTTTATTAGAATCCTGGGAATGGAGAAACATAATACAAATAAAAGTAATTACTGCATCTCCTTGTTCTGTTAGTCAGTGAGGAAAACTGTAACTGAGATCACCTCTTAAACAGTGATGGAGAGCTAAAAATGTGACAGATCATACTGGGTGATCAGAGAAAAGCAGAAAATGAGCAGACATAAAGCAGCAGCAGCAACAACAACAAACACCACCACATAAAATTGTATTAAATTCTGCAGGATCTGCCCATGAATAGTTTGGTGAGTCAGTTTTTATGGATCACTTCTTAAGTGGCTTATTGAGTATCAACTTGATAAAAAACCAATTTATCACAAGTTAATTATACTGAGGGCAATTCTGGACAAAACTTTAAGGTTCAGGTGTGCTGAGAAGTTAACATGTTACCAATATCTGTTTTAACATTTTCAATAATTTGCATGAAGCACTGAAGAGAATGTGTCAGCTGCAGATTCTCTTTGCTGGTGCATGCTGGAAACCCGTGACATGGAAAAAGGCATTGAGTGATGGGGATCATCGTGGTCTTTTGGATTATGATGGGAATTAATGCCTGCTTTACACACACACACACACACACACACACACACACTTCTGGCAGTGGAAAAGGACAGTACTACCAAACAAGCAGGTTTTCAGGTCAGAATTTCATGCTTCCACTCAGCATAAGCACCCTCCCCCCCAAAAAAACCCAGCACCCCAGCCAGGACTGATGCACCACTCTTAGAGGTCAATTGACCATATCAAGAGCTCCACCCCTTAAGACACTTAGTGGAGTTGCAAATTTTCTAGCTGCATTATTCTGGGAGGAATGATTTCAGATGTCATCCCCACTCGAAGCTGCACCAAAGTAGAACAGTGCTCCAGTGGCAGAAACAGAATGATTAGTTGCCACTTTTGTAGTGTTAGACTGGTTAACTTAGACCATCTCTACTGAATGGTTGTTGCAGGAAACGCTCACTGAAGCCTGAGACACTTTAGAACAAACCATCTGCTTCAGTTAAATGTCTTGAGAATAATGTTTGAATGTTTTTGGCACCGTATTCAGCAGGTTAAAGCCCTGCAACAAGATGGCTTGTGGAGGGTTTCTGCTCAGGGAAGCAGCAGCTGCCTTCCATTCCCTCTCACCTCAGTTTCTCTGTTTCTTTCCAACAGTCATCAGTAATATCCAAGGCAACACGATGACCAAGTACAACAATGCAATATCAATATAAACTCTTTATATAATCTATACGAAACATTGAGCAATATGAAATATATGAAATATGCACTATCTGCAAAACCAATTCATGCCTATAGTTTGTAATAATTTGAATTATTGTAAGTTACCATGTATTTGCATGTCATCGTTTCAATAATTCATTTGCAGTTTATGAAGCATTTCTGTATCCTTCTGCTGTGCTGAAGAAGAATTCCATGAAACAGTGGGTATATCCAGAATCACTGTTCATACATCTGTTTCGGACCACTTCTGCAGCACTGGACGTCATAAAACAAAGCCTTGTTTTCATCAGATAAGAATCTAACCTATTGCTTCTTTCAGAGACTTGCATAGTCTACAAAGACTTTCAGAGACTTATAAGACTTATGTTTATTTGGTTCTATGTTTTCAAGAGAATCCATTAATAATAATAATAATAATAATAATAATAATAATAATTTTTTATTTATATCCCGCCATCCCTAGCCGAAGCCGGGCTCAGGGCGGCTAACAACAATAAAATAATACAACATTCTAAAATCATTTCATTATAAAATTAATTCAAATCAAATTGATGGCAACCATTGGGCTAGAGTTCTGTGAAGATTGCCAAAGGAGGGAGTCAGGCTGTGCCCTGGCCAAAGGCTTGGTGGAACAGCTCTGTCTTGCAGGCCCTGCGGAAAGATGTCAAGTCTCTAAAGAGTAAAGATTTTGTGACTTTCAGAGATTTATAAGATTTCTGTTTATTTGGTTTTGCAGATAGTGCATATTTCATATATTTCATATTGCTCAATGTTTCGTACAGATTATATAAAGAGTTTATATTGATATTGCATTGTTGTACTTGGTCATCGTGTTGCCTTGGATATTACTGATAATTGTTTGCAACACAGGGGTTTCATTATTTGGTTACTTTTTCCAACAGTCAGTTAGCATTCCATGCTCAGTGAGCATCCTGAATAGTCCTTGAACTGTTTTCCACTTGATTCCCCCTTCATTTGCCAACCCCACTTCAGGTGCTGGTGTTTCACTAGTTTCATTTAATCCTTTCATGTCTCCACTGAGGAGCATTTATGTCTCTCTTCTGTCCCTGTGGAAATTGAACCAGAAACATGCCTAGCCAGATAATGAAACCAGTTGTTGTTGTTTGTGTATTGTTGCATGCCACCCCAGTCTCCAAGCAGTGCCTGTTTCCAGGGGCTCCAGGCACTTCCCCAGGGTTTGTGTGTTTTTTTTCTGGATGAGGCTCAGCAGAGACTATGGTGTCTTTATGATATATGGTTTATTTATACATATCATAGAATTATAGAATTGTGGAGATGGAAGAGACCCTGAGGATCATCTAGTCCAAACCGCTGCAATACAGGGATCAAAAGTGCAACCGTGTCATTATCAGCACCATGCTCTAACCAACTGAGCTGTCCAGGCTCCATTAATATATTCAACCTAAGCCTACAATGGAGGGGTGCACAGCATTAACACCTCAAGAGGACAAAGGTTCTCTGGAACCACAGCCTATGTTTCAAACAGACATCAAACATTGCTCTGATTCTCTGGTTTCCCAGCTTCCTGCTTTGCGTCTAGCTCAGTCTCTGCTCTCAACTCTGCCTTTGTTCTTCTAACTAGCCACAAGCTGAGGGACGGGCCCCCATCAACAGCGCTACTTTGAAGATTGCTGGTATTAAGAGAGGCCTTGACTTGATGGAAGTTGCAGTTCTAGTTGAAGCACCCAGTGCTACAGTCTGTGTGCTGATATGAGATTAGTAAAGCAAACAGTCTAATTTTTCAGCGCCTAAATGAAATCGAGCATCAGAACAACTTGGCCACAATAAGGAAATTTTGCCCATGATATGACTATTTTCCACCTTCCCATTTTGACTTTCTGGCACCCTATCTCCATAACCTAGCAATTCTAAAATATAGACGTGCTTTTAGCCTCACAAGATTGAATGTATTGCCCTCGACTGTACTTGATGGAAGATTCCAACAGATTCCACACGAAAAATGTTTATGTCCCTGTGGAGATGGCAGTACCAAATCAGTGGCGCATGCCCTTCTGACTTGCACTCTTTATAAAGACTTTATGAATGAGATTATGACCCCTCTTTTATTATCCATTCCAGGTTGCCCAACCACTGCCACAGTGTCCTTTCTCTTGGCAGATCAAGATGACCAGATGACAGCAAGGGTTGCAAGGTTTTTAGCTGGGGCAATCAGATTAAGATCCATTATTTGACTGCTGATTCAAGACCCTAAAGTGTGTTTTATATCATCAACTTTTTATTTCTGTTCTTTGTATATCACATTGTTGTTTTGTTGCTGTGGCCGATGGCTGACGCAAATAAAGGTTCATTCATTCATTCATTCATTCATTCATTCATTCAGTTTATGCAGTCTGGTGATGTGGAAATGGTCTTTCAGCTCTAAGGATGACTACATGGCCCCTTGAGCCTCTTGGCTTGTTAAACTGAGCAGAGGAAATTTGACTACCTGGGTCTGGAGCATGTTTACCACTTTGTTGCATGAAGGAATAATCCCTCTACAATTGAGAGAGGTAGTGGTATAGCCACTACTAAAGATCCAGTCCAGGATGCCTTGATTTGGGACTGTCCTTGGAATCTGACTCCTCATCTATAATACTAAATCAGGGTGACTTCTCTGCCTCTTCAGCCCCAAATGTAGTCTGCCCCAACACCATGGGCCCCTCTACAGGGTTGTCAGCAGGAAGCTCTTCCTACCCTCAATCCTGATCCAATTAGCCTCTCTACAGTGTTACTTTCAGACTCATGATGGTTTCAAGTAATATAATAGTGTTTTGAGCCTATATTTCAAGCTCTGAACTCCCGCTCTATGAACATTAGGAAGGGGCCATTGCTGGATTATTTTAGATGTCTGCTAAAACATTTTTCTTCTATCAGGGCTAACCAAACAGGTGGTTTTATTTTGTCTACTTGTTTTAACCTTTAATTGTTTTTATCTGGATACAAAAATAACTTTTTATTGGTTTTATCTTTATATATTTTTATAATATGTAATACTAACCACTTAGAGATTTCACATTTTTAAAGATGAACAACAAACACATGTTTATTGAAAGAGCAATGGTTTCTGGCTTACCTAGGTCAATCTATTTGATCACATGGGGAACCTGCATGAAAGCCTCTGATACTCTTCTCCTTTCTAAAATGGGTTTGTTTTCTCTTTGCAGGTACCAAATACCTACACAATGTTCAACCAATCATCAGGACTGATGGAATTCATTTTGCATAGATTCTCTGATACTCAGGAGATGGAGACATTCCGTTTCATTGCTTTTCTGCTTATTTATTTGTTGGCTCTCATTGAAAACCTTCTCATCATCACAGTCATCTCTTGCAGTCCTCAGCTTCACAAACCCATGTACTTCTTTTTGGCCAATCTTGCATTCCAAGACATTGGCTCAATATCTGTCACAGTCCCCAAATCGTTGTCAAATTCCCTGATGAACACCAAGACTATTTCATACAGTGGATGCATCTGCCAGGTTTTCTTTCTCATCCTTTGTACTGGATCTCATTTGTTCATCCTTGGTATTATGGCATATGACCGCTATATTGCCATCTGCTGTCCACTGCACTATGAGACTATCATGAATAGAAAGACATGCGTCCAACTGGCAATCGGCGCATGGGTTGGTGGGCTTCTGTATTCTACAACATACACAGGAAGCACATTCACACTTGAGTTCTGTTCCAATGAAATCAACCAGTTCTTCTGTGAAATCCCACAGTTATTTAAAATTGCTTGTCCTGATTCACATCTCATTGCATTTTGGGTTATTTGTGTTGGTATATCTCTAGCCATTACTTACGTTGCTCTGATAGTTTATTCTTACGTTCAGATCTTCAGGGCAGTTCTAAGAATTCCTTCTGCCCAGGGAAAGGAAAAAGCCTTCTCAACTTGCTTGCCACATCTTATTGTAATATCCTTATTTTTTGCCAGTGGTTCATTTGCCTATCTAAAGCCAACTTCTGGGTCCCCATCAGTCATGGATCTTGTGCTTTCTGTGTTCTATTGCATGTTTCCTCCAGTTATGAACCCAATAATCTATAGTATACGGAATAGGCAACTGAAATCGGCATTGTGGAAGATGATGGCAAATCTATTCACCCTATTCTTCCCCAATTTGCAACGTCTACAGCATGGATTACGTTTCTTTTTCTGTGCAAAAATAGTAAAACAATTGAAAATATTTTAAATCATTTATAATAAAGATAAAACCTAATGATTTTGAAATCATTATTTTCATGTTTGCTGCAGATATTGGAGAACACACATGCTAATTTATAACAATTCATAAACTATTATATAGGTTCAACAATGGATCTTATAATTTTTATGCTCTATAACAGAGTTGAAACATTTTAGTTAATTTAATTGTTTTCTACTTCTTTTCACACATATATTTATGTTGATTCTGCTGAATTGTGTCAGGTCCATGACAAGTCAGAACTATGCTTTCAGCTTGATTGTATGTGTGACTTTGCAGATCTGGGCCCACATTGGCCTAATAAATCTCTATTCAGCAGATTTCCACAAGTAGAACACTTCCTTCATTGACGGAATGTGATTGTCCTCAGACTAATTTGAGTTAGCGGAGATGGCCCCATGGAAAGTGGAGTTTCTGGATTCACAGAGTTGCAAACATTTTGGGAAACGTGAACTACAAACCACCCACCAAGTCCAGTTTTTTTACTTTAGAGGCATAGCAAAGCATAAAAAAGAGGGCAGGTGTGTTGAGAGATCTGGCGAAGGGTAAGAGAGCAGGGCTCCACAGATGCGCTGTGGTCTTAATTACCCACGACCATGCCTCCCACAGGTGCTGCTGGAAATGCACACAAGTGAAATTGCCAGTCTTTTGCATGCACCATGCCAGAAGAGGGGGTTTAAATGTGCTGGAGTAGACGTGGGTGTGGCATGCCATTGTTCCAACTTCTGGGACGGAGCACAGGTGTGAAGAAGGAGATGCCCATCTAGCTATTTAGCAGGGGTGGCACATGTGATTCTCACACCTTAGGAGCTAATGCAATTGAGTGTTTTGCCAAGAAAGAACTCAACTTTCAATTGTGTGTCTCAAGAGCTGCAGACAACAAAGATAAATAATAACAGCAGAGTGGAGTGAAAGGGAAAGGACAGAATAAACTGGAGTGGGAAAAGTGCAGAGGGGTGAGTTATGTTGTCACTGGCAGGTGACATCTGTAATCAGAGAGCATGAGTTTACACCGAAATCAATTCCTTTCTAGTTCTTTCATCTCCAGCAGATTTATAGGTGCCTAGAACCTATATTCCTTCATCTGCTTGAAATTTGGAAAGAATGACTGCAATCTTCTGAACAGTGGCAGGCTCCCCAGCCCCACAACCTTCCATGAATCAAAAGACAACTGAGACTGGTTTGGATTGAAACAGGTCACAACTGTGTTGAATACAGATGAAAGAGGAGTGGCTTGGGCATGGGACAATGGAAAATATGTCCAGCCCGCCTGCCAGAAGTGACACTTAGGTCAATCCAAACAGGTGTCACTAAGATATAAATGAAATAGGGTGACCCATGCAGGGACCGCCGTCCGGGGGAATGGCAATGGCCCTGGTCCCTGGCTGGGGGTGAGGACATGGCAACTCCCCCTGGATCCCTTTAATGGGATATCCCAGCTTTTGGAGGACCAGGCAGAGACTACTACTTCCCCTTCATCCAAGACAAGGATTGTCCCAATGCCCAACCCCAGTTGCGATGATTGCTGTGAGGTAGGCAAAACCAGCAGGCTGGAGACAATTTGCCTGGTGGACAAATTCCCACTCAGCCCCCAAATATGGCAGCCACCATAGCCACAACAAGGTCATTAAACAGCAGCTTGAACCAAGGGAGAGTGGTTGGGTAACTCAACAAGGAAAAACTGGTAAAGGCTCCAGGTGCGGTCTGTTTAATTGGCCTGAGTGCAGACCTGAGGGAAGCCTTTCTGCTCTGTCAGTTCTGCCCACTGGCCCAACCCGGTGGTTAGAGAGTGGTTGGGTAACTCAACAAGGAAAATCTGGTAAAGGCTCCAGGTGTGGGCTGTTTAAATGGCCTGAGTGCAGACCTGAGGGAAGCCTTCCTGCTCTGTCAGCTCTGCCCACTGGCCCAACCCATTTCTGAGCCTGTGCCCCCTTTGACAATCCTGGGCACAAGCTAGGATCTGGCATCTGATAGGCAGCATGGGCTTGTGTAGAGCTCCGACTGGTTGGACTTTCCCTGCATTATAATGCCAACATGCTGCATACATATAACCCCTTGCTCCATTCTCTGCTAAATGTTACAGAGCAGCATATTCTGCATACAGTAGTGGAAGTTGCAGGATGACCCAACACTCAAAATTGCCAGGTGGCAGGACTTCCGGGTTGGCGCCTCTGGCAATGGCGGATTTCCTCCGATCGGGAGGAATCCGCTCTGTGGAAAACAGGGTCTGAACCGCCACGGCGAGGCGGAGACCCACTAAAAACCACAGGCGGGAGAAGTCTGTGGACGTGGGATTTGGCTGGCACCTTTGCGCCTCCCCTACTTGCGGGGAAACCCTGTTTTGGGGATCCGGAGCGACGTGGGGTGAGTGGCGTGGTGTTTTGAATCGACTGCTTCTTTCACGGAGTGAAGCCGCATTGCTGTTGCCGGAGAGCACTGACATTTTCCTGTGGACAATTGGACTTTAAACAACTACTTGTGAGTAAAACGGAAAATTGGATTCTTAAATACTTTAATTCAGCACTGAAACGGGAAGGTTATAAACAGGAAGTCCGCCTCCCGTTTTTGTAAATAGACTGAAGCAAAGACGTTACAAGTTAAAGCCTTTGAAAGCTTTTGGCAAAGGATCAAATTTCCACCGGTTTGAAATACAAAATCCCCCTTGGAAGCAGGAGAAGAGGGGGAATTTTTGGATCTAGTGAGCCTGCAGGAGAGAGTGAAAAAATCAAATTACCACTGCTCTGAACCTGGGAACGGGCTGCCAGATGAAGTTTGGAGAGAGTGCTTTTGACAGAACGGATTTGACAGCTAGCTAAATAAGAGTAAGATACTGTTTCCATTGTCCTCTTCTGCGCCTAAAAAAGAGGAAAAGTAACTGAAAATTTATCTTTAATGCTTGAGTTGCGCTTGAAAGAACTGATACAAGTGGATACTGTTTCCCTCTAGAGGGAGCTTTTGAAACTGTTACAGGAGTATAACTGGGGGATTTCCAGTTGCAGATAAGGATTTTGAGAACCAGAGAGCGACCTTGGACTATTTAAAAATGTTGACAGGAGAGGCCATTGTGACTGTTTTATGCAAGATAAGCTGTTCGCTGGGACAGCTTCACAAGAAGATGGATGACATGACTTTCAAAGTTGATAATTTGGAACAGAAAGTGACCAACTTGAGTCAAAAAGCGAACACCAACACAGAAATAATTCAGGACTTGGTACAGGAACCCATTTTGGCAGGACAAATGGTGGAGGAGAAGGAGGAGAAGGAGAATGCTGCTGTTGTTGACCATAAAATAATACAAGTGAGATCTGTGGCTTTACAGAAGCAAATTGAGGACTATAAGTTGAGGCCTTCTATGATTGAATCTAGGAAAAGTCAGACTCCGAGGAATGGATCCCGGCTTGGATTAAAGAAGGAAAGTTGGAAAGAGCCCTCTATGCAGGGATTAACTGACTTTTGGGACATGGACTCGGGCCTGGAGGAGATTGAAGTTTGGGGGGCCTTTGGAATTGGAGGAATTTTGAAATATACCCGGAGATACTTTATGGACTGTAGCTTTAACTATGGAAATTTAGCTGATCTGTTCAGAAGGAAGAAAAGGATTGACAGGCTGGAGTTTCGCCGAGATTTGCTTTTTAGCATTAAAGAAAATGAAGAAGATCTGCAGAAGGGACTTGGAAAAGAGTTAAGAGCCTCGGACATAAGATCACCAGGTTGATGGACTTTATGGAATTGACAGAAAGGACTGGCAGAATCCGAAACCTGGGAGAGGAGATGGTGGAAGAAGATTGGAAAATTTAAAGTTTATATATAGACGTATGGTAAAACAAATGAGTGATAGAAAAATGGTGGAATGATTTCTTTTTATTTTTTTATGGGCTTAACAGAAATGTTATAAGGAGTTAAGCACATATAAGTATTTTAGTTTTAATGGAAAATAAGGTTAAAAAATACGTTATTTACAATATCACAGAAAATGGAGAAAGATGGAAAGGATTTGCTGAAACAACTAATAGAAGTGGAACACAAAAAGGGAGGTGTGAGGAGGTCGAGGAAACAAGGGAATGAAATATAGAGTATGGAAAAGAGACGATGTATGTTTTTAAATTGTTTTTGTTTTGTTCTATTCAGGGTTAAGGTTAGGGAGTGGGGTTTGTTTAGTTTAGTTTAATGTGTTTAGTTTTGAGTTTAGGTTGTGTTTTGTATTGTTTTGTATTGTTTATATATAGTATTGTATTGTTTTTTCCCCTCTTTTTGTTTTTCTCCTTTGTTTTTTCTTCTGTTTTTTTCTTTTTTTCTTTTCTCTCTCTTTTTGTAATCTATAAAAGTAATAAATATATATATATATTTTAAAAATTGCCAGGTGGCAGCACATAGCTGCTGTCTGTAAACACATTTTACACATGACAACAGATTTCACCAAGCTTTTTCCTGTTGTGACTCAGTAGAATACCTAAGTAAACCACAGCTAAGTGGTCAATACAGTCATACCTCGGGTTAAAGTAGCTTCGGGATGAGTATTTTCGGGTTGCGCGCTACAGCGAGCCGGAAGTAATGGAGCGCATTACTTCCAGGTTTTGCCACTCGCGCATGTGCAGACGGTCAAAATGATGTCACGTGCATGCATAGAAGCAGCAAATCGTGACCCACGCATGCGCAGATGCATGGACGCAGGTTGCGTTCGCTTCAGGATGCGAATGGGGCTCCGGAACGGATCCTGTTTGCATCCAGAGGTACCACTGTACAGGCCAAGACATCTTAAAATTCTATTACAGGAAGTATACACTATATTTTGAAGTTTTTTAAAAAATATTTTTATTAGTTTTCCAAATTCTTGCAAATCAAACCAAATTACTTTAATTTAATACAATTTCTTTTTAAAAAATCAGGTTTCCTGCTTGTGTTGCTAACATATGTCAATCATTTCCTCCTGTTGCCACATCCTCTCTTCTTTGTTGTCCACTTGTTCCTTCACTTGTTGTTAGTCCATTCTTACAGCTGACCATATTCTTCTCCTTACAAACAGCACCTCTGTTAGGTCTTATAAATATAAAATATGTAAATATAAAATCCATTTCACATCATATACATTGATGTTTCAGACCTGGTGTCCTGGGAGAGTTAATTACTATCTTCCTTCATTCAGTTCTTGCAGTGTTTATCTAGATGTTACAAGGTCACATTCCATTCCTTTCACTGTTCACCAGCTAGCGTACAGGCTGCGGGTATAAATAACTCACAGAGTACAAGTCCAGTCTCCACCATTAAAATTCGGCTCTGGAGTTCTTCCTCAGTGCACAGCCAAAAACAGACTCCTTTCTCAAATTCAACCTCTCGACAGATCTTCCAGCAGCCGTTCATTCGACTTGCTCTGCAATGCTCCCTCACACTCCTGGTCCAGTCCAAAGATAATTTTAAATAAAGTCCATACAACCGTGGTCAAGGGGGGAGGGCATAATAAAATCTTGTTACATTCCTTGTTGAGCATAAATCAAAAGCCTTCCGCCTCTTTCCATGGTGACAGACAGAATCACATAACCATGGCTACACACGTCTCTTTCATTTTGTAGGGAAAAGAAGGTGGAAAAAGAGACCATTTGAAAACCATATGAAAGCACAGAGCAGCTTTTCCTCCTGCTTCCTTTTCCAGCTGTGTGAGGATTCTCACGCTTCAGGGGGAAAAGCAAACATTCAAATGCCTTCAAAGAACCAGACCCAGTCTTTTCGGCAGCTGATTGATTGTAGCCCATTATCTTATGCTGTTCCAGGATCCTCTTGATTAACGTCAATATTCCAGATTAAGGAGGAACCCAACACAAATCATGCCAGAAATGGAGGCTCGTCCATGGCAGGGACACACTTTCAGGTTGCACTTGTTCTGCCTTTCAAGTTGGCAGACATGGGCTTGAGTGGCACAATGGGTAGCAGTGAACTCCTCAGACACCACTGGGGAGCATTGCAAGAATTGATGTCTCATAAATCCTCTCTTTCCCCTGCCTGAACTTTCCTGCAGCCCCTGCAGGGCTATGAAGAACAACCACCATTGATCGCGGGCGTGGCCGGAAACCTACATTATATTTTGAAGATTCAAAAGAACCACATTTTCTGTAAGTGGCTAGGAAAAAGAGATTAACTGGAAGAACATGACATCGTTCCTAATTACTTTCTGTGTTTTCTAAACATTTATATTTATTTGGAGAAAATGATTTCAGATGGTGGATGCTTTAAAAATGTATATGGGAAAACTGGTGTAAAGTGAAAAATTGGAAGTTTAGAAACTTTAAACATGTTTCAGAATACAAGAAAGTTAAGAGATTCACTGGAAGATAATAAAATAGAGATAAACTAGCATGTAAGTTGCTAAAGGTTTATACAGTATTTTCTTGTAAGGACATAAGATTTCACAGTGGTAATTAAAAACAGGAAAACAAACATAGTGGTAATTAAAAAGAGAAAAATTGCATTATTATTTCCTTAAGAGCATTGATGATTGTGCAAAAAAATGAGCAAAAACATTGGAAATAAACTTCCATAATGCTAATTTCAGTTCCCTATTCCTAATGCTATAGATTAGGGGATTCATGACTGGTGGCAACATGCAATAAAACACTGAAAGTACAAGATCTATTGATGATAGAGACTTAGAAGTTGGCTTTAAATATACTAATGAACCAATGAGAAAATATAATGATATTACAACAAGGTGTGGCAAGCAAGTTGAAAAGGCTTTTTCCTTTCCCTGGGCAGAAGGAATTCTTAGAACTGTCCTGAAGATCTGAACATAAGAATACACTATTAGAACAATATAAATGAAGGCCAGAGAAGCAGCAACACACGTATTCCAAAATGCAATGAGATATGATTCAGAGCAAGCAATTTTGATTAACTGTGGAATTTCACAGAAGAACTGATTGATGTTATTGGAACAAAACTCTACTGTGAATGTACTAGCAGCGTATGATGCAGAATACAGAAGCCCAGCAATCCATGCACCGATTGCCATTTGGATACATGCCTTTCTATTCATGACAGTCTCATAGTGCAGCGGGCAGCAGATGGCAATGTAGCGGTCATATGCCATAATTCCAAGGAGGTAAAAATGAGATCCAGAGAAAAGGACAAATAAGAAAACCTGACAGATGCATCCATTGTAAGAAATGGTCTTGCTGTTCATCAGGTAATTTGCCATGGATTTGGGGACTGTGACAGATATGGAGCCAAAGTCTTGGAATGCCAGATTGGCTAGAAAGAAGTACATGGGTTTGTGAAGCTGAGCACTGTAAGAGATGACTGTGATGATGATGAGGTTTTCAGAGACAGCGATCAGATATATGATCAAAAATATAATGAACTGAAATGTCTCCGATCCCTGAGTATCAGAGAATCCATGCAGAATGAATTCCACCAATCCTGAAGACTGGTTTAACATTGTGTGAGTGTGTGGTACCTGCAAGGAGAAGATAAATCCATTTTAGAAAGGAGGCGGAGAATGCTTTGATGCATGTTCCCCAATATGATTGTGTGGATTGACTTAAGTAAGCAATAAACAATTGATTAATAAACAATTCTTCAGGTTTATTTTTAGTTTTAAAGAAAATTAAATGGCATTAAATTGCAAAATAGTAAAGCAGTCAATATGAAATATAGTGAAATGCTTTTTTCAAGGAACACTGATAAAATCATCAAAAATTAACATTTTTTATCTACAAAATATAACATTAAAACAGCAAGTCTGGGCATATTTCATCAAAATAAAATGGTTTTAAAAGCCATTTAAAATAGTCCACTGAGGGCTTTTGTCCAGAATTATGTCATTAGGCAGGAATTCCTAACTGCCCAGTGATCCTTGGACATAGAAACTTAATGTAATAAAGAACTGTAGGGGCTATCACAGTAAAAGTCAGTTTCTGTAAGTGTAGATTGAATATTATGTGTCACCTGTAACACGGCCAATTCTGCAGACTGAAATAGTTGAGTGGGCATGTATTGGTAAACAAATAAACAAGCTCTAAACCAGGGGTCAGCAAACTTTTTCAACAGGGGGCCAGTCCACTGTCCCTCAGACCTTGTGGGGGGCTGGACTATATTTTGAAAAAAAGAAAAAGAACGAATTTCTATGCCCCACAAATAACCTAGAGAATCATTTTAAATAAAAGCACACATTCTACTCATGTAAAAACACCAGGCAGGCCCCACAAATAACCCAGAGATGCATTTTAAATTAAAGGACACATTCTACTCATGTAAAAACACACTGATTCCCGGACCATCTGCAGGCCAGATTTAGAAGGCAACTGGGCCGGATCCAGCCCCTGGGCCTTAGTTTTCCTATCCAAGTTCTAAGCTGTAAAGGGCTTAACATACTATTTATAGCACCTTGAAATTCAAAGCTGCCGCCAAAATTTCGCTAAATTGAACTTCAGATAATAAACCTGCAATCTATCTTCCAGGAGAAATATCTGAGAGGCTTGAAGAGAAACTAGGGGACTGAAATATACTCAGAGTCGCAAAGTGATTTCATGCTCTTTATTCAGCTCATAGTGGTGAGGAGGAATGAATGAATGTCCCCTCACAGTATCTGCTTTATATACATTATTTACACAATGGGCTGCACATGATTGGCTAATTCTGGAATTCTACTGTAAGCCAATCAGGTTGTGGATTCACTTCTATCTGGAGCAGGATTGGGTGGTTCCTGCCAACCAATCATACTGCTGCATTGTTCTAGGACCAATCAGACTGCTGCATTCTGAATCCTATTGTTCTAGGACCAATCAGACTGCTGCCTTTTGGATCCTATTGTTCTAGGACCAATCAGACTGCTACAGTTTGGATCCTATTCAACTCAGTACATAACACCCCTCCCCTCTAAGTTCCAGTCCTGCCCGGGAGGTCGCATTCATAGTCCTCAAGGTATGCCGGCGGCCTACGTGTGCGTTGTGGCCTGGGGTGTTCCCTGGTCCGGGCTCCGGGTTCTGGCTCGTGTTCCAAGGATGCTGGCTGTGATGCGGCTGTTTGGTCTGGTGCAACCGGCTCGCTCAGTCGTGGTTCTGGTTCCGGTGTCCTTTCGGCCTCACGGGTCCTCTCTGTATTTACTGATTCTGCCTCTCCTGCTGGCCCCTCCTGCTCTATGGGCCTCACTGCCCCGCTGTTCCCTTGGGACTCCTCTGACCTGTCCTCCTCCTGGTTTTCTCCCGGGAATCGTCGCCGTATCTGGTCGCAGTGGCGGCGCCAGCATTGCCCCCCATCCGTTAGCACCTCGTACGACACAGGGCCAGTGACCCTGGTGATTGTGGCGGGTACCCATGCTGGGCCTGCCCCAAAATTCTTTGCGTACACTGGGTCCTGGGCCTCGAAGGTCCGGGGGTTCCTGCCTTCCCCCACCACTACCTCATCCTGAGCTCTATCGGGGTGAAGGCGGTCCAATCTGATTGCAAGGCGCCGACCCATTAGTAGTTCAGCGGGGCTCCGGCCAGTCGTTGAGCTGGGGGTGCTGTGCTGTGCTAGAAGGAATGTGGCAAGGCGGTACTCCCAGTCCCCTTGCGTCATGCGGCGAAGGGTGTCCTTGGTGGTCCGCACCATGCGTTCTGCTTGGCCATTGGTGGCAGGGTGGAACGGCGCCGAACGGATGTGGCGGATGGCGTTCTGCGCTGTGAAGGTTTGGAATTCTCCTGACGTAAATGCAGTCCCGTTGTCTGAGACGAGAGTGTCAGGGAGCCCGTGGGTTGCAAACAGCCTGCGTAGTACCCGGATGGCTGCGGACGTGGAAGTGGACGGTACCAGTGCGACTTCCAGCCATTTGGTGTAGGAGTCCACCACTATGAAGAATGTTTTCCCCTGAAAGGGGCCAGCGAAATCCACATGCAGGCGTGACCATGGTGCTCGGGCGGACTCCCAGGACTGGACTGGGGCCCTTGGGGGATCTGGGCGGGATTCTTGGCAGGCCTGGCAGTGTTTGACCCAGGCCTCTATCTCTCCATCGATCCCCGGCCACCACACATAACTCCTGGCAAGGGCCTTCATTCTTACTACCCCTGGATGTGTCTCGTGTAGGGCTGTGAGGACCCTTTTGCAGAGGGGCTGGGGAACAACGACTCTGCTTCCCCATAACAGGCACCCCTTGTGGGCCGACAGTTCATGTTTGCGGGTTGTGTAGCCGGCGAATTCTGGCCCGGGGCTGCTGCTGGGCCATCCCCTCCACACCCAGTCCAGGACCCGGGAGATGACCCTATCTTTCTTGGAATGGTGTGCAACTTCTTGTGCCTGAATGGGGCGGTCGGGAAGCAGCTCCAGGCTCATAACCTCTTGTGCAGGTGCTGGGTCAGGGCCTGTTTCCGGTAGTGGTAGCCTGCTGAGGGCGTCCGCATGGCCCATCGCCTTCCCAGGTCGGTGAATCAGTGCATACTGGTAGCTGGCAAGGAAAATTGACCACCTGAGGACGCGAGGAGACAGCACTTGGGGGGTCTGCTTTTCGGGGGCAAACAAGCCAAGCAACGGCTTGTGGTCAGTCACCACGGTGAAGGGCCGCCCGTACAAGAAATCATGGAATTTTTTTACTCCCTTTACGATTGCCAGACCCTCCTTGTCGATTTGCGAGTAGTTCCGCTCGGTTGTGTTGAGTGTCTGGGAAAAGTACGCCACCGGTACCTCTCTTCCATCCGGGAGTTGGTGCCCCAGGACAGCTCCAATGCCATAGGGTGAGGCGTCGCATGCTAGCACCACCGGCAGCCTCTCGTCGAAGTGTGCCAAGACCGAGTTTGAGACAAGCAAGTCCTTGACTGCCTGGAATGCGGCCTCCTGGCGCTGGCCCCACACCCAAGGGGCCCGCTTGTCCAGGAGTCTGTGTAGGGGCTCCGCTACCGCCGCCTTGTGGGGAAGGAAGGAATGGTAAAAGTTCAATAGTCCCAAGAAGGCCTGAAGTTCAGTCTTGCTCTTGGGCGCTGGGGCATCACAAATGGCCCGTACCTTGTCCCCAGTCGGGTGGACCCCTTCTGCGTCCACCATAAATCCCAGAAAGTCCACCTGAGGCACTCCTAGTAGACATTTTTCCCGCTTCACCTTGAGACCCGCCGTCTGGAAACGGTGCAGAACGGTGCGGAGGCGGTCCTCAAACTCCTCTGGTGTGGGGCCGGCAATCAACACATCATCGAAGAAGGGGGTGACGCCAGGAATCCCTTTAAGGAGAGAGTCCATTATATTCTGGAATATGCCTGGTGCCACGCTGACACCGAATTGCAGCCGCTTTACCCTGAACGCTCCTCTGTGCGTCACAATCGTCTGTGCCTCTGCTGTGGCCTCATCTACTGGCAGCTGTTGATATGCTTGGGCCAAGTCCAGCTTGCCAAAAATTTTCGACCCAGCCAGGGTGGCAAGGACATGGCTGACCACTGGCACTGGGTATGCGTGGGCCGTGAGGGCCTTGTTTATGGTACATTTGTAGTCTGCGCAGATGCGGACCGAACCATTAGGCTTGACGGGTGTGACGATTGGGGTTTCCCAGGGAGCATTAGGCACCGGCTCCAGCACTCCTTGCTCTACGAGTCGGTCCAATTCCTCGTCTATACGGGGTTTCAAGGCGAACGGGACCCGGCGGGCCTTGAGCCTGACCGGTCGTACTGCGGGGTCAAGCTGTAGCGCAATGGGGGGGCCCGTATACTGTCCCAATTTCCCATCGAAAACCCCTGGAAATTCCTTGCATATGGCGTCCACGTCCACTTGTAAGCTAGTGTGGTTCACCCCGGTGACAGCTAGCCCCAGTGGTCCAAACCATGCCAATCCCAGTAAACTAATGTAGGGGCCCTTGACCACAAGCAAGTCCAGTTGCCGCGTCCGCCCTCGGTATTGCACCCTGAAGGTCCCCACCCCCATTGTGGGGACCTTACGTTTCTGGAAGTCCCGGAGGGTGAATGGGGCCGGCCTGAGTTTGGGACCCCCAGTGGGACACAGTTTCCTTAAGGTCCTTGCCGAGATTATGGATAGAGTTGAACCCGTGTCAAGCTCCATGCGGCATGGGGCCCCCTCTATCTGTACCTCTACATAAATTTTCTCTACGTTGGGGTGGGGCAACTGGTATACCTGGAAGTCCGTGAGCTCCGTCGAGTTGCCTTGGTGCGTTGGGCCCCGGGACCTGGGGCTCTTGGATTGGTCATCTGATGCCTGGTGTCGGGTGGGCCGAGCCCGACACACCCGGGCGATGTGTCCCGATTTTCTGCACTGCCTGCACTCTGCGTTGCGGAAACGGCAGGTCCTCCTCTCGTGACTCTCCCCGCAGCTTGCGCAGTTCCCTCCTTCTCGTCGAGGCAGCTGTGGTCTGTGCGCTGCTTGAGTGCGCTGCTGTACTCGGTGCACCTCCTCCCTGTCGGATCCTGAGTCGTCGGTGAGGTCTTCATGGTGGACCCTTGGTTGGGATGGCAGGCTCGGCCGTGCCTCTTGGGTCGACCTCTCGGCAGCTTCTGTTGCCAGGGCCTCCTCCAGAGCGACCTGGAACGTTAGGTCCTTCTTAGCGTAGAGGCGCCGTTGCAGCTTCTCATCCTTCAGGCCACCGACGAGGCGGTCACGAAGCATGTTCTCCAGCTCTGAGAAGTTGCAGAACCGGGCGGCTTGGCGGAGAGAGGTCACAAACCCAGTTATGGTTTCCCCAGGGGCTTGCCGCTTTGCGTAGAAGGCATTTCGACGAGCCACCCCTGAGGGCTGCGGCGAAAAGTGCCCCTTCAGCTGTTCCATTATTGTTTTGTATGGAACAGTAGCGACGTCTTCAGGCGCAAGGAGAGCCCGGGCGATTTCAAACGTCTCCTCTCCGCAGACGCTGAAGAATATCGCCCTCTTCTTGGCGTCTTCTTCGTCGGTGACCCCTTTGGCTTCTAGGAGGAAGGTGAAACGGGAGGCGTACGCTTCCCAGTCTCCAGATGCTGGGTTGAATGGCGAGAAGCTGCTGTTGGCTGCCATTCTGAGTTCCTTGTGCCCCGGAGCTGAAGCCTGGATACACGGTGCGAGGCAGCGGTGCGGCAGTTGGCGGTGCTGCGGTGCTGTGTGTGGCAGTCAGCTCAGCGGGATCCCATCCTCGTCGCCAGTGAAATATACTCAGAGTCGCAAAGTGATTTCATGCTCTTTATTCAGCTCATAGTGGTGAGGAGGAATGAATGAATGTCCCCTCACAGTATCTGCTTTATATACATTATTTACACAATGGGCTGCACATGATTGGCTAATTCTGGAATTCTACTGTAAGCCAATCAGGTTGTGGATTCACTTCTATCTGGAGCAGGATTGGGTGGTTCCTGCCAACCAATCATACTGCTGCATTGTTCTAGGACCAATCAGACTGCTGCATTCTGAATCCTATTGTTCTAGGACCAATCAGACTGCTGCCTTTTGGATCCTATTGTTCTAGGACCAATCAGACTGCTACAGTTTGGATCCTATTCAACTCAGTACATAACAGGGACCATTGACTTTATTTATCTACAAGAGCAGTACTGTCCCAGTTTTTTTGGTGTATGAACGTCTTGCTTTTGCTTAATCTAAGTGGAGGTCTGAAATTCTTACCCCCAAACCTGATACGAATCCACCACTGGTCCTTTCACTCCCAGAGGCAAGAATGAAAAGCAGGCATCAGTTCTCAAAATGATCCAAGTAACCCCAATGATCATCAATCTTTGTCCAAATCAGGATTCTGAGATGCACAAGCAAAGTGGGACTTCATGGGATAGGTGCCCCATTTTCTTCTTCCAGTGTGTGCATGTGTGCTTCTGCTCATTCTGTTAACAGGAAGCCTAGAATCATGCCTTCCCAAACCTGAATAGAAAGAATACAAAGCAGACATCAATTTCCAACATAATCCAAGTAACCCCGTCTGTCAACTTTAACCGTCTTAGTCCATGCCATGTTTCCAACATCCATAACCAAAGAGGGACTTACTCTGGCCTGTTCTCTTCTATTTGCAGGCAAGAATATTCTCTTTATTGAATGAAATTGTATCATTCTTGGTGACATGGTGACTCTTCTGCACACCTAACCTTTGCAGACTCTGGACTAGAGAATCCATAAATAACTTGTGATAAAACTTTATTTCTATTATGTAGGTCACCAATAATGGAAAAGTATCCCATGCAATTGACTTACCATGCTGTTCAGGGGCAGATCTTGGGTAATTTTATCTGCTTCATTTTCATACCTGATTAAGATCTGTGGCATTTTTTCCTGGGCAGCCAATGTGATTTGCCCTTTCAATGTATCACATCCTTCTCTCTCCACAGCTGTCTGAGAGGTGATACTGTTCTCTGAAATGTAAAGGAGAAGCTGCAATGAATATTTATTTCCACCACTCCCAGGAGTCTAATCAAACCCAGAAGGAAACACTCACAGGTGTTTATGGTATATATGTGTATTTTACTGTTTACATATAGAAACATTCCATGGAGTACCAACTGATAAAAGGTTATTTCTGGCCAACCAATGTGATTTGCCATTTTCTCTGTGGATCACATCCTTCTCTCTTTTACTGTTCTCTGTATTGGCAGAAGTAAAAAGGGAGATACTCCAGTTAATTCTACCCATATTTATTTCTTTCACTCCACATGAGTCTGGGGTTCCAACTTGAATAAAGTATTGTGGGGGCATGGCACGTAAGCCCCACCCCACATAATCAATCACATGGTACAACATGCACACACCTTTTGAATGGCAATGCCCATTAATTTTTTGGGCTCACATATTTTATTGGGGTGTTTGTGTGAAAGGACTTCAGCCCCTAGAGTTAGCTCCTATGACATGAGTCAACAGTTTTATGCAGCAGCAGCAAAAAAGCTAATATTATTCAAGGCTGCAACAGCTTTTTGTCTACTAGGAAGGAAGCATATTCCTGTCCACCTCTGCTTTAAAAATCACTTCAACAAGTTTGAAAATTTTTCAGATATCCCATATTCTGTGTTCTACTACCATATGAACTCATAACCTTTTGTAGGGTGGAAAACAGCTATTGATCACCTGTTTAGAGTAATCAATAAAATAATTTTTATTTTTTTAAAAAAATATTTTTTAGTGATTTTCCTCATAACAAATATCCAATATCCTTACTAAATATTCATTTTCCAATTTCCCCCCTCCCTATTGACTTCCCTCAGCTTCCATTTCTGGTTTGTTACATCAAATGATACATTCTGCTGTTTATATATAATAGTATGTTATCACATTGTTATACTTATTGTTCTCTGTAAATAAATTTGTAAATGTTTATTTAAATCCTGCCAATGAGTCCATTTTTTTTGTTTCTGCAAATATACTGTAAAAGGTTCCCATTCTTTTTCAAAATCACTACTGTATTCTCCTTTTCACACAGTTAACTTTGCTAACTGCATAGTTCATCAATTTTCTTGCCATTGTTCTTTTGATGGTACTTATCCAGTCTTCCAATTTTGGGCTATTAAAATTCTAGCCGCTGTTGTAGCATACATAAATAGTGTGCGTTTTTCTTTCGGCAACTCTTGTCCTAAAATACCTAACAAAAACGCTTCTTTTTTCCAGTTCTTTATATATCATTTCCCAATTTTTTTTAATGATGAGTAATCAATAAAAGAATTGGCTGGACCTCTAGATCCAAAGGATGGGGCTAAACACAATGCAGGGTGCACTGCCAAAGTGAGTGTGTCCGTTACAAGAGTGACACGGATGGGTGGGTGGGTGGAAGGGATGCGGAATCATGCAGGCCTGAATCCCACAAGCAAGACACATGCATCACTGGCTGAATGTGATTGTCCTCAGACTGATGTGAGTTAGTGGAGATGGCCCCATGTGGAGTAACCACTCAACAGATCAAATTTTGCTGTAGAATTGGTGGACAGTACTAGAGAAGGGAATATCTGCTTTAGCCTGGAAAGGCAAGAACGAGACTACTTTTATTAACTCTGTGAGGGCACATTCACTCAAGTTCTATGCTTGATCACCTCCTGCATCTCACCACAGAAAACAGCCATTTGGCAGGGCTTCTTTTACGAGGCCAACACCAACACACATCACTATATATATACACACTATTTACAGATGTTACAAGTAGTCTTTGCTCTCTGAGCCCAGAGAGGGTTCTTTGCTGCAAAGTCCTTGCTGTGTTAAAAGTCCACAGCCAAGTCCTTGGGTTCAGTTGCTTGCACAGTCCTGCAACTTCCCTGAGTTCTCTGAGTTCTGAAGTTTGGCAATTTCTCAACTTCTTCCTCAGACAATCTCTTCAAAAAGTCTTCTTTCAGACCCACCGTTCCAACATATTGCAGGAATTGTTGAAGGCTGTCTCCTACCACAAGTCACACCTGAGCCCTTTTATGCACAAAGTTACTTCCCAAATCTGTTCATTAATACAGATAACAGTATCACAAGATGCCTGTAGGTGCATTGTGGGGAATGAATGATCTCTGCTAGTTCATAGAGAATTAACCAGTCAGTTTTTGGGTTTTGGGAAACCCATTCCTTCACTATTAACTGCATTCCTTAACAAACATATTGGCAGTATCTGTCTTACTTTGGGTGCAATACCAGCACCATTTGCTGATCTGCCTCAGATAGCAAGCTGTTTTGGACTGAGCCTGATTAGAAAAAAATATATATTTGCAATAGTTTCTAATTAGCAGGTGCATATTTTAAAAAAGATAAAAATAATTTGCTTGGAGAAATAAGGATTTCAGATCACAACCAGTTTCACACACCCTCTTTGAACGACATGGAGAAAGATGGTCAGACAGCTTTTCTCACACAGTTGGTTAGAATGTGGTGCTGATAATGCCAAGGTTTCAGGTTTGATCCCTGTATGGAACAGCTGAATATTCCTGCATGGCAGGGGGTTGGACTAGATGATCCTCTGGGTCCCTTCCAACTCTACAATTCTATGATTCTATGAGCTACATATAGGATGTACACAGGCCACAATATTTGCCATTTCACTGTGTGGTTTGTTTTGTTTTGTTTTGCTTTCAAACTGTTTCTGAGTTACCCTGAACTCTCTCCACATTGATCTGTGTACTGAGTTCCAAGCCACTTTGTTTAAAATGTGTTCTCCATTCAGTATAATGGGAAATCTAAAAATACATATAGCCTTTTCCCTGGATGAATTTTACAAACACAGCAGCCTGTTCATGGTGGATTAAGGCCACCAGATTGCCAACACTTTGGTCCAAAAGCTTTTTGTGCAGAAACTAAAAGGGATTCACTTTGCTTCATTTCACCTAGAATGCTAACAGCTGGGTTCTGAAGACCTATGGACTGCTAAAGCAGAGCACTTCAAGATCTGATTGCAAGAGCAAAGTCCCTAGTAATAAATAAACATGTAACAATAACAAGCAGGTGGCAGCAGATAGCAACAATCAGAGAACCAACAGCAACCCAAAAGCCACAGCTAAGTCATCAACACAGAAAGATACATCTTAAACCTTAATTTTCAAAGCAAAGTGCTATTCCTTATTAATTAATTTCATGAGGGACACACATCCCTCAAGGAGCTAAGCAAGATTATTGTGGATACAAACATTCCTCAAAGGGATTCATTAGAAGAACATGAAATAGTTTCTAATTAGGAAGTGTGTTTTGTAACAGTTTGCATCTTTGTCATAAGAAACAAGGACTAAAAATAATGTCCAGTTTCAGACACATTTTTAAAACTTAAGTGGGCAAAACCCAGAAATGTTTGGTTTGATTTAAAAAGTATTTATTCTATAATAGTTTTAATAAAATATTAAGTAAATGTCAAGTCGTGCCCCCCTACAATCCAGGAAAGGGGATCTGGATGGTGGGCCAGACATGCTATCTCCCTCTCCAAGTTTTACAGGTGGACAGAGCTTCCCATCTGTCAAACATCTTCTTATCTGTCAATCTCAATGGCATCCGGTGACCCTTTTTTGCCTGCAAGGGTCTTGCAGACTCCCTTTTCAACATGGTATCTTGCACAACAACTTGAAATGGGCTTTTGATTATCTGGCAGCATTACCTTTCATAATGCTTTGCAGGCACCCTTGAAAACCCCCTTGTGGCTGAGCAAGATTTCTACCCCTCAAGTCATATCTGAGGTTAGATATAGGTTAGGTGAGTGTGTCTTTGCCAAAATGGGATCAAATAAGGAGGCTTGCTGAGTAATAGTTGGCTAAGAATTTAGGGGAAAGACTAGCCATCAAATTCCAGAATGCCATTTTCAGTTCCTTATTCTTAATGATCAATAGGTTCATTACTGGTGGAAACATGCAATAGAACACAGAAATAATGAGAGCCATTGTTTATAAAGACCCAAATGTGGGCTAGTCAAATGAACCACTTATGAAATATAAGTATATTACAATAAGGTGCGGCAAGCAATTTTCAATGACATTTTGCTTTCTCTGGGCAGAATGGATTTATAAAATGACCTGTAAAATCTAAACAGAAGGAAAAATGATTAGAACAAGAACATTCCACAGACCCACCAATTCAGACAACACATAATAATAACTGTGGAATTCCATAGACTATTATTGACACAGAATTTTTTTCAGACTATTTCCCATGTATGCTGTGGAATAGAGCTCTGCAGTCCACATACTGATTGCGTTCACCTATGTGCAGAAGGAATTCTTTGAACTATCCTTAACATCTGGACATAAGAGCAACTATTAAAGAAGGAGGACAAACCTAGACAGCATCTTAAAAAGCAGAGACATCACCTTGCCGACAAAGGTCCGTATAGTTAAAGCTTTGGTGTTCCCAGTAGTGATGTATGGAAGTGAGAGCTGGACCATAAAGAAGGCTGATCACCGAAGAATTGATGCTTTTGAATTATGGTGCTGGAGGAGACTCTTGAGAGTCCCATGGACTGCAAAAAGACCAAACCTATCCATTCTGAAGGAAATCAGCTCTGAGTGCTCACTGAAAGGACAGATCCTGAAGCTGAGACTCCAGTACTTTGGCCACCTCATGAGAAGAGAAGACTCCCTGGAAAAGACCCTGATGTTGGGAAAGATGGAGGGCACAAGGAGAAGGGGATGACATAGGATGAGGTGGTTGAACAGTGTTCTCTTTTTTTTTTTTTAATAATATTTTTTATTGCTTATTTTCCAAAGTCAAAATCCATCATCAATTTACACAACAAAAGCAGTTTTACAAAGAAAAGAAAAAGTTAGAAAAAAGAAAATTCACATTTCCACATCTTTTTTTCATATTCAACTGGACTTCCCCAAATCTTCCATCCCTGCATTCTTTACAATGAAAGAATATTATACAGCAAATTAATACCTTATTTCGTATGTTTTTGTACTTTCATCTATTTATATATTTCAAATTAAAACTTCTCACCGTTATGACTTAGTTTCAATCATTTTCAATTCTCAATACTGAAGCATGTTTTCCTCAAAACTTAGCAAATTCTCAACTTTCATATAGCTTATAATGTTTTTGTAAATAGTCCTTAAATTTTTTCCAGTCCTCTTCTACTGCCTCTTCTCCCAGGTCTCGGATTCTGCCCGTCATTTCGGCTAATTCCATGTAGTCCATCAGTTGCGTGTGCCACTCTTCCAGTGTGGGTAGCTCCTGTGTCTTCCAATATTTAGCTATAAGAATTCTTGCTGCTGTAGTTGCATATAAAAAGAAAGTTCTATCTTTCTTTAACACTCTCTGGCCCACAATGCCCAGGAGGAAGGCTTCTGGTTTCTTATTAAAGGTATACCTAAATACCTTTTTCAACTCGTTATAAATCATTTCCCAAAAGGCCTTCACTCTCGGACATGTCCACCAGAGGTGAAAGAATGTTCCTTCAGCCTCCTTACATTTCCAACATTTATTGTCTGACAAATGGTATATCTTTGCAAGTTTGACTGGGGTCATGTACCACCTGTACATCATTTTCATAATGTTTTCTTTTAAGGCACTACATGCCGTAAATTTCATACCGGTGGTCCATAACCTTTCCCAGTCTTCAAACATAATGTTGTATCCAATGTCTTGTGCCCATTTAATCATGGCTGATTTAACCATCTCATCTTGAGTATTCCATTTAAGCAACAAGTTATACATTCTTGAAAGCACTTTCGTCTTAGGTTCAAGTAGTTCCAACTCTAATTCTGATTTTTCCACCTGGAAGCCGATTTTTTTATCTTTTTTAAAGATCTCTAAAATTTGGGCATAATGCAACCAGTCTCGCACCTTTCCTTTCAATTTTTCAAAACTCTGCAACCTCCAAGTGTCACCTTCTCTTTCTATTATTTCACAATATTTTGCCCAGCCACCCCCCATATTAAGTATTTTTGTGGCCTTAGCCTCCATCGGTGATAACCACCTCGGAGTCTTATTTTCAATTAAGTCCTTGTATTTAGTCCAGACAATGAACAAAGATTTCCTGACAATATGGTTTTTAAACATCTTGTGAGACTTCACCTTGTCGTACCACAAATATGCATGCCATCCAAAGTGTTCTCGAAGCTACCAGCATGAGTTTGACCAAACTGTGGGAGGCAGTGGAAGACAGGAGTGCCTGGCATGCTCTGGTCCATGGGGTCACGAAGAGTCAGACATGACTAAATGACTAAACAACAACAACAATTAAAGAAGGGCTAGTAAAGGCCATGGTCTGTAGATTAATTCATTATATTTGTTCCTTTTACATCTCCGATTGTTCTGTTGGTTTCTAGCGATCCAATGGGATTTGTCATTTTCTCCATTTATCACATGTTCCTCTCTCCACATTTGTTTGGGAGGTCGTCACATTTATTCTTCTTTCCATTGGCTGGAGTGATTTGGACTGAATCCCTATATAGTTCTTTCACCTCCACAAATTTAATCAAGTGAAATAATTTCTAAGAAAGAAGTCTGAAGATTTACTTGCAAGATTTCAGACATGTGACAAGTTCCAAAATCTTTTTATATGTAGAGGAGAAATGGTGTCCAGCTTTAAAATAATAATAATAATAATAATAACAACAACAACAACAACAACAACAACAACAATTTTAGAAACATTTCAATAAAATTGAGGGAACTTTGCAGATACTAAAACCTGTCCACTAGTCAATGACAACTGGGTAAGAACTGAGTGGAAAGATTGGCTGTCAACTTCCAGAATGCCATTTTTAGTTCCTTATTCCTAAAGCAATAGATTAATGGGTTCATAAGAGGTGGCAACACACAATAGAACAATGAAGCTACAAGATCCATGGTTGATAGGGACCTCGATGTTGGCTTTAGATAGGCAAAAGAACCACTTATAAAATATAAGGATATTACAACAAGGTGTGGCAAGCAAGTTGAGAAGGCTTTTTTCTTCCCCTCAGCAGAAGGAATTTTTAAAACCACCCTGAAAATCTGAACATAAGAAAAAACTATTAATGTAAGGTAAATAAAGGCCACAAAAGTTCCAACCCAGATAGCAAAAAGTGCAATGATATATGAGTCAGAGCAAGCAATTTTGAATAGCTGTGGAATTTCACAGAAGAATTGATTGATATCATTGGTACAGAACTCTATTGTGAATGTACTTCCAGTGTATATTGTGGAATAAAGAAGCCCGATGCCCCATACACTGATTGCCATTTGGATGCATGCTGTCCCATTCATCACAGTCTCGTATTGCAGTGGATTACAGATGGCAACATAGCGATCATACGCCATGATGCCAAGGAGGAAAATGTGAGATGCAGTGAAAAAGACAAGGAAGAAAACTTGACAGATGCATCCTTTGTAAGAAATGGTATTGGTCTTCATCAGGGAATTTGCCATGGATTTGGGAACTGTGACAGATATGGAACCAAGGTCTTGTAATGCCAGATTGGAGAGAAAGAAGTACATGGGTTTGTGAAGGTGATGACTGGAAATGGTGACTGTGACGATAAAAAGGTTTTCAATGGCGGCCATCAAATAAATGGCTAGGAAAGTAGTGAAATGAAATGTCTGCAACTTCTGATCATCAGAGAATGCATGCAGAACAAATTCAGTCACTCTTGATGATTGGTTATGCATTGTCTGCTTCTTCAGTGGCTGTGAAAAGAAGGCATATCCATTTTAGAAAAAGAGAAGATGGAAAATGTGCTGATGGAAACATGCCAAAATGCTCAAGTAGATGGAATTAGGATATTCGGTTCTTGCTGAGAATTTAGTGCCTTAGAGAAGAAGGAAGTCCCCTACGTGGTCAAGAAACTATCATTAGACCTGGGGATACCTATTTTGCAATTCTTGCCCAGAAATTAGCCAGGTGGGTTTGAGCATTGCAGAGTGAACCAGATCCTAAGTGGCTGTTCTTTCTGCGCTATTCCCAACAGAGGCAGTGCTTTCTTATACAAGTTGGTAGTTGATACATGCCTATGGAAAACTCTCCTCTAGCAGAATTCAGAATGAAATTATGTTTTCCCTTCCAAACAAATTATTTGTGGAATTTTAAGATATGCTGCACAAGTTTTGAAAAGGTTGCCAACATTTCTCACTACAGCACTACTCTGCGTTGACAGAGCTATGATTTGGTTGTCACATCTGACTGTAGAGCACTGTTCTGAAACAATTCATTCTCAGAATGAAAAGCAGAGTTGAACACGGCTGGAGTTGATGTATCGCTTTCCTTGCAGCTAGGTAACTTACTATTTTATTCAGTGTTCTTATGAGGTGCAGCTCTTTAGATGGTAAATGTATAATATATCACCCAAAAGTGATGCATTCAGCACCACTTGGTTTGAAGGCCCTTCTGTTCATTCTTCTGCATGGAAGCCTGAAGTTTTGTCTCAAAGTCCTGCACTGATGGCACCACTGCCACTTTTTAATTCCAGAAGCAACAACATCAGATCCCATCCCATCAGATCCCATCACAATCCAACTAAATCCTGTGAGCCTGATCAGTCTATTCCTTATGGTTCTGACATGCACAAACAAAGAAGAATTGCTGAAATGCTGCCACTGTACTGTTTTCTTCAAGGTTTTTTGAGAAATGAGTGTGCAGTGGTAGAAATATTTTCTTTATCAAAGCCCCAGTTTAGATGGTGGCTTTATGCACACCTAACCCCTGAAGATATTTCTTCAGAGTATCCAAAGTATAATGAACTTCTGATACAATCAATCAAATTGACAACTGAAAATACCACATGAACTTACCTAGCTCTGCATGGGTAGATTCTGGGTTACCTAATCTTATTTTATTTCTCTCTCTCCATCGCTGATCATGCAGTTCATTGGTGTAGCCACCCACCAAATGTGAGCTGCTATTTCCTCCATTTATCATGTTTTTCTCACTCTATCTGTTTCAAAGATGATCTGTCTAATTGCTCATTGCATTTACAGAAATGAAAGAGACATGGCAACGAAGTTTATATTTGGTTCATTCATTCCCATGGGTCTAATCAAGCATTGAAATAAATATTTAGAAGTGATTATGTGTGTTCTGTTGGTCATATATTAACTGGCAGATGTTGAAAGACAATGTGGCAAAGAACTTTATCAATATTTGCCTCTTATAGCTCTTCAGGAGCTTCACTCCCAAGAGGCAACTCAAGCTGAGAAGAGAAGATTCTGTAGGCGTGGGGGTCGTACTTGTATGTGTATTTTACTGTTTAATTTCCATATGATATATGGTTATAGAAGTCTGAAGCATGCAACTTCATTTCAGATACCACATGAATGGCTGTTGAGTGAATATTCACTTAGTCAGTGGTTTTCAACCAGTGTGCCATGGCATCTTGGGGTGCCTTGAATTATAGTCAGGGGTGCCACAGGCAACACTGTCCTCTGTCCCTCTTTCCTTTCCTCCCTCCTCTGATGTCCTCTCGCATCTCTGCCTCCAAAAGGCTTGCACAGCTGTTTGTTGCAGCAATCTTGACGGCAAGCTCTGTGGGCAAATTGTGCCTCTGGGGCTGGCCAGGGGGTGCTGGTTGCCAGGAGCTGATGTGGCCCCAGAATAAGCAAGCAAGAGGGTGAGGGAGCCCAGCCAGCCAGTCTGCCAGCCCTTGCTGTTGGGAATGGACAAACCCCTGTGGGACAGTGTGAGGAGGCACCTCTCTTTGGGGCAGGGGGCAGCTCAGAGACCAGGGGTGGCAGCAGTGTCTGCCCAGAGGACTCCCAAGGAGAGGGGAGAGGAGGCTGAGGGAACACTCCACAATGGAGGGTGTTCGAGAAAGGGTGAGAGGCTGCCAGCTCTACAGGCAAGGGGTGACATAACTGGGCTTCTGAGTCCCACAGGGGTGTTGCAGAAAGAATGTAGTTGGTCAAGGGAGCCATGGACTCAAAAAGGTTGAAAACCACTGATTGTGTCACTTGATTGTGGTAGCTTGAAGTTTTTGTAAAATGACTCAATTCAAAGGTTTATCCTTATTCAATTTAATAGTGTGCCTAAAAAGAGCCATAGGTACACTTTTAGAGGTGCAGCAGCTTTGCGGGACGGCCAGTGCCTCCCTTTCCACTGACGATGCAGGGCTGGGCACCAGGGTCTGATCCCTGCTGGAATGTGAGTCTCTGAAATCCTGCCTGCTGAATTGGCCAATGGCAGGCTAGCCCGGAGGGCTGGGGCTTGAGGGAACCATCAGGCTTCTTTCAGGTCTCCTCCCAGAGGATTTGAAACAGCCCATGCCAGCCCCCGATGCCCAGCACTTCTTTGTCAGATCAACCCACCCACCCACTCCAGTAATTTTTGCATTTACTCATTGGATTGACCTTGCTATTGCTGCGTTGGTTGCCCTATTTGTGGTGCCGGGTAGGAATTTGCCTATCAGGCAAATTGGCTATGACCTGGAGGTTTTGCCTACCCGGTAGCAATCATCACAACTTTGGTGGTTTAAGCATTAGCCTTTACAGGGACGTGGGTGGCGCTGTGGGTTAAACCACAGAGCCTAGGACTTGCTGATCAGAAGGTTGGCGGTTCGAATCCCTGCGACGGGGTGAGCTCCCGTTGCTTGGTCCCTGCTCCTGCCAACCTAGCAGTTTGAAAGCACGTCAAAGTGCAAGTAGATAAATAGGTACCACTCCGGCGGGAAGGTAAACGGTGTTTCCGTGCACTGCTCTGGTTTGCCAGAAGTGGCTTAGTCATGCTGGCCACATGACCCGGAAGCTGTACACCGGCTCCCTTGGCCAATAAAGCGAGATGAGCGCTGCAACCCCAGAGTCGGTCACGACTGGACCTAATGGTCAGGGGTTCCTTTACCTTTACTAACATTAGCCTTTGTGTGTGTGGGGGGGGGTATTTTGTACCCTCACCTTTCCTTCCAGAAGTAGGATATCCCATTAAAGGGATCTGTGATGGAGTTGCTTCTGTCCACTTGCCCAGTTGGGGGGCTTGGCCCTCAGCACTCCTAGAAGCTATGACCCCTGTGGGAATTCCTGCTGTTGGGTTGACCCTGATGTCATTTCTGGAAGGCAGCCTGGAAATAAATGCTTACCCAATGCCTATGCCAAACCACTTCATCTGTAGTCAATAAATTTGTGGCCTGATTTAATCCCTTTCAGCTGTGTGGTCTCCTTTATTGGTGGCTCACTTGAGCGGAGGAGAGGAGGAAGTGTGTGGCCTGGGCCTGCAATTTGATTTGTTCTGTTTTGTACTTGCTGCTGAAAGAAAGGGTTTCATATATTTATAAAATATATACAGTGGTGCCTTGCAAGACGAATGCCTTGCAAGATGAAAAACTCGCAAGACGAAAGAGTTTTTCGTTTTTTGAGTTGCTTCGCAAGACGAATTTCCCTATGGGCTTGCTTCACAAGATGAAAACGTCTTGCAAGTTTGTTTCCTTTTTCTTAAAACCGTTAATACCCAGGGTGCATTGCTTGAAGAGGTGCAGTTGCGACTTGACTTCGAGGAGCAACTCATAGCACGCGGTGTGGTAGCCTTTTTTGAGGTTTTTGAAGACTTTGGTGATTTTTGAAGCTTTTCCAAAACTTCTTTTGCAGCCATTTGGTAAGTTAAACTTTTAAAACTTTTTTGGGGGTTTTCTGATGCACCAGAGTCAACAGTGGTGCAGGACATTGTTTCCTTGGGGAGGACCATGGGCCTGGAGGTCACAGAGGAGGACGTCAGCGAGCTGGTGGAGGAGCACGACCACGAGCTGACCACCCAGGAGCTGGTCGAACTGCAGGCAGAGGCTGCGCAGGAGCAGGCCTCGCTGGAAGAGGAGGAAGCAACTGAGGAACGGCTGTCCTCCAAAGAACTGAGGGACATTTGCCAGAAGTGGAAAGATGTGCAGGCTTTTGCACAGCGGCACCACCCTGACAAGGACCTGACACGTGACCTTGCGAACACTTTTGATACGAGGGTCATGTCGTCTTTCAGGGAGGTGCTGAAAAGGCGGATGAAGGAGCAGACCATGGACAGGTTCTTCAGCAAGAAGCAAAGAGTGAAAGAGGAACCTTCTTTGAGTTGTCCCCCAGAGTCTTAGAAAATGTATGTACAGTACACTTTGGTGATTTTTAAATGCTTTTCTGTCATGTTTAGAAACTTAAATTATTGTTCCTTCAATTTTTGAAATGCTCTTTACAGTATGTGTGACTTTAAAGAGCACTTAATAAACTCTTTTTGTACCAAATTTGGCTTTGTTTGGACTTTTTTTGACCATAGGAACGCATTAATTGATTTTCAATGCATTCCTATGGGAAACCGTGCTTCGCAAGACGAAAAATTTGCAAGACGAAAAAACTCGCAGAACGAATTAATTTCGTCTTGCGAGGCACCACTGTACATTGGATAAGATTACAAATTTTGTGATAGTTAACAACACTATTAGGGCTTCCTTTGAAATCTCTTAGGTAGTTAGTCTGAAGAGGAAACACTTAAAATTTACTAAAGATTTTGAATTAGGCAGATTCTAATCTGTAATGTCTAATAAAATCTTTATTCAAAAGGCCTAATTAAGGGAGGGGAGGAAAGGATAGGATAGGAAGCCTTCCCATTTTGAATGTATTCATCTGAGGTAGAGGTTCTTCAAAGAGATGCACAAAACTGATTTGGAAACTAAACTCAAAGATTTCCCAAGAGTCTAATTAGGATATGAGTATTTGCTGCTTTCCCACTCTTCTTAAGCGATTGTAACTCAAATAAAGAACTTTGAACATTCAGGCGCAAGTGAACCTTTCTCATTGTAGCTGATCCATGAGCATGACTGAAGTAGCTTCATCTCAATATTTAAAGCAACTGGTTTTGAAGGCCAGAAGTTAACCTTCAAAGATTTCTAGCAAATTGGAATTCAGGTGAGCAATACTTTCCCATGCTCTTCAGCAATGGCAGAAGTGACAGCTACCATTTTCTGAAAATCTTTTTAATCTTTGCAATTTTATTTTGTATTTGTTGATATTTTAAATTTTATTTTGTATTCATCAATTACTTTCAGCTTGCCTCCCTGGTTTATTATTTGTTTTGACAGATCTAGAAAGCATGTCAGAAAGCTGTCAATTATTTTATTTTTTTAAGGAGAACAATGTGTCTTACAGCATAATCCTAATCATGCCAACTCAGAAGAAATTCTTTTGGATTCAATGGGGCCCACTCCCAGACAAATAGAATTACTGTCTTTGTTGTTGTTCATAGATCTCTTTGCAACTTGCAGGAGATAGAAAAGGGTGGAGACCCTGCATGTATCCATTGAGCAACTATATATTGATGCTTTGTTTGGAAAATATACTGCACATTCTTTAGTGCATATATATATATATACATATCCAGTAGCACCATAGAGACCAACTAAGTTTGTTCTTGGTATAAGCTAGTGGTTCTCAACCTGTGGGTCCCCAAATGTTGTTGGACTACAGCTCCCATCATCCCTGAGCTCTGGCCTTGCTAGCTAGGGGTGATGGGAGTTGTAGTCCAACAACATCTGGGGACCCACAGGTTAAGAAAGGCTGGTATAAGCTTTCTTCAGAACGACAACTTGTACCAAGAACAAACTTAGTTTGTTAGGTCTCTAAGGTGCTACTGGATATATATATATATATATATATATATATATATATATATATATATTGACTGCATCAGACCAACATGGCTACTTACTTGATTCTTTAGCATAACATTTGAAAATCTAAAAAAAAAAAAAATCCATTCCTTGGTTGGATGACAATGAAATTCAGAAGAGGGAAGGTTTTTTCTTCTCCTTTTTTTCTTTTTAGATACCAAACTAGAATATTTTATTAACCCCATATGTTCTAAATAAACAATTTATATAAAATTTAAACAGATCGTGTCCAGTGAGCACAAACTGCTGAAATTAAATGTGTTTAAAGCTACTTAAATCAATTATCTATTGTGATTCTTGCCCATTCTCCTCTGAAAACCTGATCCCAAGAATTGGTGCACCCTCTGAAGCAGCATGGAAACCAAAGGGTCAACAGGGAGATAAGGACATCAGTGAAAATCATGACCCATCCTTGAGAGGCTTTCACTAGATCAAGGAATTTTCCATGAATGGAAAGACTCCTGTTCATAGAATGGAACCAGTTTGATACAGCCTACACACAACTGAGGACGTGGGTGGCGCTGTGGGTTAAACCACAGAGCCTGGGACTTGTTGATCAGAAGTTCGGCAGTTCGAATCCCTGCGCCTGGGTGAGCTCCCGTTGCTTGGTCCCTGCTCCTGCTCACCTAGCAGTGGAGGAGGAACCAAAACGATGCCTTATGAGGAACGGCTAAGAGAGCTGGGCATGTTTAGCCTGGAGAAGAGGAGGTTAAGGGGTGATATGGTAGCCATGTTCAAATATATAAAAGGATGTCACATAGAGGAGGGAGAAAGGTTGTTTTCTGCTGCTCCAGAGAGGCGGACACGGAGCAATGGATCCAAACTACAAGAAAGAAGATTCCACCTAAACATTAGGAAGAACTTCCTGACAGTAAGAGCTGTTCGACAGTGGAATTTGCTGCCAAGGAGTGTGGTGGAGTCTCCTTCTTTGGAGGTCTTTAAGCAGAGGCTTGACAACCATATGTCAGGAGTGCTCTGATGGTGTTTCCTGCTTGGCAGGGGGTTGGACTCAATGGCCCTTGTGGTCTCTTCCAACTCTATGATTCTATGATTCTATGATTCAAAAGCACGTCAAAGTGCAAGTAGATAAATAGCTACCGCTCCAGCGGGAAGGTAAACAGCGTTTCCGTGCGCTGCTCTGGTTCGCCAGAAGCGGCTTAGTCATGCTGGCCACATGACCTGGAAGCTGTACGCCAGCTCCCTCGGCCAATAAAGCGAGATGAGCGCCACAACCCCAGAGTTGGTCACGACTGGACCTAATGGTCAGGGGTCCCTTTACCTTTTTACACACAGCTGAAGAGCTTAAAGCTTAGTTGGATGTTACTGAAACTGTGTTTAAAAACAACAACTAATAGTAATTGCATTAATTGTTATCTTCCCACTCCACTAGATGAAAACTATGCAAAGACTAGAATGGGTAAATCAAACCATCATCACAGAATTCATTCTACTTGGATTTGGAGAAGTCCAGGACCTCCAGATTCTTCTCTTTGTTGTGTTTCTAACAGTCTACATCATGACCATGGCTGGGAACCTGATCATACTTGCACTAGTTGTGACAGATCAGCACCTCCACACACCAATGTACTTTTTCCTGGGCAATTTGTCTTGCTTGGAGACCTGCTACAGCTCAACCATCCTCCCCAGAATGCTGGCCAGTTTCTTAACTGAGAACCAAAGTGTTTCTGTCTGGGGCTGCATTGTGCAATTTTGGGCTTTTGGGTTTTTAGCTGCAACAGAGTGCTATCTCCTGGCAGCAATGTCTTACGATCGCTATGTGGCCATATGTCGACCCCTGCATTACTCAGTCCTGATGAATTTCAAGCTTTGCCTCCAGCTGGTAGCTGGGTCTTGGTTTGGAGGTTTTGTGATAAATTCAATCTTGTTAATTTTTATGGCACAGTTAACCTTCTGTGGCCACAATGTCATTGAGCATTTCTTTTGTGATTTCATCCCCATGACGAAACTGACCTGCAGTGATGCACACCAAGTGGAGCTTTTATCAACTGTCCTGTCCTCACTCTGCACCTTGCCACCATTCGTTTTAACAATAACATCATATGTGTACATCATCACTACCGTTCTTGGAATCCCATCTACCGCAGGGAGGCAAAAGGCCTTCTCTACTTGCTCTTCTCACCTCATTGTGGTGACTATTTTCTATGGCACCCTCATCATTGTGTATCTTTTGCCAGACACAACTGAATTAAGAGAGCTGAATAAAGGTTTCTCTGTCTTTTACACCATCTTGACACCTCTGGTCAATCCTTATATATACAGCCTGAGGAACAAAGAGGTGAAGATGGCTCTGGGGAGAGCTATCAGAAAGTGGGCAAATTACTTCACATTGTAGGCTTCTTCAAGCTTTGCTGCTGTGAGGAAGCAACATAGATACAACAGTACTGCAAGCCCACACCTTTACCTCACCTCCATGGCATTTTTTTGGTAGCTCCCATGTTTAGTTGCTACTTCTGAAGTGGGGACATTACTGTACACATGGAAGCTCCTTGTGTAAGGCACATGGTTTGTTGTAATGTGGATTTGCATTCACAGATGTGGGAGACACAAATATCTAAGTGTCTCCTGTTAAAATGGCTTCAGAGGGCACTGTGTAATGTGGTTAAGATGCAAATGTTCAATAGCATTAAGATGTAATGTTGTGAGACATGCATGGAACTTTTTAATGAAGTACAGTCGTACCTCGGGTTACATACGCTTCAGGTTACAGATGCTTCAGGTTACAGACTCCGCTAACCCAGAAATATTACCTTGGGTTAAGAACTTTGCTTCAGGATGAGAACAGAAATCGCGCAGCAGCAGCAGCGCAGCAGCAGCGGGAGGCCCCATTAGCTAAAGTGGTGCTTCAGGTTAAGAACAGTTTCAGGTTAAGAACGGACCTCCGGAACGAATTAAGTTCTTAACCCGAGGTACCATTGTAGTGATTCAGGATGACTCAAAATTCACATCCAGCAGATGGCAGCAGATTTTACCAGCAATCTTGTTCCTATGGTTTGACAGCACATAACAAAATGAGCAAGGAGTCAAAATCCCCACCCTGTACTTTTGTGGTCTTGTGTTTTCATCAGGTTGTCTCTATTAAGTGGATTCTATTTTGAAACTTGCTGTGGTTGGATGATTTATTGGCTATTACTTAGGGTTGCTTTTTTTGGCAAAATCACAAAAGAATGCAGTTTTTAAGCTATTCTCAAGGGAAATTGGCAAAAATGGTGTATGGCGACCCTACTATTACTGCAGTCTTTTGCCTAAAGCTACTAGGAAACTGAGCTATAATTAATCAGTGTCCAACCAGAAACTGTGTGAGTACAACAAAGAACTTGCATTTTTGAATTGTAATGTAAAAACTCAGCTTTGGGCTCCATAGAACCATTCACCATAATTTTTTTAGAATTGGATGCAGAGGGCATTGTCAGGGTGCTGTTGGCAGCTGCAGCCGATTCCCAGGAAAGCAGTGTTCTGTTTATTAATACAAGTTACAGAGGCAAATTGAAGATGCTCCATGATGCCTAATGTTGCCCCGAGTGAAACTCCACCCCTTCCACGTTATTCCCTTATTCATCGCTATTCATCTGACTCCTCTTCCTGCCTCCAACGGTGGCTGGTACGTGACAGTTGCCTCTGAGCTCTCTGTTCTCTATTCTCATTCAAGTGCTGCTCAGGCTCTGCCAGTTGAATGCTCTCCACTTCCTCCTCCTCCTCTCCTATTATTTCCCAACTTTTGCCCTCATCTCCCTCTGAGGTATGCCCTGTGCCAAACCACTCCTGGAGGTCTATGCTATCTGCCTCTTCCTCCTCTCTAGGCAATGCCTGGGACAATGGTCTCCACCATTTTTCCTCAATCCTCATCTACCCAGTCCCTGACAGGAGTGAAAATTCCCAAAGGATCCAGGCTCATACTAGGCTGCAGCAGCATAACAACTGGTGATGTATTTTTGAAGAAAGCGACACCGTACTTCAAAGTAGTGGAACTTTTTATTCTACCCACAATTCCCTGGGAACAACACGACTTCCACCCAGAAGTCTCTGACATTATGTGTGATGAAGCATCATTTCCAGAGCATTGTCCACATATAATAATCTTAATAATAAGCACTAATCAATCTTTTTGTTTGTTTTTCCCCAAAAAAGTGACCAAAAGTGATTTACATAATGAAACAAAAGTTAAAGCAAAGTATTGTTGCAGTCTACCACCATCTCCAAATGGTGCAAGATTCCAAGGGTTCCAGGTGCTTACCAAGGGTTCGTGTTTCCTTTGGAAGTAAGGCACAGAAGAGACTGGGGTATCTTTATGAAATATGGTTTATTTAAATAAGCCACCATTTCTTCAGCTGCTGGCTGCTCCTCCAGCATGTTCACACATACAGTACCTCCAATTCCTCCTGCTGCACCCCTTCTTCCACAGCAGGCTCCCAGAGAGTGGCAAAATCAATGAGTTGCAGCTTCTCAGCCCCAGTTAGCTCACCCTTCTGAGGCACTTTCCTCTTTGCATCTACACTCTGGACCTCTTCAGCTTGCTGCCTTGCTTCTGACCCAGATCACCACAAAACTCTACTTCAAACTCTGGCTTTATCTTTTGAGGGAGGGAGGGGGAGGGAGGGGGCCCACCCATTTCCCATCTCACACCAAGGCCCTTAATCCTTTGTCCTCTATTTTATTTTTTCAAAAATACTTTATTTGACAAACAACATTAACTTACACGACAATCCACCATACACCACAATATACAACACTGCACAACAATACAGTATATACCTCACCAGTCAGAAATTTTATCTATATCTGTTTTACAGAACAGAGTGCAGATTACCAGAGAAATGATCTGTAGAACAAAAGTTAGGAAATTCACAAAAGTAAGTGCAACATAAAATCTTCAACCCACTCTTGAAAATTTCACCGACATTTTTCTCTCTTCGACAATTTCTGAGTGTGATTTATTTTCTTGTGGAGAATGGGTAGGAGGAAAACAATCTGTTTTACCCTTTAAGGAATATGTACCCCCAGTACAATTCATTAAAAAACTAGTGCTGTGTGAAAAATGTCTTCTTGTAACTAGGAGCAGCAGTACTGCCTCAAGAGTTCAATTAGGACAAAAATATTTATTTTCCTCTTAAATAGTAGATTCGGAACACAGATCAGGAACAATGGGAATGGTGACTGCCAGATCTGAGAAGATAATCAAGTCCTTTTGCAATAACCACAGAGATTTAACGGCTATATAAGTACAAGTCCCAAGCTTTAGATTTTCTGACTAAGGAATACAGGTAATTTCTATTGCTATTATTTCAGGTGAGCATCATAATTCACCATACTGTGACAGTGCTGAAATATCTAAATAGATCATATTCAACATGCCTCTTTAATGAACTGAAAACTCTGGCCTGACCTTCTTCCTCCCCCACCCTACATTAATTTATAGAACTGGAATGAGAAACTGGGCCTCCATAGAGAAAACTATATGATCTATCCTAGAACCATATGTTCTATTCACCAGAATTGCAATATAAACATCATTGCATGTCTTTTATTTTATTTGCCTCTAGAAAAAAAACACCATGGTAGAATCAGACTGGGTGAATCGAACTATGACAACTGAATTCATCCTCCTTGGATTTGGGGATCTCCAGCACCTGCAATTTCTTCTTTTCCTTCTCTTTCTAATCATCTACGCTTTGACTATGACTGGGAATATCCTTATCATTGTCCTAATTGTGACCGATCAGCGCCTTCATACTCCCATGTACTTCTTTCTGGGGAATTTGTCTTCTTTGGAGGCCTGCTATACCTCAACAATCCTGCCCAGAATGTTGAATAGTTTATTGACTGGGAAAAGGATAGTCCCTGTCCATGGCTGCCTTATGCAGTTGTGGCTTGCAGCATCCTTAGCAGCATCCGAATGCTACCTTCTTTCGGCGATGTCTTACGATCGCTATGCTGCAATATGTAAACCCCTGCATTACACAAGAATAATGAACAACAAGGTTTGCCTTCAACTGGTAGCTGTATCTTGGCTGTGTGGTTTCATAGAAAACACTATATTGATCGTTTTTGTATCTGAGCTAACATTCTGTGGCCGCAGTGAAATAGAACATTTCTTTTGTGATTTCCTCCCTATCATTCAACTGTCCTGCACTGACACCTACAAGGTTCAACTTGCATTGACCATCATGGCATCCTTCTGCACACTTCCATCATTTATCTTAACCATTACATCATATGTTTACATCATTAATGCCGTTTTGAGAATTCCCTCAGCAACTGGTAGGCAGAAGGCTTTTTCCACCTGCTCTTCTCATTTGGTTGTCGTGTCCATTTTCTATGGAACAATCATTATTGTCTACGTGCTACCAAAAACAAAAATACTAAAGGAGCTGAATAAGTTTTTTTCTGTATTTTACACTGTCCTGACACCTCTGGTCAATCCCCTTATATACAGTCTGAGGAACAAAGAAGTGAAGGAAGCTTGGAAGAGGATTGTCAGCAAATGTAAAAGTAATGCAGTGATGTGAGGGTGCTGAACTCTTATGGGTGAAGCCCCTTTGTGGGATTTGCACATCATTTGACTTTCAAGGACTAGTAAGCATTGCAAACAAGTACTGAGTATATCTTTATTTCAGGAGTACATGGAATGAAGCAGGGCCTTTTTGTTATTTCCATGCAACAATGGCAATGCCAACTCTCCTTTATTGACATACAGTGCTACCTTGGGTTACAGACGCTTCAGGTTTCAGGTTACAGACTCCGCTAACCCAGAAATATTACCTCGGGTTAAGAACTTTGCTTCAGGATGAGAACAGAAATTGTGCGGCGGTGGCGCGGCAGCAGCAGGAGGCCCCATTAGCTAAAGTGGTACCTCAGGTTAAGAACAGTTTCAGGTTAAGAACGGACCTCCAGATTTAATTAAGTTCTTAACCCAAGGTACTTCTGTATTTCCTGGATTCTACATTCTAACTGTACCCAAGCTCATTAATTGTGGCAATTTACACTATTGAATTTGCTGGATCGTGGCTGCTTTAAGAGATATTATAGTACCCTCAATGTATCCTGTGGATTTGGTCTCAGGACACTGACAGACAAAATATATTTGTTGTGTTTATTATTCTGTGATATCTTCTGCCTGCAGATGAACCAAATTTATTAATTCACATTTTCATGACTGAGCCATGTTGAGGAATGAAATGAACCACCCAGTTTTGTCTAAAGTTTAGAATAGCTGTGTTTTCTTCATTAGAGAAAAAAATAACTTTGGATAATGAAAAGTTAGTTTTATTTAAATGGGTAATGTGTTATGGTTTGCTGTATAAAGAAGAGGTATGGTTTTGGAAATGGTATGGTGTCCTCCCCACCCTCAAGTCAGATTACCAGTTCAGTGGTGAGCACTGGAAGAGGAACGGGGCGGGGAGCGGGGGGAGCACACCGCCCCCTGCACCAATGGTGGAGGGGGGTACCATCACGCCACACGCCCGCCTGCTCTCCGCCCCTGGTGCCAGCTTCACCACTGGTTGTGAGGTTTTACTCCTACTTTGTGTAGGCTTATAAATGTCACCATTAGAATCACTCTAAGCAAGAAAGCATGCATGCAAACGAGGAAAATATGGATGTGTGTAGCCATGCAAATGACAATCACAAACCACTGGGCAGTTCTAAACTCACCTTTTAAAGGCTCTGCAAGGAACAAGGTGGCAGCTCCTCTCCTCTCCTCTCCAGCATATACTCATGCTATTTGAAAGGTTATGGGTAGAAATCTGAAGAGCCACCACATATTTTCTTTGAAGTAATAGGAGGGATTGAGAACCTCTGGCTCTCCAGATGTTGGTGATGTACAACTGGCATAACTCCTAAGCACTTGCCATGGTAGCTGGAGCTGATGGGAGCTGGAGTCAAACAACATCTGTAGATCCACAGGCTATCTATTCCTGCACTATGTTCAAAGACATGTTAAGCTTCCTTTCTCCCACTGAGCTTTCTGCAAGGGCAATATCAAGCAGAATAGCCTCTTTTCTCTCTCGGATGTAATTCTCCCTATCATGGTATGTATTGCTGTGAAAAGTTCTCTGAACTCTGTGCTTGTGGAAGCCAATGTGATAGAGCTGTCTAGTCCCCTTAATGTTCCCAGCAGGACCTTTCTGTGTACCTGCTTAGCCAGTGTCTCCAGGCTCTATGTATGTGTGTGCATGCACACCTCTCTGTCTCTCTCTGTCTCTCTGTGTGTGGTTACCTCTGCAAAGGCTGCAAAACTGTACAGCCCTGCAGAGCAATACACATGCATGAGCCCTAACTGTTTCCCTGTGAAAAATTTCACCGTATGTCACTGCTGCTAGAGAAAAATTCTACTTATAAAATAGGCACATAAAACAGTTTCTTCAAGTATATCAGATAAAATTGCAGAACTGCCTGCAGGTACGGCAAACATGTTGCCAGAGGAGATAACATCTTCTGTTGTAACATAGCTAATAAAGTCCAGGAACAATCAGGCTGCCTTTCTGTCTGGCATAAAACCATTCCCAGCATTCTTGGAAGCATAAACAACTTTTCAAAAGGAGAGAGGATACCCAATAAAAGTGAAGTTGTAGGGGAAGCACAAAAAAACAATCTCTTTCCTGTCAAGGAAAAAAAAAAGAGAGAGGCTAGTTTCATCCTGTCCTGGATCCAAGAAGCATGAAAGTGAAAGTGATTGTGAAGTCATTCTTGATTTGATTCTCCTGCTCTAACATAAGTGAATGTAGCTTTGCCTATTTTTGACATTTCTGTACATAGGATGAGTGCACAGAGTGGCCCATTTCCAGGTCAGAATTCACTCTGGAGGATTTTCTGATTTCTGTGAATTTCACCAGACACCACCCCCTTTAAAAATTTTGTGCTGACATACTGAGTAACAATGGCAATGTTGGAAAACTTGCCCCCTCGGGAGAGGCTGGCCCCTCTCCAGGCTCCCGTGGCTTGTTTGCCGGTGATCTACTCTGGCTGGCATCCCAGGAAGATCTTTATAGGCGACATCTCCCAGCGTGGAAGATGCACACCCCCTTCGCCCCTTGCATACCAGCAAGAGAAAGAAGATAGTCAGAAAGTCTTCTACATTTCTACGGTTTATTTCTGACTTTACAACTGTACAAAACCATGTCCGTTCAGTTCAGTCTCTCCAAGCAACTGACTGAGACTTCCTTCACAAAAGCAACAGGAAGGTCTCATATTACACAAAGAACAAGACTCTGTGAATCCTGTGAGCTGCCTGGAACATTCTTTCCCACAGCTAGCCACATCATGTGATGTAAACATTGAGCTGCTAGTTTGCAGCTGCATTGTACTCATATCCCAACACTTCTTAACTCTATGAAACCATCCCTAGCTATTTTATATCAAGCCACTGAAACCCGCAGCCTTGATAGTAGTATAT
This sequence comes from Podarcis pityusensis, assembly GCF_964106645.2. Taxonomy (NCBI): domain Eukaryota; kingdom Metazoa; phylum Chordata; class Lepidosauria; order Squamata; family Lacertidae; genus Podarcis; species Podarcis pityusensis. Next base: position 28,342,963 of record NC_138038.1, read on the forward strand.
TTTGTATTCAGATGTACGTAACACATAATAGCAAGTCACCCCCAAAGGCAAAACAAGGAGAACAGCCCTAGCAACTGCTGATCGAGTACCAGAAAATACAAGAGATGCTGTCACTGATGCTCAATAAGCAGCCAGTTAAGAATGCACCTGACAAACCTTCACTGCCAGGGCTGCTACCAGGGTAGCACAAACACCTGAGATGAGGAAATACATAATTTATTAAATTAATAATGTAAGCATATCACATTTAGAAAGAAACAAAGTAACCAAATGGTAATAAGGTATCACATTGCATACAAGTATAAGACCTGTCATTCAAGAAATGAAATATATGTTTCATTTACATAACATAAAAACAATAATACAGTGGTACCTCGGGTTACAGACACTTCAAGTTACAGACGCTTCAGGTTACAGACTCCGCTAACCCAGAAATAGTACCTCGGGTTGAGAACTTTGCTTCAGGATGAGAACAGAAATCGCACAGCGGTGGCGCGGCGGCAGCGGGAGGCCCCATTAGCTAAAGTGGTACCTCAGGTTAAGAACAGTTTCAGGTTAATAACGGACCTCCAGAACGAATTAAGTTCTCTACCCGAGGTAACACTGTATTTAGATGGATAGAAAGAGTCATAATTAAAAGCACATTAAGTGCACAGTTTCTGTCATCTAGTATCAAAGACATGCCCTCTCAACTAAATCTATTGTGTAATATCCAATGAATTCAGTTTTTTTTTTTTTAAATAGAGCATTGCCCCCCAACACACCAGAACACATTCACCTGGTTGGCTAGAAAGCATGAGAAAGGGTTTGAAAGACAAGGTGCAAATGCAGACAATTTCAACGAGAAAGAAAAGAGGAAGGCATCTAAAGAAATTTGTGTGGCTGCATGAGGAGCATACAGTTTAACTGAGATTTAATAAGGTCATGTATAAGAAATGGAAAAAAGAGGAAATCACAAAGGAAGGGTATATACAAATAGCCAACGTCTGCAGCGAAGTCGAGTGGGCCAAAGTTCTAAATGAGCTCAGGCTTGCAACAGAGTTTAAAATAAAAGTTTATTTGGCTATGTTCAAAGTAAAAGGAAGAACAAACAAATGGAAGATCCTCTGCAAGGTGAAGGCAGAGAAATGCTATTGGGTGATAGAGAGAAGGTGAAACTGCTCAACAACCTCTGTCTTCACCCAAAAGAAAAGTGCCCAACTTGGTGATATCAGAATAAATTATGCAAGGAGGGAGCTGTAGCCCACGATATAAACCCCAGTTGTGCAACATCTTGGGGAAGACCCCAAGAAGCCAGACCGTGCTGTAGCTGGTAGCACATATGTGTTTGCATTGCTCTGCTCACCATTGCTGTATTGTGTCATCTGTTTAAATGAGCAGCGAGCAGCTGTCAGGTGCAACAATGAGCACATGGTATCCTATGCTACTTTTTGTGTGCTGTGTGACCTTTTGTGCACCCCTCAATATAGCCTGAAACCTTCATATGAGGTGAAGGATGCTATCGCTTTGCCCGTGCTAAAGTAAGATTTAACTACCACTCCATCCTCCTTATCTATATAGAGGTGCAGGCATCTTGTCATTCACACAGGCGGCAAGATGTCTACATATTGGTTTGTGCTCTTTCTCTCTCTCTCTCTCTCTCTCTCTCTCTCTCTCTCTCTCTCTGTGTGTGTGTGTGTGTGAAGGCTTGCGCTCTCTCTCTCTCTCTCTCTCTCTCTGTGTGTGTGTGTGTGAAGGCTTGCCTGCCAAAGTAAATTGGCAGGACACATAACATTGGTAAGTTAGTCCAATCAATAATGCAGTAAGTGATTTCTTCATCAGCCTATAACTTTTATACCAACTCCCTCCCCCTTCCATTAATGTTTCATCCAAAGTTGAATTGAAATGATGGCAATGGATCACTAGTTAGAGTCCAAGTTCAAAGAAGAGTTCTGTGTTTTTGGCATCCAAGGCTGCCGAAGAGTAAATATTTGATATTTAACAACATACTCTGGAAACTTGTACTGGGATGAGATAACAAAACAGGATTGTGATAGGGATCTCCCCTCTAACCTATGCACATCAGAAAAAAATCCCCATTATTCAGGCCATTATTCTGATTGTGCAATGTAGAAAACCAGGAATGGATGTAGGGGTGCAAATGCAAGCCCGTCACTCAACGACCCTGATTTTCCATAGTGTGTGGTCAATAATAATAATGTGTGTTTTTATTTCTACTTACCCCAAATTAGAATACAAAGCAAAACCATCTTTTCTTATCAGCTGAAAGAAGAATTCACTTGGAGTACGTAGTGGGACTTTACCATGCATTGTGGACACTGTAGCTCTATATTTTTGCTTTGTGAGGAAATATAACAGTAAAGGAGTCACCATATCCATATAGGAGGCAGGATCTGGAAGGGGTGTAAAGGTCAGAAGAAAGCAATGCAGCCTGCTGAGTTACACAAAGCCAGGGATGAGGAATCTGTTGTTCTCCAGATGCTGATGGACAGGGCCTTAACTAGGGAGTGGGGAGGTGAGCCCTCTACAGGGGCACATGCAATGGGGTGGGGGTGGGGCTAAACCGGCTAAAAATATGTCCATAAATATAAATATTGATTATTGCCTCATAAGAAATAGAGGGTGAATTGAATGGGTGGAGGAGGGTGGGTTGGAGGAGAGGTGAAAAGAAGAGCTAATTTGTCCGTGGCTAGGGGGCGCAATCTGGATGGTTCTGCCAAGGGCGCAAGATCACCTAGCTACAGCTCTGCTGATGGACTACAACTCCCTTCATCCTCGGACATTTGCTATGCTAGCTAGGGATGATGGGAGTTGGAATCCAAAAATATAGAGAGAGCAACAATTCCCAATTCCTGCACAATGCTCAGATCTAAAGGGAGGGAACACAGCAGCTTCTTCCTGCTTCCAACAGTTGCAGATTTATCTGGCTCAGAGTTTCTGACTCATTCTGACCCTTTTGCCCTGCTCTGCACACACCATGATTAAAGCCCAGATGTGGGAGAGCAGGCACTCCAGGGATGAATAGTCAAGTAGAGAGAGCAAGTCCATGGGAAACAGAAGCTTCTGCTTGTCTGCTTGGTACCAATAGTTACAGAGTGCTCCCAAACTTCCAACACACCTCCTTCTTTCACATGCACACACACACACACAAGCCCATATGTTATATTTTTAATTAACTGAATCACTGTACTGCAACAGGGGAAGATTTTATTTAAACATTTTATTAACTCCCAACAGCAAAACTATAGTGAGAGATGAAGATTATGCAAGAATCAAATCCTTGTTTCCTGTGAATCAGAAAGGTGATGCATCACAAATGAAGAAGAAACCAAGGATGCTTGAGCTTATTTGGGCTTTATTTCCAGTGTTCTTCCTTTCTTGAGAGAGAAGAAAATAACAGCAAATAATTATTTGCAGCAAGCAAATAAGAACAAGCAGAACATTTTAGAGAAAATGAGATACCTCTCATTTCACATCTAGTGGTCAGTTCACACAGTCCCATTATTTTGAAACAACAATAATTTTAATTTAAAGGCACCCAGCATACATACACTTGGTGTACTTTCTTGTAAGTTGGCAGACTAAATTCACTCTGGACAGACAACTACACTGGCAAATTCTATCCATTTATGTCAAAAGAAGTGATAGCTGGGTTTTGTTTGTTTTTGTTTGTTTGTTTGTTTTTTTACTAATAATGAAGGGGAGAATTTGACATGCCCTTCTGGGGAAAAACCCTGCTTCTATTATTCTGAAATTTTCCAGGATTCGTGCCTTAAGAATGAAAGGTACTCCAAGGGCAGGGAGAGGATATAAAGCATAAAAAAGAGCAGTAAATTAGGAATAAGTATAGTTGGACAGGCAAACTGAACTAAGCAACCTACAAAGCAATTCAGTAGCAAGTAGTATGTTTTAAAAGCCCAAAATTGAATTTTTTTCAGCCCTACTGACAATCAGGTAGAAAATTTGAGAGGGAGATAAGACCAGAATGTACACTTGAAAATGTAAAGTGTGAACTATGTTTCTGTTTGTTTCTGTGTATTATACTTGGATTACCTCTGAGTGTATGTTTGTTGGCAAATGTGGGTTTGCCTCTGCATAATCAGAGGCCCTTTAAGTATTTGGTTTGGAGAAGCCTCCCTACGGCTGTAGATATTAAAAAGAAAGGGGGGTGGGAAAGGCATTGGTTCCTATTGTGTGTACAGTCGTACATTGGTTCTTGAACGGAATCTGCTCCGGAAGTCTGTTTGACTTCTGAAAACCAAGACACGGCTTCTGATTGGCTGCAGGAGATTCCTGCGCTCAATCGGAAGCTGCGGAAGTCACGTCGGATGTTCGGCTTCCAAAAAAAGTTTGCAAACCGGAACTCTCACTTCCGGTTTTGTGGCGTTTGGGAGCCAAAACCTTCGAGTCACAAGGCATTTGAAAACCAAGGTATGACTCTATATACATCCTCTCTTTGTTACCTCTCATTAGAGGCACTATTTTCTCAAGAGGGATCCCCCCCCCTTGATTGAGGGGACCTAGGAGCACATGATGTCACATATGCAACGTTGTGCAACGTCCTGACATTGTGTGTGCAACATCGCGAGGAGCCAAGGGGCAGAGCAGAAAGCCCTCTGAACATTGAGGGGGCCTGGACACCTCAAAAAAAAAAAAAAAAAAAAAAAAAAGGAAAAAAGAAAGAAAGAAAACATGGGGGTGGCCTGAAACTGCCTTGGCCTCTAGGAGCTGGCACATATACCTCAACTGGGTGCAAGCTTCTGAAATAATTCAAAACTCTGAAAGTTTTATTTGTTGGAGGCAAATATGTGATAGATGCAATAGAACCTCCAGGGCATGATCCCCTTTGAGATATCTGAGATAATAAAATGGGTCCCCAGAATCTGAGTCTCTCTGTATCCTAGAGGAGGAAGTGTTAATCATGAAGACATGTATTCTGAATGGTTCAAATATCCATTCTTTTGTCATAATGCCATGTTCTGGCTATAAATAGATACTCCAGACCTTGGGTATAAGTATAACATAAATAAGAACAGGGGTTAAGCAAGGCCCTTCATACGTAATACTTTCACTACAAGAAGCAGCAGATAACATCATCCTACATTGTCAATGTTGAATCAGTTAAACCTTTTCACACAAGCCATGCTTGCACATCAGCTCACCTGAGATGGCTACTGCTCTCCAAAAACAGCTCTGCTGCGCTCAACCAGTTTTGGACCCTGGAAGAAATGACAAACACCCTTTGACATTCCTAGAGAAAGTGCTCCAAGTTGACCATAGATCTCTGCATTGAACAATTGTGTCTGTTTAACTCTAGTAGCCTATTGTGAGGCTCATTCCGGCACCTTGAAGAAACTTAAAACCTCCACCCACAGCCTCCCACTAATTTTATAGCAAAAATGGTGATTGCAATTATATATTTCTAGAGCAGTGCATTCAAATACAACCTTGTTTTCTTCCTAAGCCCCTGTTGCTCCCACCTCATCCTCCAAATTTGGCCTTGCATTGCTAAACACACCACCCCATCCTAACTACATTCCTATGTAGGTGGGCATATTTTTCACATGTGATACCAGTTTCTCTTTCTCTTCAAGAGAAAAATTCTGACTTGGTTCTGCCGGGGGGGGGGGGTAGAAGAGGGCAGGAACTGGTGTTTGAATAGTGCTGTGAAACCTTAGGAGAGTCATGTGGGGGTAGGGGTGGGGTTGGAATGCTGGAGGCAAGCAAACTTTAGGCAACAAAATATATTGGACTGGAACTGGTGAAATCTCCTTTTCCATCACATTCTCTAGAAAGCTTGAGCAGGATGCATTTTTTTTTCTTATGACAGTATTTACACGGTATTGAGAAACTACTGCCTGGTTGCAAATACCCCCTTTGGCTGCAAGGTACTCAAGAGGGTAACGTCAAAGCAGCTGCAGGCATTGCCAGAGGAAATCTAGACCCATTTCAATTTGGGTTCAGACCCAGGTTTGAAACTGAATCTGCCTTGGTTGCCCTTACAAATGACCTATGTTGGTAGAGGAACCAGAAGAGCATGACACCATTGCTCTTACTAGACTTTTTCATAGGCTTTTGTTACCACTAACAATAGTATCCTCCTGGACCGGAGGTGTTGGGTTGCCCCCAAGACTTGGGTGGGGGTGGGGTGGGCATCATATGTTGCATGTGTGTGACGTCACTCACAAGGCATGCAGTGTCACACATGTCTCTGGTTGCCGTGCAGGCCGGTGCAGCCTTCTGTTAGGCCATGCCGGTCCCTGCAGCATACTCTTCCTCCACCCATGGCCTCATTCTATTTTTTTAAAGCTACAAATAGCAATTGCAACGCTATATTTCCAGAGCCCCACTTTCAAAACATGGAGCTTTTCTTCCTCATTTCTTTTGTCCCCACCACAACCCTGAGAGCTACTTGCCATTCTTGTCACTGAGGAGGAGTCCAGGCCTAGGTACTCATATCCCAATCAAGCACTTGGCCTCAGCCTTGTCAGGCTGTCAGTGAAGAAGAAGAAACTGTCCCAGACATTTGTCTTTCTAAGAAGTTTACCTCTGTCATAAAGCATTCCTCATGATTTTCAGCTTCGCAACATTGTGTCACCATGGTAGTGAAATATCCAGTCACTTCTGCTATTTGCTCAGTGGTGCTATTGGGTTGGTGTTTTATTATGTGGACAAGCTGCCTGCAATGAGAACAGTGAGTGATAGGTTGGAAGCATAAGCTGCATGTGTCTCTCATCTTAGTGAAATCAAGTGCTGTTTCCTTCATGATTTCAACAAGGTGGAGAGTTTCAGAACTGCAATATGTGTAGAGACTGAAGAAAGGACAGGTCTTTAGGAACAGAGGTGAGGAAGGCTAAAAGTATTGGATTGCTTTGAAGTAGCAAACTAATTATTGGGCTGATTTCTTACTTTTGCTTCCTTAGTAGCAATTCATCTGGGGTAGCCGAGCACATATCCTGGTGGGAGGTAAACAGTTCGGAAGAGAATGGTACAGGGACATAATCTGGATCTACTCCTAAATTGCTAAAGCAGTCCCGGCGGAACTCATAGGAATCTTCACAGCAGTTGTGCATTTGTTTGTTTAGTGGTTTAACTTCATGTCGCTGACATACTTCTCCTAGTAAAAGGTCTGTCTAGAGAAAGAGAGATAATATGTTGACCTTTGATGAACAGAAGAGTGATTAAAGCAACTTGCTTGCCACATAAATTAGCCACTATTTCAATACAATGAATGCAAGTGATGTAACTTTTGAAGACACTGTGCTTATGAGATGCTAAAAGGTTGAACAATCCCATATTGCCACATGCATTGAATTTATTTCAATTTTATAAAATTACAATACCAAGTGAATATAAATAATAGGAAGATAGACAATAATAGCCATGATCAAGATTAGCAATGAAATTGGGGAAGGCGGGGGGGGGGGGGAGTCTAATGGAGCTGCACTGGCAACTACAGAACAAATTCAATAATGAACATACTTCACCACACAACACACACCTGAAGTTCTATATTTTCAACCAATCCAGGTATGCGTGTCAGCCTGTTCTGGATAAGGTAGCACACTTACTGAAGGATCAGATACACAATGGTAAGCTAGTTGAGAGGCTGCTGAGGTCTTGAATGCTTTTTCACAGTTTTGGCTAGCACACAGTGGTGAACTACCAAGCTACCAAACTTTCCTCAGTAACTTAACATCCCCCATTGCCAGAGGTTGGACTGAGGAGGAATGGTTGGAGCCGCTGCCTCCTTCTCCTGAACCTTCCCAAGGGCAGGAGGACAGTATTGATTTGGAACAGTGGTTTGCAGAGGGGCATAGTCCAGAGGGGAAAAGTTGGGAAATATTGGGTGAGGAACGGCTAAAAGAGGAAACACCAGGAGAGAGACAGCTGGCAGATTCAGTGTCCTTGGACAGCATTCTTGACCCTCCCTTCACCTAAGACTAGACGGGCTTTGAGAGTGATAGAACAGAGAGCTCAGTGGCAACAAGCTCAGATTACCTGACACAGGAGTGACGTAGATTAATGGGGATGGAGGGGGTGAACCTTTACTGGGACCAATGCCATTTCTAAAGAGATATGCATTTCTTTGTCTCTTGCTGTGATTATTAAATAAACTTACTGGTAAAAACGCCCTTTTCACTTGATCTGCTTATTTACTGCCACCGGGGGGAGGGATCTGATTCCCCGAAGCCTGACACCCATCCAGTTTTCTGTCTGCTGCAATATGGCACTTAGAAAATAAACTGTGGAGAGCACCAATGGGTATAAAGTGATTCTCACCCTCACTGTGGCACTCGGATGGGCAGAAAGGTTTCAAGCTCTTCAAAAAGCACATTGCCACAATGGGAATGGAACTGATCTCCTCCTACTCCTATTAAACATTTGATATGAATGCAAGGGCTGATTTCTACTTTCATCCATTCTCAGATGTGCAGGGAATATATTCTGCCCTCAACTGATCTTTACTGATCAGCAGATGAGCTGTGTGTGCCGTGTGTGTGTGTGTGTGTGTGTGTGTACTCTTTGTCCTGTATGTTTGTGTGGAAGAGGTGTGTGTGCAGGGTGGCCACACCTACTGCAGGCATGCAGACCCTGGAGGATTCCCAAGGGTGGGGTGTGGTTCTCCAGCTAAGAAACATTCAACATATATGTAAGTGGGTCAGCTGTAGACATACCAGGAGAAGTCAAATCTAAGCCATTGTCAAACATCCCTGTCCTTTAGGTCACATTCAGGTTACATTATGGGAAATAAATTTTAGAACATGTTCAGAACTGTCAAATTCCATGTTAAAAAAAACAACAATTTGAAATGGATTCCTTCCCCCATTCCTAATTATTCCACTATTCGTTACTGCATGTTTGTTTGCTTGTTTTTATCTGAGCCCAATTCAAAGGCATTACATTTAAAATAGTATTTAATAAACACTGCTGAACAAGAAAGAAATGTGGATGGAGGAAAGAGGCCAATATGGAGGATAAAATACTCACATTCTCATCAGCACACACCACTATGTGTGCGTCATCCTCCTTACAGCATTTGGCAATAGCACCTGCGAATTTCATTGTGTACTGGTACAATTCTTCAAATGCCATCTCAGGAGCTCTCTTCGTATAATGGACAAGGACTCTGCAAAGAACCATAAGTGAGAAGATTTTAGTCAATGAGAATTTGGGATGCAACCCTTGTCGGGGGGGGGGGGGTTGCAGTAATGCTCAAGGACTCAGAAAACTGCATTGTCTTCCACAAGTTGACAGGTTACTAGAACAAGTGAAGTCACTTTTAGGGCTGCACTGGTGGGAACACTGGAGCTTCAATTTAAAAGTTCTCCCCATCTCGACAAAGTCTTGTGTTCCTATGTAAACAAACAAATTAATCACTATCCTGGATTTGATACACAGCTGCTGGAAGTTCATATAACTTAGCTGATGTTGCATATGCAGACAAAGCACAGTTAACCACTGTTTTTTCCCTTTCCTTCAAAATGGGGGTAGGAGGCAGCCATTGTTGTTTCTTTGTGCCAGCAGACTTTGTTTCAGACTCATTTCAGTTTCTGCATAGCATAGATTCTTCTAATTAGGTCTGCTTAAACTCCACACCATCCTCGTGTCAAGATACACCAGCTATAGACTTTGCGCCTCATACATCATGCCCATATTCTCCTTCCCACCCCACATCTTTTGGGTTAACATCCATCCACATGAATTGTTCTTGAGAACTCTAAAGCTATTCTTTATTGGCTCTAATAAAAGTATTCATCCTCTGCATTCTGTCTCTACAAAGAGGTTATCTAAAACTAAATTAGCCCAGCTAAATTGACCCCTATTCACAAGCTATAATATGAAAAGGATAGAGCATACTCATTTTGGAAGCCGTGGTCTCCTGCTTTCTCATACAAATTGCAGCGCATCTTAAATGTTTCCAGGGTATTGTCAGCGTGTTGTCTTAGCTCTCCTTCCTAAAGGAAAATATAACTGCTATTAAATATTTGTACGGTGATTCTCAACTTACGCTGGGGTTAGGTTCTGGGGAAAGTGCCTAAAACCAAAATCTCATACAGTCAAAACACACTGAGTTCAATGGCAGGTGTGATTGTCAAAGTCTTTTTTCCCCCAGATGCCTATCCTCTTTCCACCCCTGTGTGTGTGTGTGTGTGTGTGTGTGTGTGTGTGTGTGTGTAATTTGCCAAGCATGTGCACACAAGTTAAATGTGCGTATATTATGAGTTATTTAAGGTGACCATTTTTAATAGGGAATGGTAGCTTCAGCTGCATAAAAGCTTCAGTTCCAAAACAATAATAACAATAATAACAACCCTCCATATGCCAGTTCCAGTGAACAGAACTTGGATCTGTTTGTTCACTGGAATTAACACATGGATTTATTTATTTTCAAATGAAGCTATTAATTACATGGAGATGACACATAACTCACCCCTTGATGAAAGCACTCTTCAGGATGCTCAGTTTCACAGCACTTTCCCAACAAACCCTCATATTTACTGCCAACTCTCAAAAGCAGTTGCTTAGAAAACTCAGGGTTTCTCCTTCCAGTCTCATAAACAAACCTGGAACATAGGGAAGAACGCATGGTGATTATGATGTTGTGTTATCTACAACAATAATAGTAATACACGTAGAAAGTGTTGAAAGTACTTCGAATACATCAACTTAGCAATTCATTAGGCAAACGCTGTAAGTTGGGTATTTAAATTTTATTGCTGCTGTTTGTTTGTTTATCAATATAACTTCCATATTGCAGCCGCAGGAGAATTGCAAACTAAAACCAGGTTCAAGGGCTGCAAATTAAAATCAGGACTAGACTTTGACCATCAATCTCCACAAAATTTATGAATTTTTGCAAAGTGATAAGGTAGCATGGTTTTTAGGTGCACTGTATGAGGGCAGGGGGGTGGCTGTTTCTCATAGACCCATGGGGCCACTGGTGCCATCTATAGAGGGCCACATTTTTTTTGCTGTGGGCCCCGGCCTCCACTTCCAACTGCTGCTGCCTGCTGTCCACCACCGTGCACTGTCTGCCTCTGCCACCCACTGCCTTACCTCTGGTGCTCCAGTGCTGTGGCAGCAACTGGGACAGGCCTCTGTTGGGGTCCACTGCCCCCATACTGGGCAACCACAGTCTGGGGCCCAAGTTGGCACCATTGCATGGGGCAGCCATTATTTCCCCTGCAGAATTGCTCTGAAAATAATGCTAGATTATCACATGGTGTCACTTCCAGGGACATTCTTCTTGGCCTATTTGGATAGAGCACAGCAGGAACTGTGCACCTAGCTGTTCAAGGTAGGTTTTTTTTAATTTTTAAAGAACTTTACCCTCCCCTCAGAGGGGGAAAAATCATGGGAAGCAATCAGATTGGTTTTTAATTGTAGGTTACAAAGTATCCAGCACATGATAATGAAGTTACATTTCCTCTTTCCCTTCTGATACCACATGTGTTCTTCTTGCCCTCAGTATGCTTGGCAACCCAGTATACTTTATAGAGTTAGGATTGAGACCAATCTGAATTCTCTATACCATACTTTTCTAGAAGTGTAGCCTTGTTCTCCGTGAAGTTTTGGCACACTTCCTTAACCACAAACTCCTTGAAAGTGGAAGGCAAATCGGCAGGTTTGTCATCATTTTCCGCATTTACGAGACATTCTTCTCGATCCAGCAGTTCCCTGTCACAGCAGTCCTTCACTTTAGTAGATATAGTGTCTTGATGGGTACAGATATACTCTATCAAATCTGCCTGTAAGAAAAGAGGCTCAGAAATAACTGCCGTATTTTTCGCTCCATAAGACGCACCTATTTTTTAGAGGGGGAATGCAAGAAAAGAAATATTTTTAAAGGCAGCACTGAGCAGAGCCTGTATGCATCCCAGGCTCTGCTCAGCACTCCCTTTCACGAGCCGCCTGGAGCGTGTGTGTGGCGCTTCCCAGGAGGGAAAAGTCCCCAAGAGCTGCACACACGCTCCTCGCGGTTCGTGAAAGGGAGTGCAGCTCTTGGGGGCTTTTGTGGGAGGTGGGGGAAGGGACTGAGGGGCTGCCCTCTGTCCCTTCCCCCACCCCCCACAAAAGCCCCCAAGAGCCGCACTCCCTTTAAAGAGTGCACGGCTTTTGGGGGCTTTTCTACGAGGTCGGAGAAGGACAGCCAGTCAGTGAGGGGCTGCCCTTCTCCCTCCTCGGTGAAAAGCCCGCAAGAGCCATGCAGAGCATGTGTGTAGCTCTTGGGGGCTTTTCCTGCCTGCCTCCCGCCTGCATTCGCTCCATAAGACGCACACACATTTCCCCTTACTTTTTAGGAGGGAAAAAGTGTGTCTTTTGGAGCAAAAAAATACGGTAGTTATTTTAAGGCAGGAGCTTTCAAGTTGACAGACAAAGAGCAGCTTGATGTGCCTGATCACTGAAATGCTCGCATTAACAAAATAGGCCAGAGTCCACAGTTTTATTTTTTTTATTTTTTTTAAATGATATTGTCAGGGGTTCAGGGACAGAGGCACAGGGTAGGCAGGAGATGGAGAGCGATGGGGATGAATCCCAGGACAGCGAGGAAGAGGATGACAATGACTCAAGAGATTCCATGAGTCTTTCCAGCGAATCAGAGGATTCCCAGAAGGGGGCGCCAGTGGTCAAGGCCAGGGGAGCCCCAGGGGGGACGTGTCAGGAACAGGGGGACAGCGGGGGATCCCAAAGTGGCAGCTGGGCATCAGGACCAGCCTCCCCGCCAGAGTGCAGCGAAGGGGGTGGAGGTTCCAGTGTATCAGGGGAAGCAGCTCCGGCAGCAGAGAAGGGAGGGAGGTCGGAGCAAGCCACCCTCCCGGAAGGGGAGGGGAGTAGTGAAGGGAGTAGTGTAACTGTCAAAATGAAAGTTAGAGGTTGGGCGCGCGCGCCAAGTTCAAATGTAGAGGCGCGCGGAAGTACAGGGAGCCCGGAGGAAGGGCCAGGTCCTAAAGCCCGCAGGAGGGGGGAAGAGCAGTCGGGGGATAGCGCGTCAGGGGAATCCAGGAGGGGCGAAACCCCAGCGGGCAGGAAGACCCTGCGGAAAAGGAAAGAGAGGAAGAGGTGGAGCAGCGCAAGGCTCTTAAACTGGTGCAGGGGAGGGACTGACTCAGAGGGGACTTCAACGGTCTGAGCGTTCAGACGTGGGGCTGCGCGCCTCGGATATGAAGCAAACAATGAACTGCAATAAACACTTTTGTATATAAGAGGAGATTGGCGTTGGTCTTTTGTGAGCTGAGACCTGAGGCAGCCTTGACAGATATTTATTAAAGTTTCCAATAAAAAAAAGACACATCGGTAAAAAAGAATTAAAAGTAAAAAAGAAAAATACACAATACAAAAATACACATTACACAATACACAATACAAAAAACAAAAAACAAAAAACAGAAAAAAGAAAACAGTGCCACCTTTTCGTCGCCACTTTTAAATTTACTTATTTTCTGGACCTCCTCATACCTCCCTCTTTTGTATTCCAGATCAATTTGTTTGTCCAGCAATTTCTTTCCCTCTTTTTTAATCCCAATCCTTAATCTTAATATAATATAACCTTAAATTTTAACCTATTAAAAGCCAATTTTCCATTTCTTTTAACTTTTTAAATCCTAATCCTTAATCTTGATCTATATGTATCTTTAAAGCCTGTACAGCTAGAAGCCACTTAATTTTAATCCATCATCACTCTAACATTCTTTAATTTTGCAATGTTTCTGCAGATAATCTTTAAATTTCTTCCAATCTTCTTCCACCGACTCCTCTCCCTGGTCACGGATTTATACACTCAAATGGAATCCGATTTGCCCCTGGTGCCACCTGACCCCAGCTGAGGTAGAAGAAGTAATAGTATTCTTTAGCCAATTAGAGCACTGTTAAGTGAAGTGAAGCAAGGAGTAGGTCAGCAGCTCCATCTTCTGTCAAACAACCAGTGTAGTATAGAAGAAAGCAAGGGAGAGCCCCACCAGGATCCTGTTTGAGACTCATGGTGTTTTCACCAGAGGACACTTTTGTATTCTGTGAGGCCTCCGTTCTTCACAGCTCAAAGTCATTTAACTAAGGCTATGCAAAGCCCCCAATTTGCTCCCTGGCCAGAATTCTTCCCATAAGGCTTTGGGCCAATCTGGAGATTATGACTAGACAATGCCAACATCCATGTTATTCTTGGTTTGAAGTAAGTTACATTAAAATTAACAAAACTTACAACATCAAGGACATACTCCAGAGTATCACCCTTGCAGAACTCTTCCTGGATGTGTACAATGTCACCAGCAAACTTGAGAATGATAGGGAAGTCTGCCTTTGGGAATTTCCGACTCAGGTCAGCAACTTCCCTGGAAAGAAAGCAAACAAAATGTTGAGATTGTTTCAAGACAGATGCATATATATATATATATATATATATATATATATATATATATATAATTTATTCCCAGCAACACTGGCAGTTTATTCATATTGTGTCCTGTAGTCCACTATATACCTACAGTACCACACTTCTGAACAGTTGCATTCAAGGCTTCATGTTTCTTTCCTTCTATTTCATACAAGCAGATAAAAGCTGCAGAAATTAGCACCGGCTGCTTAATTCAGTGCCCTGATAATCACAGCTTTTTTCTGGAAAGAATTTTTTTATCACTTATTGGTTAATGTGAGTAGACAATGCCAGGGCCCAAGAACTTTACTCCTGGTCATTTTCAGTGTCATACATGACACATTACACTTTTTTTTTTTTTACCACTAGCAGAAAGCAGACCATACTATGGAAATTTTGAAACAGCTGCCTAATTCTCACTCCAGATCCTGGAATGCCATTGGGGATTGTTATCCTTTCACCAAAGTGTACACATGACCCTATTTATATCACTGGCTACATTTACGTTTGAATGGCTGAATCACAATCTAATAAACCAAATGTTGATGCAAACGTGATAAACAAATAAAGAGAAAACAAAACCTAAGAGGGTTTAAAACATGTGAATTGACTTTGCTGCCTGAAACATCAGAACTATAATTCTTTACATCCCCAGGCACCTTTCAGTAGCACACCACAATCCAAATTCCTGTGGTGAATGTTAAATATAGGGGTTTTGTTTTTTGTTTTGCTCTTTTCTGATCCAATATTTCTGTGGTTCTTTGTGGGGGAAGCAACATGCTTTCAGTGTGCCTTAAATGAATGGGGTGGATGTAACCAGATGCCTCTGCTCTCTTCTTATTTTACCTCATGGTTTTAATTGCAGAGGCTTACAGTACCTGGCAATATGTTTTGTGTGTGTTAAATAAAATGCATCTTGCTTTTTCCCAATGCTACAATTCTATGAGCATCTCACCACCCAGGTAGGCCTTCCAAGAAACTGCTGTGTAAAAGAGATGCTGAGCAGGGAGATATATCTAAATCAGCCTCATTTGGGAAATTGTTTCTGATACCTGAAAAAGTTTCATTTGTGCTCAAAGGTTCCTGTAATTCTCAAGAATACTTGATTATCCATGTACAGTGGTGCCTCGCAAGACGAAATTAATTCGTTCCGCGAGTTTTTTCGTCTAGCGAATTTTTCGTCTTCCGAAGCACGAAATCCCATAGGAATGCATTGAAATTCAATTAATGCGTTCCTATGGTCAAAAAAAGTCCAAACAAAGCCAAATTTGGTACAACAAGAGTTTATTAAGTGCTCTTTAAAGTCACACATACTGTAAAGAGCATTTCAAAAACTGAAGGAACAATAAATTCAAAAATTGAAGGAACAATAAAAATAATAAAAATTCAGAAAAAAACCACACAAGCTTCCAGATTCTTGCAAACCCCTCCTCAACTGTTCCCCCAGCCACCCACCACACAGAAATTCAAATCCAGAATTTTTTTAAAAAAACAGCAGAGTGGCCCAATGGTCACAGAAAATCATAAAAATGCAGGAAAAAAACCACACAAGCTTCCACGTTCTTGCAAACCCCTCCTCAACTGTTCCCCCAGCCACCCACCACGCAGAAATTCAAACCCAGAATTTTTTTTTAAAAAAACAGCAGAGTGGCCCAATGGTCACAGAAAATCATAAAAATGCAGGAAAAAAACCGCACAAGCTTCCACGTTCTTGCAAACCCCTCCTCAACACCAAATCCTTGAATTCCAAACACCCCAACCCAAAATCCAAAACCCCCCAAAAAAGTTTTAAAAGTTTAACTTACCAAATGGCTGCAAAAGAAGTTTTGGAAAAGCTTCAAAAATCACCAAAGTCTTCAAAAACCTCAAAAAAGGCTACCACACCGCGTGCTATGAGTTGCTCCTCGAAGTCAAGTCGCAACTGCACCTCTTCAAGCAATGCACCCTGTATTACTGTAACGGTTTTAAGAAAAAGGAAACAAACTTGCAAGACGTTTTTGTCTTGCGAAGCAAGCCCATAGGGAAATTCGTCTTGCGAAGCAGCTCAAAAAATGCAAAACCCTTTCGTTTAGCGAGTTTTTTGTCTTGCGAGGCATTCGTCTTGCGGGGCACCACTGTAGCTAATGTCACACCACCATCCCCCCAAAAGAGAAAGCACCCAGACTCACTGAAACCTCAGGGATCTTTTCCCAAACTCTTTCAGGATGGAGCAGGTGTGTTTCTGCAATCCGATGGCATAATTCTTTTGCTCTCTCACAGCCGGCAACTGTCAGAGAAAACAACATATACAAAGCAATGAAAATTAATTCATTGCAAGGAGCAACTTGGAGAAAAAGCAAAACAAAGGGTTTCTCATAGTGGCCTAACCAATACCGGGCAACCAAATCTACAGCTGGTTTACAGCTAATTGAACTGAATTCATTCTCCTTGATCTATATCTCCTGATGAATCCAAGCTTTCAGAATTCTGACTTCTGCTCTGATAAACATATCCAGTAAAGTCTCGGAAAGAATTGTGGGAGGAATTGCACTTCAGTGAGAAAGCACCTGCCTTATACTGTATTTCCAGGCTCATTGTTTGCCATTTCTAGATAAATAGAACAGAGGAAGGGAAAGACTCCTAATTGAAACCTGGAAAAGTAACTGTCAAAGTAGGTAGTATTTGGTTTGATCAGTAGTGGGTAAATGTTTTTAGGCAAGGGCCACCTTCCCTTCTGGGCAACTATTGGGTCCCTGTATGCCAATTGTGGGTGGGTCTAGAGGCCAATGTGGGTGGAACAATGAATGTGAGTTTTTCCTGTGTACAGTATGCTACTTTCTCTCTGTGTGTGTGTGTGCGCGTGCGTGTGTGCTTCGTATTCTCCATCTTGGCAAGCAAGAGGCATTATCAGAATTCAAGGACACATTTCAGCCAGTGTGAAACAGGGCCAGTAGGGTGGTGGTGGTTGGGGAGTGTTTGTACCATGGGGAGAATCCTGAGGGCAAGACGGAGAAGCTTGGAGGGTCACAGTCACCTTCAGGGACTGAAGGTTCCCACCCTGGACCACTGCTCTGAGAAGATGTAAAACAGCTCCCTATCAATCTAGCAGAAATACCAGACCCACCAAGTGTCCCTATTTTCCAGGGACAGTCCTGGATTTACAGAAGCCATTCTGATTTCTGATCTGATCCCAGAATGTTCCACATCCCTATTTTCATCGAAGAAATGTTTGAGGGTTTGATAGGACATCCCTATTTTCATCAGAGATGTTGGAGGGCATGGAGTTATACGACCCCTGAGCCAATGAGATAAGTAACGATACAACCTTTAGAAAACATCTGAAAGCCGCACTGTATAGTTTTATTCTGTTTTTATATGTGTTGGAAGCCGCCCAGAGTAACTGGGGCACCCCAGTCAGATAAGCAGGGTATAAAAAATAAAAGTGTCATTATTATTATTAGTAGTAGTAGTATTGAATAGGATGTCTCTATTTTCATCGGAGAAATGTTAGAGGGTATGAAATACATTAGGTAAGTGTCTTTAAATAAAATATTGAGGTGTTATGTGGGCTAAAAGGAAATACCTTTTCTCTGAAGCAGGCATCCTTGTCAGTTTCCAGACAGCAAGTTTGCAGTACCTTTTCAAACTCTTTAACTGTCTTATAGAGTACGGCAACATTTGCAAAAGGATGTCTTCTGGAAAGCTCATAGTAGTAACTGGGTCAAAAAGGAAACTTTCATTAATCTGTACTGCAATTACTCTAAGAAAAGGAAAAAAAGTTGAGGTGCCAAGATCTTTTATAATTAAAGCTGTTGTTAAGGAGAGGGAGGACAATTATTAAACCTATGTTACTGAAAAGAATGACAAGGCAAAAAGATTCCAGTTGCCACATAGGATACTCAGGCACTCAGTTAGGCCACTTAACCATTGGCCTCAAGGTAAGAAATTTGACAGCATACAGTATATATAGGTAGCATTACATGTCATTTCCTCTAATTGCAAACCCAAACACTGTGTCCAGATAGCTATGGTCTCAAAATGGGGCCAGTGAGAAGGAAGAGAGAGGCACCAACATGATTGGTAGGACCCCATGGCTTACACAGGTCCAAAAAGAAGGAACTCCGTCCCCACCCTCCACCTCCCCAAAAAAACCATGCAAGCAATGCCTTCCTACTCAAACACAGAAAACAGCCCAATGAGGACTGAGTATGCTCAGCAGTAACATAATGTTGGGTGTTGGAGGTGGGGGAAGAAATGAGTGGATCAACAAATCCTGGTAGAGGACATGGGGGGCTGGATTGAACCCTGAAGTATTTTATTGCAGCTCCAACCTAATTTTTAACATCTTGCATGAAATAGGTGAGAGTATTTGCAAGCGTCTGATTTGTAGGAGAAAGTCATATGTTACACATTATTTTCATTCTTCCCCCAAAGGAGAACCAGTTCAGCAAAATGACTACATCAACTCAATTGACTTACTTGGCCAGAAATTCAGCTCTTGTATCTTGGTATACTTTGCATACGTTCTCTCCATCTGGCATTACAAAAGGAGGAATGAATCCAGAAGTTTCATTTTTATGAGTTAGAAAGCAGTCATTTCGTTCCGGATCAACTTTGCCACAACACTCAGTAAATACATATTTCTCTGCAAGACCTTCTTCATGACAAATTTCATCCAGAAAAACAGTACGCTGAAGGAGAGATGCAAAATGTTTTCATTTATTAGACATACACTCGCCTGTTTACTTGTTGCAGTTATATCAAATATAACATGTTTTAGGGGACATCTGTATAGTTGTCTTAAATTGTAAGCCATTGTTAAGTGCATCTAGGCAGCTGTTTATATGATCAAGTTTACATTTTATAAGAGATTTAAAGAAGGACAATTTCCAGATAGTTTTATGGAAAAGTCAAGTTTAGTTTATAAACCACCATAATACAACATTTCATGCATAGTACCTAATACAACTTGTTTCACATGTTTGTTCACATATTACATTGAACCCGGGTACAAGTTCCTCTGCACATGTATAAGTGTGGGAAAGAGTGTGTAACTCAACTACTATGTTCATAGTTAGAAAAGGCAGTCATTGAAAATTACATGTGATAAACTGTACTAGCTCAACTATTTCTCTACACAGATACGCATGTTACACATGTGTGAACACCTCTGGGTAAAAGAGTGTACATTTGTTGATTTGTTCAGTTAGGGACCTGCATCCACACTGTGGTGTGTCCTGCAAATCAAGTTGTCATTAAAGGTGAGTCCTCTTTATCCCAGGCAGGAGAGAGAACCAATGGGGAATTAATTACTATTTCTCCACAGCTACAGCTACATAATAATAATAATAATAATAATAATAATAATAATAATAATTTATTATTTATACCCCGCCCATCTGGCTGGGCCTCCCCAGCCACTCTGGGCGGCTTCCATAGAAACCAAAAATACAGTAAAATATCACACGTTAAAAACTTCCCTGAACAGGGCTGCTTTAAGATGTCTTCTGAATGTCAGGTAGTTGTTTATCGCTTTGACATCTGCTGGAAGGGCGTTCCATGGGGGGGGGCACTACCGAGAAGGCCCTCTGCCTGGTTCCCTGTAGCTCTGCTTCTCGCAATGAGGGAACCGCCAGAAGGCCCTCGGCGCTGGACCTCAGCGTCCGGGCATAACGATGGGGGTGGAGACGCTCCTTCAGGTATACTGGACCGAGGCCGTTTAGGGCTTTAAAGGTCAGCACCAACACTTTGAATTGTGCTCGGAAACGTACTGGGAGCCAATGTAGGTCTTTCAAGACCGGTGTTATATGGTCTCGGCGGCCGCCCCCAGTCACCAGTCTAGCTGCCGCATTCTGGATTAGTTGTAGTTTCCGAGTCACCTTCAAAGGTAGCCCCACGTAGAGTGCATTGCAGTAGTCCAAGGCACTGCCCTGCATCAAAAATTTTGTAATTAAGTGTGGCAGGTTGTCAGGAGAGAGCTTAGCTCAGCAGTGGGCCATATTACCATCAATGTGCACATTTGCTACCAATATGCCTTGCCAAGTGCACATTGTTAAGAACAAGCACCTTATGACAACCGGGCATACTAGGCAGACTTTTGTCTGATCCAATATGCCTAGCTCTGTGCTTTTAAACCAGGTATGTCCCCTATTTATGACTGTTGCATGCATCTCTACATAAACTAGTTTCTTTATAAGTGGAATGTTTTCTGTCTAAAGTTCCCGGTTTGGTCATTTAATTTCATAATCAATCAGAAGAGCATCCATGATGGTCCAGGGCTCCAGACTATGCAATTTACCAATATTTCAAATCATAACCTTCAAATTTAGGTCCCAAGGCTTACCAAAGGCTTTTCACAATCTGGGGTTGCTTGATCATCACTAGAACATTTCTTGGCGAGCTGTACAAGATTGTCATTCAGTTTAGCCACCTCATCGTATGAAGCTCTCTGCAGATTCTGAGACAACAAGCCGATGATGCTGGGAAAACACATTTATTTATTTATTTATTTATAGATAGGAATATTTATTTACCGCTGTATCATAAAAATATATATCACAGCAGTTTACAATATAAAAATATAAAACCAGCCTCCAGTTCCAGGCTGCCTTAATGGAGGCAGCTCGCATGAAATTAGGAGATTGTTGGTGAAGGAAAAACAAGGATGATTGAGGATAATCTCCCCAGTTCCCCTCAGGGACAGGGGGGAATTGGCTTCACTCGCAGTTCATCTCAATACTTGGCTCTCGCTCCGGCATGGAATGTGGGAGGCAGGGAGGCGCTGAGTGCAAAAGCACTTTGCCTGCTGATAACTATCCTACTCCACCATTAAGAAGCAGAGGCTTAATTTGAACTAAAGTACAGGAACGTGCTGGAAGAGATGAGATCATAAAATTTGGAACAGAACCAGCTGCAAAGTCATTGAGGTTTGAACTTGAGAGAAGACTTCATTCAGTGCAAAAGACGGTGTGGGGGGAGGGGAGCCTACAATTTCTTGAAATAAAGTTGTTTCTCTACATTTATGATTCGGCAACCCTCTCTTGAATATTAGTTCAATTTATATATGTGCAAGTGAGGAGGGATGAAACTGGATTATAGATATGGACTATAACATTAAAGAGAACTGTGTGTGTGTAAAAAAAGGAAAAAGGGAGGGAAGCTCTATTTTGCAGAAGGGTTACGATGGAAACTTAGAGCTGAGTCTTCACCATCCTTTATTATCTGTGGTGTGAACTGAACAATGCTAAAAGGACCTGGAATTTAATTTAATTGGAAGTATAAATGCTTATTTATCTTCAGTTGAACGAAAGGATGAAAGAAATCTGCGAGCTTGCCAAGGTTCATTACTGAGTCATCTGCAGTTTGACAGACTACTCTTCTTCCCAGGCTGAGAGGGTGAAAATGGTGAAAACAGGTTATTTATTGGGCCAGAGTGATTTTTGCAGCTGTTGTTAAAGTTGCAAAACAACAAAGCACAGGATGGAGCAATGGAGAAATTTCTGAAACAACAATGGGATATTAGCTCTGCCCAAGGCATGATGGAGAACAGCAATATCCAGGAAAAGATAGACATATCGTTTTACAAGGTCAGGAAGAAACACCACGGACAAAATAATTGCCACACACAGGAAGAACAAGAATATAATTTGAGTGCCTCACTTGTAGTTCATTTAATGTGTCAACACGAATAGAAGTTATTAATACTGCAGTTCTTGTATAAGGGATTATTATTTCAACCGGAATGTAATTGAAATTAATAAGATTTTGGAACACAGAAATAAAGAAATAATCAAACCATCAAATCTAGCATGTGGGGGGCCACCTAAATTATATAATTCAGTATTTGAATGATTGGTATTAGTAATTGTAAAATAATTTGGTATTGTTATAATGAGGCAATGATTGGACTGTAATTGAAATATATATGTATACACACACACACACACACACACACACATACACAAAACCAAACAATAAAGTAAAAAAAGATAAAAACAAGTTAAAAACAAATGGGAATTAAAACAAACATGAACAGACCATTGTTGAGAATGTACTTTTAATCAGCGACGAACCGTATGCTAGTGCCATCTGGGTGGGCATGCAGGGGGTGGGGGTGGAGGGGAGGGGCATGGAGGGAGTCCGCTGTGACTGTGCCCAGGACCACAGCCCCTACAACCGCCCATGCTACGCCACCGTCTCCCCCAACAACACCCTCCTGATTTTACACAATTCCACATATACGTGTCAAGTCCGGGAATGTGACACCCATGTAAGTGGGGGGGGGGGATGCCTGTATTAATCCTTTAATAGCCTTTGTATTTATTACTCCTTTTTGTTTTTGCATGTGAAGACTGGAGGTCATATCAAGGAAAACCATCTGAAAAGACTTACATGCCTAGAAACTGACCCTCTGCTATTTTAATGAAATGGCTGAAGGTGTCATGGTGTCCTGTAAAGAATACAAAAATCAAATTTTCAATTGAGACATCTCACACCATTGGCAGTTTACCATACAGTGGTACCTCAGTTTTCGAGCATCTCGGAAGCCAAACGATTCAGAAGCCAAATGCTGAAAACCCAGAAGTAATTGTTTCAGTTTCCAAACGTACCTCGGAAGTCAAACGGCTTTTGAGGTGCGTTTCTCAATTTTTTTCAATGGATTTTGCCGACTGCCCATTGATCCTTGGTTTTCAAACATTTCGTAAGTCAAATGGTCTTCTGGAACAGATTACGTTTGAAAACCGAGGTTCCGCTGTACAAGGTCAATACCACACTATGGCATGGAAGAGGGTGGTCAGAGGGAGAAGGTATTTTATATTTGTTTTGAATCCCCATAATAGTGAATGGAGAAAAATGTGCTTCAGTTTTCAGAAAGCAGATCAGATCTGACTCCAGAGGCAAATTTCAGAAGAAGGTGGATGACTTCCTGGAGTGAAATATCCATATACAACTTAATCATGAGGCTGCTGCATATCCTTATTATATATACAGAAGTGTTTCTTACGTAACAGTCCTATACATATGGATATCAATTCATATGATAACAGCCAACATATCCACAAAAGATTGCAAATATTCCAACGTGCCCCCAGAATGCTTCCTCTTTGCCATGTCCAAAGTTACTAACTCTTAGTTTGGAGAGGAACTGACTGGGAACTCTCTGCTGCTTTACAGACAGGGAGCTAAAAAGGATTATAAAGGTACCAGGTGGAGACACCCTTAAAGGCCTTTTAGCCTTAATGACTTTATTATGTATTATTAAACACCATATTTATTGTGCACTTTATAAAGAATCAATGATACTTTTAAACTGATAAATGTTAAAATCAAAAGGATATAATAATAATAATAATAATAATAATAATAATAATAATAAAAAATGAGTTTTGCACAGGAAAACCTCACAATGGACTGAGCCCCTAGTCTTTGTTTAAAATAGTATAATGAAGCCAGCAATAATCTGACCATTCCAAATAGCTAGCTAGCTAGAAAGATAGATAGATATAAAACTATGCATATATTATACATAAGCACAAAATTAATAAGTTTAAAAAACAAACATATCACAAATCCCCACAACATACCTACATCCCGGTACCTTCTGGGCAGCTGTTTAGACTCAGCCGAGCTTATCAAAAAAAGACAAGAAATTAATGTGACCCACTTCATAGTTTCAAATTATTGAGGGGCTGGGATGTGGAAAGCAGCAAATGGGTAGATGAGCTTTTTATACTTTTGTGCATGCATGTTGGGTTACTGTCACATTCCCAATTAGAATCTCAGAAATACTCCTGCTAATAATTATCAGACTTCCAGGAGGTAATGCAAACTTTGTTTGTTACCCGATAACTCTTAGGTCAACTTCCCCCCCCATCAATATTCTGTCCAAAGGTGAATTGAATTGATGTGAGTGGGCCTGGTCAATTTAAAGAGCTTAAGTTCAATGGTATCGTGTGTGACATTTGTTCTCAAGGCTGTTGAAGAGTAAATATTTGCCCTTTCAGAACAGGGGCTGAAAATCCAGACTGGAATCTTATTCATTAATCTATGAAAGTCAGAAAAGAAATGTCTAGTGGAGCTAGAGATTTTCAGACCAGCTGTCTTCTGATGACAGAAATCCTACTATTTTTATTTTGCTCCCATCCCACACTGATGTTTCACTGTGTTTTATATTATGTTGGAAGTCACCCAGAGTGGCTGGGGCAACCCAGTTAAATGGGCGGGACAGAATTTCATTAGAACTTTCTTTTTTCTGGCTCTCACTTTCCATCAAATTATTATTGCAATGTTGCATTGAAGGGTCTTGATTACATTAGAGGGGAAAATGAAAGCGCTTTGGGCTAATCACGTAATGAAGAAACAGTGAACCCTGTATTGTTATTTTAGACAACATCTGAATGTGTCTCAACAGACACTGCTTTAGATTGATATGCTTTCTTTCTTCCTTGTTGAGGAGGCCCTTCCTGGCCATGGGCAGGAATTTACTACAGAAATTTCTTTTATATTCAGCTAAAGTCAGCAATGATTCCCTGCAGCACTGAGCAAATATAATATAATCCAACTTCCTGTTTACATAGAAATGAACAAATCCACCAATTTCAGTTTCTCTCTCTGTCTTTCACCACTTGATTACATTCAGCTCCTAAGGTGTGAGAATCACATGTGGCACTCCTGCTAAATAGCTAGCTGGGCATCTGCTTCTTCACACCTCTGCTCCGAGGTACACCTCCAACTGCTGAGACAAGCAGTTGGAGCATCTGCACACCCTGCCTCCTCCAGCACATTTAAACCCCCTCTTCTAATGTGGTATGTGGAAGTAACCGGAAACTCCCCCTGTGTACATTTCCACCTGCTCCTCTTGTTTTAAACCCCTCCTTATCCTTGGAGGCAGGGAGAGGAGCTGAGGAGATTCAAACAGCCCAAGTCAGTGTCTTCCACCTCTGTGTTTTCCTGTCTCTGCCTGCCTAGCCTCTTCCTCTTCTCCCTGCCTCACAAGTGGCACAGACACCCACAAATCACTGGTCCCTCCCCCTGGATAGTTCTCCTGTGCCTCTGCCTCCTCTACCCACCCTTTGGACTCTTACCTGTCCCTCCTTTCCCAATGAGCGGCAGCTTGAAATTGTGCAAGCCTTTAAATGCTGGTTCTAAGTATCTGAGAAATGCATTTTCTAACATGGATCTTCTTCCTGCTGTCCATGGGGTGGCGATGGGGAGACTAGCATATGCTTTTGGCCTCCCTGTAGGGTCCCTCAGACTTTCAAATTCCTTGGCTAGTTTATATAGGGATAGGTGAAGCTGAAGAAGTAGCCTTTTCATTAACACAATATATCAATCTTTCCTGGTTGAACACTTTATTTAGCCACGTATTTCACAATTCATAAAGGAAGGATAGCAAAGATTGATAACAAAGTCGACAGCAATGAGTGGATTTAGTAAGAGGTGCAGGCGATGATCAAGTATAGAATTTGATGGAATGTGTCCTCAGTTTAAAAAAGGAGATTCCTTCTTGCCTTTCCTGGTTAAAAAAGATATTCCCTTTTCTGGTATGGTTTACCAATTCTACAGCAAAAATTGGACTTGGTGGGTAGTTTGTAGCTCCTTTGCCAGAATCTTTGCAACTTTGTGAATCCAGAAAAACCACTTTTCATGGGTCTATCTCTTTCAACTCACATGAGTCTAAAGACAACTACACCCACTCAAAGATGCACAGATCTTGCTGGTGAAAATCTGCTTTATTAGGCCAATATGGACCCACATCTGCAAAGGCATGCATATAATCAAGCTGAAAAATATAGTTCTGACTTACCATGGATCTGACACAATGCAGCAGAACAAACAGAAAACAGTGTGAGAAAGTAAGTACAAAATAAGCAAATTGACAAAAATGTTTCCACTCTTTAATATAGAGCACAGGAAAACAAATATAGAAATTGTTGTTAGTTAGAAAGTGTGTTCTTCAAAGGATTACATTTGGCATGCAAATAGTGATTTATTTATAATAAATGTTTAGAAATTATTTTTAGTTTTTTTGATGGAAATATAAAGGTAATCCATGTTTTGGCCATTAGAAATTGGGGAAGAATTGGTAGAAGAGATTTGCATTCAACTTCCATAATGCTGTTTTCAATTCCTTATTTTTACTGCTATAGATTAATGGGTTCATAACTGGTGGAAACATGCAATAGAACATAGAAGCAACAAGATCCAAAAGCTCTGTGTCACTTGATGATAGTGACACAGAGCTTTGCTTCAGATAAACAAATGAACCGCTAACAAAATATAAAGATATTACAATAAGATGTGGCAAGCAAGTTGAGAAGGCTTTTTCTTTTCCCTGGGCAGAAGGAATTTTTAGAACTGCACTGAAGATTTTAACGTATGAATAAACTATTACAGCAAGGTAGATAAAGGCCAGAGAGTCACCAACACAAATAATCCAAAATACGATGAGATATGAGTCAGAGCAAGCAATTTTGAATAACTATGGAATTTCACAGAAAAACTGACTGATGTCATTAGAACAGAACTCAATTGTGAATGTACTGCCAGAATAGATAAGCCCAGTAATCCATGCACTGATTGCCATTTTGACACATGATTTTCTGTTCATCACAGAAGGTCTTGGAATGCCAGATTGGCTAGAAAGAAGTACATGGGTTTGTGAAGCTGAGGACTGAAAATTATGACTGTGATGTTGATGAGGTTTTCAGTGACAGCAATCAGATAAAGGATCAATAATGTAATGAAATGAAATGTCTTCAGTTCCTGAGTATCAGAGAATCCATGCAGAAGGAATTCCACCACTCTAGATGACTGGTTGAACATTGTGTGGCTATGTAGTACCTGCAAAGAGATGGCACAACCATTTTAGAGAGGAGGAGGAGGAGGAGGAGGAGGAGGAGAATGTTTTGACGCATGTTCCCCAATGTGATCAAGTAGGTTGACTTAGGTCACCAATAAACCATTGTTTGTTTAATAAATAATTTTTGTTTCTTCAGTTAACAAAATATATAGTCTGTTAAAAATGTAAAATCTCTAAGTGTTTGATATAGAATATTGTATTCCCTCCTGGAAAACCCCCCCAGATAACACACAAAAATTAAAAACTAGTAGACGTAATAAAATTATTCCACGTGTAGGTTAACTTTTCAACAGAAATAATGTTTTAGGAAACATTTTAAACAGTCCAACGAGACATTCTATTTGATGTTCAAAGGCAAGGAGTTATAAATATTGGTGCTACCCTGAATATTTCCTCTCTGATTAAGAACAAAGTTTACATGGCACTGGTACAACTACAAATTGCCACAGGTTGGAGCTATAGAGTATGAATGTGTGGGGCCAAGCAAGTCTTCAGATAAAATGACCCCAATCTATTTAGGGCTTTATATGTTAACAGTAACTCCTTAAACTTGGCAGCTGGTACACTTATTTGAGCAAAGGTGCAATGTGCCCACATAATCTCACTGTTGTTAACAATGATGCTGCAGCATACTGTCCTAACTGTAGTTTTTGTACCAGACACAAGGAAAACCTCGCATAGTATACATTGGAGTAATACAGTCTTGGAGTCACCATTGACTTCTCTCTCCCTGTTGACAGAAGTGGTTGAAATTTGCAGGCATACTAGCCCCTCCAGAAAAATATATATATCCCGAATTACAAGAAAATAAGTCAGGATCTTTTGTGATGGGCAGCTTTGTGTTAGTTTTTGTGTTGGATTTAGTGTTAGTTTGCTTGCTTGCTTGCTTTTAATGAAGTGTCTATTTATTTTTAGGCAGAAGTGGATCTTATTCTGAGCAAGGTGACCCTGAAGCCACTATTTCTGCCAAATTTCAGAAGGATAGTATTTTTTTGAAAACGGTTAGAAAATAGCCTACATGAGAGAGGCGCTGCTTGGTAAGAAACCTTCCAGATTTCAGACAAATACCGTATTTTTCGCCCTATAGGGCGCACTTTTCCCCCTCCAAAAATGAAGGGGAAATGTGTGTGCGTCCTATGGGGTGAATGCAGGCTTTTGCTGAAGCCTGGAGAGCGAGAGGGGTCGGTGTGCACCAACCCCTCTCGCTCTCCAGGCTTCAGGAAGCTCTGCGCAACCCTTGGGAGACCGGCGCGACTTCACGCAGGTCTCCCAAGGGTTGCGCAGAGCTGCCTGCAGTCCCGGGCTTCGCGCAGCTCTCCGCAAGCCTGGGGAGACCGGCACGACTTCCTGCCAGGATTCCTAGGCTTGTGGATAGCAGGCTGTTCTCAACTGCATGGGAAACTTTCATGGATATGCTGGGCTCATGGTCGCAGAAGTTTATTTTACTCATATGAGGGGCAGGGAGGTGTTGCATGGCCCTTGGATAGAGCTATAAAATCCTCACAGCCTGTCCCTACCCAGCCAAGAAAAGGAGTCATTTTGCAGAATATTCTCTTGCTAGGACCAAGATGGAGAAAATAAGAAAACTGAGTCAGAAAGCAGAGATTCTGGGCTGTTTTCCTTTCCCTTACTAAAGGGAGAAGATGGTTTTCTTGAATGCTTCCACACATATAAAATTACTATATGTTTAGAAAATGTTCAGACCAGGAAAAAATGGTTTTGCAGAGCCTTCATCCTCAAGTGCTAGCTGTTTCCATGGAGGGAGGGGTTTTTTTGTGTTACAAATCTTATTCCATACAATCTAGTCCTGCCCTTTCAATCTATAGCCTGACATGAGGCAATGAGTAGAACTGACCTACTGTCAGGTGCTGGTAGCACTTCAAAGAGTGTGGGGTGGAGGCAGGGACCAGGCCAGATACCCAGGAGAGGTGATTTGTGGGGTTTGACACCACCTGCAAGGCAGGAGCCAGGAGAGGACGGAGAGTCGGGGCAGCCTGAGATGGAGGAAAGTGTGCTAGATGTAGCAGAAGAAGAGGCTGTTGAGCCAACAGATGGGTCAGTAGACTCCCCACCTTCCCCCATTCTGCTGTCTCCTAGTACCAGGAAGGTCTTGAAGCAGCGACTTCCATGCGAGAGAAATCTCAGGTTGCAGGCACGTAACCCATCAGGACAGGGTATGTAGGCTGGCAGTGGAGGATGGAGTCTCCCTGTTGCTGCAACTATTCCACAGGGCCTGGACCTGTGGACATCTGCCTTGAGGCTAGAAATGTGTATGAGTGTGTATCCGGAGCACTGTGGAAGCTACTGTACACACTTTTCTTGTCAATAAAGACTTAACTATCAGAGGTGTGCCTTACTTGGCTAGGAAGGGCAAGAACACCTAAATCTTTTTCCATTCATCCACACATGGTGAACATCTCAGATGGGAGTCAGGCTGCAAACATGCTTAAGGAATCTGGGACAAGATAATCGTAAAGGAGCTGGCACATCCATGTTGTTGGGAGCTCTAGAATTGGTGGGTGAAGGTGAGAAGCAGGTAATGTGGCCTGCTGAATTGCTCTACACACACACCTGAAAAATGTCTTCTGGCAGCAATAGTTACAGAGTGCCCCCAAAGGTCCTACACCCACCCCACTCCCCCACACTAACAGAGTATCCATGCACAAAATCACAGCACATTTGTTTTAGCTCTGATTAAATGAATCACTGGACTGTAAAGGGGATGTTTATTTGTTTAAAGACTTTATTCATTCTCGACAGTGCGACTGTCATGAGAGATGAAGATTATGGAAGAAACACATCCTCATTTCCTTTGAATTAGAAGGGTGACATTTAACAAGGAAGCAAGCATTCGAGGGCGCTTGAGCATATTTGGACTTTATCTCCAGGATTCTTCCATTGCTGAGCTAGAAGAAAATAAGAACCAATAAATGATTTGCTGCAGTAAGCGAGAACAAGTCCCAAGGCTAACCTGCAGAACATTTTAGAAAATAAAAGCTACCTCACTCAATTCATACAGTCCCATTACTAGTTACATAAAGATCTTCCTGTAAGACTGAGTTGATTCGTCCCACTTAAGAACGTTCCACTCATAATGAGGGAAAATTAATTCCAGCAAGACTCAGATGTGAGTTTGGGGGGACCTTGTACCATTCCAAGTCTGAATATCAAGTTGAAAATGTGGGTGCTGGGACAGGGGGTTACTTGAATTCAGATTGTGCACTTGATAATGTAAACAGTTAACTGCATGTAGGAACAATGTGTGTTTGCTACCATGCATTTCACCTGAATGCTCTATATTGCCACTGACAGACTTGGGCTTGCCACTGAATAATGTGAAAAAATGCCATCGAGGTAACTGCTTTTCAGAATCATGCTTACAACAAGAGTGTTTGTTATGTCCATAGAGACTATTAAAAGAGGAAATTTGGCTCCTATGAAATAAAATCACCTGTCTTTTCTTCCACTGACACCCCTCATCCAACAAGTTTGGAAAGCTTTTGAAGTAATCCAAAATCCTGACAATCTTGTTCATAGTGAAGCAAATGTGTGATGGACGCAATAGACCCTACAAACTTTGATTCCTTTCAGAACTTTGAAATAATAAAATCTTTTAATATCTCAACATCTGCATTTCTCTGTATCTCCAAGGGAAGTGTATTATATGAATCTGGAAGGCATGCTTACTAAATGATTCAGATATACAGCCTTCTGTCATAGCATAATTATGCATTACACTGAATACATGTACCAGTTGTGTCTACACATGTACAAATGTTCATACGTTTGTGTGAAAGAGCATACACTTCTTTGTGTAGCTCAGTTATTGTCTATACAGGTGCACAGTCTATATACCTGTTGAATGATACAAGTGAATAACTATACTAGGGTTTGCCCCAGTTATTTGTGAACGCAGATATTGTATGCAGATTGTGTGCTCATATAATGTAACATGAACAGCCATAATGTCATGTTTGGCTATGGATATGTATCAGGCATGTAGCTAAAGCAACAGAGAACTAAATGATTCTGGAAGGACACAGAACAGTCCACTAACTTTCAATGCAATCATGGTGCCCCGTGCATAACTGCATAGCAGGTACCAGTTAGGTCTTTTCATCAGTACTAAATCACGGAGACACCTTGACACAAGCCTCTCTTCCACATCTGCTCACCTGAGATGTTTAGCTTTCTCCAAAAGCAGTTCGGGTCCTTTCAATCAGTTTGGGACCCTGGAAGAAAAACACACAATTCCCTCAGACATTGTTAAGGAAAGTATTCCTCATAGTTCTTTCACTGGATGAATAGTTAATCATGCTAGTTTAACAGCCTCTCATAAATTATATGGAGAGTCAATTCTTCACAAGCAAGGAACTTAGAACTCTGTCTCATCACCCACAGTCTCACTTTAATTGTTCAGCAAAAGCAGCAATTACAATTCCGTATGTCCAGAGTACCACATTCAAACAAAGAAACATATTTTTTTTGTTCTCTTGCTCACACCTTAACCTTGAGACCCAGTTCCTGGTTTCCTGGAAACTCATTGTTAGTTTTTTGTCTACTAGATTTGGACAAACTGAACTGTATTGAAGTGATTCAGGAAAAACTGGGCCTTGGTTTAGCCAGGCCCCAAATGGCTGCAATTTGGACTGTCCAAAGCAAACTGGGGCTGTCAGAAGGTGTAGTACCGGGCAGGAAGAAGGAGAAAGTATGAAAAGGAGTGACCTAATAGGCAGTTATCTCTTTGTGGGAAAAGGTAGGAGTGGGTAGATGCCAGTCCTATTCTACCTCTCCTTCTTCCTGCCAGACTCTTCCTTTTTCCTGTCCCTCAAAGCAGCACCCCACAAGGTCGGATCCTCCCACTTACCAGCTGAGCAGTATGGGTTGCTACTCCTTCACAAGTGGCTTCCCTTTCATGCAGGGAGACCACACTTGAAGCAGCAACAAATCTTTTGCTGTACCTTCTCAAGCAGCCTCCTTGTGTGCAGGGAAGTCACTCAACAAGGTGCAGTACCCCACAGGATTAAATCCAATTGGAGGGGGAAAGAAGGAGATGCAACATCTCCTAGATTCTCCTGCCCCTTCCTTACTATGGGAACAGATCCAGGGTGGGATAAGTGGTTCACAGAGCAGCAGAGGGTGGTTGGCCCAATCTAGGGATTGTAGATTGGGACCACAGGATAGGTCAGAGGTGTCTATGAACAGCCCTGTTGTCTACTGCTATGGTAGCTCTCAATCTTCTCTGTAGCAACCCAGTTCAATAGTAACCTACCATTTTGTAGCCAATGGTTGGTGGTGGTGGTGGTGAGTGTGTGTGTGTCTTGAACACAACAGTATACCATCAAATGCTTTCCATACACAAAAGCATCTGAAGCATCTGAGCTAGAATGTATTCCCCCATTCCCCATTTGAGTATTCTGGACTTGATACTTCTGCACTTGATTCTTTCTCTGCCTTGTATTCAGTGCAGTCCTAAGGACATCTGCTCACAGTAGTCCTCAGGATTATCTTGATTCCGAATTAGTATACTCAGGGCTTTCTCTAACTGGAACTCACTGGAACTCAGTTCTGGCACCTCTCAGGTGGGCACCATTGCCATTATAAAAGAACAAGGGAGGTGTTCAAGGTGAGTTCTGGCACCTCTTTTTCTGGAAAAATAGCACTGAGTATCCTCAGCGAAAATTTAAGTCACATTTATTATCTCTCATCTAGTCTCCCATGCCTTCTGCTCATGGTGTTACTAGTTGCAATCCCACTAGTTGCATCCCATTAATGAAGACATCTGAGGTGTGTCTTCTCAGAGAGCTGCAGAAATGCCTGTTTGCCACACATCACTGACTAGGAGTTCAGGGCCACACATTCATATTCCACCACATGCCCATAGCCTTGTCACACTGCCAGTGAATGAAAAAAAAAATGCTATGGATACTTGTCTTCATTTTAAAAAATACCTCTGTTTCAAAACATGTCTTATGGTCAGCAACTTCGCAGCACTGTGTCATCATGCCTTGGAAATCTACAATCACGCCCGCTAGTTGCTCATCAGTGATTGTGGGCTTGTGCTTTATCAAGTCGACAAGCTGCCTGCAACGACAACAAAAGTAAGTTGGAGGATGGAATCATTAGCCTCATGAAAAGTGATGAGAGAGTAAAAGCAGGCCAAGCATGTCCTTTCTTCAAAGCATCACTTCATAATTGGGTCATTATAATCACTTTAGGTCACCACTAGGGATATTATGTGGGACGTGGGTGATGCTGTGGTCTAAACCACAGAGCCTAGGGCTTGCCAATCAGAAGGTTGGTGGTTCGAATCCCTGCAATGGGGTGAGCTCCCGTTGCTCGGTCCCAGCTCCTGCCCACCTTGCAGTTCAAAAGCACATCAAAGTGCAAGTAGATAAATAGGTACTGCTCTGGTGGGAAGGTAAACGGTGTTCCATGCACTGCTCTGGTTTCACCAGAAGCAGCTTAGTCATGCTGGCCACATAACCCAGAAGCTGTCTGCGGACAACCACTGGCTCCCTCGGCCTATAGAGTGAGATGAGCGCGCAACCCCAGAGTTGTCCGCGACTGGACCTAACGGTCAGGAGTACCTTTACCTTTAGGGATATTATAGGGTTGGAAATGATGTTACAAGGCAGGAGACAATGCTTCCCCTCTGAAATGGAAGGTAAAAGGTCCTAGGGAAGAGAGGGGCAGGAAAGGCAAAACCCCAGGAAATATTGAGGGAGGGGGGCTGGGAAGACAATAGGATAAATAAAGGAATGGGGGTTCAAATGGGAGAACTTTCTGAGAAGCCAAAGAGGGTGGCAGAGTGTAGGCAGCAAGGTGCATTTGGTCAGAAGTTAAAGTGGTGAAGAAGGCTAAAGTCCATAAACACTAACTGATTTGAAATAACCAGCCAAATATTGGGCTGCATGCTTCTGGTTTCTTACTTTTGCTTCTTGCGCTTCAGAACTTCTGGATCAGCTGTGCATAAATCTGGATGGAAGGTGAACAGGTCGGGAGCAAATGGTGTAGGCTCATATTCTGGATCCGGTCCTAAACCACTGAAACATTCCCGACGGAAAGTTAAGGAGTCACCACAGCATTTGCACACTTGTTTGTTGATGTGATGTATTTCATGCTCCCGACATATCTCTCCAAGCACAAAGGAGACCTGGAAGAGTTTCAGAAAACAGTAACCAAAGGGGTCAAAAGGCTGAACAACACCTCTTTGAAGAAAGACTGCATTTTAGTTTAGAAAAAAATGCAAGCAAATTGAAGTATATATCATTTGGGGAGGGGCAGTGATAATACTAGCACTGTGGAGGGGGATGTGTGAAGAGTCCCTGTAGGGCAGTTATTTTCATCTGTATTCTAAAGCTGAGCTAGGCATTCAACCTCTCCAAAAAGTCCATTGTCATGATAGGGATAGAAATTGCCCCTCCCAGTCATTAGCTTAATAATCAGATATGCATTCTCATTGCAATGCAGTGCATGGCGAATGTGTCTAATTTTGTACTGTACACATGTGAATGCTCTGTGCGTGTATCTTGCAAGTTTGTGAAAGGTGTCGCCTTGGGCCATAGCCACCATTGACATGAAGTCCACACCCAGCCTGAAATGTTTGACATTGTACTATGCTTTTATATGTTCTGTAAGCCACCCAGAATGGCTGGGGAAACCCAGCCAGATGGGCGGAGTATAAGTAATAAAATTATTACTATTATTATTATGTCACATGCAGATTAGATTTTTGCAACATGCAAAAAGGAAGGGATGTTATGGGGGGTAGAGGGTCTCATGGTTTGGAGCATGATACTCCAGCATTTGTTGCTCTTCTAGATGGCCCATCCCTAGGAAACAAGTGATGAGGGGCAGGCAATGGGCACATCTCTGCTTCTATGGCCTCTGACCAAACCTGTGCCCTTAGATGCAGTGTACGATGCTATCCTGTTACCAGCAACAGCCTGATGCCATTGTGACTGGCATCATAAATGGAATAAGAGGGGTGTCATTTCGTACTTCACCAGAGACGTTGCAATATCTTGGGCTGACCATGGCTGTTCTGTACTTCTCAGCCCGATTCCAACAGCTTGCCATTACATTTAAATCCCCAAACAGTTTGGGCACTTAATGGAATTCTGAGGTGGTGGGTGGGAAGGAAAGGGGCAAGGACAGACAGAGAGGCAAATATGGAGAAGAAAACGCTCACATATTTCTCAGCACATGGCAGCTTGTGGGCTTCATCTTCGTGGCAGCATTTGGCAGCAGCTTTCGTGAGTCCCTTGGTGTATTCATACAGTTGGTCAAATGTCAGCTGGGGTGCTTTCTTGGTGTAGAGGACGAGCAATCTGCAAAGAGATCTTAGTCAGAGGACATTTGGGATGCCATGCTCATCTGAGGTGGGCTTGCAACAGTGCTATTTTTCTAGAAAAGGAGGTGCTGGAACTCACTGTGAATGCCTCCTTCGTTTTCTTAGAATGGCAATGGCGCCCACCTGAGAGGTGCTGGAACTGAGTTCCTGCAAGTCCCGGCTTAACCCCCCCCCCTTGCAGTAATGAGGAAATTTCATTGCCTTTCTCAGGTTTGAGAAGACAAGCAAGGCTTCTTTTAAGGACTATGGTGGGACTATGGGGAAAAGGAGTTTCATTTCATGAGCTCTTCCCATCCCCACAAAGCCTTCTGTTTCTACCTAAGCAAACACACAGATAGTTTTTATCCTGATTTTTGTTACACAGCTAGTAGGACATCATATTACTTAGCTGACAGTGAATTCCTGAGAGATGCGCAACAGATAGAATTTTTAATCTCCAACAGATGCGGGGGCAATCATTGAAGTTGTTTTGTCTCAGAAAGGTTTTTTGCATCCTGAGCTCACATGAATTGTTGAGCATCTTGCCCCCTTTCACAAGCTGGAAATCTTATGACAATAAAAAACATACTCATTTTGGAAGAGGTAGTCTCCTGCTGTCACATGCAGTTCACAGTTTTTCTTCACCACTTCTAGGGTGTCAGAAATGTGTTTTTTGAGCTCTGCTTCCTGAAAGAAAGGAGAATTTCTGATATATGTATATTTTTAAGAGCAGAACTATAAGAAAAGATGCAGCTTTGAGAGGAAGTTTGAACAGGCTCTGTAACATGCCTTTTATGCAAAAGAAGACAAGAGCTTTATTGAAGGTAAACATAGATGAGGATTGACAAAGGCATTTTTTAAAACATAAAAATGGCTAAACATGAAATTTCACAGCATCATTTCCTACAGTGTAAGAGGCAACACAGAAGAATCCATTTGAGGGAGCTAAAGGATGGCAATAGCCTATTATGAGGCAACAAAGGAAAGTCATATTTATGGCAAAATATGTCTTTAAGTGCAAATTTTATCTTAACACTCACATTTCCAAACATCCCTTTTGTACATTTTTGGTACAGGACCAACAATTCAGAGAAATGTGAAATCCACAGGGTGATTACATTTAGTTCTATGCATTACTCTGAGTGGAGTGAATTATATCATTTTGCTTAAAAACATGCACCTTAGGAAATTTTCTTTCCGTGATCTGAACATAGGCAATGCCTGACACCAAAGGGTTGCTTTGCCATCCTAAAGTTCCCAGGTCCAATTCTTTGCATCCAAGGTAGTCCTAGGAGAGATCCCTGCTTTGTAAGAGCTAGTTCTACCTGTCCTACAAAATGTTCACAACCTGTCTTCTGCGTATCAGGAAACAAGCAAATATCCTTTGTATGGAGATGAATCATAACCCACCCCATGGCCAAGGCACTCCACAACATTCTCAAGAGCACAGCACTTCTCCAACAAATCACCGTAGCCT
The DNA here is from genome assembly GCF_964106645.2 of Podarcis pityusensis. Taxonomy (NCBI): domain Eukaryota; kingdom Metazoa; phylum Chordata; class Lepidosauria; order Squamata; family Lacertidae; genus Podarcis; species Podarcis pityusensis. The sequence goes on from NC_138038.1 coordinate 28,379,987, forward strand.
TTGCCAAGTCTCACAAGCAACTCTGGGGATAACTCAGGGTGTCTCCTTCCATATTGATGCACAAACCTGAAACACAGGAAATATCCCATTAACAGAGTATGAAGATGAGGATGACAATGTTAACACCAACAGAAATAAACGCTGAAAGGGAACACTTTTCAGCCCGAGGGCTACTTTCCCTTCTCAGCAACCTTTGGTGGGTGGGTGGGAGAAGAGGCACTGCCAGGGGTGTATAGGGCTAGAGTCAAAAGTAATTGCATCAATACATTTGAATTGTACATTTGTACAGCATTATTTGAGTTAAAGGACATGTTCCGTCCAGGCAAAAGTCCTCGAAGGAAGATGAGGCTAGTAAGAGGTGTGGCCTGTATAGTTTGTTTGTTTGTTTGTTTGTTTGTTTGTTGTTATTCCCAGCCAGATTGCCCTAGCCAATCTGGTGCAGTATGGAAGCTTTGCAAGTCACATTTGGTCCCTGGTCTGAGGTTCCCAGTTTTGGCTTAGTGTTCAAATAACTTCAAATACCGTATATCTCAGCAATACTTCCAGCTTTCATGTACATTAGATATGAAACTCCCAATTAATATTCAGGTGTGTGTGAGAGAGAGGGGGAGAGAATGTTTCAGGCACTCCTGATCCAAATCAAGGACAGAGGTTTTTTTACACAACAGAGGAGATTTGGCAGAGTGATCACATTGTGTTGCTTCCAGGAATATTATATGGGGAAAAGACGGATGTCACTGTTGGGCGCTCTCTGCCCCTCTCCCCTATTGAATTTTGCCACATTAGCCTTGGAAAGATAAGTCATAATGATATCAAGAACAACTACAAAAACTACTACTACTGTCAACAACAACAACAGCAAACACTATCTGAGCTCTCCTCCCTCCCAGAAAACTACTGTGATCATAAAGAAGTCCTAGTCTGTGCACCGCTCTCCCTGTGGAGTAAGCCATTTGAGTGGACAGAGTGGAGGAAGAATTTCTGTACTTGCTTCTGTAACAACTTAGCTTTCCTCTTCCCTGCCCCAGCCTGCTCCTTCTCTACTCTCTCATGCCTTCTCGCTCTTTTCTCCCTGCAACTTTGTTCCAGTCCTTGTTTGGGGAAATTTATTTGCTCAAATCCTTATATCCAACTGACTCTCTCCCCCCCCCCCCCCAGTCACACTTCAACACCCTGTTTGCATGTTTAGCTGAAACTCAAAACTCCCTGGAGGGTTGAATGAAAGATTGTGTGGGCTTTCTATGGCATACTTTGCCTGATGAAGAGTATGGTTGTCAGCATAGTGTTGGCACACTTCTTTGTTATCAATGAATTCTCTGACAGTGGGAGACAGATCTGCAGGCTTGTCATCATTTTCCGAATGGGCTATGCAATCTCCTTGTTCCAGCAGGCTCTTTTCACAGCAGTCGTGCACTTTAGAAGATAGAGTGGCTTGATGTGAACAGATGTACTTTGACACGTCAGCCTGTAAGAAAGGATCTGGTCAGTATTTATGGCAGTGATCTGGCAGACCCAGAGTAGCTGGGAAAGTTAGTATCTGTTGTCGTATCACTATTACCATATTATGCAATATAACAATTATTATCCTGGATATTAATGCAAGTCACAAAACCATAACTGGAATAAACTTATTTCAACTGAAATAAATTTATCACTTTTACATTGGCCTGACTGGGACCAAGGCGCAATGGGCACAGGAATGAAACTTGTCGTTGTTTCTGGTCAGCAAATGCAGTTCATTTTCTTACAGCCGATTCTTTCACAGCAGAGTTTATAAAGACAAAGACTACTTTTCTATTCCCACAGGCTTTGGAGCACCGACTGATATATGTTCAGTTTTAACTTTATGAATGTTTAATTGTTGTTTTTAATTATTGATTCCCCCCCCCCCCACCACTACATGTTCTTTTCTGTTACTATTTTATCTGTAAGCTGCTGGGAGTCCCAGCCAGGGAAAAAGGCACAATAAAAATAAATATGATGATGATGATGAGGAGGAGGATATGCATAAATGAGCACACATAAGCACAGAAAAGAATAGGTCCTACAAGCCTTATGTCTGCCTGACCCAGCTCTGTTCTAAATTCAGCAAATGCCGAACAACTGGCTTTTCTGAGCAAGAATGTATTGCTGAGTTGAAGTCAATTACATTGAAATTGACAAAACTTACCCTATCAAGCAAGCACTCCAGAGTATCGCCCTTGCAGCATTCTGTGTAGGCATGTACAATATCTGCAGAAAGCTTGAGAACTGTAGGGAAATCTGCCTTTGGAAACTTTTGACTGAGCTGAGCAACTTTTCTGAAAAGAAAATAAACAAAATGTTGTGATTGTGCCAAGAGAGATGGATGACAGCTACAATTTAATTCTAGTATTATCAGTAGGATAAACATATTGTGCCCTTCAATCAAAAATGGTGTGTGTGTGTGTGTGTGTGTGTGTGTTAGAAATCCTGCCTATCTGGGCTGTGTGCTTGTGTGTGTTGCTTTCCATGGCTCCACACAAGAAGATAAAAGCTTCAAAATTTTGGGTACAAAATTTAGCATCCTGTGAACCCCCCATATTCTTCCTTCCTGCTAGATATAGTGTCATGTCCCAGGAACTTTTCTGATGTTCACATTGCTCTTTCCTGATGCTATAATACTATGAACACCTCAAAAGGATGCTATCCGAGAAACAAGTGCATTTGGCACATGGTTTGCAGGGATATATTTTAGTCTCATTTTTTACTTTCTCGGGAACACTTAATCTATGTAGGTAATTCACTCTGCCCCACCTCACCCCCTTACTACCCCCAATGCAGCTAAACTTACACAGCCTGCAGGGGCACTTCTCCAAGCTTCCTGTGGACAGAGCATATCTGCTTTTGTCGAGCAAACTCTTTTCTCAAATACTTTGAGACTTCTGTTGCCTGTAGCAATAACAACAACAACACTTTAACAACAATAACGATGATGGCAACAACAAAAATGGAATTCAGAAGGAAAAGGTGCTTGACTCATTCTAAAAAAGTTAGGATAGGGTGGAAATCGTGTCCTCCCTTAAAGAGGGCATGTGTTGCGGTGAGACTTGGAAACTGAATCCCTGTGTTGTAGGTGGGTAAGATTGGTAAGCCACAACACCCGATTGGTAGGTCCCTCATAGCTGGGTTCAATCTGGCCAATGGGCGCAGTCCAAATGGATCGAGGGACCTTTATATACCCATGCACGTGACCCAGAGCTTCCTCTTTTGGTGCGTCCATTCGGAACACCTGCCCACCTCTCCCTACTTTTAGGGCTTTGTGCTTGACCTTGCTATGCCGTTGTGTGTTGTCTGTTGTTGGGACAGGGGCACGGTAGGAATTTCCCCCACTTGGCTGATTGGCTGTTGCCATTTGGGTTTCACCTGCCGCGTAGCAAATCATCACAACTTGTAAGGTTGCGGCGAGACCCTGGTTCAGGATAGGCCATCCCTATGTGAAGGGTATTCTGTTAAAGGAATCCAGAGACTCAAATGGTTTGGTCAACCCTTGAGAGGGGGTTGTGCCCGTGCTTGAGTCCAGGGGGACATTTGGGTGGCGGACATAGTTTGTTCCCGACTTTCTGCCTATCCAGGTTTTCACCCTTGGCTGACCTATGCTGGAATCCTGGGTCAGTGCTACCTGCTTGGCAGGGAGCTATTCGAACTGGAGCCTATGCAACCAGTCACTTTCTGTAATCAATAAAGTTGTGGCCTAAATTCTGCCAAAATCCAAACTAAAATTTGAGTCAAGCGTGAATTTATTTAGGGGGGAATTTCTGGGTTTGAACACGCAAATGTAAAGTATTTTTTTTTTAAAAAATAGTGCCACAACAATATCCATTGCAAAACTATTGGGCAAGTTAAAACACTTTTAAGTTTCATTGAATTCCATTGGAATCTATCTATCTATCTATCTATCATCTATCTGTATCTACTATCTATCTATCTATCTATCTATCATCTATCTATCTATCTATCTATCTATCTATCTATCTATCTATCATCTATCTATCATCTATCTATATCTATCTATCTATCTATCTATCTATCTATCTATCTATCATCTATCTATCTATCTATCATCTATCTATCTATCTATCATCTATCTATCTATCAATCATCTATCTATCTATCTATCTATCTATCTATCTATCTATCTATCTACCATCTATCTATCTATCTATCTATCATCTATCATCTATCTATCTATCTATCTATCTATCTATCTATCTATCTATCATCTATCTATCTATCTATCATCTATCTATCATCATCTATCTATCATCTATTTCTCCTTCCCTTCTAGTGACATTAGTGGCAGCCAAATGACCAACTAACATAGCTGGATAGGAATGGTAATTGACAACTGCTTCTAGCATCAAATTGGTACATAGTATTCAATGTTGTATAAGCTTGTATTAGTATAACGGCTAGAAGACTTAGTTTTGCCTGCAGTGAGTGTCCAAGCAGCAATTATGGCAAGAAAAGGGCAGGAAAGAGTGGGCGAGAGCATGGGGGAGAGTTTTGACTTGCATTGGGCTGGCTTAGAGGTTGGGGCATTTATATTGAGGGAGGGTGTTCCAGTTAATCAGGGCCAATTTTTTTTATTGCAAAAGGGATTTTTAATAAGTTTATTTAAAAATAAGTAAATTACAAGTTGCATCATGTTACTTAGTTTTCACAAAAACCAGGAAGTGCCATAGGTTCTAACATTTTGTGTTCTGTTATTCCCCCCGTACAGGGGAATGCCAAAGTCTGAGGAAGAATTATGGCAGAGACTGTGCTTCGGGGATAAAACACTTGCTTTATATGCAGAAGGCCTCAGGTTCCAATCCTTGGCATTTAGAAAGAAAATGTTTAGATTGGTGCAGGGAAGGGAAAGAAAAAAAACCTACTGTGTGAATCCCAGGAGTAGACAAGATTTGGCTAGATTGACCAGTAGTCTAAGCAGGTAGGAAAAAAATATCCTAAGAACCTAGCAGAGGTAAATTCCTTAACCATCAGCTACATTATTTGGATGATAACGGAATACCTTTTCTGCAAAGCAGGCATCTTTGTCAGCTTCCTTGCAGCAAGTTGTCAGTACCTCCTTATATTTTCTAGCTCCTGCAAAGATGCTGGAGGTCTTTGAAAAAGGGTATCTTCTGGCAATTTCATAGACATACCTAGGATAAAAAGTTGCCTTTCAATAACACGAACTGCACTTTCTTGCATGAAAGAATGTGGTAGTCAGCACCTTTATAAATTAAGATGATGATATAAAGCAGAGGGAGGGCAATCATTTATCCAAGACTACTAAGAAGAAGGAAAGACAAATAAATTCAAATTCCCGCAATGGAGCCCCGAGCTGCAACTGTGCACGCAAGTGGGCTACTTAAATCCAAGAGATTTCATTGCAGGAGATTTGTCAGTTTGTAGCATTCCACATCACTTCCTCCAATAACAAACTCAAGCAATCCATTCAGATGCCTATGAAGCCCAAACAGAACCATTGAGAAGCATGGTCATGCCACCAAGATTTGCAGACAACAAAACAAAAAACAAAACAAAACAATGCCAGATATCCCACCACACACCAGCCTGGTAAGGACTGAGCATCCTCAGCTGCCACAGCATATCAAGTGTTAGTTTGAAAAGAAAAAGAGGAAATAGGTGAGAATGGAATGGCAAATCCTAGACGAGAGTGTGTCTGGTCAGCAAGCTAGAACCCTGGCCAGGAGAAGGTGGGGATAAATTACAGACTGGCTGGCTAAGACATTGATGAAGGAGCACAGCTGTTTGGAAGTGAGGTTATCTTTCATTTTTGACACCTTGCATGAAGTAGCAGTCAGAATTTGCAATTATCGGATAGATGATTTGAAATAGAAACTTGTACGTCTTATTTTTGTTTCATTCCTCTCACAAAGGGCAACCAAATCCTCAAAGTTACAGCACTGAATCAATCTGCTTACCTTCCCATGGTTTGATCTGGGTCTGCTTCAAATGCTTTGCAGCCCTCCTCGGCAGATGGTTTTTGAAAGGGAGGAATGAATCCTTGAGTTCCATTTTTATGGGCCAGAATACAGTCTTTTCTTTCTGGGTCAACTTTAGCACAACAGTCAGCAAATCCATATTTCGCAATAATTTCTTGCTCGTGACAAATTTCATCCAGAAAAACGGTACCCTGGTGGAGGGAAGCAAAGTGTTCTCTTAATTGGTTGCAATTGCAGTCGCCTGTTTGCTCAGTCCACATAAAGAAAACATCTTTTTTGCGGGGGGGGGGGGGGGCATATAAGCCTCTTAAATGTTAAACTGGCAGTTGTCCATAGAATTAAGTTTCTATATTCTACATGGTTTAAAGGACAGTCACCAGACAGATTTATTGAAAAGTTAAGTTGGTTTATAAACCGCTAGAATGCATGAGCCCTTATTTTCCTGTTTGATCATTGAGATCATCTGGAAGAGTTGCCCTCTAGTTTTCAAAAGCCTGATTAGCTTCAAGTAGAAGTTGGACATATAGGGTCATCGATCCCATGTTGTGGAAAACTATTCCAGCAGAAATTTAGCAGGCATCCTCACTACTAATCGTCAGACATTTCTTGAAGACATTTTTGTGTTGGTAGGTCTATGCTGCTGAAACCTTTTAAAGATGAACTGGTCATCTTTATAATTGTTCCATGTTGTTGTTATTGTACTTTGTACATTTTGTATATGGAAACTTTGTTGTACACTGTCCTGATACGTGGTGGGGTCTATGAATATTTTTGATAACCTATAACTCAAAATGTTCCTGCCAGTGAACAGAGGCAGATATTTTGAGCCAGTAGACAGAACCTGAAAACATAGGCTGTCCCTCCTTGGGGGTTTTTAAGCAGACGTTAGATGGCCATCTGTCATCTCCAGCCTTCCTCCAAAGTCTGCTGCACTGCCCCTACCAAAGCAGCTGACAACATTAAAATGATAGAAACCATAAAATAAAAGCATAAAACGTTAAAAACAATCTGAAAGCAAAATACTGTAACATGTATCTTACCAGATCCCTGAATATCAGATAGTAGACCTGGATATGTTCCAACAAGAAATGTAACCTGCTATTAAAACTAATAAGTTCCCCATTTTAGAGTGCTACATCTCTGCATAGATCAGTTCCCAATATATTTGCATTTCTTTACAGTTTTATTTCTATGTTCTCTAAATTCAGCTCCCAAACACTTACCAAAGGCTTTGTACATTCTGGATCTGATTTTTCATCAGCAGCACATTTCTTCTGAAGTTCTACAATATCATTCTTTACTTTTGACACCTCTTCATATGTCGCTTGTTGCAGGGCTTGAGAGGATATGACTAGGACACTAGAAAATGCACACATGATTTATTTGAAAAAAATGTTCCCTCTGTGTATAACAATATTCTACATGACTTCTAAGAGCAAGCACATTCTTTTGGGTGGTTAAAACCAAACGGGATAGTAAGGAGATTAAAAGAGATCTCTCACAACTGGGTAGACAGACATTAAAATGACATTTATACAATTCAATGTAAGCAAAGATTCCATTACAGTGGTACCTCGGGTTAAGTACTTAATTCGTTCCGGAGGTCCGTACTTAACCTGAAACTGTTCTTAACCTGAAGCACCACTTTAGCTAATGGGGCCTCCCGCTGCTGCTGCGCCACCAGAGCACAATTTATGTTCTCATCCTGAAACAAAGTTATTAACCTGAAGCAATATTTCTGGGTTAGCAGAGTCTGTAACCTGAATCGTATGTAACCTGAAGCGTATGTAACCCGAGGTACCACTGTATATATATTGGGGCAAGAAATCCTAACTTCATAGCCATGTGGATAGGGTCTCAGTTTGTGTAACAGACCAGGAATGGGAATGCATCTGAGCTCTGGTTTTCAAAATATGCAATGAGAAATATTAGAGGGGAAATAGGGGCCTCATGAGACAAAGAAACTAAACAGTCTTTAGGAAGGAGGTGACCTTATTTATGTAATCAGCTAGTACAAATAGTTATTGATGGAGAATAAGTCAAGCCAGGATTATTGCACTATTTAATAAGTCCTCCCAGATTTATTATATGAGTTTGAGCAGATTAATTGACTAGTAGTGCATACAGTAGCATTTAAATAAAAATGATTGTGATTGCTTTCAGATAACTTTAAACAGTTATGCCATAGGAAGATATTGTTCTAGGCCTGTTGAGAGGAATTCCTTTGCTGAAGTGGTCATAATGGTGGGAAAGCTGCCATTTCAAATTCCCCCCAACACTGCAGAATACACCGCAGATTTTCTGAAATCTTAAAAAAAGAAGCTTCTCAGACGCAGCCGATTAATGCAGGTTTGCTTATGAAAGACACCAACAATTGTGGGCTCCACAGAGGTGGTAAGATCTTGGCAGTTTCCCAAAGGCACCTACTGGTGACACCAAGCCTGTCCTTAGGGTCATCAGAGACAATGGGGAGTGACCTTTCTAAGACAGTTCTTACCCTCTGTGGGGTTGGTTTTTGTTATAGTAAGACCCTATTTGATAAATAATTATAATTCTTGAAAAAATAATTGAAGGGCAACCCAATTTATTTACCAAGTGATTTTAAATCAATTAATCTGATTCATCAACTCAATATTGGATTATAATGTTTACAATGTGTCTCGCTTCATTTGATAATAGCTTCATACAATTTTGTTATTGGCAGTCCAGAATATTAAGCTAGTGGTAGTTCATAGCCTCTGTATCTGCTCAAGTCATTTGGAGAGAAATTTCCTGAAAAGACTTACATCCCTCGAAACTCATCAGGCGTCACTTCGGTAGCTTGTGCTATGGTGTCCCGATGTCCTGTAAAGAAGACAATAATCAAAATTTCACTCAGTGCTTCTAGTAGTACAAGCCTTTGCACATATGTTCAGACCAAAACACTACTGAGTTGGGTAGGCTTTACTCAGTGGTAAATGGGTATAGAATTCCAGCCATATTAGTTAAAAAGAGAATGCAAGCACCCATCATGCCTCTGGGATGCATGAGTCTTGCCCAATATCAGCACTTCAGCATCAGAAATGAAGTAGCAGTGGACACCTCTGTGGAGGGAGGAGACATTGGCTGCTGGATCTTCCTTTCTCCATACCCTCAAGAGTGGGAAGTCTAGCTGATCCTATGGACCTTGGACAGCCTCCGATGGACCACAGGACTGCACTCATTGTGACTTTAATATGTATTAGTAATCCCTGTATTTATCGTGCACTTGGCTTACTTTTCTATCGCTATTAAAAATGAGGTTCAACCCCCACATTAAAAAATCACAAAGGCAACATTAATCTTACCAACCAAATCAAACTGGTTTATGGCATTATATGACATAAAATGACATATTACCTGCATGCCGGTACCTTCTGGGTAGGTGTTTTGACGCGGCCAAGCTTGCCAAGAAAAGAAAAGAAATGAATGTTACCCACTTCATGGTTCCAAATTGTTTAGGGGCTTTGATGATGCGAAAGGTAGAAAGAGCAAAGGGGCAGAGGAGCTTTTATACTTTATCACATGCACGCTGGGTTAATGAGAACCCACCTCACGGTCGTATACTTGGTTAGGACACAATAAATATCCCTGCTAATAATTACATTAATAAAATATTTACACATTATATTTGTTAAGGGGTATCTTGTCACACAAAGTCTGCCAAAGTTATTCCTCCACCCCAGAATCAGCACAAATAGACATTGGCCTTATCGTACTTCAAAGAATTTAAGCAAACTGCCCTCTGGGTTACCCTATAACTCATATACCAACCTTTCCCCTCTCAATATGTTGTCCAAAGGTGAATTGAATTGATACAAAGTGGGCCTGTGGCTCTTTGTCAAGTTAAAGAGTGCGTGTTCAGAGCTGTGGTCTCTGACGTTAATTTCCAAGGCTGCTGAAAGGTAAACATTTGATCTTTTGCAACAGAGTCTGAAAACTCAGACTAGAGTCTTATCCACCTAGCCAGGGATATCTGGAAAACTTTTCCAAATTTGATAATAAGTTGTATCAAATTAAGTTTTAAATAGAGCAGACCTAGGAAAATATATGAACCTACATTAGTCATGTGTATTAAAATAAAATTTTAAAATAGGGAGCAATCCTATACATGGGAAGCTGGCATAAAGTTATGTTAAGCCCGGGTAAAGCATTTCTGATTCAAACTCTATTCTGGAACAGGGCTTTGGCTGACTGAGCTGGCCTAAGCATGGCAGAGCCTTCAAATACTGTTTAGGTTGTTGTTGTTTAGTCGTTTAGTCGTGTCCGACTCTTCGTGACCCCATGGACCAGAGCATGCCAGGCACTTCTGTCTTCCACTGCCTCCCGCAGTTTAGTCAAACTCATGCTGGTAGCTTCGAGAACACTATCCAACCATCTTGTCCTCTGTCGTCCCCTTCTCCTTGAGCCCTCCATCTTTCCCAAAATCAGGGTCTTTTCCAGGGAGTCTTCTCTTCTCATGAGGTGGCCAAAGTATTGGAGCCTCAGCTTCAGGATCTGTCCTTCCAGTGATCACTCAGGGCTGATTTCCTTAAGAATGGATAGGTTTGATCTTCTTGCCGTCCATGGGACTCTCAAGAGTCTCCTCCAGCACCATAATTCAAAAGCATCAATTCTTCAGCGATCAGCCTTCTTTATGGTCCAGCTCTCACTTCCATACATCACTACTGGGAAAACCATAGCTTGCCTTTGTTGGCAAGGTGATGTCTCTGCTTTTTAACTGTTTAGGTTAGACCACCCTATTTGTTTTTTTTTAAAATGATATTTATTAATTTTCCAACCGTTTAAACACAAAAAAACAAAAAAACACACATAAAACTAACAAAACAAGACACAAACCATTTAAAACACAAAACAATTTCAATATCTTATCTTTCATTCCCTTATTTCCATGACCTCCTCACACCTCCCTTTTTGTATTCCACTTCTGTTAATTGTTTCAGCAATTCCTTTCCATCTTCCTCTGTTTTCTATCCTATAATTATCTTAACATATTCTAACCTTATTTTTCCCTTTGATACTCTATTAATCTATTTATACTTGATTCCTTATAACATTTCTACTAAAGCCATATAACTTCATTCCAACATTTTTCTAACATTCATTATTTTTAAAATATTTCTATAAATAGTCTTAAACTTTTTCCAATCTTCTTCCACCGACTCTTCTCCCTGGTCTCGGATTTCTGCCAGTCGTTTCCGCCAATTCCATATAGTCCATCAACTTCATCTGCCATTCTTCCCGAATAGATAAATCTTGTGTCTTCCAGTACTTCACAATGAGTATTCTTGCTGCTATTGTTGCATACGTGAAAAAAGTTCTATCCTTCTTTAACACCAATTGGCCGACAATGCCTAGGAGAAAGGCCTCTGGTTTCTTCAAAAGGGTATATTTAAATACCTTTTTCATTTCGTTATGAATCATTTCCCAAAGTGTCTTAATCCTTGGGCATGTCCACCAAAGGTGAACTCTAATCCTCAAATTCGTCTGTTTTTCTTTAAGTTCAGTCATAGCAAGTGTCAGGGGTTCAGGAGCAGAGGCAAGGGCAAGGGAGGAAACAGAGAGCGAGGGAGAGGAGGCAGAAGAAAAGATGAGTGATGACGACGACCCGAGATCTCCGAGTCTTTCCAGTGAATCAGAAGATTCACAGAAAGGAGCACCAGTGGCCAGGGCAAGGGGGGAGCCTAGGGGGACACCCCAGGAAGATAGAGCCAGAGGGGACTCAGAGGGGAGCAGTTGGAAATCAGGACCAGCGTCACCGCCAGAGAGCAGGGAAGAGGAAGGGCGCCAGGGATCAAGCGCTGGCAGCTCACAACAGGGGGGAGGGCACGAGTCAGGAGTGGCCACACCTCCATCGGGGAGCGAAGAAACGGTCAGACGGAAGGTGGAAGGTTGGGCGCGCGTGCCAAGTTCAAATGCACAGGAAGGTGGCGCAGTAGGCAGCCCGGAAAGGGAGCCAGGTCCTAAAGCCCGCCGAAAGGAGGGAGAAGAGTCAGGGGGGTCAGCGTCAGCGTCAGAGGAATCCCGGAAGGAAGAGACCCCGGGGGGCAGAGGGACCCAGAGAAGAACAGTCAGGCGGAAAAGGTGGAGCAAGGCTAGGATATTAAGTTGGTGTACAAGGGGCGGAGACTCAGATGGAGCTTCGCCGATCTAACCATTAGACGTAGGGTTGCACGCAGCAGCTTGAGAATGGAAACTGTAACTCAATAAAGACTTTTATTTAATGATCGCTGGCTAGCGTGATCCTCTGTGAGCTAGGATCTGGAAGCAGCTCTGACAGTAAGCTCCATCCCCAGATTGTGGGCATCTACGTCCTCGCGGAGAGGAGAGAAAGCGGGTGCCTACTAGCGAGCTCACGAACGGCAGACAACATGACGGCCGAACAGCAGATAGTGGAACTCAGAGAAGCAGTGACACGACTGAATGCCGAGGCTCTTGCATCCAGGAAGAGAGAGGAGGACGCAGCTGCCGCCTACAGGGATCTCCAGGTCAGGTTGGAAGTGCTTACGAAGCAAGGGCAACTGACACCCAAACCGGAGGGGATTGGGTTGGGGAGACGAACAGGCGGTCTGGTCTCTCACTTCGATGGGAATTTGCAACAGTACCCCAACTTTAGAGCAGATGTAATGTGTGCACTGCAACTGCTGAACAAAGACTTTAGAGATGAGCAAGAGAAGGTGGGATTCATCATGTCCCATTTGCATGGAGATGCTAAAGCATGGCTGCGCAATTTGTGGAGAGATAAGGATCCGGCGCTCCAAAATGCGGATGCCTTTATTAAAGCGATGGATGGGTGCTTTTTATCAAGCATTGACGTGGATCTTGCTCGGCAGGAGATACATGGACTGAAGCAAGGGAGGGCCAGCGTAAGGCAGTACCATGCCCGCTTTTTCGCTTTGGTCAGTGCCCTGGAATGGGACAGAGATTCGGCTCCTGTAAGAGACCTGTTTTGGGAGGGATTGCACGGCTCGGTTAAAGATGAAATTGCGAGGGGGGAGAGACCCCGGACCACGCAGGAGATCGTTCAGAGGGCGCTGGCGGTGGGGGTGCGGCTGGAAGGACGTCCGTGGAGCAGGGACGAAGGGCGTGGAGGGCGCGAACCAGCCAGGGGCTCCTCCTTCCTTCCCAGAGAAGCAGCGCGTGCGCAATCCACGCCTCTGCCAGGAGGAGGAGCGGAACCTATGGAGGTTGGAGGTGCAAGGGCTCAGTCAGCAGCCAGAGCCCTAGCACCGGCAGCAGTGAAAGCGAAGCCTCCTAGAGGGAACAGGAAGTGTTACATCTGCGATGATCCACAGCATATGGCGAAAGAGTGTCCCCAGAGGCTCCACAAGCACACTGCAGCCTCAGCAATGGTAACTGCAGCAACGCAGCAAGGACAACCACAGCAGGGAAACGAAGGAGTCTGGTTGGAGGAAGAGGCACTGGGGCCCAGCCAGACGTGTCAGTGAAGCAGTCCCCAGAGATTTTACAGCCCATGGACCCCCTCCCGCCCAAACCGGTAGTGAGGCTCACCGCGTCGCTCCAGCTGCCCAATGGAATCACCATGGACGTGCCAATCACCATTGACTCCGGAAGCAATGCGGACTTTATAGGGCAGGACTTTGTCGACCGGCACGCTATACAGTTGCTGCCTGCCACGCTGCCCCTGCAGGTTGTCACGGTGGATGGCAGGGAGCTGCTAGGGGGGCAAGTGGTGAAGCAGACGCCACCAATGGTGATGCGACTTGGGAATCACAGGGAAATCATCAGCTTCAATGTCACTCAACTATCGGACACGCCCATTGTATTGGGCATGAGTTGGCTGGACAAGCACAGCCCGACGCTGGCTTGGTACCAGAGGCAGCTGACCTTCGGCTCTTCCTTTTGCGCTGAACACTGCATCGTGCCCAGGCAGGAAGGAGGGGAAGAGGAGTCACAGCTGCAGCTAGGCACGCTGCAAGCGGTTCCCCACAAGTACGCAGAATTTTTGGAGGTTTTCTGCGAGAAAGAGGCAGACAGGCTACCCCCCCCACAGACCATATGACTGCAAAATTGACCTGCTGCCGGGGGCAGGTTTGCCCAAAGGGAAGCTGTATTCCATGTCTGAGAACGAACTGCAGGAACTCAAAGAGTTCATAGATCATAATTTGGAGCGCGGTTTCATCCGAGAGTCCAAGGCAGCGGGGGGCAGTCCGGTATTCTTTGTTAAGAAGCGGGACACGCCCCAAAAAAGACTTGTAGTGGACTTTCGCATCTTGAACAGTGTGACCAAGCCATCGGACTTCCCCATGCCCCGAATCGACGACCTCCTCGCAAAGGTACGGAAGGGCAGAGTGTTCACCAAGTTGGACCTGCGAGGGGCATACAACCTCATTCGCATGCGGGAGGGAGATGAGTGGAAGACAGCCATGTTCACGCCCCTGGGCACCTACGAATATAGAGTTATGCCTTTTGGATTGCAAAATGGCTCCCACGTTTTTCAAGCTTTCATGCATCACGTGTTGGCGGGGCTCCTCTACAAGACGTGCGTCTGTTTCTTGGATGACATCCTGATCTTTTCGGAATCGCAGCAGGAGCATGACAGACACGTCAAGGAAGTGCTGAGCAGGCTACAGCAACATAGGCTTTACGCCAAGCTGGAGAAGTGCCAATTCGACGTGACCGAGGTGGATTTCCTGGGCTACAAGTTGTCTGATAAAGGGCTCGCCATGGACAGCGCCAAGGTCCGAGCAGTGTTGGATTGGAAAAGCCCACGCAACCGGAAGGAGGTCCAACGGTTTGTCGGCTTCGCGAACTTCTATCGCAAGTTTATCAAAGGCTTTGCGATGCAGACAGCGGCCATCACGGACACGCTCAGCTCCAAGAAAAAGAAGTTCATCTGGACAGAGCAGGCGGAGCAGTCCTTTCAGGCACTCAAGCGTCTCTTCGCGTCGGAAGAGCAGCTGCTTCATGTCAACCCCAGCAGGCCGATGAGGGTGGAGACAGACGCTTCGGACAGAGCCATGGGAGCAGTCCTGCTGCAGAAAGACCCGCAGGGGGTTTGGAGGCCGGGAGCGTTTTACTCAAGGAAGCTCAGCAAGTCCGAACAGAACTACACCATCTGGGACAGGGAGTTGCTGGCCATTCATGCAGCGTTCAAAGCGTGGAGGCACTTCCTGATCGGCGCCAAGCACACGGTGCAGGTCTGCACGGACCACAAGAATCTAGAGCACTGGCGCACGGCACAGTTCCTGAACCAGAGGCAGATACGTTGGGCTGAGTTCTTTGCGAATTTCGACTTCCGAATAGAGTATGTCCCGGGGGACACCAACATCATGGCGGATGCTCTCTCCCGTAAGCCACAGTATCTGGAGGAGGCAACGCCAGCGGCCGCCATGCACATCTTCGCACCGACAGTGTGGGCGTGCGCGGCGGCGACAGTTGACCTGGATGCGGTGCGACGAGCGTTGCAGGATGACTCCTTCGCGCAAGCAAAGATGGCAGAGGTGCACAGGGGCACGGCAGCGACCGACGAGTTCCAGCTGCGAGATGGTTTGCTCATCCGTAAAGGGGCCATCTACGTGCCGGGAGACGAACTTCGCGCCAAGGTACTGCAGCAGCTGCACGACGCGCCCACTGCCGGGCACTTTGGCAAGGAGAAGACGGTGGAATTAGTAGCCAGAGACTTCTGGTGGCCCGGAATGAGAGGGGAAGTCGCGGACTACGTGGCGAGGTGTGACACCTGCCAGAGGTCCAAACCAGTGCACAGACCGCCGGCCGGACTGCTGGAACCGCTGCAAACTCCGTTCGAGCCATGGGAGAGAGTGGCCCTGGACTTTGTCACGGATCTGCCCAGCTCGAGGGGCAAGACGGCTGTGCTGGTGGTGGTGGATTTGTTCTCCAAGATGGCACATTTCATTCCGTGTGCGAAGGTGGCCACGGCGGAACAAACCGCCAAACTGTTCATAGACCACGTGTTCAAGGTTCACGGTCTGCCGCGGTCTATTCTGTCCGACCGAGGGCGACAGTTCATCTCAAACTTCTGGCAGAGGCTGATGGGCTTCCTGAACGTCAAGATCAACCTGGCGTCGGCTAGACACCCGCAGACCAACGGGCAAGCGGAGCGGGTCAATGCCATCATGCAGCAGTACCTGAGATGTTATGCGAATCAACAGCCTGCGACGTGGGTGGATTACCTGCCTCTCGCCGAGTTCGCCTACAACAACACGAAGCACGTGTCCACGGGGGTCACGCCGTTCTTCGCCAACAACGGGAGGCACCCTAGAACCTTCCCGGGACTGGAAAGAATGGGGGAAGGGGAGCCGCAGACAGCAGATGCGTTCGCGTCGGAGTTGCAGGAGGTCCACGATCAGCTGCGGCGGCACCTGGAGCTGGCTAAACACGCATACAAGGTACAAGCGGACAAACACAGAAGGGTTGACGAAGAGATCCATGTGGGAGACTGGGTCTGGTTAGCAGCCCACGCAGTGCCGGCCAGGTCGTTGGCGAAGAAGAAACTAGGGCATAAACAACTGGGGCCCTACCAAGTCGACGAACAGGTCAACCCGGTGGCTTTCAGGCTGGCTCTTCCGGAGGGTTCCAGAATGCATCCGGTGTTCCACAGATCAGTGCTCACTCCCTACAAGGCACCTCACAGGTTTCAGGAACCAGGAACGGCACCGGGTCCGCTCCGAGAGAGAACCGAGCAAGGGGGAGTGGCACAGGAGGAGCGCATCAACGAAGTCACGGAGATTTTGGACTCCAGATGGGGGGAAGAGGGGGTAGAATACCTTCTCGCCAAGGAGGGCACCCCGGCCAGTGCCAACAGCTGGGTGCCGGGCTACGCTTTAGACGAACCTCTGCTCAAAGAAGAGTTTCATGCCCTCTTCCCACATAGGCCAATGCCAGCAGACTTTTTCGACGACTGGCTTTTCACGCCCACGCTTTCAGCCAGCACGTTCCGGGGGTTCGACTCGGACGAGGAACCGACACGAGACGCCCGTTCCCCAGAGGGGTCACCCTCGGGATCTGCTTCAGAACCCTCGTATTGGTGGGATGATCGACCAGAGGAGCAGTTCCGCAGAAGGTGGCTGGAGGGTCCAGGACGAGCAACGTCTCCAGAAGGCAACGAGGGAGAGACGGACATGGACGTTTTCGGGGACGACCCGGGTTTCGAGCACGGCGGCACAGAGATGGAAGCGGAGGTGACCGTCGTCAACGAGAGCAGGGAGGAAGAACCGGAAGACTTCGGAAGGCGGCCCGCCACGGGAAGCGAACTGTATCCGACATTCGTCCCCCTGACACGGCAGCACCCAGATCCCGCACCGGAAGGAGGGGAGGGGGGAAGAGGGGGCTTCGAGGGGGGGATGGATGTCAGGGGTTCAGGAGCAGAGGCAAGGGCAAGGGAGGAAACAGAGAGCGAGGGAGAGGAGGCAGAAGAAAAGATGAGTGATGACGACGACCCGAGATCTCCGAGTCTTTCCAGTGAATCAGAAGATTCACAGAAAGGAGCACCAGTGGCCAGGGCAAGGGGGGAGCCTAGGGGGACACCCCAGGAAGATAGAGCCAGAGGGGACTCAGAGGGGAGCAGTTGGAAATCAGGACCAGCGTCACCGCCAGAGAGCAGGGAAGAGGAAGGGCGCCAGGGATCAAGCGCTGGCAGCTCACAACAGGGGGGAGGGCACGAGTCAGGAGTGGCCACACCTCCATCGGGGAGCGAAGAAACGGTCAGACGGAAGGTGGAAGGTTGGGCGCGCGTGCCAAGTTCAAATGCACAGGAAGGTGGCGCAGTAGGCAGCCCGGAAAGGGAGCCAGGTCCTAAAGCCCGCCGAAAGGAGGGAGAAGAGTCAGGGGGGTCAGCGTCAGCGTCAGAGGAATCCCGGAAGGAAGAGACCCCGGGGGGCAGAGGGACCCAGAGAAGAACAGTCAGGCGGAAAAGGTGGAGCAAGGCTAGGATATTAAGTTGGTGTACAAGGGGCGGAGACTCAGATGGAGCTTCGCCGATCTAACCATTAGACGTAGGGTTGCACGCAGCAGCTTGAGAATGGAAACTGTAACTCAATAAAGACTTTTATTTAATGATCGCTGGCTAGCGTGATCCTCTGTGAGCTAGGATCTGGAAGCAGCTCTGACAGCAAGCGTCAACTTATGTTCATCAAATTGCCTCTGTAGGGCTGGGGCTCTCTTTCTCTTTCTCTCCAGTTGTGTTGCTTTACATTCAGCAACAACAGCTTTTTCCCTGGCTTCCTCCGCAGTTTGCCGTATCAAAGTAGGTTCCTGTATCAATTTCTGGGTGGTTTCTGTATTGGTATTATTTATACTTTCTGTATTTAAGTTAATTTTAGTAATTGAAACATCCACTTTCGCATTTATCGTGTCCATTTTCCTGTTAAGCTGATCCAGTGAGTCATTTATCTTATATAATGCAGCCACTAAAGCCTCTTCTGTCGACATTCCTCTTGGTTTTAAATATACTGGTACAAAGGCAGCAACAGAAGGAGCAGGGGGGCCTGATGATGAACCTCTCCTGGATTGTTGCCAAGTCCTCCCAGACCTTAATGTTTTGTCAGCAGTTGACTGGTCTGTTTTTCCTCTTCCATTTACCATAACACTTAAAAGATTCAAGGTCAGTCCCAGAGTCTCAAGGTTTTTAACTTGCAGCTGGAAATTCCCCTAGCCCAGCTCTTGTAGAGCAACCGGTTTCAAAGGCTTCCACTAGGGGGAAACAGTTTCTATCTCCAGCTGAACTGTGAACCATATGGAGAATCATATGGAGAACCAACCATATGTAGATGTTGGTTTGTCAGGGTGCTCAGATAGGGTTGTCATACATCTAGAAAATCCTGGACATGTCCTCTTTTGGGAGGCCAACATATTCATCTGGGAGTGGGGGATTTTTACATTTTAAAGGAAATGCTCGGTGTGTTGTTTATTTATTTGGTGTTTTTTGGTTCAGGAGATATTGCCAGGAGATCACCCAGAACAGCAAGGGGGAGCAGAGATCATTCCATCTGGGAAGCTGCTTCTCTCTCACTTTAATAATGAGTTCTTTCAGTCAATTCCCCCTCCTAGATATTTTTATTTTCTAAAATGAGTGTCCCAAAAGCTGAACAGTATCCTCTGTGGCAGAGGTGTCCAGAGTCATAGCATTTTCTCAGAAAAAAATATATAAATAGCCACAAGAGGTAGTCAGAGAGTGCAGCCTGGAACATCTCATTTTGTTGCTTATCACATAGATAGACATTTTGTGTAGGAAATGAAAATATACCATAAAATCCATATACTGGGTTACTGATATGCTGAGAGAGGAGGAATCTTGTTTGAAGGTACAAAAGTCTCTCTCTCTCTCTCTCTCTCTCTCTCTCTCTCTCTCTGTGTGTGTGTATGTGTGAAAAAGAGAGAAGAGTAGAGAGAAGAGTAGAGAGAGTTCTAGAGGTATTACAAAATTATCACATTGGGATCTTGACCTCTCAGAACCTTTTGCAACTCTTCTGTTGATTTTACAGCAAAGAAAAGAGTGCCAGTGAGAACATTTATAGAACTGTTTACATAATACAGAATAGAATCACTCTTAAGGGAGTTCTGTCTCATTATGTGAGGCCCCATTGCATGTTGTTGAAGCACAGAAGTGCTTAAGTTTTATCTAGCATTTTGCAAAGAAAAGGATATCAGGTGATAGAAGTATAAAAGTCCACTGGTTGTTATATTTAAGAGTCAGAAGGGACTAGATAGGTCAGTGGTTGGTGGCTGCTTTAAAATATGTGTTGTAATCATTATTGGTTTGCAAATAGCTACGATAAAAAATGGGTGAATCTGACCATTTCAGTTCTCACAGTTTCTCATTTTTCTTCACTCTTAAATTCTGTTCTCCACATCAATTTACACTTTTTACCAGAAATCCTGTAAAAAAATATCAAAATATACAGATTTTAATATGCAATTTTGTCTCATGTTCATTTTCAGAAAGCAATTTCCCCATATGTAATGCATTTTGGTATGCCGTTTTCACTTATATAAGCATTTAAACACATATTTTACCCAAGAACATGCATTTTTGTGCACATTACTTGGCTGGTAAACTGCACTGCAAAATTCACTACAAATTTTGAAGGATGCATATGTTTCAGATTGTTTATTGTTTTGGAATCTGTCAATCATGTAAATTTGCCTTTAAATGTAAACTTAATTCAATTCTCTCTCATTCCTCACTGCTGTATCTTATAATTGCTTTGCACAGGAACTAGATTCTTATAAGATCTCAAGACAGTTGCTATGCCTTATTTCTTTGTGCCTTGCAGTGCATTGCTCCCTCCTCCAGCTTAATATGGTAGTGAGCCAGCAATCCCAAGGCAGCATGCTATAATGGGGTCTCACTGACTTCTGGAAACAAAATATGGATGACATATTGTCAGAAAGTTCACTCCACATCTCCTCAAAGTGAAGGTAAAGTCTACTGGCATGGGGTGGGGAGACGATTATACTGCCAATAAGTTTGATTTGTGAAGTGTTCAGTTTGGTCATGATTACATTTGGAAAGAACAGCACTGCATGAATAGCATTTTGAACATTTTGAGCCACCACCGATCCAAGGTATCGTGGATTATATTTGTATATTTCCAAATTCAGTCCTTCCATAGTTGCCAGAAAAGGGTGACAACCTCTTGTTCACATGAATGGAGTGACATGATGATATCTCACCAGATATGTTAATTTATAACTATCTTATTCCTGCTTGTGGACTTCCTAGAGGCATTTGTTTGGTCACGGAGGGAAATGGGATGCTGGCCTAGATGGGCCACTGATCAGCTGAGATTTTCATATGTTCTTACATAAGTCTCATAAATTGCAATTTACTGCCTCTGTTCCTGGAATTAGACTAAACAATAGTGCTTTTCAATAAAATGTCTAAAAGCTACACTGGTTCCAGAAGTGGAGGTGCTGAGCTGGAACATCTTTACCATGATATGTATCTACTAAAATTTGGTATCTGTATCATAAAAAATGAAATGCTCTTTCTTTCATGAAATATTTGTATGTTGATGATGCACATCGTAGCTAAGCTTTAGAATTAATTGCAATGCATCTCTCCTATGATGCTAATGGAACTGGGTTAATTGTATGACCACAGGAATCACATAGGAAGATTATCTGGGCCATTCTTCTTCCATTTTGCATTAGACATAAGCTCTAGAAAGACATGATCTCTAACAGCATGTGGCCAATGGCTGTTTAACTTTTCCATCTCTCCATCACATAACAGACTTTTATAATAATGAGAAACAGAATTTGTCATTCTCCACATGCTAAGTATGCAGGGATGTTAATAAAGGTTCTAATGAGCTTCCATAAGTGCACCAAAAGGAACTCATACACAACACAACTTACCTGGCCATTGTGGGCATCAGTTTGGAGTGGTAACCAAATGTAAACACACACACACACACACACAGAGAGAGAGAGAGAGCGCGCAAGGGGCGAGGGGAGTTGTGAAACTGTCATTCATTCAATTTTTTCCAACTATTGGCTTTTTCCGTTTTTTATCTTTTTTAGTTATGGGATGAAGCAACTCATGGAAAAAAGAGAAAAGGATAATCAAACAACAGTGACAGAATTTATCATCCTAGGGTTCAAGTCGCTTCCTGAACTGCAGACTCTGCTCTTTATTATATTTTTAGCAATCTACATGGTGACAATGGTTGGAAACCTCCTTATAGCTGCAGTAGTCCTAGCCAATCATAATCTCCACAAGCCCATGTACTTTTTCCTGGGGAACCTGTCTGTTTTAGATACCTGCTACACCTCAACAATCCTCCCTAGAATCTTGGCTAGTATTATAAATGACTACCATAGAATTTCCTTTAGTGGGTGTTTCCTTCAGTTCTATTTCTTTGCTTTCTTGGCTGGAGCAGAAAGCTATCTTTTATCTGCAATGTCTTATGACAGGTATTTAGCCATATGCAAACCACTACATTATGTGACTCTCATGAACAACAGGTTGTGTGTTCAGTTGTCTCTAGCTTCTTGGATGACTGGTATTGTGGCTAGTGCATTTACAACATTTTTTGCTTCACAGCTGAAATTTTGTGGCCCCAATGAAATTGACCATTTCTTTTGTGATTATGAACCATTGTTAATGCTCTCCTGTAGTGAAACTCAGCATACAGAAATTGTGATGTCAGTCTTGGGCTCGGCATGCACCATGCCACCAATGATACTGACCTTCGCTTCATACGTTTGCATCATCAGCACCATTTTGCAAATCCCTTCAAACAGTGGCAGGAGTAAAGCATTTTCTACCTGCTCCTCTCATCTTATTGTGGTCACCATTTTCTATGGGACCCTAATCATAGTGTACATATTACCTAAGACTGACACACTGAGGGACCTGAACAAAGTCTTCTCTGTTTTCTACACAATCCTGACTCCCATGTTCAATCCCTTCATCTACAGCCTGAGGAACAGAGAGTTCAAGGAAGCCCTTTGGACAACCATCAACCATTTAGTGCCGTTGAGTAGAACTCAGGGAATCCAGCCCCAGTAGAAAACAGTAGAACTGTTCAGTAGTGATCAGCAGCTTGCTTATCTTTTTTTCTATTAAAAAGACCAATGAAATCAGCCAAAATATATGCATGCAGCCTAATGAATGGGAATAAACAGGGGGACACTGTGCCACTCTAGACTGTAGGCAGGATATCAGATTTTAATGTTCCACAGCATGCATCTCTCCCCCGTCTACAGGTAGAGACAGAAAACAGCAGCAGGGTGTTGAAGGTAGTGGACCCATATTCAACTTTCTTCTAACTTGCAGGGTTGTTGTTTGTTCGTAGAGGAACATTCAGTAACGCGTCACATCCCCAATCTGCAGGCTGATATGGTAAAGCCTACTGTACCATCTCAGTCTTCCATATTTATTATTATTATTACTTTATTTGCAGATTCATAGGCCCCTTTTAATTTTTTAAAAAATGCAGAATAATTAAAAGAGCATTACACACACACACAGAGAAATACTAGGGGCTGCAGCCCATGGTCACTCTACCAGCCAATCCCTTTGCCAATCCTCCTCTCTGCTAACCTAGTGAACCCCCCTCCCCCAATTTACATCTGGCAAAACACCTTCCCTTTACACCTCACCAATCTCTATCCCTATCCCCTCTCCAATCCTTTTCTCTGCCCTTCACAGCTCATTACAACAATCTCCCACTTTTAAAGAAGGGAGGAGGAACTTCAGACAGCAGTTTTCTGAAGAGTCTCTCCCCTCCATTAAAGCTCACTGCAACTATGATTAATAAAAAGGGAAAGCCTTCACAGAGCAGTTTTCTAAAACTCTCTTTTAAGCCCCCCCCCCCCCGTTAAACCTTGATGCAGCCATGTTTGAGGTGAGGGAAGAGTTTTACTGAACAGTTTACTCTTTGGAAGCTGCATGAACTGCAACGTGACAGAAGCCTTACCTTTTTTTATAAATATAGGGAGATATATATATATTCAGTAGACCTTGTTCCTGTGGCCAGTGGCAGAGACAAGAATTTCCTTCCCCTCACTTCGACAAAGGACACTTGACTTCTCGGTATTCTTTTAGGAAGAGAGGAGGAAAGCAAACTCCTTACAGTTGCTCATTCACTGGCCCATAATTGGGGCCATGCTGGTCTTTGCAAATTGTGTTCTTCCAAGGACTGGGGAATAAGTCTGCTTCCAAATTCTACTGCATGCTTAGATTAGGCCTCATGGATACTCTTAAACTGCAAGCTACAAGCCGTCATCATCATCATCATCATTTTTATTCGACCGTCAGTCAGAAAAAAGTACATTTTGCAAGCTACAAGCATCATTTGCTCCAGAGAAGATACACTGGGATTAACAAAACCACCTCGGAGAACCACCTCAACAGACAATATTTCTCTACTCATTGCTCTCTTTCTCATCTACATAATGAAAATAAACAATATATTGTTATTCTGAGAGGGTGTCCTTTGCAGTTTCCTGGTCAAGATGACATCAGAGTTTATTTGTCGAAGTTATTGGATTATACCATCCCGCCCTTCTAGAACTCCTACTTCCTTTTTCCTTTTGTTTTGTTTCAAATCATGAATCTGATGGAGTGAATACTGTTATTTGGAACAACCTTAGCTTTGTAGAAATCCCCTTCCAGCAAATGTAGTCTGGAACAAATGGCAATGGGCTCAGATGTGTATGTATGACCTCAGGGGAATTTCAGAATTCAGCCCATGGAATTGTATGAGAGAACTCATGCAGCAGATAGACTCTCCCACAGACCTCCATTCCTCAGACCATACAGAGCCACTTCTCAATATATATCTTTCTCATTAAGGTTTACATATAATCTGTGTTGGATAAACAAAAGACATAGATGAGAGGGGGAGCCTGGAGTTGTAGTCCATCTGATCAAACCACCTTCTCCATGAAGGGGATCCAGAGCTAGAGCATCACCAGCAAATTGCTTTACAGTGGTACCCCGGGTTACATACGTTTCAGGTTACAGACTCCGCTAACTCAGAAATTTTACCTCGGGTTAAGAACTTTGCTTCAGGATGAGAACAGAAATCGTGCAGCTGCAGCACAGCAGCAGGAGGAGGCCCCATTAGCTAAAGTGGTGCTTCAGGTTAAGAACAGTTTCAGGTTAAGAACGGACCTCCGGAACGAATTAAGTTCTTAACCTGAGGTACCACTGTACAGTCTATTAGAAGATCCCTAGTGCTTGAGTGCCCTCCCTTTCCCTAGGCAGTTCTTTTCATTGTTGAACTGCTCTCTCCTCTGGTAGGCAGCAGAGACCAAATATTTTCAATCTACTATGGGGAGGAAGATAATTTTCATGTGGTAATGAAAGAAGAGATAAGAAAACAAGTCTGGGCTGGTTCAGAAACATAGACAGAATCACATAACACACATACATATCACACATTGTGTATCCCTCCTGGTGGAGCAGCTTCTTACTAGTCTGTAACTGTGTTGCTTTAAGGGAAAAAATGGGAAGGCATTGGAAGTTGTGTTGAATTCATTGGAGAGGAATAAATGCATTCGTTCCTTCATTCATTCATTTAGTATAGCCGAAGTCTTTACAAAAAGATAAAATACATTAAATAGAATAAAAACAAAATAAAATACATTATACAGTTAAAATAATTATTAAAACCAGACATTCTGACTGATAGAGTGTGCTCCCCTGAAGAATTGCAATGTTGTTGTTTAGTCGTTTAGTCGTGTCCGACTCTTTGTGACCCCATGGACCAGAGCACGCCAGGCACTCCTGTCTTCCACTGCCTCCCGCAGTTTGGTCAGACTCATGTTTGTAGCTTCGAGAACACTGTCCAACCATCTCATCCTCTGTTGTCCCCTTCTCCTTGTGCCCTCCATCTTTCCCAACATCAGGGTCTTTTCCAGGGAGTCTTCTCTTCTCATGAGGTGGCCAAAGTATTGGAGCCTCAGCTTCAGGATCTGTCCTTCCAGTGAGCACTCAGGGCTGATTTCCTTAAGAATGGATATGTTTGATCTTCTTGCAGCCCATGGGACTCTCAAGAGTCTCCTCCAGCACCATAATTCAAAAGCATCAATTCTTCGGCGATCAGCCTTCTTTATGGTCCAGCTCTCACTTCCATACATGACTACTGGGAAAACTCACTTCCATACATCACTACTGGGTATTGAAGAACTGCAATACCCCCCTTTAAAAACACCCAAGCCAGTGTCCATCACTACTGCCTCTTGAATCCTAATTCTACACTGTGTGAAATGTTGTTGTTTTTCTCGTTGCTCTTGTTATTTAGTAGCAGTAGCAGTAATTAGTTTTCTTAACCAGCCCCACACCATAAGGTCCCAAGACGAGTTACAACAATATAAAAATGTCAAGAGTTTAAACTTGTTTGCTGAGTCTATTGCCATCAATTCTAATATGTGACCTCATGAACTAAGTGTTGATTTAAAGCAGAGTCTCGTGCCCAGCGGAAGGATGAGGAGTACGTGCTGCATACTCTATATTGCTTTATTTACAGTTCAAAGCTGGTATATTACAGAAAGACATCTTGCCTCTGCCGGAGCAGAAAATGCATCCTCTCTCCTCGACAGCTCGGAGAGAATCACACAGTGAAAAACAGGAAACCAGTGTACGTCACATCCAGTCTCCCTTTCCCGTGAGAAACTCCAACAGTACAGACTGTGGAATGTAAACACCTGTCTCGTGACAAGCCCTTTCGCTGCACAGTGAAGGAAAGCAGAAACCAACATCCTCCCCCTTTCTGTGAACATCACTGGGCAGCGTGTTCGTACAATATCAGTACAAACCCAACTTCTGCACATAGGTACAGTGTTGATCCCTTGATACAATCTTGGACAATACATCAGCAGGAATTTCATTACCTGGCATATAGGACACCGTTACGAGTCCCTTCTGAATACATTCCCTAGCATGCTGCAACTTTAATTGCAAGTGCTTTGTGCTTTGCTTACAACCTTCAGACTTCAGCAAAGCCAAACATGCTTTGTTGTCCTGGTAAACCTGGATTGGACATTTGACAGGAATTTTCATATCTTTGCACAATTGTATTAACCATTCACAATCCTTAAGTGAATAAGACAGTGCATTCAGTTCGGCTTCACAAGTACTTAAACTAACTGTTGTTTGCTTCTTGCATGACCAATCAAACAGACCTTGATTGTACATGTAGCAAACTCCAGACGTACTTTTCCTGTCTGTAGTGTCACTTCCAAAACTTGCATCTGCAAATATCTCAAGACCACCAGACTTCTGATTGTTAAATCTCAGTCTGTAATGCATAGTGCCTTTCAAATACCGCGCTATGCGTTTCAGAGCTTTCCAATCCTTGACACTAGGATTGTTGACTTGTCTGCTTAGCAAATTACAGCTAACAGCAATGTCTGGTCTTGAACATCTGGCAATGAAGTTTAGCTTGCCTAGCACATTTCTGTACAGTGTAGTGTTAGAAAATGCTTCTTCAGTGTCATCTACCTGATAACCTGTTGTCATCGGTGTGTCTACAGGGTTAGCATCCATCAGATTTAGTTTGCTTAACACATCAGCAATTTTCCGTGACTGGTGTACTAGAATGTTACCATCTTGATCTCTCTCTATTTCCAGAGATAGGTAGTTGTTTACCTCACCAAGATCTTTCATGTCAAAGTGCTCTTTCAGTTGAGCTAGGGCGTTATTGTACATTGCGACATCTTTCCAAAAGAATAATAAATCATCAACATAAAACAAACAGTACAGTTTCTTTTGCCCCTCCTCTTTGACAAATACACATGGATCAGCTTTCCCTTGCTGAAAACCTAGAGAAAACAATACTTCAGTGAGTTTTGTGTGCCAACACCGTGCACTTTGTTTGAGACCATAAAGGGATTTCTTCAGAGCACAAACAAATCCCTGTTTTACCTGTACGCCATCAGGTGGAAGCATATAAAGTGATTCATCTAGAGATCCGTACAGAAAAGCTGTATTAATATCATGGTGACTAATGTGTAGATTTTCCTCTGCAGCTAGCTTGAGCATAAGCCTAATGCTTTCATATCTCACTGTGGGTGAATAGGTCTCGTGATAGTCTTCACCTGGTACCTGTGCAAAACCTCTGGCTACCAATCTGGCTTTGTGTCTGACTATCTTGCCATTTTGATCTGTCTTCGCTTTGAAGACCCATTTGCTTCCAAGCAGTTTCATTCCTGGAACTACTGGAACTAGCTCCCATGTTTTGTTCCTTTCTAAGGAATCAAGCTCAGCCTTCATGGCATTTAACCATGGCTCAGCTTCCTTTGAATCCAAACCCTGGATGTCTTGGAAACTTGAAGGTTCAAATACCTTCTTGGAGCTTTTAACAGCTGTTACTGCTATCGTAGCAAACTCATCAGCAAATCTCTTTGGAGGTCTGCCTTTTGTGGCTCTCTGTGACCTACGAATTAGCCTTAAGTCTTCAACACTCTCCTCTTCCTTCTTAGGAGAAAAGCGACCTACTGTGAACAATGGTTCCTCTAATTCTTGATCAGAGCTTTCAGAGGGTCGCATAGAGGCTTTCGCACTCTTGAAATCCTCTGAATCACCCGATTCAGTTTCAGATTCAGACTCAGAACCTTCATCAGTGGGTTGTTGTGGTTGCTTTTGACTATCCTCAGTCTCATCACCGTCATCAGGATAACATTGGAAAATTCCCACATTCTCCCCCCACTTTGCATTGTACTCAACACTTCTCGTGAGCTTAATTGTCTTAGAGTCAGTCATCATTATTCTGTAAGACCCTTTCTGATAACCTAGAAAGATACCATGCAATCCACGCTTGTCTAACTTGGAGTTTTGTGGTGAGCGAACCCACATGTCAGAACCAAAAATCTTCATGTGTTTGATGTATGGCTTCTTGCCAAACATCTTCTCATAGGGGGTACAACCAATCGCTGAAGATAACCTGCGATTGTAACTGTAAACAAAACACGAGAGAGATTCGGCCCAATAACTCTCTGGAAGATTGGCATCATGCAGCAAGGTTTTTAACCCTTGAAGCAATGTCTGATTTGCCCGTTCCGCAAGTCCATTCTGCCATGGCGAGCGAGGACTAGACAAATCGTGTTGAATTCCTTTCTCAGTCAGAAAAGCTTCAAACTGCTGAGAAGTGAATTCTCCCCCGCGATCACTGAAAAGAGTCTTTATCTTCTTACCATGCACATTTTCCAACCAAGCACAGAATTCCTTGAACCTAGGAAAAGCCTCTGATTTCTGCTTGAGATTGTACACAAAAATATATCTAGAAAATGCATCAATGAGAACCATGAAGTACCTATTTCCACCCAAAGAGGGCGCTAGTGGTCCAACTAAATCAGCATGAACAACCTGGTATGGTTCTGTAGCTTGCCTACTAGACACCTTACCTTTCGCAGCCATTTTCACCTTGTTTGCTGCGCATGCTTTGCACTTCATGTGGTACCTGCAGGGTTTAATAGTCATACCTTCAACCAAGGCAGGCATTTTAGATACTGCCTCAAAATGCAAATGACCAAATTTTCGGTGAAAATCATGAATACATTCTGCATGCAAACTTTTGTTAGAACCTGCAATGCAACAAGTGTCATCCTTTTCAACATCATCATAATACAAAACAAACAAACGATCAACATATTCTGCATGCAATACATAATCATTTTTCTTTGTGATGATGCACTTCTTGTTCTTGAAGGAAACGTCAATGTTCCGCTCATTCAGCTGTCCAACGCTGAGCAGATTATGTTTGGCGTCTGGCACGTAAAGCACATTCTGTATCGATAAGTCCAAACTGTGAAGAACAACAGTTCCGTAGCCTTTACTGGGAATAGTGTGGTCATCCGCCTGGTGAATCGCACCTTCCTGCGGTGTAAAAGACACAAACAGTCTCTTATCATTGCACATGTGGTGGGTTGCCGCTGAATCAACAACGAAGAAAGATCTAGATGTCTTCTGGACCTCTGCAACCTTTGGAGTGAAGCGTGAAACCATAGCCTTGTGCTGCGTTGTCCTAGACACCGGACCTTTGCCTTTGCCTCGGCCTTTTCCGCGCGATAAGCTATCGCTGCGCTGCTCTGTCTTGGCCCTGGGATATCTGCATTCCCTCTTCATATGGCCTAGACGTCCACACGAGTAGCATTTCACTGCCTTCAAAGCTTTGGCGCCATCTGGTGGTTCCACTGCACTATGGGATGACGTCTGTGAAGACTCCCCCTTGCCCATGCAGCTAGCACCCCGGCGATCTGCTTCATTTAAAATCACGGCAGTAACATAATCCACTGTCAGCTGAGCAGTTGGTCGCACAGCAATCTGGGTTGCAACAGACTCCCAACCTGAACCCAAAGATTGTAGTATCATGAAAGAATACACAGCCTCTGGAAAGTTGAGTCCTCTCTGTTGCAGCTCATGTCTCAGATTTTGCATCTCCATCAGATGTAAACGCACATCTCCACCTTCAGCAAGAGCCATATTATGCAGCTTGTTAAAGTAAAACATAGTGGATCCAGCTTCTGTCCTTAAGTGAGCTTCTCTCAAAGCTTCCCAAATTTCTCTGGCTGAGGTCTTATCACGCAATAGACAGAGCTCTTCTGGGGATACTATCAATGTAAGAGTTCCCCTTGCTTTGGAATCCTTAGCTTCCCATGCATCTGTAACTGGAACTGGGGGGGTTTCTGTAATCACCTCAAACAAACCCTCTTTCCGCAGAATTGCCTCTGCATACAGAACCCAGTCGGCATAATTTTTCTTGCTGAGCTTAGGAATCCCACAAGCATCCTGAAGGGCCATCATGACTCTGGCATTAGCCTTCAGCGTCATATATGCTGCTTTAAATCTTGCTGCGTCACTGCTGCAGCTGCCTTATTCCAAAAGCGCACTTAAAAGTTACTTTCGATTTCCCCAGCATAGTAACTTGTGCCTGGGAGCCTTTTGCCTATTCCCGGCAAAACGGCTTTGAAAGTTCAAAGTCCAGCCATAAAGCCATTAACTAGAAGCTGGCAGGCTGCCCGGAGCAGTAGCACATACCTCATCAATCACTTTTACGCGCAGAGCAGATTCCGTTCCGACCTGTCCCTCTGCATTCCGATCCTTTGCCGGCACTCCGATTCGACTTCTGGAGCCCATAACCACGTGTTGATTTAAAGCAGAGTCTCGTGCCCAGCGGAAGGATGAGGAGTACGTGCTGCATACTCTATATTGCTTTATTTACAGTTCAAAGCTGGTATATTACAGAAAGACATCTTGCCTCTGCCGGAGCAGAAAATGCATCCTCTCTCCTCGACAGCTCGGAGAGAATCACACAGTGAAAAACAGGAAACCAGTGTACGTCACATCCAGTCTCCCTTTCCCGTGAGAAACTCCAACAGTACAGACTGTGGAATGTAAACACCTGTCTCGTGACAAGCCCTTTCGCTGCACAGTGAAGGAAAGCAGAAACCAACACTAAGTTGGGGTTTATTTTAGCTCTCATTAAGACTTCCAACTTTTATTCTTTTTACCCACTGACATGTTTTCATTGGAGAATTTCATGTGTCTTATCTATAATACTTCATTCCAATCTATAGAGGGGAAGAGGCAAGGAAGCTTTGCTACCAATTTAAGAAGAAAGATGTTCATTCCATCACAAGGTCCCCTTTGTCCTTATATTGCATGCCCAGCTGCATAGTCCCCCACCACCACCTGGCACACCTGACTCCTGGGGGGTGTGTGTAAATGAATGGACACAACAACTGTCTAGGATTTAAAATGGCCACAACTTTATTGATTTCAGATGTAAAAAGCCTTGGCACAGGCATTGGGTATATATCCCACTCAGCCACCTGTTGGGGAACTGAGGGATGACAAGGTCTATTTGAGGATGGGTCAATTTCAAAATGCAGGTTTACGCAGATGGCCCCCCAAATGCTGAGGGAAGCTCTATGGCCCACTGGCCCTAAGCAACTGGCTCTTTGGACAGAGACTTCCCTACATTCCCCTCTAACCAGTTACCCTGTTATCGCCCCCACAGAAACCGGGGAGGGGGGTGAATCACCACTCCACCACCCCACAATTGGATGAAAACCAAAGGATTCTGCCCAAGGCCTAAAGCACCAACTTGTGACTAGTGCTGAAGGGAAGGTGAAACTTGCAGCGCAGGGAAAATTCCTTCCTGGCCCCAAATACAGTGACTGTCATAAAACCACAGCAAAGCCCTCCTAGCTGTAAGAAAAAATGGTTAAAGCAGCAAGAATTAATGTGAGGAGGGAAAGGGTGGGTGACATGCCTGACCGACTGGATGAAGAGCACTGTGTCGGCTGGGATATATATCTGCGGGGCAGACCTGAGTGAAGCCTGCCCAACTCAGGTCTGCTCACCAAACCATGTCCCCCCAGGCCACCGCAGATTGGCCCAATTTGAAAACCGGGTTTGGTGGGAACCCGTGAGCCTTTGTGGTGGCTGAGGAGAATGTGCACAGCGTCCACTGTGCGGTGTGTCCACATCGGAAGTGCCGCATCGGCTGCAAACTTCACTCACCAGCAAAGCTCATTATCCGAAACAAGTGTTTGCTAAAGACTTAACCTGGAACTCCCTGTGGCAGTTTTGCCCAGAGAATTAACATCATCTCAGAGGAAAAAATAAAGAACTGCAAGATGTAGTTAGAAAAAATAGGCTAGAATGTCTTGTACAGACCTTTATTATAGCCACGTTTTGTTTGAGGAAAGAAATGGAAAAGTACCATAGTATCTATATCTAGGTGTTCTGCTACTTTGAAAGAAGAGGTCAAAGAGGGAGAGCATGTTTGGAGTTACAAAGGTCTCTGTGTGTTAGAGTGAAACAAGGGGGCAGTTCTATGGAGATTACAAAATCATCAGATGGAGTGATGAGGTCTGTCAGGACCTGCTGCAAATATTCTACTGATTTTATAGCATGGTGATGGAGCTCTGGCGATATTATTAGCAGGAATGAAAAGGAGGAGATCCTTTATGGAACTAAAATAATTGAAAATATGTTCTAAGGGAATGGGACATTGGGTAAACCAGTTGAAATAAAGGACCTATGATAGTCCTCTGTCAGTTATGTCAATTAATTAGAACTAGCATTGGCTATAAATCATGTATGCAGACTTTCCAATATTCAGGCCCCAAGTAATAGGATTTCAAGTGATACAGCAGAGAAAGGTTGTCTTCCTGAGGTCCTCAAGAGCTCAAGTCCTCAGTCAGAATGGACTGGGCTGATCAGTGGTCTAAAGCAACTTGTTATTAGTTTTCTTGTGATGTAATATGTTTTAGGTGTCCAAGGCTGTGATCTGGAATATGTCAAAGCTTTCTCACCTTATGCTTGTTTGGTTTTGCACATTAACTAGTCTCATGAAACTTGTGGTAGTTGCTGATATTTCTTGGGGTTTATTTGAACCTTACATAGTAGAGCTTCTTTCCATAGCTCAATATTCCGCCAGATAGTATACCTCAATAAAGTTGTAAACTTCTGGAAGCAAATGAACAAAGATATATTGTCAGGAGGCTCAGTTCTCACCTCCCTGAAATAAAGGTAAACATTTCTATATATTAATGGTCAAAGATGTTGCCAAGATCTGTAATCTGCCAAATATTCATTTCAGTTTTCAGTGTGAACATGGTGGGATTGCAGGAATTGTAGGTTGGGGAGCTGATAGTCAAATATTCCCCAAGCTGCTAGGAACTACATCTGTACTATGAACTTTGACTTGATTTGTGACACTCTTGCAAAAAGCTTCACCACAACTGCCTTACATGTGTGTATTAACATAACCAAATGCTATCATGTATTTTCATATATGCTAATTCTTCCCCCATTTTTCAAAAAACACAAAGATAAAACAACTACATGCAATCAGAGAATAGTCTACAACAATTCTGACAATTCTCTCTCTGTCTTTCTTCCTCCCTCCCTCCCTCCCTCTGTATTTTTCTGTGTCAAGGTTTTATGTTAAAATTCAGCTCATCTGTTTCTGAAAATAAACTGAACATAACCCTTTACAGTCAAATGAATGTGAATTAAAATTTTGGACTACTTAAGCATTTTAACAAAGTATTTTGCAGGTAGGAAGATTATATATTTATAAATAGGTGGCACTCATATAACATTGGCAATTTGGGTTTCTGTTTCAATAATTATTTAGTTGGTGGATGGAATAATTCATGGCAAAAGAAGAAATAGTAAATAAAACTGTGGTGACAGAATTTATCCTCTTAGGATTCAAGGCGCTTCCTGAATGGCAGGCTCTCCTCCTTGTTATATTTTTAGCAATCTACATAGTGACAATGTTTGGAAATATCCTTATAACTGCAATGGTCCTAACCAATAATCATCTTCACAAGCCTATGTACTTTTTCCTGGGAAATTTGTCTATTTTAGAGATCTGCTACACCTCAACAATTCTCCCTAGAATCTTGGTAAGTTTTATGAGTGGCTATCATGGGATTTCTTTTAGTGGGTGTTTCCTCCAGTTCTATTTCTTTGGTTCTTTTGCTTGCACTAAGTGTTATCTCTTATCAGTGATGTCTTATGACAGATATGTAGCAATATGTAAACCACTGCATTATGTGGCTATCATGAAGAGTAAGTTATGTGTTCAACTATCCCTTGCTCCTTGGATACTCGGTGCTGTGCTTACTGCATTTACAACCTTCCTTGCATCTCAGCTGAAATTTTGTGGCCCCAACGTAATTGACCATTTCTTTTGTGATTACACACCATTGTTAACGCTCTCCTGTAGTGAAACCCAACAGGCAGAAGCACTGATGTCAGTCTTGGGATCAGCATGCATCGTGCCACCTTTGATCCTGACCTTTACTTCCTACATTTGCATAATCTGTACCATTTTGAAAATCCCTTCAAACAGTGGCAAGAAGAAAGCATTTTCTACCTGCTCCTCTCATCTTATTGTAGTCACCATTTTCTATGGGACCCTAACTATGGTGTACATGTTACCAAACACTGATGCACTGAGGGATCTGAATTTGCTGTTTTCTATACCATCCTGATTCCCATGTTCAATCCCTTCATCTACAGCCTGAGGAACAGAGAGTTTAAGGACACTGTTAGAGAAGTCTTCGGCAAACTTGTACCTATGAGAAGAATTCAAGGAATCTAAATGCAGTAGAACGAAATGCTTCTAGAAGCACTTTTGCGTATGTAATTTGTGACTTGTAATTTAAATGAAGGTGGAAATATAATTACAGAAACAAATGCAATTGAATTTTTTTTTTTAAATAAGAATGTCCGCATATTAGCATAGAATCATAGAGTTGGAAGGGACCACAAGAGTCAGATACTCCAATCCCTTGCAATGCAGGAATCTTATGCCCAGCCTGGGGCTTGAACTCATGACCTGAGATTGAGAGTTTCAAGCCGTACCAGCTGAGCTATATGACACTTAAAAGGGTGGAAGGATTTTTAAAAAGTAGTAGCATTGTACCCTTATAAAACAGATGCAAAAAACACTCAGTGTCCCATAAAATTCTGTGCAGAATGGCTGCATTTGCTCATTCGACTCCATAGCAGAGATATTCACATATTTAGCAGTCTTTTGTAGAGAGATGTTGTTGGACACAATTTCACTTTCAGATGGCTCTTTGCATGCAATAGCTGAAATCAGCTTCGAGTATTGCATTTGAATTATCTTTTTTTTTAATAATATTTATTAAAATTTCAAAGGATACAAAAATTACACAAAAACAAAAAGTAAAAATACAGAAGGTAAAAATACAGAAAGTAAAAATACAAAAAATTAGAAAATACAGAAAAAAGAATAAAGAAAAAACAAAACAAGTTCATTTATTTTCAGATCCTTAACTGTCATTGCCTTCTTTCTTAGACCTCCTCCTCCTCCCTTCCTTTGTATTCTAATTATTAATTATCCCAGCAAATCCTTTCCTTTCCATGTTTCATAAAATTCTATCATTACATTACCCTCGACTAATTTAATCCTATCTTTCTATAATAAAATAAACCTTAAAGTTTAAAACTTAAGTCTTAACCTTACCAGCTTCTTGTGATCATAATATTCTTTCATAATTCTTTATGCATCTTTACTAAAGCCAGGTAATTTCTTCCAACATTTTTCTATCATTCATCAACTTTATAAAACATTCTAATAATAAAGAAAAAGAGAGAGAAAGATATAGACAAGTCCAATCTTTATCCAATGTCCCTTCCTCCTGGTTCCGGGATTTGTCAGTCCTTATCCGTCAGTCTAACCCGGTGACCTTATGTCCGAGGCCCTCAGGTCACTTCCATGGCCCTTCCGCGGCTCTTCTTCATACTTATAACTGTAATTTCCCTTATCTCCTCGTGATAACTCCAGCTTGACAGTGTCTCTTGCTCATGATAACTCCAACTTAGTAATGTTTTTAACCCTTCTCGTCAGATCAGACCCTTTTCCGTATTCATCACTGCATTCCATGTAGTATTTAAAAGCATGTTTCGAGGGCCCTCCAAAATTGAGAGCCCCCACAGTCCCAAATATATTGCAGCCCATTGCCATATTTAAAAAGTCCAGACATCCCAACATAGGGGGGTCAATCCAGCCCCCCATTTCCAAGCCACACCAAACTTTCCCTTTCCAGATCTGGCTTTTTCCAAGTTCATTTATCCAGTCCGAAGGATCATACTCCTGTTGGGTCTGTTCTGTCAAAACACACTCCTGATTAAATGCCACAAGCTCCTGTCTTGTCAAAACACACTCCTAGTTTGAATCCTGAGTGGGCTCCACATATTTTCCCACAGTCTGGTCAAGACATTCCACTGCCTGTTTAAGATTTCTAGTCGAAATGACCATCCGGTTCACCTTATCATGTAATTCTTCCAGTAGAGCATTTGTTTTGTAAAAAACGCAGACCAAAGCTTCTGAAAACATTGTCCTGCACAGTCAGACACTTTCCCATGGTTATTTTGTAACAGCTGTCAGTTCCCTCGAGTTAGTTACAGTTTCAAAAGCTCCCCCTAGGGGGAAAACTTATATTTATTTTTGCTACAAAGTTTCCCTTTCCCCCCCCCCCCCCAAATACTTAAGATACTTTGTCCATGTATATTCCTTTAGAATGCGAAAGGGAACAGTGGAATCACAAATTTTCTCTTCTTTTAGCTGTCTGTCAAAAAAACAATTATCTTGATAAACTCACGTCAGTCCTGACACCCCCGCTCCAGGATCAGGACGGAGGAAATTAACTTCCTTTTGCGATTACTTCAAATAATCCAGAAAAAAATATTCCCAATTTAAAATGTTGAAATCCACTCTTTTAATAACAATTTTCTAGGCTCTAGTGTAAATTGCCTTTGCTTTGTTCTATTTACAAAAGAACAGAAGGGTGACTTCCTGTTTAGCCCTTCCCGCTCCGTACCAAATTCAATAGATTTTTTTTTTATAGTCCGATTCTATCCTTTTCACAAATCTTTATTTGATATCCCATTTGTTCGAATTCTAAGTACTCACGGGTGTTTGTTTTAAAGTCCAAATTGTCCCAGGAAAGAAGGCAGCGCTCTCCGGCAGCAGCTATGCGGCTTTGCTCCACGGAAATAGCGATTGACTCACAGCACCATGCCGCTTCCCCCTCCTCACTTCGGAGCCCGTTAGTGGGTTCCTTAGCGGATTGGGGGGGGCGCTAAAGGTGCCCGCCGAGTCCCACGGTCACAGGCTTCA
The DNA here is from genome assembly GCF_964106645.2 of Podarcis pityusensis. Taxonomy (NCBI): domain Eukaryota; kingdom Metazoa; phylum Chordata; class Lepidosauria; order Squamata; family Lacertidae; genus Podarcis; species Podarcis pityusensis. The sequence goes on from NC_138038.1 coordinate 28,417,083, forward strand.
TCCGCCTGTGATTTTGAAGGGGTCCCCGCTTCGCCGTAGCGGAGTAGACCCTGTTTACCGCGGAGCCAGTCCCTCCAATTCAGAGGGAGTCCGCCATTGCCGGTGGCGCCACCCCGGAAGTCCTGCATTTGAATTATCAAGTTCCCTGCATATATTTCATTAGATATTGATTCAGTTGACTGCTGGGACAGCAAAACTGAAGAGAATGAACTGTAGGAAGAATACAACCACTGTCACAGAAATTTAACCCCCTGGGGTTTCAGGCTCTGTCTGAAAGGCAGACTCTTGATTTTGTTATGTTTTGGAAGCCTGCATGGCTACAGAGACTAGAAACCATTAGCATGTGGAATCCTCGGGCAGCTTCCAGTGTCCCCATGCCCAGGTAGGACCTACCACTCACATCTTTATGTCCCTACCCCTGTCAGAAGAAGTTACTGAAATTTCTCCCCAGCGTAAAAATATCCTGGGGCCTTATACAAACTTAAGGACTGCCCTAGCTAGGAATGGATCAGTTAAATTTCATTCCATTTCAGTTTTATCATTCATTTATTAGTCACATAAAAACCCATGCTCAAATAATTATACTGATGTGAGATCTGTTCAGGACTTCAAAGTATGTGAAAGGAAAAACAGGGGTGGAACCAGCAAACCAAAGCGTTGGGAAAACTGCAGGCAGGGGCAGCATGTGGACACATCAGCAGAGCAATAAAACAATAAGATGATAAAACAATAAAGCAATAAAGTAAAATAAGGTGGGAAGAGGCACCGCTGCAATCAGTCCAAGCTGTAAAAAATAAAAAAAAATCATTTAAAACAATAAATCTTAACTAAAAGCTGGAGGGTTTGCTTAATTAATTCAAAGTGTTGGTGCTGACCTTTAAAGCCCTAAACAGCCTTGGTCCAGTATACCTGAAGGAGCGTCTCCACCTCCATTGTTCTACCCGGACACTGAGGTCCAGCGCCGAGGGCCTTCTGGCAGCTCCCTCACTGCGAGAAGCCAAGTTACAGGGAACCAGGCAGAGGGCCTTCTCGGTAGTGGCACCCGCCCTGTGGAATGCCCTCTCACCAGATGTCAAAGAGAACAACAACTACCAGACTTTTAGAAGACATCTGAAGGCAGCCCTGTTTAGGGAAGCTTTTCATGTTTGATGGACTACTGTATTTTAATATTTTGTTGGAAGCCGCCCAGAGTGGCTGGGGTAACCCAGCCAGATGGTTGGGGTATAAATAATAAATTATTATTATTATTATTGTTATTATTGTTATTATTGTTATTATTGTTATTATTGTTATTATTGTTATTATTGTTATTATTGTTATTATTGTTATTCTGCCGTCATCATCTCCATCTTGTTACAAGCAGTTCAAGTAATTAACTGATGAATGCGCCAGGGTCACCCTCAAAGTATGTGTGAGGGAATAAGGTGTGGAAGGGGCATGAAACTATGTACCTGAGGCACATTGTCAACATCCCCATTCCTGCTGATTCTACCTTGGCCATACCATGTTGAACAGGAAATTCTGAAGGGAGATTCTTCAAGCATTTGGGTGAACACACTAAGAGCAGCAAAGAGCACTGTCTGCACAGGGTTCTCTTCAGAGGATTGTATGAATACTACTACTACTACTAATGAATTTTATTTATACCCTGCCCTCCCCAGCCAAGGCCAGGCTCAGGGCGGCTAACACCAAATATATAATACATTAAAAACACAAAATCAAACAACTGATTAAAATACAGCTCAAAATCACAGTAAAATCAGAATAAAATTAAGTGGCCAACCCACAAATCACAGCCATGAAGGTAGGAATATTAAATATTTGCCAGATCCGGTCACCCGTGCTGGTCCCATATGGGCTAATAGAAAGGGCCAAGAGGGCCACTTACATACAGGGTTTCATGGAAAGAAGGGGGTCAGACTGAGCCCGGACCAAAGGCCTGGTGGAACAGCTCCATCTTGCAGGCCCTGCGGAAAGATGTCAAATCTCCTTTCAACTCAATGCATGGAGATTGTGGTGGAATCATTGGGGACATTGCTGGCATGCACAGTCCTGTGACTCCACCACAGTTTATTCCCCCATATGGCAGGCCAAGATCAGATCCCAGTTTGCTTGCCTGAATACCCCAAGCTTCTCAGAGCCCAGAGAACCCGGGGGCAAATGAGATCCCAAGTACCTGAAGACATACTTCACTAGATTCCAGTTACTGCCTTGGAAGGATGCTTCTAAGGCGTCCCATATCACCAATGCTAGAAGATTCCCCGTCTAAGTTAGAGTGGAAGGATGAATTGACCCAACCCTAGAGAGCAGAAATGCCTAGAAATTCAGGCTCATGTGGCCACCTTGTAACAAGTGCATGCCCCAAAACCCAAAGAATCTCCATGACTTGTAATTGAAGACCTCCTTGCAAGTCAAAGAATCAATAGCAGAATTAAGTGCTTGCAGCTACTACTGAGTATGGTCTGAGAAATCAGTTTATATAAGCCCTCAATTCAGATGTCATAGCTGCTAGAAAAGTGTAGGTATTTTAGTTTCCAGAAGCTGGTAGCCTGATCTTCCCTATCTCTTGGCAGATCTCCTGTTTGCCAGAAGCTCTGTTTGCCAGGAAATAAACTTAATTTTGGACAGCTTTATTGTGCTTTGACCTTGGCTTCGCCTAGATACTTTTTTTTGGACTCAACTTCTTCCGGACAGGTGATTTGAATCCCAGCCTGTGGTTGACCTTGTTGTATGGAATTGCTCCAATGAATGTTCAAGAACTGATATTTAAGCTTGTTGGAACAGGGCACTCTGCGTTCTTTGGGGGGCTGCACATTGCTGTAGTAGTTAGTACGGTGGCCAGATGATATTACAATAATTCCAAGAAAGGAGGTGCTCAATGAAGATAGTCTCTCAAGAGAGCTGATGGGACTGGCCCTGCTTTCTATCTCTCCCTTTGTGTTAGCTATATTATTTTAAGGGTTTTTTTCTGCCGCATTTCCTGTATTTTTTTGTGGAGGAGGTGTTCATTTTGTAATTTGATGTCTAACTGCCTGCAATGCAAGAATCTTTCACCCAATGTGGGGCTTGAACCCACGGCTCTGAGATTAAGAGTTTTAGGCTCTACTGACTGAGCTATCCAATCCCAATAGATGGTACACTATCTTTCTCATTAAGGTTTGCATGTAATTAATGTTGGATAAAGAAAAGATATTCAGATATGGAGTGGGTTATCAAAGAGGCTGACCAATCCGAGAATTCACATCTCCAGCATTCCCTGCAGATGCTGCAATCTTTCAAATTGACATTTTCTCTTTGGGGAATTTCATGTGTGTTTACCATAATGCTTATTTCCATTCTATAGAGGGGAGGAGGGAGGGAGATGGAGGACATAAATTCATCCCACTGAAAGGTCCCCTTTGCCCTTTTGTTGTGTGAAATCAGCATCGGCTTGGAACTCCCTGTGGCTGAATTGCCCAGAGAATTTACATTGTGTTAGAGAAAATATAAAACATTGGATGATGTAATCAAACTAAATAGACCGGAATGCTGTGCACAAACCTGTATTGTAGTCAGATGTTTTGTTTGAGGAAATGGAGGAGTACCATACAATCTATATCCAGCTATTCTGATATTTTGAAAGAAGAGGTCAAAGCAGTGATTGGGAGAGCATGTTTCAAGGTAAAAAGGTCTCTGCAAATGAATGCAAAAGATGGGAGTAGTTTCAGGTGTGTGTGTGTGTGTGTGTGTCATAATCAGATGGAGTGCTGACCTCTCTCAGGACCTGCTGCACATTTTGTATTGATTTTGTAGCACAGTGGGGGGTCTAGCAGGAGTGATGGTGAGGAGATATTTTATGGAACTGGTTTGATAAATATGTTCTGTGGGTTCTCATTCACTATTAGGCAAGGGATATATAGGGCTGCATCCAACTGCGTTCTACTCAGAGTATGTTCATTGTAATTAAGGCTCAGACTTACTCATGGTCTTATGTTTGTGGATCAACATAACCAGTCTCCATCTCTCTCATACATATATGTGGTTCTCTATGGCTCTTAAGATTTTAGGTTCAGATCATTTATATCTGGGAATAGACGGGGGGGAGGGGAGGAGGAAATATTTCCAGTAAGATGATATGAATTAGTAATATCAACCAAATGATGATTTCAGGAGCTCTTCACAGTCCTTTGGCTAAAATAAAATGCAGATTATATAGGGTGTTGGCCTTCTAATGTCATCAGATGTAAGTGCTAGAAAGAAGTGAACTCAGCAACACAAAATGTATTCTGAGTGATAGAATATATTTTCTGCCAGTGGCAGTTTATGTTTCCCATCTCTTCTGACATATGCTTTGATTTTGTTCAAGATTGTCATTCATTTTACATTATCTTGGTCTCCATATTTTTTAAAGGAATTATTAATCCAGGCTACAGAGATAGAATATTTATAATAATTTGATTAGTTTTCATAGCTACATCACTAAGAAGTTATACACCATGTGACTTATCTAGAGGGTGTTGGTTGATAGATAGATAGATATATTCTATTCATGGAGTTAAGTAGATGGCACTCACAGAATGTTTCTATCTGTGCTTTCTGTTCCAGCACTTATTTAGTCTCAGAATGGAACAATTTGTGACAAAAAAAGAAAGGGATAATGAAACAGTGGTCACAGAATTTATCCTCCTGGGATTCAAGACGCTTCCTGAACTGCAGACTCCACTCTTTGTTATATTTTTAGCAATCTACATGGTGACAGTTGCTGGAAACTTTCTTATAGCTACAGCAGTCCTTGCTGATCATCATCTTCACAAGCCCATGTACTTCTTCCTGGGGATCCTGTCTATTTTAGAGATCTGCTACACCTCAACAACCCTTCCAAAGCTTTTGGCTGGCTTGTTGAGTGACTATTATGGGATTTCTTTTAGCGGGTGTTTTCTCCAGTTCTATTTCTTTGGCTGTTTTGCTTGCACTGAGTGTTACCTCTTATCTGTGATGTCATATGACAGGTATGTAGCCATATGTAAACCATTACATTATGTAACCCTCATGAACAGAAGACTATGTGTTCAGTTATCAGTTGCTCCTTGGATTATTGGGGCTGTACTTACTGCAATTACGGCATTCTGTGCATCACATCTGAATTTCTGTGGCCCCAATGAAATCAACCATTTCTTTTGTGATTATACTCCATTGTTAATGCTCTCCTGTGGTGAAACCAAGTAGGCAGAAATGTTGATGACAGTGGTGGGATTCACAGGCATCATGCCACCATTGATACTGACCTTGACCTCCTATGCTTGCATTATCAACACCATTTTGAAAATCCCTTCAAACAGTGGCAGGAAGAAAGCTTTTTCTACCTGCTCCTCTCATCTTATTGTGGTCACCATTTTCTATGGTACCCTTATCATAGTGTACATGTTACCAAACACCGACACACTGAGGGATCTGAACAAAATCTTTTCTCTTTGCTACGCCATCCTGACTCCCATGTTCAATCCCTTCATCTACAGCCTGAGGAACAGAGAGTTCAAGCAAGCGCTTACAAAAGCCTTCAGAAAATTTGTGTCTGAGAGAACAATGGAAGGAAACCAAATGCAGCAAGACTAAATGCTTCTGTAACTGAGGAGACAAAGGAGACAAACTGAAAAGAATAGAAGCACTTTGGAGTAAGTGATTTGCGACTTGCAATTTCAAAAATCCACCAGTGAAATTAGTGAAACTAACAAGACTGAATCATGCGAAAGGCTGGGCTGGATGAATCCCAAGCTGGAATTAAGATCGCCGGAAGAAATATCAGCAACCTCAGATATGCAAATGACACAACCTTGATGGCAGAAAGTGAGGAGAAATTAAAGAACCTTTTAATGAGGGTGAAAGAGGAGAGCGCAAAATATGGTCTGAAGCTCAACATCAAAAGAATGAAGATCATGGCCACTGGGCCCATCACCTCCTGGCAAACAGAAGGGGAAGAAATGGAGGCAGTGAGAGATTTTACTTTCTTGGGCTCCATGATCACTGCAGATGGTGACAGCAGTCATGAAATTAAAAGACGCCTGCTCCTTGGGAGAAAGGCGATGGCATACCTAGACAGCATCTTAAAAAGCAGAGACATCACCCTGCCAAAAAAGGTCCGTATAGTTAAAGCCATGGTTTCCCCAGTAGTGATGTATGGAAGTGAGAGCTGGACCATAAAGAAGGCTGATCGCTGAAGAATTGATGCTTTTGAATTATGGTACTGGAGGAGACTCTTGAGAGTCCCATGGACTGCAAGAAGATCAAACACATCCATTCTTAAGGAAATTAGCCCTGAGTGCTCACTGGAAGGACAGATCCTGGAAAATACCCTGATGTTGGGAAAGATGGAGGGCACAAGGAGAAGGGGACGACAGAGGATGAGATGGTTGGACAGTGTTCTCGAAGCTACAAACATGAGTCTGACCAAACTGTGGGAGGCAGTGGAAGACAGGAGTGCCTGGCATGCTCTGGTCCATGGGGTCACGAAGAGTCGGACATGACTAAACGACTAAACAACAACAACAACACTGATTGCTTTTTTAAAAGATGCAGAGCATATACATGTATAATGTCATTCAGAAGAGTGTAGACATTTCCAAAACCTAGTATTCCACCCTTTGTAGTCTGTTGGGACTACAGAACTGAATAAAATGAACCATAGGAAGGAGACATGGGGTTAATCCAACAACTGAGACAGAAATTTAACCTCCTTGGGTTTAAGGTTCTGCCTGAAATGCAGGGTTTAGATTTTGTTGTGATTCTGGAAGCCTGCATACCTAACAATGGCAAGGCACCATTAACATGTGTCATCTTCTGACAACTGTTGAATTCCTCATGCCAGACAGGTCCCACAACTTTTGACTGTCTGGGGCTGCAGATTATATCTCCCCACCCTGCCATGAACTGGCATTGAGTTATCTTACAATGACCCATCATATTGTTGCATTGGGGGGAAATGCACCATTAAAGGGTGCCCTAACTAGATATGTATCACTCTGTTTTCATCCTGTGTCAGTTTTGTGTGTGCTCATTCATAAATCTGATCCAGCATGTCGCCATTTATTTGTTTGTTTTCAAATCCATATACTATTTATTGCTGGCACTCAAGAATTTGTCAAATGGCCATTCTTGAAAAGATAGCTCAGAAATCAGGTCCTCCCTTAAATAGGGCACGTATTGCAGTGAGACCTGGAAAACCGACACTCTGTGTTGTGGGTGGGTACGATTGGTCAGCCACAACACCCGATTGGTAGGTCCCTCATAGCTGGGTGCAATCTGGCCAATGGGACGCAGTCCAAACAGTTCGAGGGACCTATTTATACCCATGCACGTGACCCAGAGCTTCTTCTTTCAGCGTGTGCATTCGGTACACTCACCCACCTCTCCCTACTTTTAGGGCTTTGCACTTGACCTTGCTATGCCATCATGTGTTGTCTGTCTTTGGGACCCCCACTTGGCTGATTGGCTGTTACCATTTGGGTTTCACCTGCCGCGTAGCAAATCATCACAACTTTTAAGGTTGTGGATAGGCTCTGGTTCAGGTGATAGGAATGGGAGAACACTCTCGCCATCCCTATGTGAAGGATATTCCGTTAAAGGAATCCAAGGACTCGATGGTTTGGTCAAACCCTGAGAGGGGGTTGTGCCCATGCCTGAGTCCAGGGGGACATTTGGGTGGCGGAGTTAGCCCGTTCCCAGCTTTCCTCTTATCCAGGTGTTCCCTCTTGGCTGACCTATGCTGGAGCTCTGGGTCAGCGATGCCTGCATGGCAGGGAGCTAGTTGAACCAGAGCCTATGCAACCAGTCACTTTCTGTAATCAATAAAGTTGTGGCCTAAATTCTGCCAAAAACCAAAACCAACATTTGAGTGAAGTGTAAATTTATTTAGGGGGGAGGTTTCTGGGTCTGAACACGCAAACTAAAATATCTAAAAGGCAGAGCTTGAAGGACTCCCCACCTCTATTTTGTGTCTTGATTTTATTTCTTATAAAAATAATGAGGAACATGGTCATTCAGTGCCATCATTGTATGCAAATGTCTGGCTCATTTAAGACTACATAAAATATTTATTATTAATAATGATGGAACTAACAGGCGAAGTATATTTTTATTTTTTATAAACCTTTATTATTTGTTAAAGGGATCCTTGTATGAATTAATACTTGATTATCTCTTTGGAACCGCAATACATCTTTGTACTTTTGTTGTTCCAGGCTCTGATGCTTTATGGTTTAAATTTCTTATTCTTTATCTTCTTACTTGTTGTTATGTTTGCAATTTTTTTGTTCACAGATCAATAAAATATTTTAAAAGATAGAAGGAAAAGAATCCTCTGTACAGCAAAGGGCACTGACTTTACAGGGTTCCCAGTTGCAGTGAATACTCTCTTTCAGATCTTTTGCCTCAATGAATGAAGACTGGGGTGGAGCCAATGAGGACATAGCTGGCAAATGCAGTCCTGTGACACCACCACCATTTATTCGCCCATCTCTATGGGAAGATTAGCATGAAAATTCATTTGCCTAAATTATTGCAGCATATAATCCCACTCTTCAGGGTCTTATGTTTCAAACTTTTTTTATTATTTTAGATTAGGAATGCCAACTTGATGAATTTTTTTTGGGGGGGGCAGGTAAGCCCTGCCCTGCATAATCAATCACATGATACAGCGCACGCCCACCATTTGAATGGCAATGACCATCAACTTGGGAGGGGCTGCCCCTCATATATTTTATGGGGGGGGGTGAAGGCCCCTCAGCCCCTTGGAGTTGGCTCCTATGTTTGAGATAAAGCACCCAACAGAAGAGATGCTGCTATTTGGCACAACCTTAGACTTGCAGCAAATAGGGGGGGGGTGAGGGGAATTCATGGGGTTGGAGCCTTAATGTGTGCACCCTTAGCCTCAGAGGAATTTCAGGTGTCAACCTGATATCTGAGAACTCATACAATAGATAAACTCACCCACCCAGCTTCATTCCCCATCCCTAGCAGAGTGCCTTCTCAAGAAGAAGAAGAAGAAGAAGAAGAAGAGGAGGAGGAGGAGTTTGGATTTGATATCCCACTTTATCACTACCCAAAGGAGTCTCAAAGCAGCTAACATTCTCCTTTCCCTTCCTCCCCCACAACAAACACTCTGTGAGGTGAGTGGGACTGAGAGATTTCAAAGAAGTGTGAGTAGCCCAAGGTCACCCAGCAGCTGCACGTGGAGGAGTGGAGACACAAACCCGGTTCACCAGATTATGAGTCTACCGCTCTTAACCACTACACCACACTGGCTCTCGCCGGTAGATAATAGATGGCACACTAGTTTTCCCATTAAGATTTACATGTACTGTAATTACTGTTGGATAAAAAAAAGAGAGATACTCTGAGATGCAGGGGTCATGGAATGAGAGAATTGTAGGAGACCTTTTCACCTGCCAGTCCAAGTGATGGCTCAGTGAAGGAAATTCAGAGCTACAAAGTTATGGGCTGTTTCAGGAAACACATACATCACTATTGTGATTGTTGTCCAAAGGAGGGTACAGCTCTTTGGGGGGGGGGGTGATTCCATGGAAGGACATCAAAGAACTCATACAACAGATAGACTCCCAGCTCCATTCCGCACTCCCTTGCAGAGCAACTTCTCCAGAGATGTCACACTAGATTTCTCTTTAGGGTTTAGACATAATCAGTGTTGGATATTTCTAAGTCTGTAAGGTGCATTTTGTGGGGCTTGTGAGTGCAGCAGAAATAATTTAGACAGACACCAGTGTTGGGCGGAAATCAGGCCAGATTTCTGGGGAGGAATCATGGCTCATTAAATATCTCTTCTTGAGACTCCATTGACAAAGATAGTTAGGTGGTGATTAATGATAGCCATTAGCTATCATATTATCTCTGAGGAACAAAGATAACAGGGATTAACTTCCAGTGCTCTGGAAGGGCTGCTCTCTCACTTTGGGGCTGAGAAACCTTGAAGGAAGCTGTTTGGGTGAGTGACTGGGAAGAGGAAGAGCTGCAATCTTGTCCAAACCCCACTTAATAGCCCTAGGGGGTCAGTCCTTGGGCAAGGATTGACTAAACCTCCCTTCAACTACTTTTGAAACTGCTATAAATTATGACCGAGGTTTTCTGTCTGCTGGTTAAATGGCTCATCTGAAATAAGTCCTGACTGCTGGACTTAAGAGGAGGTGACACTAGAGGGCTGAAAAGAAAATAGAACAAAAAGCATTATTAAAATATACGTACCTAAGAAAGTTTCTAAGCAGCTAAGAGGAGCTCTGAGTTGTTTTGATTTTATTTCACTTTATTTTTGATCCTCCACCTCACTGGTGAATCTGCTGATTGTGAGTGCCTGGCGTGCTCTGGTCCATGGGGTCACGAAGAGTCGGACACAACTAAATGACTAAACAACAACAAATGTGAAACTACATGGCCATGCTGCTGTGGGAGAAGAAAGCTAGGAATGTATGGATCTCAAAGAAAGCACTCAGTATGGTGAAAATACTGAAAAACATCCCACTGACTGCAGAGATGCATAAAATGGTGAATAAAAATGTACCGGACAATCTGAGGCTAGAGAAGTTACAGAGTACCTGGGAAAAAATACTGATGGAGGATTTCCAGAACTGGAGAATGGAATGGTAAAGCAATAGATAACAAAATCGAGAGGACCTCCACAATGTTTCCTGGAGGAGTGAAACAACCCAATGGTGGAGTTATAATGTTGGAGAAGGGGAAGGAAACCATGGATGGAGACACTAAGAAATATGCTGAGCTGGCAGAAATAGAGTTGAGAAAGAAAGAACTCTGAGTATATTTTGGATTGAACAAGTCAGAGCTTGTTATTATGGAGGTCCCATTATAAATTCTGATTGTGCTGTGCCTGCTGGCAAAATGCCTCATCAAAGGCAATAGCTACAGCACCCCCAGCCAGTACCTGAGCCTTGAGAAAAACACCCATGTGGTTGTTGAGGTGCCAGTAGTCTCGTTTGGAGTAGGTCACCTGGAAAACGCTCTGGAACACCTGATAACCCCGCACCCAGTTATCAGAGGATCTCCTGACATGCTTCTTGAGGCTATGTCGCCAAGAGAACTTGCCCTTGTCTCGTAACACCATGACCCCCCCCCCACCCTGAAGCCGGAACCTTAGAAGAGTGAAAGCATCCACAAAGTTGCTATCAAGGGTACACTTATGCACCTTGCAGGAAAGATGCAAGCTAGGGAGGTCACAGGCATCTTCCACATGTTGTCTTTTAAAAAATATAAAAATAATTTTTATTAAAGATTTTCCTCGTTTACAAAAGCACATGCATTGTCTCTTTCTTCATGTTGTTTTTTCCTATCCAACTCTGCCAGGCCTGCAGTAGGCCTGCAATTTCCCTGGTAGATGCAGTGCCTCATGTGTCACACATAATTGGGCATATTTTTTTCCCTTCCCCATAATGCTTATTTCCGTTCTATAGAATGGAGGGAGGGAGGGAAGTGTGAGAAATTAATACATTCCATTGAAAGGTCCCCTTTGTCCTTTTATTTTCTGAAAGGAACTTTCACTAGAAACTTTGGCAGAACTGCTCAGAGAAGTTACATTTTCACAGGGTAAAAAAAAAGAACTGCAAAATGTAGTCAGAGAAAGTAGGTTGGAATACGGTGTACAGACCTTTATTGCAGTCACACATTTTGTTTGAGGAAAGAAATGGAAAAGTACCAAAGGATCTATATCCAGCTGTCCTGATACTTTGAAAGAAGAGGTCAAAGCACTGATGGGGAGCACATCTTTGAAGGTACAAAGGTTTGTGTGTGAGAGGTTGAAAGAGAGGGAGATTTCTAGGGATATTACAAAAGCTGTTTGACAGTGGAGCGGATTCCCTCGGAAGGTGGTAGACTCTCCTTCATTGGAGGTTTTTAAGCAGAGATTAGATGACCATGTATCATGGATGCTTTAGTTGAGATTCCTGCATTGCAGGGGGTTGGACTAGATGACATTCAGGGTCCCAATTCTACTATGTGATGGAGTGTTGACCTCTATCAGTAGCTGCTGCAAATATTCTGCTATTTTATAGCACAGGGGTTAGGAGACCCTTTATGGTACTGGTTAAAAATTGCAAAATATGGGTACTCGTTCATTATGAGGCAAGGGACAAAGGGTTGTGTTCAACTTAGTTTTACTCAGAGTATACCCATTTTAATTAAGTACCTAAATTGCTTAACCATAGTCATGGCTATTATTTTCAATGTGTCAACTCTGAGTAGAACTATCATCACGTGGGAGCCAACTCCTAGGTACAAAGGGGGTCTTTGCCCCCCAAGAGAATATTTAAGAGGGCTGGGCCCCCCAGTGTTGATGGGTGTTGCTATTCAAATGGTGTGCATGCACTGCATCATGTGATTGATTATGCTGGGCGGGGCTTACCTGCCCCCCCCCAAATATTTTATTCAAGTTGGCAGCCCTGTATCATTGGATATAACTCAGGATTGTAGATTTTCCAAGATTCAGTCTACAGGTGAAAATTTTCAAGTGACAGAGCAGAGACAGTCCCCACCCCCAACCCACTTGAGGTGCTCAAGAGCTACTGACAATTAGACTGGACTGGACTGTTCATTAGTCTGAAGTAATGTGATATTAGTGTTCCCGTGATGTATTCTGTTTTAGGTGTTCAAGGCTGTGTTCTGTAATGCATACACATTTTCTCTCCTTTTTTATTTGGTTTTGTGCTTGAACTAGTCTCATAAAACTTGTGGCAGCAGCAGCTGATGTTTCCTGATGTTTATCTAAGCCTTACTTTGTTGTTTACACATTATAGCATATTTCTACTGTGTAATATGCCACTTGGTCTGAAATCCCTATACAGCACACCTGAATGAACTCCCACTGATTTGTGGAAGCAATGGGAGGTAAAGTCTTGGAAAGATACCAACGGTCAGAGATGATACCAAGAAGTTTAATCTGTCAAACTTTCATTTCAGTTTTCAGGAGTCAGAGTTTGTAAATACATCAGAATTGTACAAATCTTATGTTGCAGCTCCGATGGTCAAAACTTTCTGCCAAGCACTAGGAACTATATTTGTAGTGTGCACTTCGGATTTGATACATAGCTCTTGCGAAAAAAGGTTTATCTCCACTGCCTTACATGCATGTATTTACATAAGCAAATGCTACCAGGTATGTTCATATTTGACAAATCTCTGTCTCTGTCTCCATATGCATTTCCTCATAGACACTCCTTTTTTTAAAAAAATAGCAACCATTGACTAATTTGTGGTCTGTCCTCATTTTGTAAACTTCTTCATATGGCACAACAGCCCTAATAATAGGAAACAGTGACAGATAAATCTGTCTCTCCACACCCCCTGTGTGCGTGTTTCTTTGTGTGTGTTAAGGTTGTAGGAATTAAGCCAATTTCACTGGTATAAGAAGAGCAAATAAAGAAATAATATAGAGAGCATTGCTAAGTTGGCTTTTCAATAAAATCGAATGAAGGTTATATAGAGTGTTGACCTTCTGGTGTCATCAGGCATAAAAGCTAGAAATAAACGAACTGCAAAAGCAGGTAATGTGTTCAGAGTGATGTTGCCAATTTCTGTTTATGTTCCCCAGTTCTGCTCACATACATTTTGATTATGTTGAACAACATGGCCATTTTTATCGGTCTATCTGGTATCTTTTATTATTATCATTATTTTGACCCAACATAGAGAAGCAAAATATTTATAATAATGGCTCAGTTCAGCTCTCATAACTTCAACAGAGAGAATTGTTACACAATGTGATTTATCTAAACACTGTGGGTAGATATATATACAGTGGTACCTCGGGTTACATACACTCAGGTTACAGACGCTTCAGGTTACAGACTCTGCTAACCCAGAAGTACCTCGGGCTGAGAACTTTGCTTCAGGACGAGAACAGAAATTGTGCTCCAGTGGTGCGGCGGCAGCAGGAGGCCCCATTAGCTAAAGTGGTACCTCAGGTTAAGAACAGTTTCAGGTTAAGAATGGACCTCCAAAACGAATTAAGTTTTTAACCTGAGGTACCACTGTATATAGTATTAAATATATGGATTAGCAGATGACACTCACATCATGTTTACATTTGTGATTTCTGTTTTAGAAAATACATTGTCTCTAGATAGAATAACTCATGGCAAAAAGACAAAAGTATAATCAAACGGCAGTGACAGAATTTATCCTCCTGGACTTCAGTTCTCTTCCTGAATGGCAGATTCTCCTCTTTGTTGCATTTTTAGCTATCTACTTGGTGACAGTTGCTGGAAACCTCCTTATAGCTGCAGCAGTCCTAGCCAATCACCATCTTCACAAGCCCATGGACTTTTTTCCTGGGGAACTTGTCTGTTTTAGAGACCTGCTACACCTCAACAATCCTCCTTAGGCTTTTGGCTAGCTTGATTAGTGGCTATCATGGGATTTCTTTTAGCGGGTGTTTTCTGCAGTCCTTCTTTGGTTCCTGTGCTTGTGCTGAGTGTTTTCTCTTATCAGTGATGTCTTATGACAGGTATGCAGCAATATGTAAACCACTGCATTATGTAACCATCATGAAGAGTAGGTTATGCATTCTCCTATCCTTTGCTCCTTGGATACTTAGAGCTGTGCTTGCTGCGTTTACAGCATTCCATGCATCTCAGTTGAATTTTTGTGCCCCCAAAGTAATTGACTATTACTTTTGCGATTATGAGCCATTGTTAATGCTCTCCTGTAGCGAAACCCGACAGGCAGAAATGCTGATGTCAGTCTTGGGATCAGCATGCACCGTTGCACCAATGATACTGACCATCACTTCTTATGTTTGCATCATCAGCACCATTTTGAAAATCCCTTCAAACAGTGGCAAGAAGAAAGCTTTCTCTACCTGCTCCTCTCATCTTATTGTGGTTACCATTTTCTATGGTACCCTTATCACAGTGTACATATTACCAAAGACTGACACACTGAAGGAACTGTACAAAGTCTTCTCTGTTTTCCACACTATCCTGACTCCCATGTTCAATCCCTTCATCTACAGCCTGAGGAACAGAGAGTTTAAGGACATTTTTAGAAAAGTCTTCAGCAAACTTGTACCTATGAGAAGAATTTGAGGAATCTAAGTGCAGTAGACTGCATCTGGGTTGTATATATTATAGCTGACAACATTCAGTTTACTTGTAGTCCCCAACCCCCAAATGTGCTGTACTAGAGAGAATTCCTCATCCTCATCCCTAGCATTCTTTTGGTAAGGATTTTTGTTGCATCCTTTGGGAATAAGCACAAACATTTTAAATTGTCAGTAGCAACATATTTCACATGGGTGTGAGCTACACAGGTAGAACAAAGTCAAACGCACAATAGACAACAGATAATCTACCATTTTGAATGCTAATTAATAAGAAGTGACAGAAACAGTCCCATTGTTCAGGCCTTCTCATGTCCTGTGGTAGACAGATAAGTAGTTTATTTGCCTGTGCCTCCATCATCTGTAAAAGTAAGAAAAGTTTCTACCCTGGTACATTACGTGAGTTAGGCTACAGTAACTTTTCATACTTTTGGAGATGACACAGGCAAATAAATCACTTACCTGGCTACCACTGGACACCAGAAAGCCCGAACAATGGTACTGTTGTTTGCATAATTGTAGGTTCAATTCAATTTACTGCACACTAGCAATGAATTTCAACAGAAGCAGTCAAGTGTACGGATGTTATTGTTGATTGTTTCAACAATGTGGAAGTGGTCAGGCTATGGCGTCACTGACAGTAATGCAATGAACCACATCCTATACACCTTCAAGTACACCACTGTTGTGGTTAGTGCAGGATACTACATATGAAGTAACCAACATGTGAACTGTTGCACCAGAAGTAAAGGAGTTGCGATTCTGCATGTACATACATACATACATACATACATACATACATATACTCACTCTTGAAGTCAAGATTGTAGCAGGAAAGCACCACTCTTTCATGGCTTATTGCCCCCAGACACTAAATCCTGAGCCCCTCTAATACTGTACCTTTCACGGCAAAGTTTTCAGTGGGAAGGATGGAAAGTGCTCAGATTGTGTGCCTATAAAAATGTGATGGTTTATTACTGAACTTGTATGTTGTTGCTTCTTTGCCTGATGTATCAGATATTGCCTCCTGATTATTATAGATAAAATGCCAGGTAGAATTTTTTCACAATAAATAATATTTGCTTTCTTATTCACTCCCCTCCAATTCCATTTCCCCCCATCAAGATCCATACTACACTTGCCTTTGACATAATTGCAGATTGCTTCCTTCCCATTCACTTTGCTTGGCCCCCTTACAAATATAATATTATATTGTCCATTATTACTTTGTTGCAATTTAATATATGACCTGCTGTTCAGGATACAGATACTTCCAAGGCAGTGAACAAACTAACATAAACTGCATTTTTAAAACAAACCAAGCAGTAAACAATATTAACACATTTAAAAGTTATCAGGATACTTCCTACAGAAATAGAATATGAGAAAGCTAGGGCTTTCTCCAGATACTACCCCCTCCTACCAGGCCTTTCATTCTCCCATGGAATCCAGAATCTCCCATGGAATCTACCCAGAATCCAGGGTAGAACAGGGGTGGGGGCAGGTGGAACAGGCCCTGAGGTGGTCTTCATTTGGCATCCCCTCTCCTGGAATCCTTCCCACTTTCCCTTGCCATGCTTTTGGATAAGGAAACCCACTTACCTTTATCCACTGTTGTTCAGTTAGATGCACCCTCCAATGTGTCCTCAATATGATATAGATGGAAAAATAGCCATCTGATTACAGCAACCGTGTTACAATCCTATTGTTGCACACTACCCCTATCTCTGAGCGGTATGAGATTCCAGGGGTTGCAGGAACTTACTCAGGATCAGTGCTTTCTTTTGTAATGAGGAACAGTGAAGACTGTGGTGTTTTTATGATATATGGTATATGATATGATATATGATATATACATATATACAACCTGAGCCTATGATGGAGGGGCTGCCAGCATTAGCACCCCAAGAAGTTCTTGCTTTTCCCATAACCACAGCTTAGGATTCCAGCAGAAATCAGACATGGCTCCATCTCTCAGCTGCCCAGGCTGCTTCTAATTTCTAGTTTCTAGCTCTCACACCTCAACTCTGGCGTTTTGTCTTTCTAACTACCAGAGAATCGAGGGAGAGGGTATACCCATTTGGCCTATGGCACAGAGTCACTTCCTTTGTTACCTTAACAAACCATACTTAGGGGCCATTACCAATTCCAGCAATTGAATCTTTGTTGAGTCCAGGAATTTGAAGGTACTCAGGCATATAGCCTCCCCACCTCCCCCCCCCATTCACAACACTGTGTATACTTACTAGGAAGTAAGTCCTATTGAAATAGCTGTGATTTACTTTTCGAATAAAGTTGTACAGAGTTTTATAGTTAACTCATTATCCATATGAGTTTTTGTTTATTAACACTTCAGTTAACTTTTTCAATCTGAATGAAAGAAAATCAATTGTTTGAAAGAAAAATGATTTATTTCTTTTAGATAATGCACATGTATACTGTAAAAGTGTTGAAACAAGTCCTCTACCTAATTTACAATGCAGTTCTCAGGTTGCAAACACTGAGTACTTTTAATTGATTGGAGGGAGAGTAAAGGTAAAAATGTAAAGGACCCCTGGACGGTTAAGTCCAGTCAAATTCAACTTGGGGTGTGGTGCTCATCTCCACTTTTAGGCTGAGGGAGCCAAGAGAGTGGAGAGTAATATTTTTTTAAAAGATGGGGAGCTTACTGTTGGTAGCGGTGGTGTTTTCTCCTGGCAGTTGCCCATTTGCGGCTGTCATACTCCCCCCCCCCCCCCGCCATTGGGATAACATGACATCAACACTGGAATAGCATGCTGTAGCATCATTCTGATGGGCTTCTGGGGAGAAATGGTGACTGCTAGTTTATATGTATAGATGCAATGCACAAAGAACAAGATGCAACCCTGATATACACACACCTTAAAGATATAACTTCAAGGTCAAACTCTATAATCCCCAACTAATTCCCAGAGATAAAAAAGGACAAATAAGAAACTGCAGTTACCCAAAAAGACAGGTACCAGGAAAAAAAGGGGGCTGCCCCTTGTAAATAAGTGCTGATGGAAGTGATGCATGAATACGCACATAGCTCGTCACTCTTCAGAAACTATTGCAAAACTTCTTACCTTATATGTAAAGAAACTACTGCCACTGGAGACATGAAATGACTCAGGTCCTCTGTGCAATCACATATCTTCCTTGTTCCACAACACCTATCCAGGTCGAGTGGAGAATCTTTGCACTGAACCCCAGTTGAACACCGTGGTCCATCCAACTCTCAGACGCCAAAGGACAGAAATGTAAGTAAGGCTCTTTCTGATTGCTGTCTTTCCTCCTGAATAGATTCAAGCAAATAGAGGATTATACACAATGATATGCAATGGGAGGGTTATTATTATTATTATTATTCTCTTATAATAAGAGAGCAGCCACCACCACAGAGCTGGCAAGTGTGCTGTTAGACTCACACACAAATTCCTCCTGCATGCTTGTGTGTTTGTTATTATATCCCACCACCAATCTGTAAGGTTGTTAATGCAGAGAACTAATCCCATGGTCATCACCCAATGAGTTTTTACAGATTATGGGTGAACAACAGTGGGGGAGAGGGCTATTGCCTTCACGCTTTGCTTGTGAGCTTCCAAGACATACCTGGATGGCAACTGTGGGAAGAAGGATTGACTTGATACAAGAGGTCTTTTCTCACGCTCTTTGTCAAATTAAGTTCTTTCAGTTTCCAGTTTTTCCAACGTTAAATTTAGTTCACCACGTTTCCACAATAAATTATGATGTTTTTTTTAAAAAAAACCTCATGAAAATGCTTCAGCATTTAAGCGTGAATTTATTCTAATAAGCACATTTTTGTCTGCTGTTTTGACTAAAGTGTACATTTTTGCAAGATTCTCCTAATAAAATACTGAGGCTGAGAAATACGGTTGCTTTGGTAGCAGCTGCAACATCATTTTATTTCTACACAGTCATCCCAAAGGTTTTAGGGCTGGGGTGATATGGGTGGGTGACTACTGCTGCTCCTTTTTCCAGATCCATACCCTTCCCCATTTCCAGCCTCATGTCCTTTCCCCTCCCTCCCACTTCTTGTGACCAGCTGCTTTTCAGCCATTTGAGTAGAAGTGGAAGTTGGGTCACCAGCAAGAGACATTTATTTCCATCATATTTTTATCTCCAACTACCAGGTAACCCATACACCCATCCTCCTGCTTCTAGTCCCCATGTTTTCTTGCAGCAATTTTTCAGCTTGCTAATATATGAAAGAAGGACTCATTCACATACTTAACTCAATCCCAATTGTGCACAAATTAGTTCACTTTTTTTTTAGGCGGGAGGAGGAGAGAAGCTTTAAATTAACAGTTCTTTAGTGGTTGCAGAGCCCAGAAGGACATTTACCTCCCTTTTCACTTTCCAAGCTTTGGCAATGGGTAAAAAGCAGCTGACTTGAATCCCCTTCTCTATCTTCCATTTTCCTTTTATATAAACAGTAATTTGTGTGCAATAGTCATTTCAACTCTTGATTAGTTTAGCGTAAATCAGAAGATCAGAGCAAAAGCCTTCAGCAGCAGCCCCTTGCTCGAAATTTACATGATGACTGACTAAGGTAAAATAAATGGAAGTAAGACCTGCCAAAAGAAAATCAGGGCAAAACCACCACCACCACCACCTGTCCTAATGATCAGCGTGCATTACCTAGCCATTTTGGAAGTTTCCATGGAGCAAAAATGTCTGCAGTTAAAGGGGGAAAGGTATGGGACAACAATGGGAGGAGGAAGATGTTGTGTAAAGGTAAAGGTAAAGGGACCCCTGACCATTAGGTCCAGTCATGACCGACTCTGGGGTTGCAGTGCTCATCTCGCTTTATTGGCTGAGGGAGCTGGTGTACAACTTCCGGGTCATGTGGCCAGCATGACTAAGCCACGTCTGGCGAACCAGAGCAGCTCACGAAAACGCCGTTTACCTTCCCGCCGGAGCGATACCTATTTATCTACTTGCACTTTGACGTGCTTTCGAACTGCTAGGTTGGCAGGAGCAGGGACTGAGCAATGGGAGCTCACCCCGTCGCGGGGATTCGAACCGCCAACCCTCTGATCGGCAAGTCCTAGGCTCTGTGGTTTAACTCACAGCGCCACCTGCATCTCTAGATGTTGTGTAGACTCCTCTAAATTAATGAGGAAACAAGCCAGTGCAAATCCATGGTCTAATTTCCATGAAAACAAATGAGTATGAATGTTCAATAAATTGGTCATCTGAAAACATCTTGTAAGACAAATGCTGAAGACTTTGTGAAATTGTTTCTTTGTCACAGAAAACATTGAAATCTGTGGGTTACCCGGTAAACAAAGCAGGAAGACAAATGGTAAGAAATCTATCCATTATGAAACATTCTCCTCTCCCTCATGTTTTCCAAATCGGTTGAATTGTTAGAGACCTTAAAAAACATGAAATCATATTTTATGTGAAACAATGAAATACAGAGCAAGTGAGCAAAACCTGGGTAGCGGACCAAGAAAGGAGAGAGAAAAGCAACAACCAATCCTATATTACAACAGCAAATTCATTAGCAGGATGTCAATCCTGAAGAAATCAACATGGCACTGCCAATGCACAAGAAGGATTGGTGAAACTAAGTATATTGGGGGGGGGGCGGGACCTGAAGCCACATTCCTTTTGAAGTAACTTTCTGGGGGCCACATGACAGTGGTAGGTAGGGCCAGAGACAAAATATCAACACATTTCAATTTGTGCTTTTGTACAGTGGCTCGTTTCTGCACACAACCCCTCTCTGTCCTCCAGGCAAGCAAGAGGCCTTATCAGAGTTAATGACACAATCCAGCAAGGCAATAACCACCTGAAGGAGGGCAGTGAGGGGTGCGTCTGAAGACCAAGAGTGGCTAAGGAGTGGGGTGTAGCTTGGGGTCAAGGGAGAGGCCTGGGGAGCCACATTGAGGCCTCAGGACCTGATGTCCCACACCCCGATTTTGAAACATTATAGACTCACATTTTCTTTCTGTTTCTTCCTTTATTAAAGGAAAATGAGACTATTAATGGAGAAAGCTTGTCTCTTAAACAAAGGTAAGGCAAAACAGTTCAAATTCATTGCAGGTGCTGAAGGTCAGCCAGTGTTGACATATTGTCTGGTTTGGGCCCACCAGTTGCAGTTTACTTTGCAGTGAAGAGCTGCAAGAAAAGGTCTGCTTGGGAAGCAGAGAAAGCTGGGTGAATCATAGCCTCCCTCCCTTGCAGCTTGTAGCATGTCTGCTTGGCTACCACCACTCCTAGTGATCCCACTGAGGATGGCTGCTGATACTGGGGAGCCCACAGGATGTCAGGGGCACGATCAGATGGCATGAATGCTCCTCTGAACTGGCTCTACTCATGCATGTCATCGGTCAAAGAGTACTCCCTCTGCGCATTCAGCTGTATGCATGGTTTGTGTATGTGGGGATTTTTTTCTGGCTCTGCAGTGGACCTGCATATATTTGGGTTGGAGCCTCCTGCTTTCATTATGCATGCACTAACGTTTGAAGCGGGAAACTGTGTAACAGTGGATGGTGCATGGCTAATACAATGTGGGTCCCATCAAGCAAAACACTGCTCACCAGTCAGTGATAGGAACATAGCAAGTTGCCTCCTATTGAGTCAAACCATTTGTCCATCTAGCTTAGTGCAGTGCCAGATAGGCAGAGCATTTAGGGGCCCCCATGACAACAGATCAAAATAATATTAATTTGATATTGAAATTGGTTTATTAAAATTGTTGCTTGGTAAAACAAAAAATGCATTAGGAGATAATTTGCAAGCCCCCCCGCCCGAGATTTTGACAGCTGAGGAGCCTCCACATTTAATCTGCACTGACCAACTTGTGATTCTCCAGACTTTTTAGAGAGGGTTCTCTTTCCCAGCCCTTTCAGGAGATGCTACATATGCAGGAGATGCAGATGCTCTGTTACTGAGCTATGGTGCTTCCTCAAGTAATGTGGACTTCTGAGTGCTTAAATCCCCTTTCTGCAGCCCCACACAGGCAGCCAATATAGCCTTTCTGAACTGTCAAGCATGTCTATTGAACTTCACTCAGCTCGAAAGGTCACAGGTTATGTATGCCTGGGTCAAACCAAAGGTAATATTTATCCAGATGTTGTTTGCTAACTAACGATTACCAGAACTGTTCTTGCAAAACCGATGGTTGTGTGAAGAAACTGAGGGCTGCCTTTGTGAAAAACAAAGGGGAAACCCTGTAGGATTGCAGAAGTGTTTCCTAACTTCAGAACTGTTCTCTAGCATGAGATGTAGCAGAAGGGTCCACTAACTTTGCCTGACACTCTTGTAAATACTGGGGGACATGAAAAATATACAGCTGTCTCAGAAAGTAGCTTGAAACATGCTCTTGCTGGTGTCCATGGAGTGTGCTTTTAAACAGGCCCAGCTCCAGATTTTGCAGGGCCCCTGGGAAGATTGCTCTCAGCTTCCCCACCAATGTTCAGCAGCCTTCTCAGTACTTGCTACCAGTTACCACCACCCCTGCAACAGCAGTGCTGATGCACCTGCAATCTTGCCCTCACACACTTGCTGGCTTATCTGGTAGTAGTGGAGATCGTGCCAGGTAAGCCCACTCAGAAGTAATCATGAAGGATGGGGGTGCATGCCTGTCAGCAGCCAGCCAGGCTGTGCACTGTCCAAAAGGTCATAGAGGTCGCTCCCCAGGCTGACCTAGCCACACCACCATTCAGGTCCTCAAATGCTTTCAGAAGCAGATGGTGGTGCCACTTCTGAATGTGAGCCAAGTTCAGCTCCCATCTACCCTACTCTACCCTCATTTGGGTGGTGGTGACATCACTCGCACTGTGCTATCCCACCCATGCTTCCCCCCCAAAAAAAACACACACCCTGATATCAGCACCAAAGCAGTGACTTTCTCCCCCACATGGTTCCTCAGTGGTGCTGTAGGGGGCTAGAAGCTGGGCAGGACCAACAAATTCACTGGTAGTGTGACTATTTCTCCGACTTTGATGCCGACTGCAGTCCTGGGCAAAGGTTTTTATCCCTGCGGAGTGGACCTGAGTGAAGACTCCATGAGTGTAACCCTCTATGGCCACACTCTCAAGCCAACCCATGATTGGTCCAAAATTGCAGACAAGCAAATTTGAATTTTGCGGCTGGGGGGAGAGGCTGTAGCACTTCCCGACAGCCGCTGCAGCCAGAGACCAAGCTGTGGAAATGAGGATGGAGGCAGGGTTGGCACGGGGCCACAATCTTCATGTCACCTGGAAGGGGTGAGTGGACTTTATGTTTCTATGAAACTTGAAGCACAAAATGGTGGGTTGTCTGTATGTGCTCCACAGATGACTGGGGTAGAGACTCCCACTTGAATGAGCAACTTTGAAATGGTTGACTTTTATTCTTAAACTAGTGATGTGATCCGGATTTCCAGAGATGTATCTGATGAAGAAAAAACAGCTGTTGGCAGAAGAAAAATCAAAGTGCACAATTCTTTTCTGAAGCTTGGGGTCAACACCGCCATGGTAAAGTTTCATGGTCTATATTGCAATATGCTTAAGGGATGTGGTGGTGCTCGCACTTTGGGTAATAGCGACACAATCTCTGGCAGTGATGTACATAAAGCCCTGATATTTTTGGGAAAGGGGGCAGCCTGTCATTGGCTGAGCTGCTCAGGTGCTCTAAATGGACAAAGCAGGCAAATGATCAAGGCAAAGGTGCTTGAAAAAATGAATAGACAAAAGGCAAAGTGAGTGGGTGGGTGGCTAAAACATGGGAAGCTGGGAGAGAAGATGGTGGGAAGCAGAATTCGGAGAGGAAATTAGGGATACAGTAAAGTTGAGTTACGGAAGCTTAAATTGCAATAACTAACAGCAATTGATTTCCCATTGTTCTTCCAACAGCTACAAAATCAATCAATATTTCATGAAGGAAGAGAATATACTGTTCCCTGCAGAACTTAACTTCACCAGTAGCAGACAGCAGGTTGGGATGGCAGCAGTCTCCTGACTCCCTGTTGATCAAATTGCTTTTGCTTACAGGTGGCTAGAGAGGGGTGGATCTTGCAGCCAGCTTGCCCCTCCCACTCTACCTCCTGTTAAACAGCAGGTTAGGAAAGCATCAATATAGTACCATGTCTTCTGCTACCATGCACCATCTGTTTCTAGCTTCACCGCTTGGTGTTACATTGTAAAAAGTATTTCTGATTACATATTTCAAAATATGACAGTTATTTGTCTTTCCCTGTTTCCCTAGAGTTCTGTTCCTAATGTTGCCCTGTTAGGATCTGGTGGAGGGTTGCGGGCCATGATTGCACTTCAAGGGGTTCTGGGAGAACTTCAGAAAGAGGATTTGTTGGGTGCTGTGATGTATCTCTGTGGAGTATCAGGTTCTACCTGGTAAGTGGACATAAACTATATTCAGTGATGACTGGTATAACCATTTGAAGAAGTAGGAACCTAGGTTGTCTCTAATGGCTAAATGATTTGATAAAGAAAGCTCTGTCCAACGCAGGAACATGCTAAATTGTATTATATTGATTCAGGCCTTTGCTGTATCCATCTCAGCGTTATCTACAGTGATTGGCAATGTTCCTCCAGGAAAAGTCTTTCTTCAAAGCTTTGTTCACGATGCTTTGCCTTTTCTCCAAGGTGTATGTCATTCATCTATGAACATGAGGAATGGCTGGGAAAGCTTCCTATTTTGGAAGCAAAGATGTGTGACAATCTTGTAAATCAATCATGGGATCCCAGCAAATCCCTGGATGCCCTTGTAGAACCAAGTAAAGAGAAGACATACTCCTTAACCGATTTCTGGGGCAGTGTCGTTCTCTATGCAATGTTGCATGAGGCAAGTATACTACCTCCTTTCCACAGATACTTTGTGGTTGCACAGAATTGTTTCCCTCCCCCCGGGGGGGGGGGGAGACTTGAAAAGCATTGTATATGCTTTTTTAAAAACATACACACCTATGCCACAATCCAACTCTTTTTGTACATCCCATGTTCCTTCTTCCCCACCAAGAAACCACAGTTGCAACACAACCACTTCCAGACCACATAGTAAACTGATTTAGAGGCTGCAGGAAGATCCAGATGCAGTTTATAGTGCAGCTTGTCAGCAAGGCACTGCCTACAGGAAGCCTTGTAGAGATTTTCCATCATTCCACCAAAAATGGCAAGCAACGTATATTTGTACTGTAATAATAATAATAATTTTTTATTTATACCCCACCCCTACCGGTTCAAAAAAATGTGCTCAGGGCGGCTAACAACAAATTGAAAACACTTAATTGTAATACAACATAGATGCAGCATAAAATACAGTATAAAAACTACGGTAGTCCAGAGCCTTTTGATTCATCTTGGTACACAGCAGAAGTACCCAAGTGATCAGTTTTGCTGTTCTAAATGTGACATACTCAGTAGGAATAGCAACTTATCTCAGGCTATAATCCTGCTAGCTCTCACCAACTGAGCATGTCAAGCTACACATGAGATAAAAAATGTATTTGCTTTCAAGATGTTATTTGTTTATTGTTAAATGCAAATAGCATCAGCTGGCAGGGCTTATAACTTACCAAAATCGCAGCAGGTACAGAGGAGGAACTTAACACTTGCCTTCCTTGCTTGGAACTGGGAAAAATCCCTTCTCTGAAGCTGTTATTTGTATTGGGACGATATTCTCCCTCACTAATGAGTCCCTTTCTCTACAGCTAGATTATGGTCATTTGTCCAAGGAAAGGATGGTCTCTTTTAATGGGGAAGTTCCTTACCCCATCTATGCAGCGGTTGATTCAAACAAATTAGATGACACCAGTAAAACCCATCCAGGTAAGAAACAAAACAAATCAGCAACTATATATGGCCATTTCTTGTGATGCCTTTGAAATCAATACAACTTAAAAGAGCTTGGATCTTATCCATATGTTCGTGGGTCTTCTCTGTGCTTGGAATCACTGTCCATTGGGTCTCCTTGGAGCCTGATTAACATAGCCTATAACCCAACTGTTATACTCTTCCAACAATAATCTCTATGCGTGTTAAACTTATCCAAGGAGCATGTGCAACTGTTATTGGAGACTGCCATTGGATCAATGCAATTGACAGACAGTGGGCTGAACTAACATAAGAACATTAGATGAGTCCTTCTGCAACAGACCAAAGGACTACCTGGAACAGCATCCTGTTCTCACAGAGGCTGAACAGATGCCTCCAAGCAGGGCCGTCTTACCCATAGGCGCTAGGGGTGTGGGGCACCCGGGCGCCAGGCTCTCAGAAGCTCCAGGCCAAGAGTCCAGGGCCCGAGAGTTGAGTCTGGGAAAAGCCCGCCCATTGGTCGGGGTACCACGGCAGGCTCTTCTGCTGCGGGCAGCTCTGTGCCACGGGTTTGGGGGTGACCGAGCCAGTGAGACACTGAGGCGGCCGGCTGGCTCTACCCTCCTGCACGCCTGGGACTGGGCAAGCTGGGAGGGGGGGCACTGGGTGGATCTTAGCACCCCGGCGCCGCATATGCTTAAGACAGAATAGAGACAGAACATAGCCAGCCAATTAACTAAATAGAAATTTCTATAAACAATAGTTTGTGAGACGTCAAAAAGAAACATGACAAATACAGAAGCTGATACAGCAAAAGAAGTCTATGTGTGTAAACAATTGTTTCCCACACTTTCTGACACTGATTTTCATTTTTTTTTTTATAGGTATCTGGTTTGAATTCACACCCCATGATGCTGGATTCTTTCACCCTGGTGCATTTGTTGACATGAGGCTGTTGGGCAGCTCATTTGAGAATGGTGTGCTGAGAATACTGAAGAATGAAAAAAGCATTTCTTACTTGAGAGGTACTGCTGACTTGACAGGGGGAAGAGGCAGCAACACGACAGATTCATGCAGTATCCAAACATCAGACTAGTTTACATGCTCAGTGATTCCCCACCTTCCCGCACTGAACCGAGCATGTTCCCTCTGCTATGTTTAGTGGCATACAATTAGGATTAATGTATGCCACTAAACATAGTGCTACCCAGTAAATTTCCTAGAAAATGTCATTTCCATTTCCTTCCTTCTCTTTCAGGCTTATGGGGAAGTTCATTTGCAGATCGCAAAGAAGACGTCAAGGAAATAGAAGGTTTTGTATGTTTAGCCTATTGGACCCAGCTAGGGAAAGTTCCTTCCTGGTATGGATTCCAAAGGCACAGCCCATGTGTGCACACTTGGAAGTAGTTGCGTAGCTTATGTGGAGCTCTGAAGAAAATCCTCTGGCCTTCTATGTCCTTACAACACTAACATGCTACTGTGGCCAGACTGCCCTCACTTAATTTGCCAACACTTGACAACTTGTACTAGTACACAGCAACATTTTTTTTGAGGGGAGTGGTTGGTTCCATGGTCCCCTGCTCCTCTGGGCCACTTCACCCTGACCACAATTCTTCTCTCTGCCACAGGGATGGGCCCCAGCTAGCATAGCCAATGATTATGGATAATGGAAAATGCAGCCCAATTAACATCTGGAGGAACACAGATTCCCCATCTAATAGAATATTCCTAGAGCTATGGAAATATAATGTACTTCTCACATTTTCAGATTATATCAAACACCTGGGAGAACAAGCTTCAGGTAAGTCCTTGACATTGCTTGAATTTTTTTGCCATCAGTCCGTCTCAAAAGGATACATCTGTTGATGCCTTCTTTATTCAGGAACTTTGCAAACCTATATGCACATGTTTGCTCTACACAAAATGGAAAGTAGTTTCAGAAAAAAGGGTCAAAGGTAGGAAGGTCAGCCTGTGTGGAAGCAGCCTTAGCCACTATTTAAGTTAGGAAACATTCTGTTATCAGGAAAGATTTGTTGGGCTGGAAGATAAGTATTGCTGTCTCCTGAAGTATTATGCAAAAGCAGGTTTGCATTTGACTTATGGCTGTGTTTCAGCAAGGGTTATCCAGTACTATAGAAACCCTGACAAGTTCTGCATTTCCCATAGCTATCAAAGGTTTAGAGGAGGGTAGTTAGAAAAGGTTGCAGAAAGAAATGGATTTAAGGTGCATTTGCAGAACTTTTGGAATTGAGGTGTTTTTTATTGCTACGTTTCCTTCCCAAGGTAGACATCTGTCAGTGATGTCATGGCTCACCTATCTTATAGGCAATACATTTATTCCAGCAGTGACATAAGGATGGGACATCTAGGAGCTGGGGCTTCTTGACTAGAACCAGCATGTGTGGGGGGGGATTTCAGGGATGATCCAATAAGTCAGGCATATCTCATTTAGCATGTTATTCTCTCTGTATTTTGAAGCCTGGCCTGCCCTGCCCATTTTTATCAGCACTGTCACATTCCCTACAATATGTTGCATCCTAACTTTTGGAATAATCCAACCACTGATTCCCTATTTGTAAGCTTTATTCCTTTCTTGTTGCTTGCATTTTTGGGCTCTTTTTGAAGCTTCCAGTTGTCACTGTATATATTGTCAGGCTGCTTCACATGCAATAAAGCTCCTGATTCATGCCATGGAAGGGACGACACATGAACATCAGGATGAAAACATCACAAACATCATGGAACTTCTTAAAGGTAAGAGGAAGCTGAGGAATCACTGGTGTCTATTTTTCCTACACAGGTCTTCATGCTCCCAGCAACCCCTTCAAAGTGTATAGTGTGTGTGATTAGGACTATGATTATGGCAGCAAATTGTACCCATGACTTAAATCAATGATGGAGAATTGAATCTTACCAACCAGCTAGATTCAGATCTCCTTCGACACTCAAGGGACACTTTGGCAGGTGGGCAGGGGCAACCACCTGACAATCACTTGGCAATGCCACGGTGTCAGGTGAAGCATTTCCCTCGGTCTGTGTAATTTAATTTCAAACCGTGCAGGCAAAGAAAATGTTTCCCTGCAAGGTTTGCTGTAGGCACCAATTAAGTAGGGGGTTCTTGAGCAGCCAACCTTGCATTGCCACCCAGCTCAAGAGGGTATGTGTTGACAGGTGCTCTTGGGACCTGGGACCATTGTTCTGCCAAGTGCTGTCATCTATGTATGTGCGTGTGAGGCGGGGATTTAGAGGAGTCCCCCCGTTCATCTTCATGGTAAGTTGCCAATAGAAAACCCACATCAGGCCCATTGCTGGGTGGCATTGCCCATGTGAGAACACAGAGGGAGGAGTTGCCTACAGGTAGCTGAGTCTTTAGTAAGTTTGATCACTGTATTACCAAAGTGGTGAAACTATGGTCCTCCAGATGTTGTTGGACCCTAGCTCCTCAAAGCCTTAGGCAGACTGGCCAGGCATCATAGGAGTAAGATTCCAACAATATTTGGAAGGCTGCTGACTCCCTACCCCTCCTCTCTAGGTTAATCGATAAAGTTGAGACCTATTTGTACTATACATTGGAGCCAATTCCTAGGGACCAAGGGGGCTTCACCCCCTCAATGAAATATTTGAGGGGGCCACCCTCCCCAAATTTGATGGACATTGCC
The DNA here is from genome assembly GCF_964106645.2 of Podarcis pityusensis. Classification (NCBI taxonomy): domain Eukaryota; kingdom Metazoa; phylum Chordata; class Lepidosauria; order Squamata; family Lacertidae; genus Podarcis; species Podarcis pityusensis. The sequence continues at coordinate 28,446,617 of NC_138038.1, forward strand.
ATTCAAATCAATTGCCATTCATGTGATCAATTATGTGGGGTGGGGCTTACTTGGGCCCCCTCAATATTTTATTCAGGTTGGTATCCCTGATACCATACGACTGTCTTGTGCCTTCACTTCAGGTGGCAGTGCAATCCTTCCTATACTGGAATTCCTCCAAATATAATTGGAGAATGAGGCTGAAATCTCAAAAATGTGAAATACAAGTGTTACAAAGGTTTTAGTTTTGTGAAACTTAATTTTAATCTGGTTAGACCAGATGGATATGCTTTTTCATTATTCCAGTCTCATCTTGCATTCTTTGATAGATCAAGTAGGCAGCAACACCTACAACTTCCTCAGTTTACTGAAGGACAAACACAACACTCTAGACAAGCCTGGAAGAGTGGCACAGTTTTTGACCCTGGCTGACATGTTTACTCAAGAATTTGCAGGTAAGTGTGGCTATGAATTTCAAAACTTCCAAAGAACTCTCTTATAGAGCAATCTTATATATGCACATTTTCATTCAAAAATAAGCCCCACTGTGTTCAATGGAGTTTGATCCTACATAAATGTGAAGGACTGGAACCCTAAACAACTTCTGCTCCACTTACAAGAAGCATATTGTAACCATCTTACAGTTTAGATGTGTTATAGTGCACCTGTTTTATTGCGTTTTATCCCTTAGTCTCAATGTTATGATGCTTTGCTTTTGACAGCTAGGACATCTCCATTCACGCATCATGAAGAAACAAAGAGAAGTAAGTAATTCACAAATTTTATACATCATTTTCAAACCAACATTTTACAAATTATTTGTATATCACAAAGGTTTGTGATGAGAATCTGCAGCTATGAAAATGAGATTATAAGGTATACAGATGGTTTTATATCCATTCACTTTTAATTTTATTAATATTTATTTATAAGGGCCTTTATAAACCACCAGCTCATTAAATTATTAATGCCATGTACAATAAAAATAATCAATGTATCATTGAATGATCACACATTTATCAGTATGCATTATACACCATGGGACGTGGGTGGCGCTGTGGGTTAAACCACAGAGCCTAGGACTTTCCGATCAGAAGGTCGGCGGTTCGAATCCCCACAACGGGGTGAGCTCCCATTCCTCGGTCCCTGCTCCTGCCAACCTAGCAGTTTGAAAGCACGTTAAAGTACAAGTAGATAAATAGGTACTGCTCCGGCGGGAAGGTAAACGGCGTTTCTGTGTGCTGCTCTGGTTCGCCAGAAGTGGCTTAGTCATGCTGGCCACATGACCCGGAAGCTGTACACCGGCTCCCTCGGCCAATAAAGCGAGATGAGTGCCACAACCCCAGAGTCGGTCACGACTGGACCTAATGGTCAGGGGTCCCTTTACCTTTACCTATTATATACCATATTGGCTTCATAATAGGACTAGGTGTCACCCTTCCCATTTTTCACCTTTGCCAATCATATAAAGCTGGGCTACATGATACACTTACCACAGGGATCAGCAATCCCACAACCTCCTACAATTGGTGTAGTGTTTTGGGACCGTTAGGTGAATGAATCATGATACATGTAAGGCTTGGGTCTCTCCCACACATGCGAGTTAATTATTCAGATTTATTAGGCAATTTTAAAAGCCCTGGTTGGAGCTCCGCTAATCTCCGTCATCCTCAGATAGCACAGTTGCTGGAACTGAGCTCCGCCCCCCTTTCCCCCCAACAGGAAAACCCCCACCTTCACTTCCTGTCCTTTTCGCACTTTTCGGCCAGTCTCGTGATCCTACGATATTTTGGAGCTGGCAATCCCTGTATTTTTGTGTCTGTCTCACTGTCTGAGCCTATATGTTGCATTCTTTCACTCTGGCTCTCTCTTTCATTTTCTCTGTGTCCAGGGATCAAGTCACGGCTGCTCCCTGGTTCATCTCCCTCCCCTCTGCCTTCTACTCTTATCTGTTCTCTCTCTATGCCTGCATTTTCATTTCCTGTCAGTGAAGGAACGTAGCTGACAATACACTGAGATCCCTACCCCTTCTGGCAGAGTTCAGAGGAAGTTACATGATGACCAATGTGTGTGTAGTCCTAAGCAATAAGGCTGGAGAAGGAAGCAAGGACCCATCCCTAGGACACTGATATGCATTTAATATGTAGCTAAGCTTCAGTTACCACCTTCTATACAACTGGTAGCCTTCTATACAACTGGGATAATCTAACAGGGATGAGTTGTACCACATGCTGTGTGAAGCAGCTACCATATAGGTTGCCTATATGCTATGCCTTTAAAGCACATTTGAAGCACTTTTTTCAAAAGAATTCTGAGCACTGTAGTTTGTGAAGGGCTTATGGGAATTTAAATTCTCTAAGGCGTAAATTACAAATTCCTTGAAGGGGGGGGGGAACATGCTTTCAATGTGTTTTAAAAGTAATAATAATAATAATAATAATAATAATAATAATAATAATAGAATTCTCAGACATTATGTTCATTTCTAATCTAGTTTTTATTTTGCAGGTATATGGGATACATTGAGAATACTGTCAAAAACTGTTTATTGCCTCTTCAAATGGAAATGGGGGACCATCTCCAACTATATTTACAAATACTGTAAGGAAAACCACACACACTATTAATTATTGTAATGATGGTGGTGTTAGTATTTATTTGTTCATCACTTTCTACAAATATGTCTCAAAGCAACTTACAAAAATACATTTGGAGGGGAAGAACCAGAAACGCCCTTTGAATTTCTTGGAGGAAAGAATAGAAAGAAATGGAGTGTGTGGGGGGGAACCCAGCAAGCATTAGCCTGTCTGCTTAGCAGCCAAAAATAAATAAATAGCCACTACAAAATGGAAATAGGGCTGGCCAGGTCATTCGGGGAGGACGGGGTTGTATAGCCTTGGCCAGAATCTGTGCAAGAGGCTTTCACTCACTGCGTCTAGTTTGCCCTGACACCTCTCCAGATGGCAGGGAATGCATGCATATGAAACAACTCCTGAAAACAAATTATCAAGGTAATACCCGACTCTCTCCCCTTAGCCAGCCTTAATGACAAGAATCTCACAGGCAAGGAAGAACTCCGTTTGGCCGATGCTGGTATAGCCATGAATTCTGCTTATCCGCTTGTCCTCCGTCCTGAACGGGAAGTGAAACTCATTCTTTCCTTTGACTTCAGCAGCGGAAATCCTTTTGAGGTAGGTTTGTTGCGTTGGGTCATGATGAGATTTCATTTTTTAATTACAGTATCAGTGCTGGCAGCAAAGCTCACTGGGCTCAGGATTGGTGATGAGATGCAAAGGCTTGTAATGCTCACCTTCAAGAAAAAAAGTGAATACTGCACATTATATCTCAGCTGGAGAATAATTCCTGATTTACCCAGACAATCCCTAAGCTCTCTTTCTCCCATTCACGCTGCTCCCTGTTTCTTCCTCCCTTCTTCAGTTTAAATGAGGTTGTGAACTGGTTTTTTTTAACAGCTCAGGGGATAAATACCCTTCTAGAAAACATTTCAGGGGCCACATGCCTTACAACCACTACACTACACTTGCCAAAAGGCAAGTGAGCAGATTCAGTAGCAAAAGTGGAATGAGAAACATACGGTAAATTTTGTCTTTGCATGGTAGGGTTCCCCCCCCCCCCCGTACATGCACACACAGCCATAAATCCTTCTCCAGCCTCCATCTAGTCAAGCCAGAAGCACTGTCAGACTTTAAGGAAGCATTCTTGCCAGACTAAAAAAGAACATGCAAAAGGGTGGATTCGCAATTGCCAGATAGAGAAATCTGAAAGGCTGCCTTTGTCCCTGCTTTAAGTCACTTTAGTTGGCTAGTACAGCAGGTATAGTGGTGTAGAAAGAAGAAACAAAGTGTAACAAGCCACACAGGTGACTCAAGGCTACTGGGCCTCTGATGGGTCACCAGAATTTGAGTAAGAGTGCTTTAGTCTAGACAATAGACAATTGCTGTGCCTGGATATTGCTGGTATGTCCGCTCACCTTTTCTGGTGGGTGGCATTGCGGCCCTGCATTGATCAAGGTTGCTATACCTACTTCTTTTTAAGTGGAAAGATCAGAAGTTTTTTCTGTGTAGAGGTGACATCTCTCTGCAGAGCCAAATCATCCATGGTGCCCCAGTGGTGTAGCATGGGTTGTCAGCATCTGAGGTTGTGGGAGGGAAATAGATGGAGCACACATATGCATCCAACTGCCTACTGGCATGCACATCACCCACGAGATTGCAGCTGCAGAGATAAGAAGAGTCGTTCCATTGTTTGGAGAGGTCACTTACTGGTTCACATGGAGAAGCCATTTTCAATGGAGCCCAGTGACAGAAGTACTGGGGCAGCACATGTATTGAAATTTTACACACCTAACAATTTTTCTCCTGGGCAACCGCCAGTGGGGTGTCCTGCTCAGACAACAATTTCCACATTCCTTTCCTGCATTTTCTTCTCATCATAGACTGTCAAAGAAGCAGTCCTGTACTGCAAGGAAAATCATCTTCCTTTTCCTGATATTGATGTCTCAGAGTTGGACAAGAGTAAAGAGAGTCCCTATGACTGCTACGTTTTCCAAGGACATGATTCTCCAACTGTCATGCATTTCCCGCTCTTCAATACAGTGAACTGCAAAGGTATATTGTGTGTGGGGATTGCTTAGAAAGGGGCATGCATTTATTATTGTTTTTGATAATTCATTTATTGTCCGACCTTCACTCTAAGGTCCCAGGGCAGGTTATGCATTAGAAAGATCATTACAGAAAATTAAAAACAAATTTCATTGTTTACTGTGGACTAATGATCTCCTTGGATCTGATTGATCCCTGGAAGATAAATCTGGCAACTCTGGCCAAATTGCTACCTTGTGAAATTGGCTCACCCAATAATTGTTATAATTGGTCGCCCTGGGAGGAAGATGCTGGACTAGATAGGCCTTTTGGTCTGATGCAGCAGGAATCTTATGTTCCTATAAAATTGAGGGGGGCAGATTCCATGTTCAAGTTCTACTGAAGTTTTACAAGTTTTTTTGTTTTGTTTTTAAGATAGCTGGGATTAACGTTGGAGTTCTCACTAGCTCCACAGTCAATAGCTCAGCTTTATATAATATAAGCTGGACATGTTCCTGCCCCATCTGTTTATGTAATAGGTGCTTTGAAGAACATGTGTGGTTAAGTGTTATACTAAGTGTTTCCAAGTGAATAGCAAGGCACTTGCTTATGTACATCCTTTTTATTTTAAAGATAAAGTAGCTGAATGGAGAGAACAATATTCCACCCTCAAAGTTTCTTACAAGGAGCAGGAGGTCAAAAACCTCCTAGAAGCAGCAAAAGCAAACGTGAGGAATAACAGAGGAAGAATCCTGCAGGCGATGAAAAGCATGCAGGCTCCTTAACAGCTTTTCATTCCAATTTTGAGTTTGGAGGTTCTGGTCAACATTTTCCTCTTTTCTAAGTGGGAGCTACTCAGCACTACATGATTCTTTGCAGCATGCTTCTAATGTCTCCACTAGGAAACAATATTTTCTAAAGAAATGTTTGCCCCCCCCCCCCCATGGCTATTGTGTTTTGTCATGCATGTTGCCTTTTCCTTCTCAGCTGCTTCACATTTAAAAACACATTCTTCTTTGTATTATAAAGAGTATTCTTTTTTTCCACTTTTCTTAATCCTAACCTTTTCTTTGTAGAAAACATATTATTAAAAATAAAAGTTTTGCAGCAGAATTGATGACAACAGGTCATCAAGGATACAGGGAACATGAATTACAAAAAGACATTTATAACATACAAAAACTTTTCTGATGTTTTTAAAAGCATACAGAGAGTGGGTTTTAAAAATGGACTTTAAAATTAAAAAGTAATTTGCTTTATGTAATTTAATACTTTTCACTCAGTTGTCATGGGAAGGAAAGTAGATATTATCTTGTTGAAGTATTTTCTGTTAAGTATATTTTTCTGTTTTAAGTACTAATAAGAATTTGCTGATTAATTTCTTCATATTGCACCAGGTGAACAAAAATTGTGTACCATATCCATAATAAACAGAAGGAATGAAGAATTCTTGTTCATTGCAATTTTGTGTGTGCTCGTGATGAGACTAGTCAAAGTCTGTTTTGGTTTAAAGTCTGATCCAAATCCACTTCGTTGGTCTCCTAACTGGAATCTCCAAATGACCTATTTCTTGAATATTCATGTTTGTTTCCACAGAGCTTATACAGAAGTTTGATTATACCAAAATACAGAATTTTTCAATTTGAATTTTAAAACTCCAACTTTCAATAAGCGAATATCTATTGCTGTCTTGTTTCTCCCACCAGCAGTGGTATGTACAACCTGTGGCTAAAGGATCATGTATCAGTTCTGCCATTTGTATTGATGTAAACCTCAAGAATGTATTTTTTATAGCTAACTATTTAGCTCTATCCCCAGTATATTTTATCTGATTGCAATGGATAGTGGTTAATGCAAATAAAGTTTCTAATCCACACAATCTGTTGCTGAGCTGATGCAAAAACAATGCAAAGGAACCCTGATTTTTGGTACAATTCAATAGGCAACTATCTCATGATTGACCACAGGATGGCAGCAAAATCATCACCCATGGCTTCCACAGTGAATAGTACTACAGCGTTCTTGCTAAATTGACAGTTCCTTCTCATTTTTCATTTTTAAACAGCTTCGCCTTCAAAAGCCATATAAACACTTAAGTGAAGTGAGTTTCTATGGTGAGGTCTGCCAGGATGAGCAGCTGAGGAGATAGCAGATCTCTGGATCAGCCAGCTGATTCCTGGTTCAGTGGGGTTCAACTAGGGTTAAGTTCCCAACCCTGGCTCAGCCACAGGTACTCTGCTTGCTCATTCGGACTTAGCTGGCTGAGCCAATGCTGGTGTAAATCCCCCAAAGGGTGGGGGTGGGGGAGAGACCAGAGAGTGGGGATTTGGGCTGGATCTTAGGCCCATTTGGCTCATTCACATTACCTGGCAAACAATCTTAAATAATAGTTTTCCCTCTGTCAAGCAGAGCAGCAGCAACAGCCCTATTGGGTTTGGATCTGTAACTTTATGCTGACTTAATTTACACCTGCCTGCCTTGCACCAGTTTCTTAGAAGTCTCCTCACAATCAGAAATTCTGTCTGTTATGACAACTGAAGGCAAGGGGGATTTGGGGGCTAACAGGGAGAGATGATCAAATCACCTCATATTTCTGGAATCAGTGCTATTTTTCTAGAAAAAGAGGTGCCGGAACTCATCATGAACACCTCCTTTGTTCTCTTAGAATGGCAATGGTGCCCACATGAGAGGTGCTGGAACTGAGTCCCAGTGAGTTCTGGCTGGGAGGGTGGGGAAGCCCTACCTGGAATCATAAGTTGGAATTAACAAAACTATTTTCTCGTCCCTCTTTGAAAAGAGTTCCAAAACCCAGTTTCAAATCTTAAAGTGGGGAGGGGAGTCACAAGTGCTAAGATTTAGTTTCCCAAAGACCACTAGCTGAACTCCTGGTGGTAGTTAATTTTGAACCATAAATTTATCTTAAACATATCCATACAAAACATTTCAAAAAGAATGGACAGAATACCCAATGTTTGTTTGTTTTTTAATCAGTTTCTATTCAACCCATGCTGTACCCAACATTTATGAAGAACCCTTCTCATTGATTCCTTGACCTCTTGGTTCCTCAGACTGTAGATGAGAGGGTTCACCAAAGGTGTAAGAATAGTGTAACCCATAGAAAAGACTTTGTTCAAATCTACCAGTTCATTGGTTTCTGGCAACATGTACACAATTATGAGTGTCCCATAAAAAATGGTCACAACAGTGAGGTGAGAAGAACATGTCGAGAAGGTCTTTTGTCTTCCTGCAACAGATGAAATTCTCACAATTTTAGAAATGATGCAGATATAAGAAGTCAATGTTAGAAGAAAAGGAGGAAGAGTGAATGCAGAACACAGAAGGAATATTAGTGTAAAAATAAGTTGTGCATTACTGCAGGAGAGTTTTAGAATTGTATAAGAGTCACAGAAGAAATGGTTGAGTATATTGGGGCCACAGAAAGTTAATTGTGACATAAACAATGTTACTATGGCACTGGCAAGAAAGCCATTGAACCAAGATCCACAAGCCAGATGTCGACAGACCGTGCTATTCATAAGTGCTGCATATTGCAAGGGTTTGCATATTGCTAAGTAACGGTCATAAGACATTGCAGAGAGAAGATAGCATTCAGTGCCAGCCAAGCCGCCAAAGAAGAAATATTGTATGATGCAACCCTTAAAAGGAATGATTTTATTGCCAGAAAGGAAACTGGCCAGCATCCTGGGCAGGATGGTTGAACTATAGCAAACCTCTAGGCATGACAAGTTCCCTAAGAAGAAATACATGGGGGTGTGAAGATGTCGATCAGCTACAACCAGTACAATGATGAGAATGTTTCCAGCCATGGTCACAATGTAGATGAAAAGGAAGAACAGGAAGAGGGGAATCTGCAGATCCCAGAGATCTCCAAATCCAAGAAGAATAAATTCTGCAATCTCTGTTTGGTTTTTCATTTCCATATCTCTCATAATATTACCTAGGGAAACAGTAAGTGCAAAGAGAATTCAAAAATAATTACAAACCTATATGCTTAAAGTAGTTGCACTTAGTTGCCACTGAAATAAATGGGACTAAAGGTAAGCCTTGTCTAAGTTGTTCCAATGATTTCAGTAGGACCTTAGTTGAACCAAGTCAGGATCCAATCAATTCTTTGCCCCCATTTCATTCATTTCAAATACAGAGAGAAGTTATGAACTATCATTTTCAGATAGTTTAGATGTATTGCTCCACATCATCACAGTGTTGTTGATGGTCTAAGAATTTCATATAATTAATATTTGATGGACTCATTAGAGTAAGTGTGATTGTGCTCTGAATATATTTCACCCAAGCCACTGTTTCTGCAGCATTCCTGCAATGTTTACTTACAGCAGACATAGAAATGATTGACATCATGGTGAACGCGGACAGACAAATATCTACTGCACTCTGCCAGGTCTCTGAAAAAGCCTTTAGTTGTGCAGTCTCATGCATGCTGTATATCAGAAAAGAATTGATAGGCTGACATTTGTATTCTTCCTCTCCCATAAACAAACAAACAAAAACAAATGAAACCCTTTATGTCTGTGGAAGATGCCATAAATTAAATTAAATATGTTTAGGAACTAATGGCTGGTCTCTCTCTGCCTTTTTCTCCTATACACGTTATTCCCACTGCCCAGAGGTTTATGGGCCTCTGCAGCTGATGTTATTGCCTGGCTTTCACTCTTTCCTTCCTATATACTATACCATCTGTATTAAAGCTATACATCATGCATAAGATGCCTCCATCTTGGTAGCCCCCTTTAACATGGGTTGAATCCTGAGAAGCTTAATCAGTCTGGGGAAAAATTTCTGGATCCAACCGTAATAATATTAAAATACTAATACTAGCACTACCAATAATTTATTTATACCCCACCTATCTGGCTGGGTTTCCACAGCCACTCTGGGTGGCTTCCAGCAAAACACAAAAACACAATACAATATCAAATATTAAAAAACTCCCAATGCAGGGCTGCCTTCAAATGTCTCCTAAAAGTTGTGTAGTTCTGTATCTCCTTGACATCTGATAGGAGGGCATTCCACAGGGAGGGCATCACTGCTGAGAAGACCCTCTGCCTGGTTCCCTGTAACTTCACTTCCCATAGTGAAGGAATCACCAGAAGACCCTTAGAGGTGGACCTCAGCTATTTGAATATCTGATGCACCTTACGATTTGAAGATCTGAAGCTCCATTATCCAGGCAAGACATGCCTTTCTTCTCTGCTCTGGGTCATTATATAAAACATTCACTGAAATAGGAAAACCTTTACCTTAAACAGGTCTACTGATGTATTTTTATTCCTCCACTAAAAGGGAGTGAGCAAGCAATGCCAACTGTCTTCCTTTCCCATGCACATCTCTGATGTCACCTCATTCAACCAAATATGATGTTATGGACTTCTGTTGTCCTGATACTGTTCTTATCCTCAGCTAACTTCCCATTGCTTCATTTATTGTTGCACTAATTCCCATCTGGATTAATTACTTGTCCTCTCATGAGAAACAGTCTGTTCTTTTAGCAGATCAGTAAAAAGGGTCTTTTAATACTGCAGTGGGTAGAATACTGCTGAGAGAAAGTCGGTGAGAAACTAGTTTCCAAGGATTGCTATTTCCAGTGTACCTAGAACTGTCAATTCTATCATACTGTAGCTGTAATGATCTCAGGCAGACAAGCAAGCCCCAATAAGAAGTAATGACTCTCCGGCAGTTTTATGCACGTTTATTTACAAAAACAACACATCCAGAGCACAGCTTCTCGCCTTTTCGCATTCATGATAGTTGGTCAGTCTGAACTCTGCCGCTTCCATAGCAGGAAGGAAGCCAAATTTCTGCCCTTCCCCTATTGCCCTTCTGTTGCCATCTGATCTTATCCAGTCTCCTAGAAAAGGGGCTGAGAGGCTGGCCTTGCCCCTCCCAACTTTCACCTGACACAGTCTCAGTCCTCTGCTTATCTGCTGATTGCCTAGCAACGCTCTGTCTGCCTCCCAACTCTCCCACTTCATGACAGCTAACAGTGTCTTCTTCGGGAAGGGGGGTTGAATTGCCCCTTCTTGGCTCTGTCAGCCAGCTCTCATCTGCAGAGTCTTTCTCTCACTTAGCTCAATTTCTGAGTCTGACTCCTCCCCTGTGCTCTGGTGACAACATTCCTGACAATAGCAGTATTTCAAGTGCAAGGGAGAAAGCGAGTGTGAGGAAAAGAATAAGGAAGAAAAAGGATATGGCCATTGTGGGAAACCTTTTCACTATGAATGGTCATTAATGCAGTGGGAAACTCAATAGGACACAACACAGCTGATGGTATGGGAAGCCAGAGCTGAAGGTGGATGGAGTTAGAGCCAAAAGTGGTTGCTCTCTCTAGGATTGCAGGACTGTATGGATCTCTCTTTTCACCCCATATCTTCAAGCAGCATAGGCTGATGGCTGCAAATGTACATTGAATAGTGAGTTCTCGTTCCCAGAAAGTTTCCCGGTCATGTTGAAAATGTAGGGAGAGGTGGATGTGCCATTCCCAGAGGTCTCCAAATCCAAGAAAGATGAATACTGTTTGGTTTTTCATTTTTTGTTCACAGTTGTGTTATTTAGGGGACTAGTGGCAACAGGGGTAAGATGGATCCTTTACCCTTCTGTCTTTTCCTCTACACATGAGGAAAAGCTGCTTGAGGATACTTGGTGGATGGGCTAAGTCTTACCTCCCTGGTGGAATAAGAGAGTGCTAAGCAGCATGTTCTGGGCTGCTGATGGAACATTTTTTTCTTTAATATTCATGACATGCAAAGCTGCATGTGATTTGTGGGGGGGTGGTTTGTAATGATGGCTTGTAGTCTGGACTTCTTACATGGTTCATTTCTATGGATCGTTGCATTAGTGTAGCTGACATAAGTTTAATAAGTAACTTATGAACTATTTGTAAGCCTGGTACATCTCCTATCTCATACATTACTTGAAAGAGGTACTAACATTCTGATCGTAAGAGTTGCAGAAAAGATCAGAGCACTAATCTTTGTATTTACCAGGAAGATTCAGTTATGCATTCCTGCAAGCTGAACCGGACTTCAAAAAGCAGCACATATGTATCCTTTCTTTCTTTCCTATCCTTTCCCAATTGTCTTATGCTTTCTAGACATTGGTCCAATCAGTTTTGCCTTTGCCCTGCCACTTTCCCCCTGAAAACCTACTCTTTAGCGCTAAATCGGAACAAACAGCAATCCACAGAAAACCTAAATTGCCATTTGTTCCAATTCAGTGGTGGGGCAAATGGAGGTGTGGATGAGCCCTGAGTCCTGTATGCCATATAGGACTTAGAAGTCTTTGTATATGCATATTACTCACTGACTCCATCTCTCCAAGTCTCATTTGGAAGGGTTGGGAGCAACAAGTGATTGTGTTTGTATGAGGGCAGTTGAAACCTTAGTCCTATTTGTAGGACACAGAACTAACATCTATTTCAAATTCTGCTAGACTGACAAATTCATCTCAAAATTTAAAGGAAGTGAGAAATCTTTTATCATCCTTTAGGGCAGGGGAAGGGAATTCATGACCTACCAGCCACATGCAGCCCACCAATTCCCAGGAGTTACGCCCACATTACCCAATTGCTCATGGACACTGTTCCCATATGGTGAATAGAAGCAGGCGCTCTGGGTTCCACCCAACATTGGGTGGGGGCCAGGCAGCCTGTATGTGATGTCACACAACGGGAGGAGGCCCACACAATAGTTATGCACTGTACAGTATGGCACAGTATGCTCAAAGGCTTACCTGGGAGTAAACCCCATTAGTAGACATGCATATCCTCCAACATGTCCAGGCCAGAAACTGGGCTGTGTGTCTTCTGTGCAGTGCTCCTGGGCAAGTGATGTGACCCATGTGAAACCGTAACCCCCAAAAAACACTTTTGTGGGGTGAGATCTCTGTGGGCAAAATGGCCACTGCGCTTTTGCACAAAAAATGGTATGTTCTGGTTTTTCTGGGACAGTTGATGGTATGGACATAGTTAAGATTCAGGCAGATGGAGGCTTCACCCCAACCCCACAGAGTCCTTGAAGGGATGAAGCATATCTGCTTTAAGAGCCAATATGAAAGGAAACAATGATGATATTATTATGTAAAGACTAGGACTGTGCACAGCACCCTTAGCTCCAATCTAGGAGACATCAGATTGTCCCACTGTTAGGGTGCCGTTACTGAAATTACTGGGATTTCAGTGGTGGAATTGATTGGATTTTCCAAAAAAAGTGGCTCAGCCACTTTGGGAATTTTATAGAGATATATATAAAGAGAGAGAGATAGAGATAGAGATAGAGATAGAGAGAGAGAGAGAGAGAGAGAGAGATACAGTGGTACCTCAGGTTAAGTACTTAATTTGTTCCGGAGGTCTGTTCTTAATCTGAAACTGTTCTTAACCTGAAGCACCACTTTAGCTAAAGGTGCCTCCTGCTGCCGCCGCGCCGCCGGAGCACGATTTCTGTTCTCATCCTGAAGCAAAGTTCTTAACCTGAAGCACTATTTCTGGGTTAGCAGAGTCTGTAACCTGAAGCGTATGTAACCTGAAGCGTATGTAACCCGAGGTACCACTGTATATATATATAGAAAAATCTCAACAATTGTGTCTGGATTTTCACTTCTTGAAATATGGCAACCCTACCCACCGTGTGGGTCAATCTGAGGACCATCACTCCTCCCCCTCAGTTTCCATTCCTGAAGAAGTTTGGGAGTGGGGCTCATGTTTAATTAAGGGTTTAAAACTCTAATTAAATATATAGATAAGGTCAATGGAGGAAGATCTTGCATGGGGGTGATGACCCACAAGGAGCAGGGGCAATTCTCTTTACCACCCTCATGCTGATATATCACTCTCTTCTGTCAACAGGTGTTGAGAGGGGAGAGAGATTCTGGGAGTGGGAAATGGCATCAGGTAGTAATGAGACTGCTCCAATATTCCGCATGAAAATAGGGACATTCTATTTGCTTTAGCCCAAAGGAAGTTATTGCAGTTGAAGGGAAAGTGCCATACTCCCCTTGGAAAATCTTGCTTCCTTAAGTGCCTTTCCTTTCCCCATATATAAAAGGATCATTATCATAAATGTCTGGGGACACTTTCAACTTCATGATGCAGGATATAAACAATTCTATATAAATAGTCACCTTATTTTGGACTAATGCAGACCTTGGTATCCATGAAACAGAACTCTTTCAAAGAGGAAGAGGGAGGTAAGCAAATCGTTGTTAGAAGAAACTCTAAAGGCGGGGTGGGGGGGAATGGGAGCATTTTTCAAAATGTGAAAATGAAATAGTTATTTCCAGATAAAACTAGCAACATGTTTTTGATAAGGTCAAGAAATAAAGATAGATCCCATTATAGATGGATTCAGCGGAGGGGACACCCTAATTTTAAACACTTATAGCATGTGATCTACCACTTAGAAATATTATCTTATATGACTTGCAAAAAATGTTGTGGTTTATCCTTCCTCCTAAAACAAATGCTCCTGTTCACAATTCCATCTAAACATTCTCTCTAAGCAGGGAATTCCACTATCCACCCCCTATCCATGTTCCATTTTTCTTTTCAAACTGCTGCTGTACATTTCATAGCTATAAATTGTGTCAGTACCTAGCAAGCTGTTTTGTGTTTTTGGAAGAAAATTCTTCAAGAGTTGTTTGTTTGTTTGTTTGTTTGTTTGTTTGTTTAATACCTATTTGTACTCAAGTAACCCTCTGGATTTCTTCAAGCATGCTTCTTTCTTATTTCTCATTGCTCCCATTGGGTTTACAATCCTATTGGTGCCAGAATGTTGTGGAACAGCATCTCCTTTCTGCTCCAGCCATCATGGACAAGGATTAGGGATAATGAAAATTATAGTCAAACAACAGTTCTCCATCACTGAGTGAAACATCTTGCTGAAAATCTGAAGCCTACTTTCTTAAGTATACTTCTTTAACATTTTGCAAGAAACAGTCACATAAACCATTAAAATGGTTACATTAGGTATTGTTCATATAAGAATTCTACTTATTGTGCAGGTAGTTTAGGTGAATGTGAGTCTCTTTCTTTCCTTTTGTTCTTTGAAACAACGAAGACATGAACTGTATTATTCTGTCCCCCCCCCCTCAGATTCAGCGCACATGGCAAAGAAAGTATCGCAAAATCAAACAAGAGTTTTTGAATTCATACTCTTGGGATTTGGGGATCTACCTAAACTACAAGTTCTTCTTTTCCTGCCGTTCTTGGTGATCTACGTGGTGACCATGGCTGGGAACCTTCTCATTGTTGTGTTGGTTGTGACCTATCGACATCTTCACACTCCCATGTACTTCTTCCTGGGAAACCTTTCCTTCTTGGAATGTTGCTATAGTTCAACAATCCTGCCTAAAATGTTGTCAAGCATCCTGGCTGGGGGGGAAAGTATATCTATAAAAGCCTGTTTTTTGCAATTTTTCATCTTTTCTTCTCTGGCTGGAACTGAATGCTATCTCCTAGCCATGATGTCTTATGACAGGTACTTAGCCATTTGTAAACCACTCAATTATGTTGTTCTTATGAATGGCAGAGTGAGCTTCCAATTATCTGTTGTGTCTTGGGCTAGTGGATTTTTTGTTGGCACAATTTTAACTTCATCAGCGTCATGGCTATCTTTTTGCGGCCCCAATGAAATCGATGATTATTTTTGTGATGTTAGCTCTAATGTAAGGTATATTTCTTGTAGTGACACAACTTTCTTTGAACTATCAGCCTTTGTATTTACTTGTGTGTTCACATTACCTCCCTTTCTCCTCACCATATCATCCTATGGCTTCATCATAGCCACCATCCTCAGAATCCCATCCAGAACTGGGAGACAAAAGGCCTTCTCCACCTGTTCCTCTCACCTCACAGTGGTTGCCTTGTATTATGGAACTCTGATGCTTGTCTATATGCTCCCTCGGTCAAAAGACTTAAAACACATGAAGAAAGTCTTCTCTCTCTTCTATACAGTCTTGACCCCCATGATCAATCCCCTCATATATAGCCTGAGAAACACAGAAGTGAAAGAGGCCATGAAAAAGGGTTTCAGAGGGTTTATATTCTACATCACACCATGATATTAATATAAATCTGCACAGCAGATTAAATGACCTGACAATTTACAGTACTCATAAATATACTGAAATATTTATTGTTCCTTCCTTTATGTCTCTGGGGTTTTGAGCCCCTTTCAGAGCATATTTTTGCTTAGAAGTTTGTCATTTTATGGAAGAAGAACATGGACTCTCACAGAGGAAGATTTAGAACAGTGAGACAGGCATTGCAACTATGGTATAGTCAATTGAGCAGAATGGAAGATAAGAGGTGGGGTGCCAGATTTTGGCCTTGCACAGAGTGCCACTGAAATTTGAAAGACCAAAGTCTGTCCCTGACTCTTGTATACTTCTTAGGAATCCTGATGTCATTCTACTAACTTGTCTAAGATGTCTGACCTGTATAAAATAATATGCCTATAAAGTACCACTTTAATACAGTTCTGTACATCTGTATCTGGTATCTGACTTTTGACACTCTTACACTCGCCTATACAAACAAAATCTGGGACATGTGATGTTTGCAGCAGTGAGAGTAAGTATGATACCACTGTCCCCCTCCATGCATGGATTTTTTTCCACAGTATTGTGAGCAGTTTAATTTCCAGCTTTGTAACCTTTAGCAGTGCACATAATGCAGTAAGGATTAGATTTCCTAGTTTTCCATTCGTGTCATTTCTGTAGTAACATATGTACTACAAAGTGAATGCCTTAATGCAACAACATGCTTTTTAAAAAATATCCTGCTCTTATTTTCCAAATAATTTGAAAAGAAATATATGCAGTGTGTGTGCGTGTTCTTTTTAGCAGCCTTGCCTTAGGATTGCAACAGAAGTTACTCCATTAAGAATCAATTGATTGTCCTGTTTTGTTTTTTAAAAATGCAGTTGAGTTTATTCTCTGAATGAATTGTGCTGTGATTATCCTGACCCCCGACCCCAGAACCTTGAGTCCTGGTTCCATCTGGGCTTATTTCTCTCTGCATACCCTCCCAAGAAGTAGATACGTGAAGCAGTAGTCGGTGGCAAAACCAGCATGGCGATTATGACAGCAGAAGACACCTTAGTTTCTTTCCCTCCACCTCCCGCCCTCTCTCACACACGCTCACACTGTAGGTTGGGGGGGGGGGGAGAAAGGGTTCATCAGGCAGACATTCTGCACAAACAAAACACTGCAGATGCAATTATAAAATCATCCAAAAGTGAAGCGTGCCACAGCACAAGGGCTATTTGTTTATGAAATAGAAATGGCTGTGAAGTGAAATGGACTCCCTTTCTTTCTAGGATTCCCTAGGAAAAAAAGTTAACAAACCTGGAGAATAATACAAATTACATCCCTAACCCTGTCTGACTGATGATTTCAGAGAAATGCACTTATTTGCAGTTTAATATTGAATATATCAAAGTGCAAGCCTGTGAACTTTGATGTGAAACCTGACCTCACCATTGAAACCTGCAGTGGTGTCGTTAACCTATCTTCTTTCTTTCTCTATTTCAATACATCCATTTCGTAATTTGGTATTTGTCCATCTCTGTACACAACACTAACTTCAGAGATACATCTCCCTTCACTGACTACTCTGCATTTAGACATCCTTTTATTTGTGCATTCATGTTGTTTTCTGCTCATGATCACATTGGGGCAGTTATATGTAATACTCAAATCTGCAGTTATATTCAACACTGGTTTGGGCTAGATATAAATGCCTTGTTTCGAATCCATTTATTTCCCATAGCCTTCTGAAAAAATCCTGTAACTTTTCATAGCATGTGTGTTCCAGGGCAGGGTTTATTTATTTTTGTCCCACTTTTGTTGCATTATAGTGCAAAAGTGCCCCTCCAGAACATCAATAGTACACTAGCACTGGGGAAGAATGACTAATAAAGAAAAATGATATGTGTACAGCCCATTGTAAATCCACAAAGACCACACTAATATTAAATCAATGCCATGTTGCCAATATACCTGCAAAAAACAAACATCCAAGAGCATGGAGAGGCTCTGTGGAAATTCACCAGCAATGGAACACTTCCTGAACTTTCCATCATGTCACCCTCTCCCTTCTTCCTGTATTTACTATTCTATAACAATAGGAGAGTACCACTTCTAGGCCTAAAAAGAACCCTAAACCTTATTACAGTGGTGCCCCGCAAGACGAATGCCTCGCAAGACAAAAAACTCGCTAGACGAAAGGGTTTTGCATTTTTTGAGCTGCTTCGCAAGACGAATTTCCCTATGGGCTTGCTTCACAAGACGAAAACGTCTTGCAAGTTTGTTTCCTTTTTCTTAAAACCATTAATACCCAGGGTGCATTGCTTGAAGAGGTGCAGTTGCGACTTGACTTCAAGGAGCAACTCATAGCACACGGTGTGATAGCCTTTTTTGAGGTTTTTGAAGACTTTGGTGATTTTTGAAGCTTTTCCAAAACTTCTTTTGCAGCCATTTGGTAAGTTAAACTTTTAAAACTTTTTTGGGGGTTTTTGGATTTTGGGTTGGGGTGTTTGGAATTCAAGGACTTGGTTCTGGGTTTGAATTTCTGTGTGGTGGGTGGCTGGGTGCTTTTGAATTTTTTGGATGCGAAGCTCTGATTTTTTGGGGGGGGAGTTGGAAAGGTAGGAGCTGTGCTGCCATGGGACCCAAGAAGACTGCTGCTGCAGAGGCCGGCGAGGTGAAGAAGGTGAAGGTTACGCTGGAAATGAAGAAGGAGATCATCCGGAAGCACGACGGTGGAATGCGTGTGACAGACCTCGCCAGGGAGTACGGGAGGAATCCATCGACCATCGGGACCATCCTGAAGATGAGGGAGAAGATCCTTGCGACTGATGCAGCCAAGGGAGTCACCAGGATCGTGAAGAACCGCCCAGCTGTTCTGGAGGAGGTGGAGAAGTTGCTGCTCATCTGGTTAGAAGAGAAGCAGCGTGCAGGGGACACAGTGACTGAGGCCGTCATTTGTGAGAAGGCCAAGGCCTTGCACGCAGACCTCGTCCGGGAACAGCCAGGAACCTCAGGCGAGCCAAAAGTCTTCAAGGCAAGCAGAGGCTGGTTTGACCGGTTCAAGACAAGATCTGGAATCCACAGCGTGGTCAGGCATGGAGAGGCTGCCAGTTCTGATGTTTCTGCGGCTGAAGACTTTGCAGCGGAGTTCCTGGAGGTTGTGAAGACGGAGGGCTACGTTCCACAGCAGGTCTTCAACTGCGATGAGACTGGGCTGTTTTGGAAGAGGATGCCCAAAAGGACTTTCATCACACAGGAGGAGGCCAAGTTGCCTGGCCACAAGCCCATGAAGGACCGTCTGACCCTGCTCTTCTGTGCCAATGCAAGCAGCGACCTGAAGATCAAGCCCCTGCTGGTGTACCACTCGGAGAACCCACGGGCCTTCAAGAAACACAAGGTCGACAAGGAGCAGCTGAGTGTCATGTGGCGATCCAACAGTAAGGCTTGGGTGTGCTGTTTGTGGACTGGGTCAATCTTGCTTTTGGCCCTGCTGTCAAACAGTACCTGCTGGACAACGACCTGCCGCTGAAGGCTTTGCTTCTGATGGACAATGCTCCTGCTCGTCCTAAAGGCCTTGAGGAGGACTTGTTGGAGGAGTTCAGCTTCATCAGCATCATGTTCCTGCCGCCTAACACCACGCCACTGCTCCAGCCGATGGATCAGCAGGTCATCGCCAATTTCAAAAAACTCTACACCAAGGAGCTTTTCAGGCGATACTTCGAGGTGACTGATTGCACCACCATCACCCTGCGGGAATTCTGGAAGGACCACTTCGACATTGTCACCTGCTTGAAGATGATCACCACGGCCTGGAACGGGATCAGCCAGAGAAATTTGAATTGCGCTTGGCGCAGCCTGTGGCCGGACTGTGTGGCACCAAGTGACTCTGATGCACCAGAGTCAACAGTGGTGCAGGACATTGTTGCCTTGGGGAGGACCATGGGCCTGGAGGTCACAGAGGAGGACATCAGCGAGCTGGTGGAGGAGCACAACCACGAGCTGACCACCCAGGAGCTGGTCGAACTGCAGGCAGAGGCTGCGCAGGAGCAGGCCTCGCTGGAAGAGGAGGAAGCAACTGAGGAACGGCTGTCCTCCAAAGAACTGAGGGACATTTGCCTGAAGTGGAAGGATGTGCAGGCTTTTGCACAGCGGCACCACCCTGACAAGCACGTGGCACATGACCTTGTGAACACTTTTGATGCAAGGGTCATGTCGCCTTTCAGGGAGGTGCTGAAAAGGCGGATGAAGCAGCAGACCATGGACAGGTTCTTCAGCAAGAAGCAAAGAGTGGAAGAGGAACCTTCTTCGAATTGTCCCCCAGAGTCTTAGAAAATGTACTGTACACTTTGTTGATTTTTAAATGTTTTTCTGTCATGTTTAGAAACTTAATTTATTGTTCCTTCAATTTTTGAAATGCTCTTTACAGTATGTGTGACTTTAAAGAGCACTTAATAAACTCTTGTTGTACCAAATTTGGCTTTGTTTGGACTTTTTTTTGACCATAGGAACGCATTAATTGAATTTCAATGCATTCCTATGGGATTTCGTGCATCGGAAGATGAAAAATTCGCTAGACGAAAAAACTCGCGGAACGAATTAATTTCGTCTTGCGAAGCACCACTGTACTACAGCTGTGCACTACATTTGGCTGAAGTCTGCATCCTGACCACATTGGGCAATATATTTTTTTGGGGGGGAGGGGGAGGTGAATCTGGACTAGGGCTGAATCAGATCAAGACTGTCCTGGGCTGTCAGGGTAAGGGGGGGGGGGAAGGCTGCAGCAGTCTGCTCCACAGCTGCTGAGTGGAGGATTAAACTCTGTGGACTTCAGGGTTTTGCTTCTCAAGGTAAATCAGGGGAAGTCTATTGGAAAGCAACACTTGAAAAGACTGAAGGAGGGACAGGAAACACTACTTCCTCTCCTGAGCAAGAGCAGGGGGTGTTTCATGCTGTGGGTGCTGCTTTGCAAAAGCCTTCCCTGCAGCCAGGCCCTGCTCTCAGCTGGGATAGATGAAGGATATGTTGCATCTCTCGACTGTATGTGTAATTAGGGCTTTAAAACCCTCACTAAGCATTAGCCACACCATAGTTGTCTCCAGGGACATATCTGGGGTTGGGCTGATGGTCCCTGGTTTGGCTCTTGCTGGGTCAACACATTCTGTGGTCCAGTGTTAGACTGGGGAGCTGTGCACAGCTCTGTTTGCTACTGAAACATGCAATGAGGACACAGTCACAAGAACACTCTCCCCTCCTGCAGGTTCCAGCAACTGATATTCAGAAGCATTGCTGTCTCCAGCTGTGGCGGTGAGGCATAGCCATCATGTCTGGTAGCCTCAATAGCCTTTTCCTCCTTGAATTTGTCTAATCCTCTTTTCAGCCATCCAAGCTGGTGGTCTTATCCCTGCCTCCTGTGAGAACAAGTTATATGCATGATAAAGAGAAATCAGATATGGAACCTGAAATTAAGTGGAACCATCTTTTTCAACAACAATAATAATAATTGTCCTTGGGTCTCCCCTATGTGCTCATATCCCAAAGGAAGTGGTTGAGGGAAAAGGGCTCTACTCCCCTTGGAAAAACTTGCTTCTTTAAATGCATTTCTTCTACCCACAAGTAAAAGGCTCATTATCATAAATGTCTGGGGACACTTTCAACTTCATGATGTGGATTAATGTAGGCCTTGGCATCTGTAAAACAAAAACAGAACTCTTTTGATGGGTCAGAGAGAGGTAGGAAAATTTCTGTTAGAAGAAACTCTAAATGCTGGAGGGGGGGAGATGAAGCAGGAACACATATTTCAAAGCCTTTTTGCAGATTGATATAAAATAGCACTTTTTAAAAACAGTGGAAAACTTTACTTTGATAAGATAAAGCAAAATAGATCCCATTACAGATAGATCTAAGCAAAATATGAAGCCATCCTTGTGAATCCAAAACCACCCTTGTGAATATGCAGTTATTGTTAGTAAGGAAACTTTTTTTCTTTACCAATGGGACTGCAGTGTGTTTTATGTATTTTTCTTTTCTAAGCAACATTAGTTGTGTGAAGTGTGAATGAGATGTGTGAATAAGACATAATAGTAATAGTAGTAGTAGTAGTAGTAGTAGTAGTAGTAATGTCTGACTATAGAAATGGTCAAATAAAAAACCTATTCATTATATAGGCAAGTTACTTAAATGTGAGACTCTTTTAAGTTCACTTTAAAACAGTGAAGCCATTAAGTTTACTCTCTGTGCTACTTTCTCCAGATGCAGCACACATGGCAAAGAAAGTATGGGAAAATCAAACAACTATTTCTGAATTCATACTCTTGGGATTTGGAGATCAACTTAAACTACAAATTCTTTTCTTCCTGCTCTTCTTATTGTGTTATTTGGTGACCATGGCTGGGAACCTTCTCATTGTTGCACTGGTTGTGACTGATCGACATCTTCACACCCCCATGTACTTCTTCCTAGGGAACCTCTCCTTCTTGGAATCTTGCAGCAGCTCAACCATCCTGCCTAAAATGTTGTCATGCATGCTGACTGGGGGGGAAAGTATATCTGTCCAAGCCTGCTTCTTGCAGTTTTTTGTCTTTTCTTGCCTGGGTGGTGCTGAATGCTACCTTCTTGCTATGATGTCTTATGACAGGTACTTGGCAATTTGTAAGCCACTCCACTATGCTACTCTAATGAATGGCAGAGTGAGCCTCCAGTTATCCGTTGTGTCTTGGGCGAGTGGAGTTTTGGTTAGCACAAGCTTAACCTTATCACTCTCATGGTTATCCTTTTGTGGTCCCAAGGAAATTGATGATTATTTTTGTGATGTTAGCTCTAGCATACGACATATTTCTTGTAGTGACACTCATTTATTTGAACTATCAGGTTTCATATTTACCTGTATTTTCACCTTACCTCCCTTCCTCCTCACCCTAACCTCCTATATTTCCATCATAGCCACAATCCTCAGAATCCCATCCACCACTGGAAGGACAAAGGCCTTCTCCACCTGTTCCTCTCACCTCACAGTGGTTGCCTTGTATTATGGAAGTCTGATGCTTGTCTATATGCTCCCTCGGTCAAAGGATTTAATACATATGAAGAAAGTCTTCTCTCTCTTCTACACAGTCTTCACCCCCATGATCAATCCCCTCATATACAGCCTGAGAAACGTGGAAGTGAAGAAGTCCCTGAAAATGGGCTTCAGGAAGGTTCTATTCTACATTACAGCGTGACACTGACACACACACACACACACACACACACTTCACGCATATGCTCACTAAATTAAATTATGAGACAATTATGAGAATTATTTATTGCTCTTTCCCAATTGTTTTACACATAACGTATTCCTTTATCGAATGGATTTTTGCTTAGGAAATGGATATATAATGGCTAGGGATTCTTAGGGGAAAGGATTTAAAATAAAACTGCCAGAATCATAATGCCTTTACACAAATCAAAAGTGTGACTGCATTTGGAATATGATGCATAGTTCTGGTGGCCTCGCCTTGCAAAAGGTATTGTAGAGTTGGAAACGGTTCAGAAAAATGGGCAAGCAAAATGATCAAGGGGCTGGATCAACTCCCCTATTAAGAATGGTTGAAGCATTTGGGAGTGTTTAGTTTTGATAAAAGGTAAGAGGTGACATGATAGACATTTATAAAATTATGCATAACATGGAGAAAGTGGATAGATAATTTGTTTTTTATCCCCCACTCGTAACACTAGAACTCATTGCCATCCAATAAAGTTGAATGTTGGAAGACTTAGGATAGATAAAATAGAGTGCTTCTTTGGTCAACCCCTAGTTAAACTATGGAACTCATTCCTGCAGGAGGCAGTGATGGTTATCAGCTTGGATGGCTATAGAAGAGGACTGAACAAATTCATGGAGGACAAGGCTTTCAACGTCTATGCTCTATCTCCATGGCAGGAGACATTATGCTTCTGAACACCAGTTGCTGGAAACTGCAGGAGCGGCGAGAGCTGTTGAACTTGGGTCTGCTTGTGGGTTTCCCACAGGCATCTGATTAGATGGGCTAGATGGACCGCTGGCATGATCTCACAGGCTCTTCTTATGAACAAAGTAGACACATGACAATTAATATACCTGAGATAGTCATGTTTCCAACTTTGAGGTTTTGAAGAGGAAAGGTTTGTGTGTGTGTGTGTGTGTTCTGTAATAAAAGGTGTCTGTCTAAGTCCTGGTGTTTTCTGTATGTATTCTGTATTTTCTAGCAACTCTAAGAAGCAGTATCAACTTTCATTAGTTTCTCACTTTTAATTCCACATTAGCTTTTCTCTTAACTCTATATAGGTGGGCAGGCCAATGAACTGAAGCTTTTCTTTATCGTGAGATTCAACAACACTCAGTTCCAAGCTCCAGACTAAAAACAATTAGTCTTGTGAAACGATGGTTATTTTGCTATCGTCTAATGGCCCTTTACAAATGTTATGATGACTACATGTAATGGTTAATCACCCATTATCATTTATTCCATCACATGCATTTAGCATAATTTCTGGAACAACCTATATTCATTAGATTTAGGCTCCATAAGTGTGACAAGTGCCCAGCTGTGCA
Organism: Podarcis pityusensis; assembly: GCF_964106645.2. Classification (NCBI taxonomy): domain Eukaryota; kingdom Metazoa; phylum Chordata; class Lepidosauria; order Squamata; family Lacertidae; genus Podarcis; species Podarcis pityusensis. The sequence continues at coordinate 28,470,827 of NC_138038.1, forward strand.
AATGGACCAATGCACAAACACATTATACTTGTTGGGCTTTTGTTCAGAAGCTACATTGAATGCAGTGGGTGCAAAAATCCCCACCCCACCCCCGCCCCATATGTCAATTTTAACATGTGTGGCAGAAATATGTCACCAAGTTCCTTTCTTTTGACAGGGCATTTTAAAGCTGCAGAACAAGTATTTTAATAGTATTGTCTACTGTGCTATAAGATATTTTTGTCCACGCTCAGAAGGAAAATGAAATGTACTTTTAATCCAATATACAGTATATTTGTCAGCATTAACCTTGGGTATTTAAGTGGATTTCATTGAAAAGAGTAAAGATATATGAGTATAATTAATAAATGGGCAGAATTAATTGAAATACACAAACAAGAACTGAATTATAACCATCCATTTCAAACTTGTCTTTGTGACATCATCATAATCATCATCATTATTTATACTCCACCCATCTGGCTGGGTTTCCCCAGCCACTCTGGGTGGCTTACAGTATATATAAAACATAGTGTAAAACATCAAACATTAAAAACTTCCCAATACAGGGCTGCCCTTGTATGACTTCTACAAGTTATGTAGTTATTTCCTTGACATCTGAAGGGGAAGGGTGCCACCAGCAGTGGAGCAAGCAGATCGGGTGCCTGGGGCAGCGTGTGTGCCCAGGGGCGGAGCCAGCCACCCACAGGGTGGGCGAGCTGGGGCAGGATGCTCCACGGGGCCTCCGAGGAGTCTGCCTGCCTCCTCCCACTCAGCCACCCTACAGCTAGGGAGGGAGGCACTGGGTGGACTGTATGGGGCAGCACAGAGCCTGCTGGCACCCAAGCTACCGAGTCACTCCCAGGAGAGACACGTGGCTCAGGCGCACTGCAGGCCTCGCAGTGAGTGCCGCCCGGCATTTTGTCACCCCTCTCAGTGGTGACACCCAGGGCGGCCCACCTCCACTGCACCCACCTTCCTCCACCCCTGGGTGCCACTAATGAGAATCATGGGGGTTTCTGTTGTCGAGGTAACATGGGTTTACTCTTCTCTGAAACTCTTGATTCCTTTTGTTCCTTTGCTTAATCCATGCATTAATATCACTTGTTATCAGAACTGCCAAGGGACTTTTTCTACCTTGCTGGGTAGATTATAAATAATAATTCTATAGAGATCATCTCATTATGGACTGATGAATTTGCAAGCAACAAGGCAGGACTATTTGAAAGAAGCAGCAGGGTAAGAAGGTTTCTAATAGAGGGATACAGAGAGGACATAGAGTAAGTGATTCAAAAATTTTGTGCAATCCCAGAATGCAATGGCTGTTTTCTAGGATGGTCATCATGCCGTATACCTGTAAGATCTTATAACTAAATAAGTTAGAGGACTCAACTGAAAAGTTGATATTAAGTGGATTTTCTTTTTGCTATGAATGCTTTTTGCCTTAGTTATCTGTCACAAAAAGGGGGGAGATTACATGAACACATTATATGTAAATAGATTAAAAAATTACTTTGCAATGTGCATTGTTTAGAAAGACATTGATGTGTAATTCCCAGTGTTCTGATAGGCGCCTCATCGCTTTGCTTTTTTCTAAAGTGTTTGTTGATTTTGTGTAAGTTTTTGTGGCTAGATGCCACCTGCATGCAATAAAGCTGCAATTCTAACCATGTTAACTCTAAAGTATATGGGCCTTAGTCTCAGGTAAGTGGGTGTGGATTGTGGCCTTAATTTTCTTTCTACTTTCCATTAAAAACCAATAGAATGCATAATTAATTATCATTGTTTTAAACCACTTTTGTTACCTATAGACTTTATCTTGGCTCCTCGGTTAAAGTCTAAGACTGCATTCATTTAGAGCCCATCACCCCCTCAAAACACAAAAACTGGAAACTGCTTGTCAAGGGTGCTGGGAATTGTAGCTGTGTTCCGAGGATTCCTTTGAGTGTTTGTGCTTCAAAAATATCATATTTTTTCACCACATGCAATAAACATAATTTAAAATGCAGTAAGCAACTATAGCAGTTGGCCTGTCATTTCTTAGGAAATGGTACAACAGCGACTTAAAGTCAGAAATAATAAGAACAAATCCATGATGTATATTAAAGTATCTAGTCCAATAAGTCTCTCCAGATGTTTCCATGGGTCTGCGTGTACTTTAAATATATGCAGTGTATGCAGCCCTCACACTATCTAAATGTTGCAAACAAGAAATTAACACAATCAATAAGTCAAAACACAAATTTGTCATACTCATTATGCAGAAAAGTAGAGATTAACTCAAAGCCAGTTGGAGAACAGCCAAACATTTTCTACTCAACCCTAAGAAAGGTGGCTGCATATGAAAGGCTAGCTGGGAGGGATGCTGTGGTAGCCTGAAATAAGCTATGTGGTGACAGGCATTTTAAAGGCATTCATCCTGGCCTTCCCTATTGGTCAAGTTTCCAGAGCGTCAGGAGGCTAGCTCCATGTGTTCCCATCTTCCTTTGCCCAAAATGAGGCGAGGAAGTGCAAAACCACTTCCACTAAAAGGATGAGTGAACAGTGTTGTGGAGAGTTTCCTCTGGTTTAAAATGTTGATTTGCAAGACAACACACCAACTTGCAGTTGTAAGTGGTGCATTCTGTTTTCTCCAGATGCAGCCCGTGGCAAGCAGAGAGGGACAAAACCAAACAACTGTTTCTGAATTCATACTCTTGGGATTTGGAGATCTCCTCAACCTGCAGGTTGTTCTCTTCATGCTCTTCTTAACGATCTACTTGGCCACCATGGCTGGGAATCTCCTCATTGTTTTTTTGGTTATGGCTGCCCAACATCTCCACACTCCCATGTACTTCTTCCTAGGGAACCTCTCCTTTCTTGAATCCTGCTACAGCTCAACAATTCTGCCCAAGATGTTGACTGTACTTCTGACCGGTGAAAGAACTATATCTATAAAAGCCTGCTTCACACAATTTTTTATATTTTCTTGCTTGGGAGGTTCTGAATGCTACCTCTTGTCTGTGATGTCTTATGACAGGTACTTAGCAGTGTGCAGACCATTACATTATGCCACTCTCATGAACAGTAGGCTGTGCCTACAGTTGGCAGCTGGATCTTGGGTAAGTGGACTCGTGGTTGGCACAAGCATAACTGTTAGGGTATCACAGTTATCCTTCTGTGGCCCCAACATCATTGATCATTACTTCTGTGATGTCATACCAGACATAAAACAGATTTCTTGCACTGACACATACTTAGTAGAATTGTCTGCCTTCATATTTGTTTGCATTTTCACCTTGCCACCCTTTGTTCTCACAATGGCCTCCTATGCTTACATCATTGCTACAATCCTCAAAATCCCATCTACCACTGGAAGACAAAAGGCCTTCTCCACCTGCTCATCTCACCTCACGGTGGTGGCCCTCTTTTATGGAACGCTGATGCTAGTTTATATGCTCCCAGGATCAAGGAAACTCAGATACACGAAGAAAATATTTTCTCTCTTCTATACTGTCCTAACTCCCATGGTCAATCCCTTGATATACAGCTTGAGAAACAAAGAGGTGAAGGAGGCATTACAAAGAGTTATTAGGAAGTTCACAGCCTATTCAACTTTTTAGAACACCATGTTTTAAGTTGTAATGGAACTGGAGAATCAATTACGGTGTGAATAAATTGTATCCGTTGGATAGATGTTTCCACTTTTTCATATTTGATATCCCTGCGATTGATTTCTGCAACATGCAGACACATTTATTTCCTGCTTGTCTTCCCCCAACTGCAATCATCTATTAAAATTTATGACTAAAATGAAAACCTTATTTGCTCTTTTATTGATGGATTTATTTATGGGGAAGTGGCCCAAGGGTTAATATTTCTCTTCATTATCTTCATAGTTTAATATAGACAGAGTGCTCCAGGGTGAGATAGTCTCTTCACTGCAGGTCAAAGGTGATTTTGTAGTTCAAAAACGGGCATCTTGAACTGTTCTTAGAATCATTTGGTATCCTGTGTGGCTGCATACAATTAGTTGTATATGTTCCCACATTTCACGCCACCTAAGAGGTGGGCCACAGCATCCACTTAGAGCCAGAGGTTACTTAAGTAGGTGCATGCTCCCCTCTTTAAAAAAAGGATTCTAGCTCACGTATCAAACAAAACTGATAAATAAGACACCAGGCTAGCTTTGATGCCAAAAGTAACACCAGATCCATGAGGACAGAATCCTCAGTTTCACTCTAAATTCCACATTAGCTGTTCTCTTAACTCAATATAGGTGGGCAGACCAATGAACTGAAGCCTTTCTTCATAGTTAGATGCATTATTTAAATTAAGCAAGCATCCAAAGGGCCCTGTCTCAAACCACTGAAAACTACCGAAGGAGATCACATCAGCTGAGAATAATTATATAAGGGAAACTGGGGGGGGGGGGGGGGATAAAATATTTCATTTTTTCCTAAACAGCTCTTTATGGTTTTTCTTTTCTTTTTCTTTTCTTTTGTTTACGGCTGTTGAGTCCCCATTTGTTTCTACAGTGTTTTAGAGTATCACATATATTACACATGTATCTCTGCGTCAGATAATGCAAAATTTCCTTCTGAAAATATTATCCTCTGTAGACTGATATACCTATTAACAGAATAGTCAAGGGATATTCTTTTTCTGTGTGGTTCATAAATAACCACCCAATGGAGACATTCAACATATTGTGATACTACATAGACATCACAGCTACCAAAGCAAAACTCTGCAGAATAGTGTGGGAAGACAGAAGGGGAAAGGAATGTTAAGGACTATATCAGAATCAATTTATATACAGTATTATTGGGCTCATATACTGCGGTGATATGAGAGATAATGACTGCAGTCCTGGAAGTAAGTTACACTGAATCAATGAAGATTAATTTCGAGCAAGATCAACCAAGTCATGAGTGTTTCTATAGAGAACAGAAGAATACAATGCAGCCTTGAGATACAGAATAAATCCTTCTGTCATGATATAAATTCAACATTAAGGTAAAAAAAAAAAAGTTTCATATGTGGGTACTTCTCTTACACTTTCCCTGACTAACTATCTCAGTAGGGGAACCTCAAGCCTGGAGGCTAAATGCAGCCTTCCAGAGATTTCCACCTAGCCCTTAGCCTTGGTTCAATCCATACCATCTCTCGCTAGGCTGTACATAGCTTAGAGTAAAACCAGTTGTACAAAGAAAAAAGACACATCTGCTGTCCTTCCTATTTTGCCATTTGTATGTGACACGTGGAGAAAATGTGACCAGGCTGAAAGACGTTCCCCTTCCTTGTTCTATAAGAATTTGCTTGATGTCTTTTTAAAGCAGCCTAAGTAAGTGGCCATCAGCATACATTGTAGCAGCATATTCCATGAATTAATAATTTGTTTTCTGCAGTGGAGCTTTTTTTTTTTTTGTCTGCCATGAATGTACTGCTAATCAATTTAATTAGATGACCCTGAATTTTAATGTTATATACATATAGATGGAAGAATCAAACTATTTTCTCTCCGCATTAGTTTTGCATGTGTTCAGTCATGCATCCATTCCATCCTGTTTCCATATCAATGTGCAGTTGTCAACTGCACAAAATTTCACATTTTAAAGTATTTCCCATAAAAAATGCATTTCTGAACACACTGTATCCTAAAAGACATATTTTGTACATATTTTAATTTTAGATTGTATGCATTTTGAGCAAAGATGTGTATCACAAAATTCAGAGAATTGTGAAAACTGACAAATAACTGAGTTCTAAACTGTTCATTAGTCCAAAAAGTGCCAATCAGCTTGGTTCACTTAAAAACATGGAATTAAAAAATATCCTTAAACAAATTAGAGATAAAGTGGGGAAATATTCTGTCTATTTATTTCTCTGTACCATTCACAGTTTTTCTATACCTCCACACTTATCCCAATTAGATAACTAAATCAGAACTTTGCAGTTTTCCTTACAATGACTGTATCATAGATTTATACATTATTATTCTAGCTGTAGTAGCTGTTGTGGTGTTACATACCACAATATAGTGATTTCTGAGTTCAGGTCCTTATTTAGTCAACCTGATTTCACTTATGCAGAGGGAGGGATCAGCAGGCTTGTAAAAGTCTGAAGATTCGCAGAAATACAAAACAACACTGTAGGAAGGGAGTGGAGACCCTGAATGAGAAGACCTTAAACAGACCAAAAAACAAAACCCCCAAGGATGGTTAGTAGTCCAGAAATAGGACACCATGGGGGAGCGAGATGGAAATGAAATAACTTGGAGGAGTGCAGCATTCCAACCAACCATCCAACTATATATGAAAACAGCACTGCGGCATTTTGTTTCATAGTCACTTTGATTTCTAATATTTCCCCAAACTGAACGGACCATTCACAACACTGAGTTGATGGTGTATTCCGGGCTTCTTGGACTGGAAGCCTACAAAGGGAAATTTGTTGGCAGAATTGCACATGCAACATCCATTGCTTTCTGTGTCTCTAGCAGCAGCAGGGATATAGCTGGATAAATAAGTCTACATTTTGTCTCTGTCAGTTTTACATGTGCTCTCCTATATTAATAGCCACATGAAAATTGCATTTAATATGTATTTTCAAATGTGTTTTCTCTATAAATACATATTTAAAATAGATGTTGACACACTTTTCAAATGAGTTGAACATTCAGGAAGTATGAAACCAAGTGGATTACTAAACCCCAGCAAATAAATTAGTCTGGGCTGTGCGGATCTGCTTAGTTTTTTTTTAATCAGAATTCACAAAAGTTGCATTTCTCAAGCATCCCCAGGCAGCAGTTCCCTGTGCTCTTGAAGAGATAATCTATTTGATGATAAAGACTGATGTAATGAAAACAAAGAGCCTGGTTCTCCTCTATATTCATACGTCCCACTGTAAGATCCCTGCTAATATCAGCAAAGTTGGATTTTCTCGCATCTGTAGTGAGGTTTCATGGGACATGTCACAGGCAGCAGATAGCAGAAGACAATCAATCAATCAATCAATCAATCAAAACTTTAGTTTGCGAAATACTGAAAGTTCACAGTGACTTGTCATTAACATGTTACTACCGAGTAAAGAAAAGGTCTTGATGTTCAACCTTTGGAGAGATAATAGCTTCAGAGTTTAAGGATATGAGAATGAGTCTGGTATAATGAAATAATGTTAAATATTTTGTGTTCGATTTTCTCCAGATGATGCCATTGGCAAAGAGAGAGAAGCAAAATCAAACAACTATTGCTGAGTTCATACTCTTAGGATTTGGAGACCTTAATAAATTGGAATTTCTTCTTTTCTTACTCTTCCTAGTGATCTACTTGGTGACCATGGCTGGGAACCTCCTCATTGTTTTGTTGGTTGTGACTGATCGACATCTTCACACCCCCATGTATTTCTTTCTAGGGAACCTCTCTTTCTTGGAATGTTGCTACAGCTCAGCAATCCTGCCTAGAATATTATCAAGTCTCTTGACTGGGGAAAAAAGTATATCCATAAAAGCCTGCTTCGTGCAGTTTTATATATTTGCTTGCCTCGGAGGTGCTGAATGCTACTTCCTGTCTGTAATGTCTTACGATAGGTACCTAGCTGTATGTAAACCATTGCACTATGTCAGTCTCATGAATGGTAGATTATGTCTACAGCTGGCAGCCGTGTCTTGGGCAAGTGGAGTTTTGGTGAGCACAAGTACAACCCTTTCAGTGTCTTCATTGTCCTTCTGTGGCCCTAATGAAATTGATCATTACCTCTGTGATTTGTCCCCAGTCATCAAAGAAATTTCATGCAGCGACACATATGTTGTAGAAATGACCGCATTCATCTTTGCCTGTGCCTTCACACTGCCTCCATTTCTACTCACATTAACATCTTACATTTTCATCATCGTCACAATCCTACGAATCCCTTCCGCTACTGGGAGGCAAAAGGCCTTCTCCACTTGCTCATCCCACCTCACTGTGGTGGCTCTCTTTTATGGAACGCTGATGCTTGTCTATATGCTCCCACGGTCCAGGGATCTCAGATATGTGAAGAAAATCTTCTCTCTTTTCTATACAGTCCTGACCCCCATGGTCAATCCCCTCATATACAGCCTGAGAAATAAGGAAGTGAAGGAAGCCATGTGGAAAGGTTTTAGGAAGTTCACCAGCTTCATGACAGATCCAGTCTTTTAACGATCAGAATAAATGAAAATAGTTGTCAGATGAATGTGCATCATTTTGAACAGCGGTAAACTGAATGTGTAAGCCATCATTTTGTTCTACTTAAAAATCCACCTCAAATTTGATACAGTGTGTGTATTTAAAATGCTTGTATGTGTACTTGGAGACCTTTGGGTAACAAGAAATTAACAAGTCAAATAAATAAAGGAAGGAAGGAAGATAAAGGAACACCAACTTTGCTTTAATTGTACAATTTTAAATTGTGATTGAAATGTGCCCACAAAATAGGGACAGTGGAAGTAACCTTCCACACGTGTAGCGCTCATGGGACCACTATGTATGCAGGAATTCTAGTAATGCTTAGGAATGCTTAGCTTTAATAATGTGTCCTAAAACTATTCTTTACACAATGGGAGTAATTTAAGAAAGGAATCATAACTTGGACATTAAAAAATTCAGAATTTCTCCTCTAAACAACATAAGATATTACTGGTAAATACCATGGTGATTTTTAAAAAGTGCATAAAATTAACACTGAAAAACTTTTGCAAGAATTCAACGTTGTAAACCTTTTGTGGAATAAGCATTATTTTTTTGGAAAATGAAGTTGTAATGCTATTCTTAAAAAAAACACAGGCGAAGGCCTGGCCAGAGCAGTCATCCTTTTATATTCCTGCTGGGATTGACAAGGCATCTGACCCTCACCTGAATGTCATAACTCTCCTGACAGGTGATTTGTTCTGCACCCACAGTGTGGAAATAAAGGATGAGATTGCCCACCAGATACCAGGCACGCTACTATTCAAAGTAGGCCCCAGTGTTTTTCTTACAATCCCCTTCTCAATGAAGTAATCAATTTTAATCTAGAATTTAAATTCTGAAAACTTTCTTATTTGTTAATTCCAGCAAGTTGCGCTGTGCCCCACTGCTTCAAATTGAGCCCCACTGGCTAGCCCTGAGTCTCATAGTTGCTGGGCTTGAGTTGCCTTGCCCTTGCATGAAGTCTTGGGTTTGCAATTTTGGGAGAGGGGAGACTGTGGCACTGGGGAGAGGGCAGGCTGGTGAGGCCCCCTAGATTTAGAGGCCCGGGCTGACCTGCCCTCGCATGAAGTCTTGGGTTTGCAATTTTGGGAGAGGGAGGACTGCGCGCTGGGGAGCGGGTAGACTGGCGAGGCCCCCTAGATTTAGAGGCCCTAGGCTTCAGCCTACTTAGCCTATACATAAATCCAGCACTGCATCCATGTTCTATCCCTGGCATGTCCACTTAAAAGAATTTCAGGAAGTGTTTATGTGAAATTAAGAAAATAAATTGCCCCAACATGCACCATTTTGCATTTGTTTACAATGAACATCCTAAACAATTGGAATTCAGTTTAGAATCTATAAAAAATGTTTCTTCAGTTCTAAAATTGAGACTGATTCAGCAAAAAAATAAAAATAAAAATCTTTTGGATGTACAGGCAACTCCCAATTTTGTGTGGGGATTGTTTTCCAGGTAATTGTGTGCTTGTGTGTAATTGCATGCAATTGAAACACCCTGCTCTATGCCACCCTTGTTCCACATCTACTCTGGCAACCTAAAACGGGTCGTCTGTACTGGACTCCATAATGCCCCTACAAGAAGGTATTGTCTAACTCAGATGGATGCTGGAGTTGTAATGCTGGAAATACCTCATTGAGGCTTATGACCTAGGAAAACAAGATTTGAATCCCCACGCAGTCATAAAGCTCATTGGGTGACCTTGGGCCAATCCCCGTCTCTCAGCGTAACCTATTTCACAGGGTTTTTGTGGGTACTAAATGTGGAGTTGGGAAATGATGTATGCCACTTCATGTTCCTTGGAGAAAAAATTAATAATAATAATTCCTTTGTGATTGTTGTCCATATCAGTTTTGTATTGGTGAAATCATCAGTATTTGTGGATGTTCATGAATTTTTAAATTATATTCCTATAGTAACCTTAGTACCTCAGGCTGGTACTCTGAACCCAGAAGGATAAATACTCACCCTCTATTATGCAATGGTCTGAAGAACTGAACACCCTTACTATATTTGAATGTACTTTGTTTAAACACCAACTTTGTTTGGATTCCTGTTGAGACATTTGGATGGCATGCATCAATCTGTATGTGTAAATTAAGATGGATGACTTGATGCTTCTTGTATTGTTAATGTAAGTTGACCCCCCCCCTTATTCCTTGTATTTTTTTTCTTTTGCTGTGCTTTTGCTGCTTTTCTTTAATAAATTTGCAACAGAAACGCCATTTAACAACAGGTGTAATATTTTTCTATCTCTATAATTAGCAGTGATCATTACAGTGCTTCTGCTAATTATACTGTAGAAGTATCGTAAAGGGAGTTTCTTCATTCTGCTTGTAGATCGGAATGGGCTCATTTATTTAAGTAGTTCGTTTCCAACATTAGAGCATATTGTAGCACATCCAGAGACAGTGTCAGCCTTAAGTTGCTTGGTTTCAATGGGAACTGCAGGCAGCAGATTGAGTAGATTAAGGGTGATTTAAAAGAGAACATCCTACATGAAAACCAAGCTGCATGTCAACCACTAATTTTCCAGAAAACTGCAGTACAGGGATTTTGACAGCATAGCAGCTTTTATTAAACACTTGTAATTAAGGTAAAGTGCTTCTCTTTTCTCTTTTTAGTGAACTGGTTCTTTTTTTAGGGACTGGGTCCCACATGGTATGAGGGCACTGAAAGGTTGACCATAAAGCCCACAGGAAAGGCCCACTGTCCCTGGTTAAGGGGACAGATATGGGCACTAGGACTGTGTTTAAAAACAAAATGAAACAAAAGCATTGTTAGACAGAGACATATCCTACTGTGAGGCAAATCTCCCTCTGCACTTTCTGCAGCAGTTGAAGGAGACTGATGAAATTGAGCTTCCATTGTCTTAGCTTTGTTGACTAAATTGTTGCTCCTCCTCAAAGAGATCTGATGGTTTATTTCATCCTCCCACAGAAAGAAACCTATGGGAAGAGCAGGATGGGGAAATCAAACAACTGTCACAGAATTTATCCTGCTAGGATTTGAGGATCTCCCTAAACTGCAAGGTCTTTTTTTCCTGGTATTTCTGATTATTTACTTGGTGACCCTGTGTGGGAACCTTCTCATCACCATGCTCATTGTGACTGACCGACGCCTTCACACTCCAATGTACTTCTTCTTGGGGAATTTGTCTTGCTTGGAGATCTGCTATAGTTCAGCTGTTCTCCCAAGAATGCTGGCTAGTTTCTTGACCGGCTTGAAAGAGATTTCATTTGCAGGCTGTTTTGTGCAGTATTACGTATTTGCTTGCCTAGCAGGAACTGAATGTTATCTCCTTTCTGCAATGTCTTATGACAGGTACTTAGCCATTTGTAAACCACTGCGTTATGCAGTCCTCATGAATGGCCAGTTGTGCTTCCAGCTCTCAGCTTGGTCTTGGGTATGTGGGTTTTTGGTCAGCACCATTACAACCATTTCAATGTCATGGTTGTTCTTCTGTGGCCCCAATGAAATAGATCATTATATATGTGACTTAAAACCCATGCTAAAGCTCTCCTGCAGTGACACCTATTGGATGGAGCTCACAAATTTTGTTTTTGCCTGCACATTCACTTTGCCTCCTTTCCTGCTCACCATGACCTCATACATTTATATCATAGCCACAATCCTAAGAATCTCATCCACTACTGGAAGGAAAAAGACATTTTCCACCTGCTCCTCTCACCTGTCGGTGGTCAGCCTGTTCTATGGAACACTCATAATGGTCTATATGCTCCCAAGAGTCAGCATCCTAAGGCATCTTGACAAAGTGTTTTCTCTCTTTTACACTGTCCTCACTCCAATGGTCAACCCCCTCATATACAGCCTAAGGAACAAAGATGTAAATGAAGCTTTGGGGAAAATCCTTGGAAGATGCCCACCTTGCCCAATGCCTTTGAGAATCCAGTTTGGAAAATTGCAACAATTTAGTTGATAAATTAGATGTGGCTGCGATGATCTCTCATATTTAATGTTTTGCTTTTGTTTCTTGGGATAAAATGTTCTGCTGTGAGATTTGGAAAGTATGTATCAATGGGATCTGTACATGTTCCTATGAGACTAATGAGGTGCATTAGAATTGTGAGGGGGACCCCCCATAGATATGGGCCAGTGCTGATCTATATAGGAACATTTGCAGCTGGTTGTTATACCTGGTTATTTAATGTAAAAAACACACACATATCAATCAGGACCAAAGAATTCAGCCCAACATTTTTTCCAGGAATATGGGTGCGAAGGAAGCCTTTTTTTGTGGAGGCGAATACAGTACATTTTGAAGCTTAACTTGTTAATATAATACATTTTGCCAGTGAATGATACCATTTTGTCTTTACATTAAAAAAAATTGTTTTCCTGTTATTGGTGGAAAGTTAACAAAAAGAAGCAAATTCCAAACCTTTTTCTATATCATTGATTGCCTGCTTTCTCCACTTCCTTGGTCCATTTAATTACTTATGAAGATTGCTTATCCCAGCGCCATGAAACCAGATATTTATATAGAAATGAGACAGCGCCTGTGAAATTGGCTTGTCTGCCATCTATTAAACTTCCAGAAGCTGGGGAACAATTTCATTTTATCTCCTAAAAACATGTTAAGTGCAAATATTAATTCTGGGGGATAGATGTCAAATGTAGTTTATTTATTTCTAATTATGCATATTTATTTATTTATGCATCTGAAGATCACAGGTGGTTCACAATATAAAAATAAAAAAGGAGAAGACAAAACAAAGGACAAAAACAGCAACAAACTAATAACCCCCCTCCCAAAAACACATTTAAAAAGACATAGAATGTTAATCAGACAAAGCCAAATGCTTGGTTAAAGAGAAGTGTTTTTGCCTGGCTCCTGAAGATATGTAATGAAGGTTGCAGACAAACATCCCTGAAGAGAGCATAACACAAAAGAGAAGCTACTGCAGAAAAGACCCATTTTGTGTTGCCACCTTCTGGACCTCCTGTGCAGTAGGCACATGAAAATAGGTGTCAGGTGATGGTCTCAGGGTCCAAGTTTGTTCATACAAGGAGAGGCGGTCCTTAAGGTATTGCAGTCCCGAGCCATTTAAGGTTTTATAGGTCTAAACCAGCACTTTGAATTGGGCCTGGAAACTAACTGGCAACCAGTGCAGTTGGGTCCTCAAGATTGGTGTACTATGCTCAAACTGTCTTGCCCTGGTGAGCAACCTAGCTACTAAATTCTGCACCAGATGAAGTTTCCAAACCATTTTCAGAAGCAGCCCTATGTATAAATGCATTGCAGTAACCTAACCTAATCGGTTACCAGAGCATAGGCAATAGAAGTTAGGCTATCCCTGTACAGATAGGGGTGCAGCTGGGCCACCAGCCAAAGCTGACGGAAGGCATTCTGGCCACCTGAGCCTCAAGCGACAACACTAGATCCAGGAGTAGCTCTAAGCTGTGTATCTGCTTGTCCATTTGTGCGAGGAAGATGCCTATTTCTCATATTCTTTTTTAAAATGTATCTTAGAATTGTTGAGACCTAGAACAAAGAGTTTTCTTCACTCATAATGTACAAATAATGTTAAAGGATTGCATCTAATCTTAGTCATACGTAGGCCCATTGAAATTAACAGACATGACAACTGGTCTATCCATTTCAGTAGGACTACTATGAGTAGAATTTAATGACAAACTTACATTTCCAATTAATTCATATTGTTTTACACTGTTTTAATAATATTTCATTACTATGTAGAAATTTGATTAATGTATTTATATTAACTAAAATATAACCCCCAGATGTTTCTGCTATTCCCTAACTATCCATAACCAAATTGGACTTTAAAAGCTCCATGCTGACTCTCAGTTTTTACTGGCAAAATCTCTGGCTTTGCAAAATTAACTGTAAACCAGACACCTTTCCATATCTGCAAATAAACTTATTTTATGAATCACTGAACAAGTATGAATCCCTTGAATTCCAGAATCCCATCTGATTGTTTCAGGAAACTGCTCCATAGAAGTACAAAGTCTTTCTGTAGTCACAACTCAGTGGACTAATCAAAAGAATAATAATTTTGAAAAGATAAAGTTGGCATTCTCTTTGGAAGTGAATCAACTTTTTGCCTAGGGTGAAATTGCCTGATTACTCCCTCTGGGATGAAACCTGCTTAGATGTTTGAGTTTTGAAACATAAAAAGATAAAGTCACTGAAGTCATGTTCTGTTTCATCAGGTGGAGATGTTTCTGAGCCAAGAACTGACAGAACACAGAACTTTGCTTTTAATTTCAGAAGGGTAAAATGCTTCTAAGGAAATTTTCATTCCCAGATTCTTGTAGGAAGGATGAAAATCAGCTAAATGTCTTGGTTTGTAAACTATTAACTGAGGGTGGGAAAGTCAAAGCTAAAGTTTAATGCACTATTCTTAATTGCGTCACTTCATTTAAAATAATGTGTAGGCAGTAAAATTGTTCAGTATCTAATTATTAGGTTCATGAGCATTTACCTTCTTCCCAAAAGAACATACGGTAACATTTTATTTTCAAACTTCTTTATTTAGTTGCTGCCATAATTCTTAAATAGTGCTAGAAGTTGATGCTTGATTCTTCGTGCTTAAATAAGCCCCTACATATTTCAGTTACATTACTTTACCAAAGGAATATTAGAGGGGACAACAACAATTGAAGTAAATTCAAAAAATATCTGGAAGATTACTGCGGTGATTTAAATTATTGACTGAGCTAGAATGACTCTCTGTAAAGAAGACTAGTAGAAACAGCGGAAAAGATGGTAAATAGAATCTTAGATACAATTGGAAAGGCATATAACATAGAATTCCAAGGACCGAAGTAAGAGGTGGAAGGAAATCCGGTGCAAACAAAGTAACAACAAAATAAGTAGATAAGTAACATAATATTAATTTTCTCTTTAGTTTATGCATACATGTTAAACGTTGGAATGTTTATAGTGTCCAATTGTTTATTGTGACTATTGATGTGCATGAAAAGGATGGCTGTAAACTAATTGAAAAACCAATAAAGATGTCTATAAAAAATAATAATGAATGGGGCAACTGTGCCCCTGAAGGACCAGGTGCTCAGCCTGGGTGTCATTTTGGACTCATAGCTGTCCAGGAAGGCGCAGAGCAATTCTGTGAGAGAGCTGATAAGATGTGGGACTTTCTATTTTTAAAGTATTAATTCATCAATTAATTTGTTTCATGACATTTTGATCCTTTCTTATTTGCAGTTTGCACCTAAATGCATCCAGAAAACTACAGAACATTTGATGAGTTTGTTCTTCTGGGCATCCCAGTTCCCAATCACCTAGTGATAATCTTCTTCTATCTGCTTTTACTGGTTTTTGCATTGTCATTGTTGGGGAACTTGACCATTATGGTTCTGGTTTTAGTTGATTCTCGTCTTCATAGGCCAATGTACTTCTTCCTCTTAAACTTGTCCATCCTGGAGATAGCATTTACATTATCCATCACCCCAGTCACACTTTCTAACCTCCTCTCAAGAACAAAAACAATATCATTTTATGGCTGCATAACTCAGTGCTTCTTCTATTTCTTCCTCAGAGTGGCAGAGTTTGTACTGCTGGCTGTCATGTCCTTTGATAGCTATGTAGCAATATGCGATCAACTACGCTATGCTTCAATAATGAGCTTCAGGCTCTGCTCATGGCTTGTCGTTTTTTGTTGGTTGGCAGGATTCATTTTTGTGATTTGGCCTGTTTCTGCTATATCAAAACTATCATTCTGTGGCTCTAACATCATCAATCATTTCTTTTGTGATATTGAACCACTCCCTGCTCTCTCTTGCTCCAGTACACACCATATTGAGTTTCTAGATTTCATAATTGCTATAATTGTACTTCTGGGATCTTTGGCATTAACAACAGTGTCCTACATTTCTATCATCACTGCGGTGCTGAGAATCCCAGCTACTGGGAAGAAGAAGGCCTTTTCTACTTGTGGTGCCCACATCACTGTAGTTTCCATCTACTATGGAAGTGCCATATTCATGTATCTGAGGCAATCAAAGGGATCATCCCTGGATCTCAAGAAAGTGGTGAGCATCTTAACAGCGGTGATAACCCCTGTTCTCAACCCTTTTATCTACACCCTGAGAAATGAAAAGGTGAAAGAGGCCCTGAGAGACTTAATCAAAGGAAGGTTGCATTCAAATGTACACATGAAAATAAATAAATGATGGAAGGAATACATGTTTTCCATATCTTTTTTCAAGATGTGGCTGAAACAATCTCATGAATCCATAACATGGGGTGGGCAGGGCAGAGTGGTGGTGCTACTGTTCTGGCAGTGCATTGGCAATGATTTCTCCAGGATGGGGATGGAGTTGTGTGGTGGAGAAATTAGCGGAACTCCAGCTTTGCAGTAACATCCTATAGGTATGTCACCAATCTAGAGTTGCCCAGCCTTTGCCCCTGCCTCACCTAATCCCAATACCATGCTGACATCAAAAAGGTGTAACTCCACTTCTCACTCACTGGTGATGAGATTAAAGAAAGTTCACATGAAGCACTGGCAAAGACTGTAGGACTTCACTGCACTTCCTTTTTTATTTTCCAAAATGAAGTTTTATAACAACTTTAGAAAATAATAAAGCAGTCACAAAGTGATTCAGAAATGGAGAGAAATGAAGGCTGGCAAATGGGAAACTGAACGAACATGAAATTTCTTCCCTAACCCATACTGGATGATTGATGGTGATGATGATTCCATTAGATTCCCCCATCTTTTCTCAAATTCTACACAGCTCGATATTTTGCAAATTTTCAGTTGGTCTTAATACATGATTTCCTCATTTTTTTAAATGTGATTTTATTGAACAAGACTTGTATACTGCTTGGTCAAAAACCAACCATCTCAATCCCATTTACATAAAATGCTATCTGAAGCATCAAAAGGTCTAACATGGCAGGAAGCATTTTGGGTTGTATCCAAACTTAGTAATGCTTACAACAGATCCACTAAATTTAAGGCTATTTAAGTTAATCATTATTTCTGTGGGTCTGTTCTAAGCACAGCTACATCTGGACCTAACACTTTACAAATATAGACCAATGGAGTAATACTATGGCAATATTTGAAGAGCTGGACAAGAAATACATAGATAAATAAGTTCCCATAAATATCAAGCATAATATACAATATTGATTCTTTTTCTTTCTTTCATAGTAATAGGATTGAAACCTGGACTGCCCCACACCCTGGATATCTGGGTCCCAATAATATGTGTCCGTTTTACACATAAACTTTGGCTCTGTAGATATAAAACATGAGGAATGGGGTCCTATAACTCTAGGACTTCATTAACTATGCCTTTGAGCAATCTGCTATTAGTCCCTTTAATTAGATCATGTTTCCAATTGGAGTTGGTGTAGATGTTTATTAAAGACTGAGAACTGGAATTAGTTTCTTTACGATTAAAATAAACATTGGAGAACCGTTACAGCAATATATGTTTTCATAAAGTAAGAGGACAATATTTAGTTGTTTGGAAAAAGTTTACACATGAAACAAATGTTTGTAAGATTAGCTGCGCCTTCTAATTACAGGACGAATCCTCATTATACTGAGTAATTGGCAAACCTCCCTTTAATTGTAAACTCTCCCAATTGTATTCCAGTCTTCAAATTCAGCTGTTTATTATGAGTCCAGTGTGGCCTGTTGATGTTTGTGCCTTGGGGCTTTATTTGACAAGGTCTCTCTGAGGTTATGGGCCTTGTGTGTTTCTGGCAACATAAAGTTGTTACCTTCTGACTTATTTAATCCTTAATTGCTCTCTTCTTATTTAATTGGCTGATTAGGACATAGGTTGTGCCTCCTGCACAAAGGTAGTAGATTTCTTCTTAGTTTTACATAGAACAGAATTGTTTGTTTTTCATTTAAACATAGTAAAATACTATGAATAAATGTATTCTGAATGAAACTGGAAGAAACGATAAAATTATTTTCCAGGTCATCCATCTGTCCATCCATCCATCCATCCATAAGAAAGAAGTTGATTTCATCAGTGGTTTAATCATAACTTTTTGAAGCACAGAATCTTGACATAACAGTCCCCCATCCACATCCCCAAGGGGAAATTAAAATGCAGGCAACTATGATGATCCACATGCTTGTGGTGTGTGTGTGTGTGTGTGTGTGTGTGTGTGTCCTATGGAGCAGGTGTACATCACACATTGTGTCTAGTTTGTTAGGGTCAGCTAACAGACACAGAACAGTGATCTGGAAAATGATTGTACGGCTTTGTAGGCTGGACTATGGCTACAGAAAAACATGGATTCCTATCTTCAATTGGCCATAAAGTTCACTGGCCTGACTTTGTCACTGTCTAGATGTAGCCTGTCACAGAGGGTTATTATGAAAAATTCCAGTATGCTGACAGCTTTTGTGGTCAAGGTGCTTTGGATGTCCTATGTGGTGAGCCCCTAGTAGTCGAAGGCCTCATAGGATTCCCTGGGAGTCTCCACAGTATCACTGGAACTCTGGGAAATGTGGGGCTGCCTGGTCTAGAAAAGGTGGTCCAATTCACAACATTAGCCCTACTCGAATCAAGAATTCCATATTTACCCTCCCTTGGGGTTAGGTCTTTTGTTGGTAACATGTTTGGTGACTGGTTGTCAGGGATGGATTGTTTTTTTTTTACTCTCACCTGATTGGCCTTGGGAGCTGAAGATTTTGTAAAATAGGTTTATTAATTGGTTGCCTTTGACACTTATGCAGCTTCACTGATCACTGTTAGAATTTTGCTTTACAGTCCCTGAGGTGGAGTAACTCGGACATAGGTTTGTATGTGCATATACAGACCGTCCCAGTGACCAGTTTACATGGTTGAGCTGATAATTAGTTCTGCCCCTTGAGCTGCCATTTTGCACTTAGCTCCTGAAGGTAACCTGAAGGTTGCTTAGCTCTTATATAGTACACATGTTGCCATCTGACAGGCCGGGAGGGCTCATTTTGAATGGTTCATATTAAATTGTAGGCAGTGCTATTTTTCTAGTAAAAGAAGTGCCAGAATTCACCATGAACACCTCCTTCATTCTCTGAGAATGGCAATGACACTCACCTGAGAGGTGCCAGAACTGAGTCCCAGTGAGTTCTGGCTAATGAAAGCCAGTCTGTTGCTTTCTAACACATATTTAATGTAAAGAACAGATACCTGCAGGCCCTTTAAAACAGTGAAGAACTTTGGCCACAATATTGAGTTTGACAGGTAGGTTAGTGTGGGGAGTTGAATGAGCTTTTATGGGATGGGGGTTGAAGGGGATGGAGGATTAAAGGAAGGGGGGTTGAAGGAGCTGGAGAGGTTGAGGGCATGGAAAGAACAGTGAGGGGGTGGGGGAGCTGAAGGAGCTGCAAGAGGTGGGGATTGATGGAACTGCAAGGGTATCGGAGAGTTGACAGAGTTGTGAGGAGATGATGGTTGAAGGTAAAAAAAAAGTAAAGGTAAAGGACCCCTGGGCAGTTAAGTCCAGTCAAAGGCAACTATGGGGTGCAGCACTCATCTCGCTTTCAGGCCGAAGGAGCCGGTGTTTGTCCACAGACAGCTTTCCAGGTCATGTGGTCAGCATGACTAAACCGCTTCTGGCGCAACAGAACAGTATGATGGAAACCAGAGTGCACGGAAACACTGTTCACCTTCCTGCTGCAGCAGTATCTGTTTATCTACTTTCACTGGCATGCTTTTGAACTGCTAGGTTGGCAGAAGCTGGGACAGAGCAATGGGAGCTCAATCCATTGCAGGGATTTGAACTGCCAACCTTCTGATCGGCAAGCCCAAGAGGCTCAGTGTTTTAGACCACAGCGCCACCTGATCAGTGAGGGGTTGGCATAGTTTGACAAGGTGTAAAGAAAGGGACTTTGATGATGGTGGGGGCAGGCCAGGTTGGCAAGCAATGAGAGCAAGGGTGGTAGCCCCCAGTAGTGTCCATATCAACAATGCACACATTTCTTCACATAGTAATCTTGAATATAGCTAGAGGATCATATGGTGGAAAGATTGAACAGAACAAGCAACTGTTTGATCCTACATGAATAAATATTAAGTAGTATCTGCTGTAAGCAATACTAATAATACTTAGTTGTTTAACAATTATGGTGAATAGTTGTAAGCAACTAAAAGAACAGGCTGGAGCCTCTAGTGTCCATTGTAGCCATTTGAAGATTTGAATGTGGCAGATGATTAATGATTTTTTTCAACCCATCAAAGGAATATATATGTATGGTTTTTCTTGGAGATCCTAAACAATTAATCACAGTTATATCTCTAGAGGGTCAATCTCAACAGATGCAAGAAAGGTTGAAAAGCGACTATGGGATGATGAATATGGTGATGATTCTTCCAAACAGCCTGCTTTCCCTGATAAAGGAAAGGTAGAAATCCTCACACTAGGGTGTATTTTAAATAACCCTACCCTTCTAGATTTTTAGTAGTAGGTTTCCTGACCACATTTTCCTTGGTGTTGTACCACAGATATCATCGATTTTTTTAATAATGAGGAACAGATGGAGCACAGAAAGCTTTGTGCATTTATAAAGGTGTTATTTTATAGACAACATGGGATGTTGGGAAAGATGGAGGGCACAAGGAGAAGGGGACGACAGAGGATGAGATGGTTGGATAGTGTTCTTGAAGCTACCAGCATGAGGTTGACCAAACTGTGGGAGGCAGTGGAAGACAGAAGTGCCTGGCGTGCTCTGGTCCATGGGGTCACAAAGAGTCGGACACGACTAAACGACTAAACAACAACAAAACATGGGGTATTAATTTTGGATTGTAGATGACATAGGATATTCTACTGCAATGACTTCAGTTGTGTAGCATAGGCTTTTAAGAAAATGTAGATGTTTGTAAAGGTAGATTATTTTAGTGTCCTACCCAACTATCTATTTAGAATGGAAAATACACCATTTGTTTCATTCTTCATATGTCACTAATCCCAAAATAATTAAGTCAAGTATCTTAATATTTGTGTTTCTCCCACAGCTCATCTTGGAACATCCACTTGGAACATCCACTAGCATACTAGCAGGAAAAGGTAGCACAAGAGTAGTGCAGGAGACTGTATGGCTTGGACATAGGCTAATGCTGTAGTCTGATACCCTCTTACCTGTGAGCATAGATAAGCATAGGATTTCAGTGTTAGTGAGTCCCTCAAGCCTTGATATAAATTATATGGATTATGTATTTCTGAGATGGGATACACATCTACAAAGTTCCTGGAAATAGCCAGCATTTCTGACACTAGAATACATAGTGGTTTCTGCTTCGGAACACATTTGACTGAACTATGACCGTTATGTCCTTCATTCCTCTGCCTAATCATTCTTGGTAGTGGTAAGTATTTTCTAGTCATCATGATGTCAGGTAGTGAAATAACTAATATTGGTTATTTATATATTTACTATTATTTATCAAAATTCTATACCGTCCTTTATCTGAGGATCACAGGGTGATCAACAATATAAGAACACAAAATATATACCATATTATCAAACCAAAATTACCCTCCATTTAAAATGCCATAGATTATTTAAATAGCCAGATGAGCCTTCCTGGGAGAGTTATGGACATGAGGCATATGACACATGCTGGTTTTAATGTATGTATTGTTGTGAACTTGGAGGGTTAACCTGCATAGTGCCTGAGTCCCATCTAATTTCTGGGGTCCTGGGTCCTGCAAGTGTTAAAAATCCAATGGAGAATTGCAATTGCCAGGCAATATTCTTGTTGAGTTAATGGCTGGATTAGAAGCAGACAAAAGCCAGAGAGTGAGAGCCATATTTGTTTCCTGTTTGATCCCAAGGCTGTGAATATGGGAGAAGCATGGCCTTCTGGAGTGCTTAGGTTCAGGATGTATATATGTGTAAACCATATATCATGTAGCCACCACCATCTCTGCTGTCCCTCATTCCAAGGAAACCGAATCCTGGGTAAGTGCCTCAAACTCGCACCTTTCAGAGATTGGGGTAGCATGCGACAGTATGCATTGGGTTTTTATTGCCTAAAATATTGTAAATTCCTTTGAGTTGTCATAGCAAAAAGCAACTAAGAAATGTAAATAATGATGATTCAATTGAAACTCCAAAAATCACATTACTTTCATATTTTCTAAATGGGGAGCAGGGGTTTGTATCTTGTTCTTCTTAGCTTAAAATAATTAGGAAGCACCAAGTGGTATGTATTCTTGCTTGCGCATTTCTAAAACATTAGCTGCTTCACATGACCGGGTTAGCTTTCTTGTGCTTGTCTGTGTCTGGAGTGAAGGAAAGTCTTCCATTAGGACTGGTAAGGTGAGCTTACACAGAATATTGCCTGTGCTGCAAAGTTCTTGAGAATTCCTACACCTAGCCCCTTCAAACAGAGGAATGGACTCTTTTTTATATTATTCTTAAAAATGAAGCATTTAGCTTTCTAATAAAATCCTGCTGCTCTGCTTTAACAACAATATCATCCAGAACCGTTTGCTGCTCTGCAGGCAATGTTTTGGACAGCTTTGTTTTTGCCAAAGCCCACGGACATAGGGGAAAAGAGCTAAAAGGAGCAAAATAAAACAGAAACTACAAAACAGCAAAGTGGTGTGAAACTTTGTGAGAGACCTGATCTGACTTTATTGGTATCAGACTTCAATTTGAAGAGGAGTAAAGTGCCCTCAAACACATAACTTTGCTTCATTTTCCAGCCCCCCCCCCCCAAGTGCTGCTGCAGGCACAATGTTTACTGTCATTATTCACTATCAACATGCATTTGGGTACTATTTATTTACATTTTTTTCTTATTTAAATTAGATGCAACCTGCTGTGGGAGGAAAAAGAGTTTTTCTGCAATGAGGGAAGAGATCTTGATGATAATGCTTTGAACTATAAACATGGATGGTAGGAACCAGTCGTCTGTGTCTCAATTCATTTTTGAGCCGTTAACTGATGTACATTCTATAAAGATCATCCTATTCCTGCTGGTGCTGACTTTGTACCTTATGATCTTGATGGGAAACACTTTCATCATCGTTGCCACTTTAACCAATTCTGCTCTTCATTCCCCCATGTATTTCTTCCTTCGGAATTTATCTTTCTTGGAGATTGGTTACACCTCGACAATAATCCCCAAATGGCTCTCAAATCTTCTGTCGGAAGACATGAGCATCTCATTCATTGGCTGTGCCACACAAATGTATTTCTTTGGTTCCCTTGGAATAGCAGAATGTTGCTTGTTGGCCGCCATGGCGTATGATCGCTACGTGGCAATATGTCACCCTTTGCATTACACAGTCATTATGAACAAGACCATTTGTCTGAAGATTTCTGTGGCCTGCTGGCTCATTGGAGTGCTGGTGGTTTTGGTACCAGTAACATTCATATTCACTCTACCTTTCTGTGGGCCCAACAGGATCAACCACTTCTTCTGTGACCTTCCACCACTTCTGAGTCTTGCCTGTTCAGACACTTTTAAGAATGAGATCATAATGTTCACTGTCACTGTAGTCTTCATAATGCTACCCTTTATGCTTATTCTCATCTCCTACACCCATATCCTCCTTACTATCATGAAGATGTCCTCTGCTACCAGCAGAAGCAAAGCCTTCTCCACTTGTTCTTCTCACATCACAGTGGTAACTCTGTTCTATGGAGCTGGAGTTTTAGCATATTTAAGACCTAAATCTGATTATTCAATGGAAACTGGCAGAGTGCTCTCATTTTTTTACACTGTTGTGTGCCCTATGATGAACCCTTTAATCTATAGCCTCAGGAACAAAGAAGTGAAAGATTATCTGAAGAGGCTGATGGTCAGAAAAAATATTTTTTCTAGATTGTAAAGTTAATTCTACCTTTTCTTTACTATTCTATGTCATACCTAAGTATTGCAGGTCCTTAGAATCTGTATGTATACAGAATTATACACATTGGAAAAAAAGGAAAGGAAGAAACAAACAAACAAAACAACACTGAAAGCAATGATAGAATCCAGGTGGAGAAAGTTTTTAAAATATAAAATATAAAAATTGATTTCAGCCAGAGAATTTGGTGCTTGGTTTTTTGTTTTGTTTTGTTTTGTTTTGTTATGTCATTTAAATAAATGAGACATAAACTTGATTTGGTTTACCTGGAGTGTGCTCTAAATGAAATATACAACTATCTTGCTACAACAGCTCCACTGGTCTGTTTCTGAGGATGGTATGGGAACTTCAGTTGGTGCAGAAAGGAGTCCTTAAAACGATAATAGGCAGGCTAAGACATATCTTGCATATCAAGCATGAACATTGATGGGGTTGTTTGTAATTTTGTTCCTTCTAACAGTTAGACATTGTAAATGCAATATTTGTTTTAATGGTTTCTATCATTTCCTTAGACATTGGTTAAGAAACTATGACCCTTCAGATGATGAATAACTGCCACCATCCATGACCATTAGCTATGCTGATTGAGGCTGAGCGGAACAGGTTGATGAATGACTAGACAAAATAAAAAAGTGTGTTCTGTCATGACTTCCATAAAGAATCACACGAACTGCAATTTGGTGAGAAAGACACAGAGAACTTTTCTACTAGAAATTTCATTTCTTCTCAAAGAACTAGAAATCCCCATGGTACTCTGGAAGAGGTAATGGCCTGTCAATCAAACCTATGACTAGCTGGAATTAATTGCTTGCTGTAGATGTCTAGTGGGCTTGCTCTTTGCCGTCACTGTCTTGCCTGCCCTTTCCACCTGCACAGGGCCTGGACTTTCTTGAAATGGAGGAATGTCAAAGATTGGAACAATTTCC
Organism: Podarcis pityusensis; assembly: GCF_964106645.2. Taxonomy (NCBI): domain Eukaryota; kingdom Metazoa; phylum Chordata; class Lepidosauria; order Squamata; family Lacertidae; genus Podarcis; species Podarcis pityusensis. Next base: position 28,495,757 of record NC_138038.1, read on the forward strand.
AAGGGGGGAGTGCAGGAAAAGCAAAAGCCCTCTCTCTCACACAAATGGACATACAGGGGCACGCAGCTATAGAAAAGACAAGCACTCAAAAAGGGGGGAGGGGAAGGGAAAAAAGACAATAATTTATGTTTCAGCTACTCTTACTTAAAAGCAAGGAGCATTCCTGAGAAATCCAGAAGCCCACTTAATGTGAAAGTCAACTCAATCCATTTACATTGCCTTTCCACATCCTTAATAACACTCATTTCCCCTCTGCATTCTTTTCCTCTAACACTGATCCTCAATTATATCACAGAGCACTTTGCTCACTACTAAGTGTGTTTCAGTTGGCGTCACCTGCAGGATACAATATTTTGCTTTGTCCCAAGAACACTCCAGTGATGCATAATGCATTTGGTATCTCATGTTTAAGTGCACCTCTCTTTGACAGCTGAAGCACCACACCTCACCATGGAGCTTTGTTAGTGCCTGAAGACAAACAATGAGAGTTCACAAAGGGCAATGGGAGGCCTTTGAACATGAAAATAAACAGTGCCATTGAGGGTCATGCACACTGATTTTGGAGGGAAATAACCCAAAGGATATTGGGGAAAATCACCCCCAAATAGCAGCAAGACACTCAAGGGTTCTCGGAAACAATGTGGAAGTTAAAAATGGCAAGGCTTGTTTTGCAAAAAGTGCTTGACCTGCTGCTGTCAAGGGCGGACTTTGGTCTTTCAAATTCAGTGGCACCCTGTGTGAAGTTAAAATTTGGTCCCGCCCCTCTTGCACCTCTCGCCTTCTGTTCTGCTCACTTCACTTCAACATAGTTACAACAGTCTGTGGTGCCCCCTAGGCTTGGCGCACAATGCAGTAGAACTGGTCCCACTTCCCTAAATCTGCTACAGAGAGCCAGTGTGGTGTAGTGGTTAAGAGCGGTGGACTCGTAATCTGGGGAACCGGGTTCGCGTCTCCGCTCCTCCACATGCAGCTGCTGGGTGATCTTGGGCTAGTCACACTTCTTTAAAGTCTCTCAGCCCCACTCACCTCACAGAGTGTTTGTTGTGGGGGGGGGAAGGGAAAGGAGAATGTTAGTAGCTTTGAGACTCCTTCGTATAGTGATAAAGCGGGATATCAAATCCAAACTCTTCACAGCTGCTTTAAGTGGCTGCTGTAAAGTATGCAGAATTGGGGGGGGGGGGAGGTTTAGTCTCTGTGGGTCATGAAAACCTCCTGTGGCCAAATATGGGCCACAAGATAGCAATACCTGATTTACATACAGATTACTAGCCCACCCGTTTTGTTTCTATACAAGGGCAGCTTGCAATAATTTAAAATCACAATGTGAATAAATATGTATAATAAAAAAGAAAGAGTTATTTTCTTTGATTACATGAGGGGATGGGATATCACAGTTTGGGATGGACGCATCACTGTGTATACAGTGTCCTTGTATGGAGAGGGGGAAAGATATCTGGGTACATGTCAGCAGCCATTGCCACCGCTCCCCCCGCCCCCCTCATACACATCCCCAGGAAGTCACTGCACATTATGACCACTTTCAGGCGGTCACAGAGCTGTTCTTAATGATACAGTGGTTGATTGTGAGAATGAAGACCAGGGAAGACCTTAGAGTGCCATACCACACAATTCTTTGTAAACAGCAACACTTGGGGGAATCATTCCTTTACTATGATTCTATAGTCCAGAGGTTGTAATGCACATTTGGAGTGCTCAAACATTATTTTGTTAAATGTCTCCCAAGACTCCATCAATTTGGTGGTGGTGGTAGTAAAATCATTTGATGAATGGAGTGCAGGCAATAGATCTTCCTTCTCAGTTGATTTGCATGGATCATCTTGTGAAGCAGAGACTATGTCCACCTCTCCCTCGTGTGCATGCGCGCGCGCACACATGTGTGTGAGAGAGTGAGTAGGGCTGGCTATGTTCCCACGGTAGAACCTAGTCTGCAATATTAGACTATGCTGGTTAAGGACTGTTTCTCAGTGCCCATGCTATGCAGGCCAAAGCTCCGAGGTTCAAACCACAGCATCTCCAGGTAGGGCTGGGGAAAGACTCCTATGTGAGACCCTGGAGAGCCAGTCTGTGTAGGCTGTAGTGAGCTAAAGGGCCCAATGTTCCAATATGGTGTGATGCAGCTTCATATGTTCGTATGTAAGTGAATCATACAGTAACTAGCATTCTAGAAGGAATGTCATTGAGTTTTTGACTAGGTAGACATTGGTGCATGATGTGGTGATTGCATAGCACAGAAAGAGGTGATGTAATCAACAGAGATATGCTCCCTTCTACTTCTAATTGGCACCTCCCATTTGATCAAGTAAACGTGAATATAATGAGAACAAAGATAAACTGATTCTCTGTTTGCTCTCTTGCCTCCCTTCCACTCCAGAGTAGGAAAGCCCTGACTCTGCCTAACTTTCTGCTCCCTTCAATTTGAGCAGAGCTACTTTTGATCCTTCCTGGGTAGTCTGTAACAGGAAATGCTTGTGGTGAGACGGGCCAGTGGAGATTGGAGACTCAAGAGAGACGGAACAAGTAAGCTTTGAACAAAACATCCATGTAGTTTAACAAGTTTAAAGTAAAATTTCACTAGATCACTTTTGGGGGGAGGAAAATAGCTTTTTACAAAGTATATATGTAAGTGCTTATGCTCCTGGGATATGATGTGAAGCCACATGAGTCCACCACCTTGTTGAAGCAAGGCAGGTCTGGTCAGCAACTTTGTGAGTGGCCACCTGAACATTTTGCATGCATTGGCCAGTACACCTGAAGGGAGGAATAAGTTAATTTCTTAAGGAGTAATTGCCTGCCCACATGCTTTCCCTTAAATCTCCAAAAGTAAAAGGGCCAGAGACATGATTTTACAAATTAAAATTAAACATTCAGGGAGAGGGTCTGGAATATTTCTAAAAGGGTCAAAGCTGTTCTTGTAGCTACAATAACATTTCCTTCCCTGCTCCATTTCCAATACTTGATTTAGACTTTGCCTCTCCAGACTCTCAGGTTAAAGAACTCGGATGTGGTTCCTGGTGCCCCTCATCTCCCTCATCTGCATTCTTGGGTCTTTGCTCATGTATTTCATTTTCACCTAGCTTTGTCATCATTTTAAGCAGAGGCTGGGCAACAATCTCTCAGGGATTCTGCACTTGTATCCTTCATTGTGCATTCTACATTGTACCTCCTGCACTGAGCAGAAGGTTGAAACAAATGACCTCCAAGGTTACTTCCAAGGTCACTCCCGACTGTTATAATTCTATAGTTCCGTGATACTTTGATTTTGGCACACACACCAGAGCTGCACCCTTGGCAGTGGCCAGCCTAGCCAACCCCTAGGTATGACCACTAACAGATAAAAGCATAATGTTTCCAACATTCATTATTGGGCTACAGAAAAGCCTCTTACCACCATGGTGATCAAGGTGGGTAACAAAATTCAGTCATACAGTAAAACAATTATAAACGGATCAGTTAAATTCCCCAAAACATAAACAGCCAAGCAGATAACTAAAACAGAATCAGCATAAAATGTCAAACTTAATGAAAAGCCAACCTAAACTGCATTCTCTTCACTTAGCCGGGTAGTAGAAAGTAAAAAATATATAGGGCAGCGGCGAGGAGCAGTTGAAAAACCAGGGAGTAGCTACAGAAGTTCTGCTCATGGCTCCAAAACAATCCAGCACCCACTTACATTAGGATGGGGAGAAGAGTCTCTTCACCAGATTTTAGGGTGTGGGCATGGATTTTCTATATAGGCCTACATCATAAAATAATAAATAAGTCTGCACACTCTAGCAAAGGAATGGGAAAGCTGCACACACACACTCTTGATGCTGTTGGACTCCAGTTCCCATCTTCCTTGACATTTGCTCATAGCGGTTCGTGCTGATAGGACCTGGAGTACAACAACATCTGAAGAGCCACAGGTTCTGCATCGCTATGCTGGCAGCTTTGACGAAAACAATATGTGAGTAGGGGAAGTATATAGAAATTTTGCTTGCACTGGTTAATGTGTCTTCTCTGTCATCACTATCTCTTTAGACCAAATATGGCACAAGAAAATCACACTGCATTTTCTGACTTCATTCTCCTTGGATACTCAGATCTCCCAGATCTCCAAGCTTTGCTCTTTCTGGTGTTCCTATTCATCTATACAGAAATTCTGATAGGAAATGGACTAATCATCTGCATTACTGAAACTGACCTTGCCCTTCACACCCCTATGTATTTCTTCTTGAAGAACCTGTCTTTTCTGGAGATCTGCTACACCTCAGTCACCCTTCCAAAGATGCTGGTCAATTTCATTGTGGAAAACAAGAGCATTTCATTCTATGGCTGTGCTGCCCAGATCTATTTCTTGCTTTTACTAGGAGGCACTGAGTGCTTGCTTCTCGCTGCCATGGCTTATGACCGATATGTGGCCATCTGTAACCCTTTACATTATAAACTCATCATGAGCAAGCAATTCTGTTTAGGTCTCATTGCTGGAGCATTGGCTGTCAATATGCCAATACACGTAGGACAGACCTATCTAGTGTTCATTCTGCCCTTTTGTGACTCTCATGAAATCAACAGTTTATTCTGCGATATCCCCCCATTGCTTGAGTTGGCCTGTGCTGACACCAACATTAATAAAGCAAGTGTGTTTGTAGCTGCCATGCTTTTGGTAATCATGCCCTTTTTCCTTATCCTTGCCTCTTATGTCAAAATAATCTCTGCTATTCTGAAGATGCCTTCAGCGGAAAGTCGGAAGAAAGTGTTTTCTACTTGTTCCTCACACATCATTGTGGTATCTCTCTTTTATGGCTCAGCAACTATTGTATATTTGAGTCCTAGGTCAAAGGAGACAGAAGACATTAATAAGTTGCTTTCCTTGTTGTATACCATTTTAGTTCCTATGTGTAACCCAATCATATATAGCCTGAGAAACAGGGAAGTGAAGGCTTCCCTGGTGAAATTGCTGAGCAAAAAAATGTGATACAATGTTTTGAATGTACTCAAAATATTTTGTTGTTGCCAAAACAGTTTCAGAAAATAAAATTGTCATCATCTGGGGCAGTATAATAGCATCCTAAATTTTAGAAAGCCATAATGGTATATTGTTTTCAGAATGATAATAAGGAAGATAAGGGTTGCCATATGTCCTCTTTTTTCCAGGCCACATCCTCTTTTTCATGGGTAGAGTCATCATAGTGATCCATAGTTAAAAGTAGAAGTCTGCAAATGTGTCATCTTTTTTTGCTCTTCAGAATATGGCAACCCTACCTGAAATTTATACTTCTTCCCCCCGCTTCCCCCCAAAAGTGGCAGGCAACAATTAAACTTGTTGGGCACTTTAGCAACTGTTTTTCACTCCCCTAGCCCTTGCATTCCATGCCTCTACCACTTCCCTGCTTCTGGCAATATGATTTGTGACCTTTCCATACCCATTGTTTCTCAGTAAGCTACACAACTCAGTGGCTTGTCTTTCCACCAAGGGTTGCTAAGGTAGCAAAGAACAATAACAAATAAAATTGTTTCTGATTAAAATATAAAGAGGAATTGCAATAAAACAGAATTTGATGTGGACAGAAAGGGCCCTTTCAGTTTTATCATTCATCTCCTGTGATGGTTCACCAAACACCTCCTTCATGGAGACATTTGGGGGAGATTGATGGATGGATTTACTCAGTGCTTTTTTTCTATATATAAAAAAAATGTTTAGGGGTACTCTCATTTTGACTCAAGGAAATCAACATTTTATAGAAATAGACCTGGGGGGGGGGGGGGGAGAGAGAAGGAAGTTCCACTGAAGCAGTCTCTGGGGTGGCCTTTTGCTGCCTGGAATAATTATCACTGGACAGTTGATGGTACATGGTCCTGTGTGTTGTTGAGGGAGGGCAGTTTAGCTGGAAGAAGCTCTGAGGTGGTCATTGTCTGCCTCTCTCTTTCTCCAGGAATTATTTCCATGGGAAGTTGATGGGAGGGTGTTTGAATAGGTGAAGCACATTTCTTTTAAGGCTATTTAATTTGCTTTGAAAATTGACATGATTACAAACGTATGTGTACCCTTACTTCTGGGTAACCTATATCAAGGCTGCTAGATTTCTCACATCAGAGTTAGATTTTTCAGGAAAAGTTGCCTAAAGAAACCGCTTCCTATTGCCAAAATTTAATTAGACGTTTTCTAATGAAAGTCCATTACAGTTGAGACAATTTCCCTAGATAACACCCACAATTGCATTTCTAAATATGTGTATGTATACAAATATATAATTGCATATCATTTTTAAATGTCTTTCTTAAACTTATCCCTTTGGATTAACATAACTGTCAAATGTATTTAAAATATCTAAATGGTTGGTTTGTAACATATACGTTCAGAATGAGTTGCTTTTCTCTTTGAGCAAAATGATGAATTCTTATGGACCCTCAGGAAATAAAATGTTGAAATGAAACTCTTTATTCACAACACAGGTAAGATAATACTTTTGTTCTGCTTAACTGTATATTTGCATCAGGATTTCAGAAGTGTTTTCAATCACTCTGAGTCTTTCTTTTCTTTTCCATTTCACATACCTTATAGACAAGTAGATTCTTTCTGTTGTGTTCTTCAAGCTTCCAAACGTATGCACATTTCTCTGTGCATAGAGCTCACAGAACTAAATATTTATTTATCTATCTATTTAAAACATGTATATGCTGCCCTTAAGTGAAAAGACTCTCTTAAGGCATCTTCCATAGAATGCCAATATGCTACACAATCAGAAACAAATTAATAAAACAGTCTTTCAGCAAATATTAAAAGAAAGAAACATCCTGTTCAGAATTAAACCAGAACTATAATTAAGACCAGACATAGCCAAAAGCATGATATTCCCTTTTTAAAAGTAGTTAAAACAATTTGTATTTTGTAGCACCTGTAACAATGCCAGTTCAGCAGATTGAAGCAGTTGATTCAAAAACTAGTTGTCATGATGATTTATTTATTTTGACTTTATTATAAAAAAATATTTCTAAAATACATAGATTGGGGTAGAAAGAACAGCAGAATAATACAAACAGGGATAAGAAACACCCCGCCGCTGTTCCCTCATTCTAAATGAATCCCTTAGTGTAATTATACTTCACTTGTCTATTTTACCGATCTGGATATGGGTAGAAAAATGAGTCTTTTATATAGCAATGCAAGCAAGGAAACATCATGGTTCATTCCATCATTGAAGGAAAGTTTGTGACATATTCAGCTGTTGTTCACACATTGAGATACAAGCCCTACGCGGATGCCAGACCACATGAAAGTCCAGTAGCTTAGATTTTCCTTTGACTAGTTTCAGTGTAAAAATCAATTTCTTTGCTATTGTTTTATCTATTTGACCAAGCATCAATTGTTTACACTTTCTCTAATTTTGAATTTTTAGCTACCTCCATCCATGCTGCCACTTCAGTTATTTAGATATTTCTAAAGCATACTTCCTTAGGAAATATATGTAACAATGCCATAGCAATGTGGTGGACAGCATAAGCAGTGGGAGCAAATATTTCCCCTCCTGTTAGAAGCTGACCTTCCTGCAATTGCATTTCCCCATCTTCCGATTCAGACCAGCCCCTGACACAGGCCCAGTTTGGATCCAACTCCTGCAGCAACTCTTGTCAGGGCTGCAGATGCAGCCATGGCTCCATTAATCCCTGCCATCATGTAAAGCCCAACCACGAAGCATCTGAAGTTGGGATTGTGACCTAAGGCTGGTCTTGTAACGTTTATTGTTGCATGTTGCCCCTTTTATTTTTAAGGGTGCATGAAATACTTGCATGCACAAGAGAAGAAGACATTGGAAAGTAGCGTAGGAGTGACAGTGGGAACAACAGAAAAATGAATAAATCTGTATAGCATCTACAGACCTCCAGACACTGTTTTGGATGGCAAGTGACAGAATAGCAATGAATAATCAAAGGCAAAAATTCTGTTCTTAGGTCAAATGCCAGTTAAAATAAATATTTGAAATATTTAGGTATGTAAAGAGGAATGTAATATTAATAATGTTCATTTTGTAAACTCATAATTGAGCAATTTATCTTAGCTATGTGAAATTTTGTTCTGTTCTGGAGAATGGAACTTTTTTCTATGTTAGAATATGGATTCCCAAGACTGATAAAATGGGGTTGTGTGGAAGCCAATGTACAGAATGTGCACATAGAAAGATTGAATCTGCACAACCCATGAAGCTTACAAGACCTCAGCATAAAAATGTCCTCAGTTTTGTGATCAAATAATCAGATAAAGCATGATATGTCAGAATTTTTAGTACAGGATTATTAATTCAGAAGCTTTATATCTAAACTTTCTACTTAACAACACAGTCTTCAGATGAACTAATAACATTCAAGACACGGTAAAACAATCAACAGTAAAGCAGTTAAATATATACAACCATACCAACAGCCACAAAAGCGTGGCAGGTAACTAAAACACAATCAGCCAAATGTCCTAAACTTAATGGAAAGCCACCAGGAACAAAATTATTTTCATGTGGCATGGGGAAGAAAGCTAAAAATAGGGAAGATGGAATGAACAACTGGGGCTAACAGAAAGAAGCATTTTTACCACTGCGGGTTAACCTAGCATGCACCTATGTCAGGATGCAGAGAATGGCCACCACAACAAATACTTGAGTGTGGGCATGAATTTTGTTTCTGGGCTTACATGACACAATGATTGATAAATATGGAATTTGTAGTAGCTGAGGTTTTGATAAGGGGAACTGTAAAACAATTTTGGTTTTTTTCTGTCATTATCATCTCTTCAGACTAAAGGGATCCAAATATGGCACGAGATAATCACACTGCGTTTTCTGACTTCATTCTCCTTGGATACTCAAATCTCCCAGATCTCCAAGGTTTGCTCTTTTCTGTGTTCCTGATCACATATTCAGGCATTCTAATTGGAAATGGACTAATCATTTATGTTACAATATCCGACCCTGCCCTTCACACTCCTATGTATATCTTTTTGAGGAACCTGTCTTTCCTGGAGATCTGCTACACCTCAGTCACTGTGCCGAATATGGCGGCCAATTTAGTGGCAGAAAAGAGCAACATTTCTTTCATTGGCTGTGCTGCCCAGATCTACTTCCTACATATACTAGGAGGCACAGAGTGCTTCCTATTGACTGCCATGGCTTATGACCGATATGTAGCCATATGTAACCCCTTGTATTATAAGCTCATCATGAACAAGCAATTCTGTTTGGTACTCATCACTGGATCATTGGTTGTCAACATGTCCATACATGCAGGACAAATATATCTAGTGTTCACCTTGCCCTTTTGTGACTCTCATGAAATTAATAACTTATTCTGTGATGTACCCCCACTGCTTGATCTGGCCTGCGCTGACACCAATGTTAATCAGTTAATTGTGTTTGCAGCTGCCGTAGTTTTCTTGATCATCCCTTTTTCCCTTATCTTTGCTTCTTATGTGAAAATAATTTCTGCTATTCTGAAGATGCCTTCAGCAGACGGTTGGAAGAAAGTGTTCTCCACTTGCTCCTCACACCTTATTGTCGTATCTCTCTTTTATGGCTCAGCAACTATTGTATATTTGAGTCCTAGGTCAAAGGAGACAGAAGACATTAATAAGTTGCTATCCTTGTTCTATACCATTTTAGTTCCTATGTGTAACCCAATCATATATAGCCTGAGAAACAGGGAAGTGAAAGTGTCCCTGAGAAAATTGCTGGGTAGAAAAATGTGATACTACAGAATAGTAGTATTCTAACACCAAAGACATTTCAGTAGCAAGGAGAGATTACAGATATTGAAGGAGAAGATTCCAGAAACAAGTGGGGGCTCCAACATATGTGTGTGGGGGGCTATGACAGATTACCCCTGAAGAAATGTCACTCTTGACAGAGAAAGCGATTCCCACCTCTAAGGTGAATCAAATTATAATGTATTAAGTTCAATGTGCTTAAATTTTCAGTGTCACTGTAAAACAGCAATGTTCTGTGTTTTCCATGCAGCCATTCTTCAGCTGTAATCCTTTGCAATTTTACCATACAAAGCATATCTGCTTAGAAGTAGAACTCATTAGGGTCAACAGACTTTAGAGTCCTGTGCATAGTTATGTTGGTAGAGCATGAGACTCTTAATCTCAGGATTGTGGCAGGTTCAAGTCCCACACCGGGCAAGAGATTCCTACATTGCAAGGGGTTGAACTGGATGACTCTCATGGTCCTTTCCAACTCTGTAGTTCTTTGAGTCTATGACTTATTCCCATTTATTTTTTAAAAATAGGATTTCAGTCTAAATAAATAAATGTTTTGTCTTTTCATTAAAAAATACATGAAGCTCCCTTGGCTGAAACCTGCAAGCACTCCCTTCAGTACTGAAACCCACAGCAACTGGCACACATTAAGCAAACCAACCTAAGGGTTGACTGAAAGATGAACACACATGCACACTTTATATTCAGATACAAAATCTGAGGAATTCTGGATCTTCAATATCTTCCGAAAGAACAATGACAGCACAACAATATTTGGGATGCGTGCCCTAACGTAATGATTCTCAAACATAAAGCAAGATGTGCACCTGTACACATCACTCGATAACACACCATTATGCAAAAAACCATGGCTCGCAGTAAAATAACTTCTTTAGAAAGTATTGTGTTTGAGGTCCTGCAAAAATTCCATCTCTGATCATCAAAGTAGGGTTGAGGAAAAAGGGTATCTTGACATTATTCCTACTATTTGTGAGTAGCGAAGGGGGTGGGGAGCATTTCACCAAATACGATTAGCGGGCTTGACATTCTACAATGATTTGTGTGGGATGAAACAAAACATTAGCAGCAAACTCTTCTGAAAATGTTGACTTTCTTAGGTTGCAATCCAAGTATGAGGGAAAGGGTGGAGCCTGTCTACCTTATCCAATATCCTTCTGGACTCTTGCTGCAAAGATGAAAATGAAAGCACCTTTCCTGATATTTAGTGGAGGATTTTAAAGGAAGTCTCCTTCTCATTGGAGACAATGGGATGAAAATAAAAGGGAGCAAACTATGCCAGTTATTGAATGGACATCATTGTGTGACCAGGCAGCGACAGCCCCAGCCCCCAGGGATATAAGGAAGGAATAAAGACTCTGAAAACTTTATATGGAATTGAAGTTAGGCCACAACTTTATTAAATTTCCAAATGTAGGAAGACCTTGGCTTAGGCCTTGGGCATGTATCCCTCCCAGCCCCCCAGCTGGGGAGAACTGGGGCACATCAGGGTAAATGGGATATGGGGGTATCCTGCGAGATGTAAGTGTAGCAGGCAGCCCAGCCCATATCCCCACATGCAAGGTAGTTCACTGATGACCTTTCAGTGTATGGCCAGTGACACCCCTTATATATAACCCCTTTAAGAGGGGGACACTGGAATCACTGATGCAGGGGGGTTAGTCACCACTTCACACCCCCCCCCATACAGGGAAGAAAAGACTAAAGGATGCCACCCAAGGCCATAACTGCCAAAGTTGTGACAAATTGCTACGGGGAAGACAAAACCTGCCAATGCAGGAAAATTTATTCCTGTCCTTCAACAGCAACCAGCCATAGACCGTAGCAGCGCCTGCTAGACAGGATGAAAAAGTTAACCTGCAAACAAGAAACATTAAACAAAGGTATGGTAGAGAGGGTGAATCTTCAGAGCCGACTGCCTGGCTATTGTCGGCTCCACCCCCTATTTATAAATGGGGTTGGCCCCACTTCCCAGCAAGAAACTTGATTACTGAGGCTGGGCATAAGCCTCTGAATAATAACACTGAGAAGCAAGCCAGCCCCCTTTTACCACTAAGCTCCCTGGGAACTGTAGTCCCACGCACGATCCCGCAAAGGGCACTGACATTATGAAGTGTGAGTGCTCATTATAATTGTTTTGGAGGTTTTGTGCTAAAAAAATGCCCATAAAAGATTAGAGTTTTTGCAATAATGGAAGTGATCGAGAATTGTGCAAGATAGCAGACGTTTTTATGCAATATCAGCTACGCTCTCTGCAAACAAATCAGAATCACTGCTCATTAAATAGCCAGTGTTGACTAAAGTTAAACCATTGGAGAGTTACAGTGCATACTGTGACTGTAGAGATCATTGACCAATATGAGGGAGACATATTTTATTGCAGATGGAACAAATTAAGGCTTCTGGTTTTGCTGCTGCAAGTGCACCATGCCACTTTTTCTTTCTGTGCCCCTCCCAGCCTTCATTCCTCCTTTGGTCATTTCTGTGGATCCATGGCCTGACTGTTTCCAGTCACTGTGACCATCTGCAAGGGATTCCCACATGGCAGGATTAATGCTGCCAGCATTCATGTCATTTTTGCAGACATCTTTGTAATGCACAATTGGTCTTCCAACAGGTCTAGTATCTGAAGCAAGCTCCCTGTAGAGCATGTCCTTGGGGATCATGCCATCTTCCATTCTGTGGACATGACCAATAATGCAAATGTCACTGAGACAGAAGTGCAAACATGCTGGGAATGCTGGGTGGGGAGAGCATATCTTTGTTTAAGACTCTCTCCTGCCATGTGATGTCCAAAATCTTCCTGACACCATGTATATTGAGGTGCCACTGCTGGTTGAAGTTGCCTATTATTCACTTCCATAAAGCAGTGTGCTCAACATGCAGGCCTTTGTATTTCACCTTTGTATTTCACCTTTGTATTTCACCTTTGTATTTCACCTTTGTATTGGACGTTAGCATCATATTCTCCCATACCCTTTTGGACAGGCGAGCGATTGCTGTATTGTCAATACACTTGCCAATACACAGCATCAATAGAAAAGTTGGTGGTTATTCTGGAGGCCAAGTAGAAAAAAAAGCCTACCATCTGCCTGGAGTACTGGTGATGATGTCCTGACCTAGGGTGTTGTTCTTTGTCAGGTTGATAGAGAGGACAAACTCCTGCAGGTTTGGGCAAAATGGTCAATGAGTCTCTGTAGAGCTTCTTTAGAGTTTGCCGGTCTTGGCGCAGAGACATGCCAGGTTGAACAGACCCCATCGCTCCTTAAATGGGATGGAATGGAAATACAGACTGTCTTCAGTGAAGCTGAAAGCATATGAGAACAACAAGGAGAAGAATATGCCAAAGAGAGTTGGGACAAGAACACAGCCCTGTTTCGCCACTCTTTATAGGGAAAGCATCACACTGGATGTGCCAGACATATTTTTGTGGAAGGACATTATCATCTTGTGGACGTCCAGTCCTTCCAATGCTGTCTTTGTGCCTTCATACATTTTTCAAATGTTGCTGCTGTCAGCAGCAAGTTGAACGAGTTGACACAACTTCAGCCAATAGTTATTGACACATCCACTGGGCATCACTCCTTGCCTTTCTCAAGGCAGCATTTCCAAAAGGAAACACAGACCCTGTGTTACAAGTCATCCCCAATCTCTACAACAATGTGAGATTACAGGGAGTTCCCTGGAATATCACACTGCTGTAGAGATTGTGGGTGTTATATAACAATATGCTAAGTAAGTAAGTAAGTTGCATGAAAACAGTCCCTGGTTCAATCCCTCACTTCTGCAGTCAGAAGGATCATGGAGCAGATGATAGAAAGGGTTTCTCCCTGAAAACTCACAAACCCACTGCTAGTCAGATAAGACCAGGGGTAATCAACCCCCTAGGTATTTTGCTTCATCAACCTCAGCTCATGATGCTAGTGGTCCAGGATGATGGGAATTTTAGTCAAACATTATTAAGAGGATTCCACATTAGCTACTCCTGTATTAGACTACACTAGACAAGATGGACAAATCACCTGACTTAGTACAAGGCAGCTCCATATATTCATACACAGAATCAAGTTTTCTGTCAGTGACAGAGTTGAGGAGAAAAAATGCAGAATTATTTTTACTTTGAAGTTAATTTAAAGCCAGTCAACGTTTTAGGTGTGTAAGACAGACCATAGTAAAAAATATCTTTCTCTCCTGACACCTTTGGGTAAAGGATGGGTAATAAGTTCAAGAAAAATACCATCATTATAAAATCCAGTATCCATTGCTCTTAGCCAACACAAATAGTAGAGCTTTGTTCCTTGAAGTTTCTCATTACCGTATTTTATTAGGAAGGCTTTGCTTTCTTTGGGTGTATCCTTGTGCTCACAGTCACAATCTAGGGTGCTGCCACCCATGGTTAAGCTCACTGAATACAAAGTAGCTGTGTGTACCACCCCTTTCCCTAGGGTCTGGTATGGTTTCAGGCTGGATGAGGACTATGTGTTGAGATTCCTGCACTGCAGGAGGGGTCAGACTAGATGCCCACCAGGTTCCCTTCCAAAACTACAATTCTATGGATTTATGATTTTCATTGCATGATATACCAATGTAGTATATACAACAAAGCTCACAACTTTAAGAAGATCCCAAATTTAGGGTGATTAATAAGTACACAGCAGCCACTAAAAATAAAAAATAAAAATTAGAACAATATTTTCCTTTTTGTCATTCTCTTTATTGCCTTTTTCACCTCTGTGTTCCTCAAGGTGTAAATGATGGGGTTTAGCATTGGTGTTATAACAGTGTAAAAAAGGGAGAGGAATTTATCTCGTTCTAACGAGTAACTGGATTTGGGCTGCAAGTACATAAAGCTGGCTGTGCCATAGAAAAGTGTCACCATGATGAGGTGTGCAGAACAGGTGGAGAATAACTTCTGCCTACCTGTAGCTGAAGGTACCCTTAATATGGTGCCAAGGATGCAGGCATAGGATATGAGTATGAAGACGAAAGGTATCAGAGTGATGATCAAACTGCTCACTAGCATCACTGCTTCATTCAGAGATGTATCAGCACAGGCTAGCTTCAAAACTGGTGGGAAGTCACAGAAGAAATGGTTGATCTCGTTAGAGCCACAGTATGGCAAGCTGAATGCCCAGCTTGTATTCACCAGCGGAAGAAGAATGCCACACAGCCATGAAGCCAAAGTTAGGCGTACACAAACACCTTTGGACATCAAAACCATATAGTGCAAGGGGAGGCATATTGCAAGGTACCGGTCGTAAGACATCACAGCCAAGAGGAAACACTCTACTGTTCCTAGGAATAAAAGAAAATACATCTGGAGAGCACAGCCACTGAACGAGATGGACTTGTCTCTTGAAACAAGGTCATGCAGCATCTTGGGGAGGGTGACAGTGGTGTAGCAAATCTCCAGCAGCGATAGCACTCTCAGAAAAAAATACATCGGGGAATGAAGGTTGGTGTCTGCACAAGTGATGGCAATGATGAAAGAGTTCCCAGTTACAGTGACCACGTAGACAGCAAAAAGTAGAAGAAGCATGGGAATCTGCACCTCCAGATGGCTGGGAAATCCAAGGAACATGAAATAGCTGGTGGAAGTTGCATTCATTCTTACGGTATCACCAGAGTGCTCTCATCTGAAGAGAAAAACAACAACAACAACATTTCTTGACATTTCTGTCCCTGTAAGGAGGGGCTCTGCATTATGTAAAACAATAGTAAGAAAATGAAGGAATTGAAGATTAATTACATCAGTGGCATTTTACTGGGGCTTAAGTCTGTAGGCCTATTCAGCCACCTTTGTCCATTTGTACTCAGTCAGTTCTGCACACAAACAATTGCATGCACACAGTACACATACAAAACATACTAAAAAGAAAACTCAAGTGAGCGACTGTTTTTTAATCTTTAACTGTTGTGATTTGGCCCTATGACTTTGGAGTGAGGGGTGGGTACTAAGTCAAAATGAAACAACAATCACAAGTTTGTTTTTAAATGCACACTTTAAAAAATATCATGAGGGTACTGGATGCTTCTCTGTCTCCCATTCTCTCTGACGCACACACAAACACATTTTAGTTAAGTAGATTGATCTTTGACAACTCTGCCATTTCCTACCTTGTGCAAATGTTTTTCAGGTCAGCCTATACCTTCACTCTATAACTAAACCTATCCCCCTCATCTTCTTTCTTACACGTCTTGCTTTAAAATTCCAGGACCAAATCTCACTTATTTAGATGTGCTCCTCAGTTATTTCTTTTTCCCAGCATCTCCAGCAAAGGCCAGGAATGATCCCTGTCTGTAACACTGCCTGAAGCCACTGCTCTTTTTCTTTCTTTGGCAATCACTCATAGCCGAGTAAGTTTGTCTTCCATAAACATGGTTTTAACGATGAGTCCATAAGTGACTGTGGAGGCCAATTCTGGACCCACACATCCTTCAGCAGCGGGGATATCGGTTTCCAGGCAGGAGTTGATCACAGTGTGGATTTGCCAAGTGCCTTCCTCCCCCAGGGTCTCTGGAGGGACTGGAAAGAAAGGAATGTTACAGAGACATATAGCTTATAACTCTCAAACATCAAACAATAACAGTATTCTATCTTAGGCTGCTACTCTCAGTACCAAAACCTCTTTTTGGAAGCTTTGTCTTACTGGCCACAAAGGGGGAAATTGTCTATTCACTCACCTTAGTTCCTCAGCAGTCTTCTTAAAATGGTTGCCAGTGCCAATAACTCCACAACAAAAATGAAATTTAGAAGCCCCGCTTCAAGGAATTTCAGGGCTTCCTCTGAGTAAAATAATACCCCTTTCTCACTATAGGCTCACAGCCCCTAATGGTGGTTGTTCCATGCTTCAACTCTGCTGAGTATGTGCAAGAATATTATTCCACTGGAATTCTTAAAAGAAAATACACCAATGCGTTACAGTTTTACCTTGCAGAACACGGTTCATAAGATAGCTCTGATCCATCTTTAATAAGCCCAACTTTCGCTTTTTTGAGGATAACTTTACCTTTCTAAGCTGTCCTTAGAGTACTCAGATAACACCAGCTAAAAGCATAACACTGCTTTTGTTCTGCTCCACCATAAAGATTCAACCTAAATCTCCTACAGTTGCACCAAAGGAATTCTAAGTGTAATTCTCCTAGGATTTACAGTATAAACAACTAGTTAATTGTGGTGGCTTTTTGCAATTTAGCTCCACATTGAATTGTGGATATGAATGCATGTATTTTAATATCACATTCACACCATAAATTTAAAGCACTCTTAGGTCCCATCAGCACTATACATGTAAAGCACTTTAAGTAGGCATGGTTTCACTGAAAGAATTATGGCAACTATAATTTGTTAAGAGTACTGAGCAGGGGCACCGACTTGGGCCCTAGGTTGTGGGTGCCCAGCGGCGCGCACGACATAATGTGATGTGATGACATCATGTTACAGCGTGCATGCCACATCAGTGCCTGGGAGCACCGGAAGTCATGTCCGAGGCCCCACAAAGCCTTAGACTCAACCTCTGAGGCCTTGGACACCACCCCCAAGGCCCCACAAGATGTCAGATGCAACTTCCAGTGGTTCATAAGGTCCTGAAAGTCACATTGGAGGCCCCGCGAGACCACGGACACCACCTCCGAGGTCCCATGAGACCTTGGACATGATTTCCAGTGCTTCACAAGGGCCTGGAAATTGTTTCCAAGGCTCCATGAAGCAGAATGGCAGAATGATTTAAAAATAAATCCCTCAATGTTTGCAGCTCTGTGGGAGAAAGGGGGTTTCCTAGTAACTCTCAGCATCCTTGACAAAGTACAGTTTCCAGGAATTTTTGAGGGAAGCTATGAATGTTCAAAGTGGTTGTAATTCTGAACTGTCTTCTTCTCTGGAAGGGTCAGGCTGGGGAGGCAGTCTCCACCATTCCTCCTCTGCCCAGTTCCTGACAACACCCAAACCTGCAAGTGTTCCTTAGGACACCTAAGAGAATTCCATGCAAAATTGTTAACATGCAGGTAATAACTGGGAGAGACCCAATATTGATTGCTACTTCAGCATACGTAAATGGATGGATGTGCAGATATCGTCTTGAATCACAAGTAACCTTAAATCCTCAGAACACACCAAAATAATTGTACTGTGATTTCCAAAGAAATTCAGGGCAGAGTTGTACGTCTCATGTGAAACTCCTCCCAGCAAATCCTTACAAGTTATCCCTGTGTGTATTATTCATGTGCTAAACAAATCCCAAGCAAGGGACATTATTTTATATAAAGCATTTGCTTTCTCTGTTTCACATGCACCAGAAAACATTGCTGTTTGGCAGGGACACTATCTTCTAAGAGCATGGATTAACAGTAATTTATACTCTCTAATATTCAATACAACAATAGAAAGTGGAGGGAAGAGGGAAAGAAATAAGACCCATAGTAATCCATTTTAAACAAACGCACAACTTGAGGCTAGATGAATATTAGAGTTAAAATACTGTGCTAAAAAATGAGAACTACATAGTCTAAAGTGTACCAATTTCCATGTATGGAATCAGGAATGTTTATGGGTTGCAGGTACCAGTTGCTGTATTTCTTAGACACTTGATGCTTTAAGGAGAAGAATGACAAGTAATGGCTAATTAGCTATAGATTACTTACCATTGGCCCCCTTCCTCATGGTCAACAGCAGCATCTCATATGGAGGTGAAACTTAGAGCAGAGAGTCCTCTGAAGACTGAAGCACAAGAGAAATACCTGTGAATAAAGGTGGGTCCTTTAGCTATCCAGCTCCCAAAGCATTCAGAGCTTTAAATGTTTAAATAATAAATATTTAAATGCATAGCACTTTGAACTGGAGGTGGAAATTGTTCAGGAAACAGTAAATCATTATAATGTTGGTATTATATGTCAGTATGAAGATGGTGGCCACCATCCAACAGAAAATAATGGGCATTTATAGAGCAAACTGGAACAGGTCTACTCAGAAGCATGTTCCACTGAATTAAATGGGGCTTACTCTCAAGTAGGCTGGTACAGGAGATGGCAGCCTCATGGTATCTCTAAACCTGTGTTGGACCATAGCTAATTGCGACCATGATAATCTTTCTTTTAGATATAATGAAAGAAATCAATCAGACCACTTTGCCGAAGGAATTTATCTTAATGGGGCTTACAGACAATGCTACAATCAAAGTTGCACTTTTTGCTGTGTTCAGTGTGATTTACATAACAGCTGTGATTGGCAACCTGCTCATAGTCGTCTTGGTCAAAGCAGATCCTCGCCTTCACACACCGATGTATTTCTTCTTATCTAACTTCTCCATCTTGGAGGTTTGCTACACTTCAACAGTGGTGCCCCAAATGCTATCTCACCTTCTGGCTGAGAAAAAGAGCATCCCACTGATCCAGTGTGCTGTGCAACTGTATTTCTTCCTTTCATTTGGCATTACAGAATGTTTTCTTCTCACCGCCATGTCATATGACCGTCATGTTGCCATTTGCTTTCCACTGCACTATAGCCTCATCATGACCAAGCGGACCTGTATTGCAATGGCCACTACTTCTTGGGTGGGTGGCTTCTTCTTTTCTGCCGTCAACACTGCATTCACTTTGAAACAATCCTTTGGTGACCATAACAAGATAGACCATTTTCTCTGTGAAATGCCAGCCTTAGTCAGTATAGCTTATGGGGGGACACACCAAGCCAAGATGTGCATGTTTATTTCCTGTGTGTTCACCTTGATATTACCTCTTTTGTTAATACTTGTGTCTTATACTCGCATACTGTACACCATCCTTGGTAGCCATTTTGGCATGGGGACGCGAAAGGCCATCTCCACTTGCTCCTCACACTTGACTGTGGTCACACTCTTTTTTGGATCTGTCCTTTCAATATACCTGAGACCAAAATCCAGTGCATCCAAGGAGCATGTCAAAATAGCCTCTGTGTTTTACATAGTCATCACCCCTGCACTCAACCCCTTCATATACAGTCTGAGAAATAAAGATGTGGTGCAAGCCCTGAAGAAATTGATGCATAAAAGCAGAGAGATTAACAAATCAGGTGGATGGGAAGGATGCTGGTAGAGGCTCTGCACATCTCTAGGATGGATGGATCTTGTATTTGTTACAAATCTCATTCTCTGCTGTGAGGTATACACTACTGAGGTATACAACCTAAGGCCTGGGGATCGGATGCAGCCCAATCGTCTTCTCAATCTGGCCCATGGATGGTCCGGGAATCAGTGTGTTTTTACATGAATAGAATGTGTCCTTTTATTTAAAATGCATCTCTGGGTTATTTGTGGGGCATAGGAATTTGTTCACCCCCCCCCAAATAAAATATAGTCTGGCCCCCCACAAGGTATGATGGATGGTGGACCGGCCCACACCTGAAAACATTGTTGACCCCTGCACTACTGGAAGAAATTTCATGCTTATTGAGTGCAGAGTCTTGAAGATCTGTCACATACATAATGCTCAGGTATTAAATTGTGAAAAAGTGCAAATATTTGATTAATCCGGAATCTGAAGTAAAAGATTTTTTTTTTTAAGGAATGCTGAAGAGAATAGTCAAGTAAAAGACAAAGGGAGGTTAGAAATAGGCTGGATGTCAAAGTGACTTTAAATTATGCAGTTCTAACTATAATTCCATCTATTTCATTATCCCATTTTTTTACCCTCCATGATCTCTGGCACAGTTTTAAACCTGGCCCACCGCTTCTTCCAATTCAATATGTGACCTTCCTCTATGTAACCCACCCCTCCAAACACAAAGGAAGTGGCTAATGTAGCACCATTTTTAAATGTATCCAGGAGGATCCAGGAAATTACAGGCTGATGAACATTTATTCCAGGAGAAGTGGTGGAAAGTAAATATAAAATGATTTAAACATGTATAAGAATGTCTTGTTGAAGAAGAATTGCCCCCTGTTTGAACCTGTCCATAGAACATAGGTTCTCACTCCGTGGTTTGGAGTGACTGAAGAGACAATGTGTCTTCAAAAACTTTTCAACAATGTCCTTCAGCACAAGCTCCTGAATACGTTTATTTGTCCTGAGATATGAGAAGAGGTCCTCTTGTGTATTGGTAATTGGTTAAAGAACAGAAAACAGAAAATAGAAATAAATGTGAAATTCTCACAATGGAGGAATGTAAGAAATGGGGTACCCAAAGGGTTGGGGAGGATTTTCAGTCGGATGCAAGTTTTCCTGATTTGCTCTGCTCATAACATTATGCAAACCATAATACAGCCAATCCTTGAAATTTGCACTTATCCATCTTCCTCCCTCCCCCCAAAAAGTGTGTGTGTGTGTGTGTGTGTGTGTGTATATATATATGTGTGTATATTAGGGGAAGGTGTCCATAGTCTCAAACTGTGATATAAAGGGTCACATTGCCATTGCGTTGCTGAACCTAAATAGGTCTGTGTCTGGTCAATTTCTGGATGGCTAATTGGTTGAGAGCTGCATGTATGTTACTTTAGTTTGCCAGATGAAAGAAAAGTGGGTATAAATCTAATAAAATATATAAAGTTTTAAAGGTATATATTAGTGAAAACACACACACAAAAGGAATTATATTCTAAGACTTTGCTTGCTGGACTGTGTATACCAGACAAAATTGCATATGAATATGTGTATTGTAGGATAAACATGCACTAAAATGGTGACAAAGTTTCATAAATACACACACACAAACACACAAACCAGAAACTGAAGTGGAAACATGGTGAACTGTACTTAAGACAGGTAAAATGAGAAACTCAGAGAAACTGAAATAGACATAGTTGCCCATCACTATTGGCCACTGTGAGAGCAGGAAGTCTTTGGTCAGACCAAGCAGGGCCCATATTACATTATTTTAAGCAGTGCTCAGGCTCCCCTTTCTCTATGCACCCATCTGGATTTTGGGATTGAGGTAACATTATTTCAAAGGGAAAGTGAATTGGGGCAGCCACAATATACCCCCAACCCCAAAAACACTGTTCTGAGGTGCTTTTTTGAAATGCAAAATGGTTGTTGCATTAAAAATAGCTGCTTTCTTTCCCACTCAGGGAAATATATACATAATATATATACATAAAGAATATACATAATTTATTTGTATGCTGCCTTTCCATAGTTTAAACTATGCTCAAGGTGGCTTACAGCATGAAAAAATACATAATCACAACATAACAAAAGTAGTCATAGACAATAAATCAAAACATAAAAAATACACAACCAGTTTGAACAATATCCACATAAATCGTAATAAGATCTTATATAAAGATACAAAACATTAATATCAGTAACAGCACCCCCACCCCCCGAACAAAACCCCTGTCCAAGATTCTGTTCAGCAGCCTCAGCTTTTGTAGCTGGAGTCAGTCAGGGCTCTGCCCTCCCTGGCCTGGTGGACAATTGCCTTCAGGATAGGGAACAGGTCCTCCAGGACTCACTTGTACACGGTGGAACAAAAACTGGACATGCACTGGCCTGTGCCCCTGTTAGTGGGCAGGTGTTCACATGACATCTTCCCCATCCCAGAGTTGACCTGGACCTTTCCCCCTTGAAATGCAGAGGTTTTCAAGCCTAGGAAAGTCTGAACTGGGGGGAAAAACCCCACATTTAAAATAAGAATGTTCCAGGGGAACACTGAGAGGAAGTCCAAATCTGAAAGTAGACCCAGAGCTTCCAAAGGTGTCTCACTGTGGTGTATTTTGCTTTTGCTTTTTTCAAAGAGGGGGCAAATCTGATATTAATAATGCCGTTCTGATTTGTTCTCAGAAGTAAATCACACTGAGCTTAATGGTTCTTACTCCCAAGTTAATGCACTGATGAATCAGTAAATCAAACTGGTAGGTGGGGGATTTCACAAAACTACCCCCCTAACCCAAACATTTTCATGGTTTTTTTTGGGTGGGTGGTTGAAATATTGTAATTGGCCTGAGAGGGTTTCTATGGCAAGTCTCAGAACTCAAAGGTGCCTAAGGGTGCTGACCTAACCTTAACCTACTTGGTAAATTATTCCACATACCTACACTAATGTGATCACATTGACCTATTTATATAACTCCTACCACTATATGATTTTGCCAACTCTCAGGTCACTGCAGAGCAGGTGAAAACGGGGGGGGGGGGGGGAGGAGAGAGAGAGAGAGAGAGAGGGGGGGGGGGAGATGGATCAGCAGTTTGAATGGGCCAAAAAGAATTTGTACAGTGTGGAGCCAGGGGATGCTATTTGAACCACAGGCATCATAATGTCTTGCATTGGTACAGGTGACCAACTTATCTCTGAGAGAACAAGACTTTAAGGCTTGGCACTTTCAAGTTAACCCAGAATGGAGATGTTCAATAACATACGGTCCAGATAACTATTCGGTTCTTCCTTCCAGAGTGTCATTTGCCATGGGAGCTCAATAGACTGCACACAGTATTTTGTAGTATACAGACTGACACTACAATGATGAACATGAATACATGTTTCTATTTACATAATTTATTCTTCAACACCCAATTTGTGTTACCAGGGCCATTAAACAAAATGCAGTATTAACAATATATATCAGGAAACATACACAATACATCTCGTTATATTGTGAAACCATCAATTTCCTCTATGGAAGAGATTAAGTATATTATTGCAAAATTCAGAATAAGCACACTTGTTGAGGCAATTGGGTCAATTTTCTGTTGTCAATAGATTTTTTTGATTTTTTTAAGCTTGGAATTGAAGTTAGGTTCCCTTAAGAAAGTCCTTGGAAGGGATGCTTCTGATTGCTTCCTTACTGCAGTAGCTACATGGGACACATTAAAAACCTTATTTGGAAGGTCATGGGGCTGTCCTGAACAATGCAGGATGGTGGGCAGGGGTCTAGAAACTGATTTTGATATTGGTCCATCTATCTCAGTGTGGTCTAGAGCTGTACAAGAGCTGTATCCAGATGCCACTTTATTGCACCTTCCCAGCATTTACTGACTTTTTAATTTTCACGTTATATATTTCACACAACATGAGAAGCACTTCTGGAAATCTAGTGAAATGTTAGTGCACACTTCCTTGTTAATTGTTTCCATGGGGGGAATGCTTGTAGCCAAGAAGAAGAAGAAGAAGAAGAAGAAGAAGAAGACGACGAAGGGGAGGGGGAGGAGAAGGAGAAGGAGGAGAAGTAGTAGTTTGGATTTGATATCAAGCTTTATCACTACCCTAAGGAGTCCCAAAGTGGCTAACAATCTCCTTTCCCTTCCTCCCCCACAACAAACACTCTGTGAGGTGAGTGAGGTTGAGAGACTTCAGAGAAGTGTGACTAGCCCAAGGTTACCCAGCAGCTGCATGCGGAGGAGCGGGGAAGCGAACCCAGTTCACCAGATTACGAGTCCACTGCTCTTAACCACTACACCACACTGGCATTGACTCAGAAAATCATGACAGCTTTGCATTGCAATTTCATATGACAAAATTTGGGACAGTATTCTGCCCCCCCCCCCGGCCATTTAAAATATAGTGCAACATGGTGGGATAGTAATCAAAAAGTCACAGTTCTGGAATGTAACAGTTATAGCTGTATGAAAGGGATGCTAGAAAGTGGGACAAAACAACAAAAACTCATGCAATAAACCCCACTTTTGAATGCAGGCTAGCAGTAGATCTCCAGGGTTTCAGGCAAGAATTTATTCCAGCCTTTCCTGGACTGAACATGGGACCTTTTACATTGTTTTCCATCAATTCCAGAATGCACATTGCGTAGGAAGATTTCTAAGTCAGAGAGATCTTTGTGGGATTTCTGGTGGTTACAGCAGGAGAGGACCTCACATAATCCTCCCTCAAACATTTTTTTTCAATAAAAACTTTTCTACTCTCTAATTATTATTATTATTATTATTATTATTATTATTATTATTATTTGTACCCCTTCCTCTGACTGGGTTGTCCTAGCCAGTCTGTTAGGTGAGATCCAGGCAAGGTTAGATGAATTAGTTTCCCATTTAAATCAATGGGATTTAGATTAAAGCATAATTAACCTAATCCCATTGATTTTAAAGGGAACACAGTTCAACTAAATCATTCTGGATCCAAGCTAATGCTTTCAGAAGTTAGAAGTTACAAGTTCCTACCTATTTTGGATCTCCAATAATGTGTTGGTTCATTTTTATCACCCAAAAGGCTTTCTATCCCAGATTCTTTTAAAGGCACATTTTACCTCTTTATTCCTCAAGCTGTATATGAGGGGGTTCAAAATGGGACCTATAACAGTATAGAAAAGGGAGAGATATTTGCCAGTGTTTGGTGAGTAAGTGGAATTGGGCTTCAAATATGTAATACAAGCAGAACCATAGAACAAAGTCACCACAATGAGGTGTGAAGAGCAGGTGGAGAAGGTCTTCTTCCAACCTTCAGAGGATGAGATCTTCAAAATAGTGGTTATAATGCCAGTGTAAGACATCAAGATCAGGATAAAAGGCAAAGTCCCAAAAATCATAGCCCCCACAAAGAGTCCAATTTCAACCCTAGAAGTGTCCCCACAAGCCAATTTCAGCAAAGGAGGGATGTCACAAAAGAAGTGGTTGACCACATTGGAGCCACAGTAGGAGACAGTAAATAACATGCTAGTGTGACCAAAGGACATCAAAAATCCACTTAACCAACACACCACAGCTAAAGTAGTATAAACTTTTTGGCTCATCAGGACAGGGTAGCGTAAGGGCTTACAAATGGCAACATATCGATCATAGGCCATTGCGGCCAAAAGGAAACATTCTGACCCACCAAGGAAGAATATAAAGTAGGTCTGCACAGCACATCCGATGAAGGAGATGGATTTATTTCCAGAAAGGAGGTTTGCCAGCATCTTAGGGACATTGACTGATGTGTAGCAGATCTCCAGAAAAGACAGGTTTCTTAAGAAGAAATACATGGGGGTGTGGAGGGCAGGGTCAGCCAACGTCAGAAGAATGATGAGAAGGTTTCCTGCCAGAGTGATGATATAGAGTACCAGGAAAGTGGAGAATAATGCACTTTGCAGGTTGGGATCACCAGAAAGACCCAGGAGGATGAATTTAGCTGGTGCTGTACTGTTTTGTAGAATGTATTCTTTTCGGTTCTGCATCCTGGAAAAAGAACATACAGAACTGATAAATTTAGGATATTATTGCTTGGCTGTACACAATATTTTTATATAGATTATATGTGGGCTTATTTGTTCAAGGACTGCCAGGCTGATCAGGGAACGATCCAAAGGCACATACTGCAGTGTTTAACTTCATTGGAATCAATAGGACTTAGAGGTGATCTTATAATAAAAATTCTAAATTATACCTAAATTATAGCTTCTGTGTCTTGTTCATATGGGGAGGTATAGTTTTAATAATCATTAAAGAGATTTTGCTGAACTTTCCATCTATATAATCATCATTTGCTTTATTAAACATAGCTAACCCTAAGTCTGCCAAGACTGGCCCGAACGGGCAGGGGTACCTTTACCTTTACCTTTTTAACCTTTATTAAACAAGTGCTAACCTTTGGTAGGATTGTTCCACGCTAACATTATTAAAAGGCATCAAGCTTGAAAAATAATCATAGTCCAATAAATAATTTAGTATCATTGATGAGAAGGAATGTACAAAGTGTGTTCCTTCAGAGTGAAACATGCCAAAGTCTTCAAAAGAAAACAATCTGGTACTTACTGAAGCCCTGGAAGCTCACAGCCAGATCTCTCTTCCTGACGCCCTAATTGCACTAGAGATTTCTCAGCCACAGTTATATAAGGTAAACACTGCTTTCAGTGTATTTGCCTCTTCACCATGTTTTATTCTGCCAGATTCTTCCCTCTGGGAGCTCTGCTCCAAGACAGATCTCAATGAATTATTCACTGATCAGGCAGATGCATTAATGTAACTATTCAGTTATCCATTGTGATATTTCTTTTAAAATAACTTTAAAGCCCTTCATCCTTTGTTCTATGGGGCATATGACTGTGCAGACACAGAATTATAGAATTGTAGAGTTGGAAGGGACGTAAGGGTCATCAAGTCCAACCCCCTGCATGGGGTGTGTGGGGTGTTTGGGGAGAGGTAGGACCTCTGTTGTTACAGACATGATTCTTCTGGGGTAGTTTGGTCCCCTTTGGTCCCCACCCTCCATTCAGCTGTTACCAGCGGTTCCCAGAAGCTGTCTTCTGGGACAACTCCTGCAGTTAAGCTGGTGTCAAATGTATTGCTGTTTCATCTCAACTACATCAGTGAGGTTGAGAAAGGGGTCTTGTCATCTGGGCAGGCCAGAATATCCATTCATTTCTGCCAATTCAGTGGTTTGATTGTCCTCTGAGACAGACTGATGCCAACAAATATACTGTAATGGGAAAACACTTTCTTGACCACATTGTATAACCTTCTGCAAACAAACAAGAATTAATGCTCAGTTCCCCATCATTTTCCAGTCACAAATCCGAGATTGTGTCCTTGGTCTCCCCCCTCCAACCCCCACCCCACATGCCAGAGCTTTCTCCAGGAAAACCCACTCTTCCAGGCAGAATCAGAGCAAATGTCAATTCGGGTTTTCTGAGGTTTGACATTTGCTCCAATTCAACTTTAAAGAGTGTGTTTTTACGAGAAAGCTCTGGAGGTGGTGATGTGGATGTATTCAGAAAATTGCAGACAATGTCTGGAAAGCGTGGAGAAAAGGTAAGTGTGGATGATGCTTTACCTTGCCACAAACTGTACAAAGAAATCTGTATGAATGCTCAATAAACAGGTAATTTAGAACTGACTTTACTAGCAAGCTGGACCACTAAAATTCTTTTTTTTTCCCCAAGAGAGAGATGTGCTTGATGATAGTTGATGATAGACAGATCGTTGATAGAAGATAGAAAGATGAGAGAGAGAGAGAGAGAGAGAGAGAAAGAAAGAAAGAAAGAAAGAAAGAAAGAAAGAAGAAAGATATTTTACATTGGTGTGATTTTCATGAATGATTGAGACTAGGCTTGGTTTCAGCAATAAAAGTTGTAGTTGGCAGCATGTGGCATACAGAGTACAGTGGCAAAAGGTACAGTGGTAGGAGTGGGGAGAACCTTTGTCCCTTTCTTTCCACTGCTGTCAGTCTGGGTGTAGGCCAGTTAAGCCAAAACTAGCAAGTAAGTCCTCCCCCCAACTGCTTAACATGCTCTGCCCGCAAATGGGTGGTTTCAGAGGATCCAAGGCAGGTAATGAGAAGGAGAGACAGAGAGAGCACCTAGCCTTCCTGGATCTTCTCTGACCCCAATGTAGCTTTCTCCTCCATGGCAGACTCCAATCTCATCTCATCACATGTAGCATGACTCCAAAATGTTGTAGACACACAAGTGAAAAAAGCCCTTTGGGTCTGGCAACAATACACAGAATAATGCACACAGTTATTTGGATGAAGTTTATTAAGAGCTAAGCGGAAAGTAAGAGGGCAAATGGAAGACAGAAAGTTGCTTCAACAAGATAAAATAATAAAAAATCCACCCACAGGTTATCCGATGCCTGCCTATCATAGTATTATAGAATCGTAGAGTTGGAAGGGACACTGAGGGTTAACTGGTTCAACCTCCTGTGGTACCTATCTTACTGCAGCTATTTACAATCAGCCTTTGGGTCTCATTCTGCGCAAAGCTGCAGAATACATTACAGACCCTCCAATATCTAGCCAATGAAAGAGGGACATCTTCTATTATTATTTCTTAGTGTTGGTCTTTCTTGTTGTTGTTGTTGCTGCTGCTGCTGCTATCATTATAAATCCTCTGCTCATATGTCTGGGTTGCCCCAGCCACTCTGGGCAGCTTCCAACATATATAAAACCTGAATAAAATGTAAAAATATATAAAAACTGAATAAAAACTTCCCTAAACAGGGCAACCTTCAGATATCTTCTAAAGGCTCTATAATTACTTATCTAATTGGTTCGGGGGTTGCCTAACTCCATACCCCCAATATTTTGCCAGTGAAAATAGGGACATCCTAAGAAAAAGTGGGACATTCTGGGATTGAATCAGAATCTGAGACAGCTTCTGTAAATCTTAAAAAAGGGAAGTGTGGAGGGTCCATGATGGTCAAGTAATATGAGGAATGTTGAGAGACAATGGGCTATATGGCAACAGTTCACTTCCAAGAGGTTTGATCCAGGTAGGTCTTGCATGATATCAGGCATTTTCCAGACAATCACAAGGCAGTCAGTAGCCAGGGGAATGTCAATCAGTGCTAATTTAGTCTCGGCAAATTTTGGAAGTTAATGCAGGAAAAAGATGGGTTTGTGGTTCTTTTAACTGGCTGATTCAGACAAATGGAAACACCTCTGGAACAGAAGTATGCTAATTATTGCATTGTGAGATCATGCGACAAAAAGTGATTGTAGCCCTGCATATAATTCTTTCTTGCCATTTAAAATCTAATGCAGCATGGTGGGAACGGATTTTTTAAAAAAACCTAAAACAAAAAAACCACAGTTCTGAAATGCAGCTGCTATTGCAGTACAAAAGGAATGTTAGAAATTGGGACAGAAAGACTAGCATCATAACCAGAAAAACACATGCAATGAACCCCACATCTGAATGCAGCTTGGCAGAAGCTCCCCAGAGTTTCAGGAAAAAATCTTCCCCAGCCCTGCCTGGACTGAACATGGGACCTTTTGCATACAAAGCATACGATTTACCCTTCGGCTCCGATGGTATTGGATGAAGAGACAGTAAACTTTCTGTCAGAGATTGACTTTCATATCAATTTATATTAGGTTCCATGCTTAATCGAGAATGATTCCCACTTCCCCCAATAGTTTTCCTTCCATTCCCCAACACAAATTGTTTAGGATGAATCCTCAACCCTCGCAGAGATATCTTTTGGGGGATTTCTTGTGATTTCACTAGGAGGGAACCACAATCTTTCCTTTCACAAATTTATTTACTATAAATATCCCACTGTTTGAGCTGCTGGGTAGATAAATGCAAGGTTAGATGACAAAAATCACCATTTATATCAAGGGTCATATATTAAATCACAATTAACTTAATCCCATTAATTTTAAGGGGACCAGAGTTCTCCTAAATCATTCAGGATCCAAGCTAATGCATTCAGAAATTAGTAGGTACAGGTCCATACCTATTTTGGAACTCCAACAATGTGTCAGTTCATTTTTATCACCCAAAAGGTCTTCTACCCCAGATTCTTCTAAAGGAATGCTTTACCTCTTTATTCCTCAGGCTGTATATGAGGGGGTTCAAAATGGGACCGATAACAGTATAGAAAAGGGAGAGAAATTTGTCAGTGTTTGGTGAGTAAGTGGAATTGGGCTTCAAATATGTAATACAACCAGAACCATAGAACAAGGTCACCACAATGAGGTGTGAAGAGCAGGTGGAGAAGGTCTTCTTCCGACCTTCAGAGGACGAGATCTTCAAAATGCTTGTAATAATGCCAGCATAAGATATCAAGATCAGGATAAAAGGCAAAGTCACAAAAATCATAGCCACTACAAAGACTGCAATTTCAACCCTTGAGGTGTCCCCACAAGCCAATTTCAGCAAAGGAGGGATGTCACAAAAGAAGTGGTTGATCACATTGGAGCCACAGTAGGAGACAGTAAACACCATGCTGGTGTGTCCAAAGGACATAAAAAACCCACTTAGCCAAGATGCCACAGCTAAAGTAATATAAACTTTTTGGCTCATCAGGACATGGTAGTGTAAGGGCTTACAAATGGCAACATATCGATCATAGGCCATTGAGGCCAAAAGGAAACATTCTGACCCACCAAGGAAGAATACAAAGTAGGTCTGCAGAGCACATCCGATGAAGGAGATGGATTTATTTCCAGAGAGGAGGTTTGCCAGCATCTTAGGGACATTGACTGATGTGTAGCCGATCTCCAGAAAAGACAGGTTTCTTAGGAAGAAATACATAGGGGTGTGGAGGGCAGGGTCAGCCAACGTCAGAAGAATGATGAGGTTTCCTACCAGAGTGATGATATAGAGTACCAGGAAAGTGGAGAACAATGCACTTTGCAGGTTTGGATCATCAGAAAGACCCAGGAGGATGAATTTAGCTGGTGCTGTACTGTTTTGTAGAATGTATTCTTTTCGGTTCTGCATCCTGGAAAAAGAACATACAGAACTGATAAATTTAGGATATTATTGCTTGGCTGTACACAATCTTTTTATATAGATTATATGTGGAACTCTGTTCAAGGACTGCCAGGCTGATCAGGGAATGATCCAAAGGCACATACTGGAGTGTTTAACTTCATTGGAATCAATTGGATTTAGAGGTGATCTTATAAGAAAAATTCTAAATTATACCTACAGCTTTTGTGTCTTGTTCATATGGGGAGGTATAGTTTTATTAATCATTAAAGAGATTTTGCTGAACTATCCATCTATATAATCATCATTTGCTTTATTAAACATAGCAAGTGCTAACCTTTGGTAGAATTGTTCCTAAATAGCATTATTAAAAGGCATCAAACTTAAAAAATAAACATTGTCCAAGAAATAATTTAGTATCATTCATGAGAAGGAATGTATAAAGTGTGTTCCTTCAGAGTGGAACATGCCAAAGGCTACAAAAGAAAACAATCTGGTACTTACTGAAGCCCTGGAAGGTCACACCCAGATCTCTGTTCCTGGCACCCTAGTTGCACTAGAGATTTCTCAGGCACAGATATAGAAGGTATACACTGCTTTCAGTGTATTTGCCTCTTCACCATGTTTTATTCTGCCAGATTCTTCCCTCTGGGAGCTCTGCTCCAAGACAGATCACAATGAATAATTCACTGATCAGGCAGATTCATTAATGTAGCTATTCAACTATGCACTGTGGTACTTCTTTTAAAATAATTTTAAAGCTCTTCATCCTTTGTTCTATGGGGCATATGACTGTGCAGACATAGAATTATAGAATTGTAGAGTTGGAAGGGACGTAAGTGTCATCAAGTCCAACCCCCTGCATGGGGTGTGTGGGGTGTTTGAGGAGGGTTGGTACAGACATGATTCTTCTGGGGTATTTTGGTCCCCTTTGGTCCCCACCCTCCACTCAGCTGTTACCTGTGGCTCCCAGAAGCTGTCTTCTGGGACAACTCCTGCAGTTAAGCTGGTGTCAAATGTATTGCTCTTTCATCTCGACTACATCAGTGAGGTTGAGAAAGGGGTCTTGTCATCTTGGTAGCCCAGAACATCCATTCATTTCTGCCAATTCAGTGGTTTGATTGTCCTCTGAGACAGACTGATGCCAACAAATATACTGTAATGGGAAAACACTTTCTTGACCACATTGTATAACCTCCTGCAAACAAAAAAGAATTAATGCTCAGTTCCCCATCATTTTCCAGTCACAAATCCGAGATTGTGTCCTTGGTCTCGGCCCCCCCCCCAACCCCCACGCCACATGCCAGAGCTTTCTCCAGGAAAACCCACTCTTCCAGGCAGAATCAGAGCAAATGTCAATTCGGGTTTTCTGAGGTTTGACATTTGCTCCAATTCAACTTTAAAGAGTGTGTTTTTATGAGAAAGCTCTGGAGGTGGTGGTGTGGATGTATTCAGAAAAGAAGCTTTAAATTGCAGACAATGTCTGGAAAGCGTGGAGAAAAGGTAAGTGTGGATGATGCTTTACCATGCCACTAACTGTACAAATAAATCTGTATGAATGCTCAATAAACAGGTAATTTAGAACTGACTTTACTAGCAAGCTGGACCACTAAAATTCTTTTTTTTTCCCCAAGAGAGAGATGTGCTTGATGATAGTTGATGATAGACAGATAGATGATAGATGATAGAAAGATGAGAGAGAGAGAGAGAGAGAGAGAGAAAGAAAGAAAGAAAGAAAGAAAGAAAGAAAGAAAGAAAGAAGAAAGATATTTTACACTGGGGTGATTTTCATGAATGATTGAGACTAGCCTTAGTTTCACCAATAAAAGTTGTAGCTGGCAGCATGTGGCATACAGAGTACAGTGGTAAAAGGTACAGTGGTAGGAGTGGGGAGAAACTTTGTCCCTTTCTTTCCACCACTGTCAGTCTGGGTGTAGGCCAGTTATGCCAAAACTAGCAAGTAAGTCCTCCCCCCAACTGCTTAACATGCTCTGCCCCCAAATGGGTGGTTTCAGAGGATCCAAGGCAGGTAATGAGAAGGAGAGACAGAGAGAGCACCTAGCCTTCCTGGATCTTCTCTGACCCCAATGTAGCTTTCTCCTCCATGGCAGACTCCAATCTCATCTCATCACATGTAGCATGACTCCAAAATGTTATAGACACACAAGTGAAAAAAGCCCTTTGGATCTGGCAACAATACACACAATAATCCAGACAGTTATTTGGATGAAGTTTATTAAGAGCTAAGCAGAAAATAAGAGGGCAAATGGAAGACAGAAATTTGCTTCAAGAAGATTAAAGAATAAAAAATCCACCCACAGGTTATCCGATGCCTGCCTATCATAGTATTATAGAATCGTAGAGTTGGAAGGGACACTGAGGGTTAACTGGTTCAACTTCCTGTAGTACCTATCTTACTGCAGCTATTTACAATCAGCCTTTGGGTCTCATTCTGTGCAAAGCTGCAGAATACATTACAGACCCTCCAATATCTATCCAATGAAAGAGGGACATCTTCTATTATTATTTCTTAGTGTTGGTCTTTCTTGTTGTTGTTGCTGCTGCTGCTTATCATTATAAATCCGCTGCCCATATGACTGGGTTGCCCCAGCCACTCTGGGCAGCTTCCAACATATATAAAACCTGAATAAAATGTAAAAATATATAAAAACTGAATAAAAACTTCCCTATACAGGGCAACCTTCAGATATCTTCTAAAGGCTCTATAATTACTTATCTAATTGGCTCGGGGGTTGCCTAACTCCATACCCCCAATATTTCGCCAGTGAAAATAGGGACATCCTAAGAAAAAGTGGGACATTCTGGGATTGAATCAGAATCTGAGACAGCTTCTGTAAATCTTAAAAAAGGGAAGTGTGGAGGGTCCATGATGGTCAAGTAATATGAGGATTGTTGAGAGACAATGGGCTATATGGCAACAGTTCACTTCCAAGAGGTTTGATCCAGGTAGGTCTTGCATGATATCAGGCATTTTCCAGACAATCACAAGGCAATCAGTAGCCAGGGGAATGTCAATCAGTGCTAATTTAGTCTCGGCAAATTTTGGAAGTTAATGCAGGAAAAAGGTGGGTTTGTGGTTCTTTTAACTGGCTGATTCAGACAAATGGAAACACCTCTGGAACAGAAGTATGCTAATTATTGCATTGTGAGATCATGCGACAAAATGTGATTGTAGCCCTGCATATAATTCTTTCTTGCCATTTGGTGGGAATGGATTTTTTAAAAAAACAAAAAAGAAAAAAAAACCACAGTTCTGGAATGCAGCTGCTATTGCAGTGCAAAAGGAATGTTAGAAATTGGGACAGAAAGACTAGCATCATAACCAGAAAAACACATGCAATGAACCCCACATCTGAATGCAGCTTGGCAGAAGCTCCCCAGAGTTTCAGGAAAAAATCTTCCCCAGCCCTGCCTGGACTGAACATGGGACGTTTTGCATACAAAGCATACGATTTACCCTTCGGCTCCGATGGTATTGAATGAAGAGACAGGAAACTTTCTGTCAGAGATTGACTTTCATATCAATTTATATTAGGTTCCATGCTTAATCGAGAATGATTCCCACTTCCCCCAATAGTTTTCCTTCCATTCCCCAACACAAATTGTTTAGGATGAATCCTCAACCCTCGCAGAGATATCTTTTGGGGGATTTCTTGTGATTTCACTAGGAGGGAACCACAATCTTTCCTTTCACAAATTTATTTACTATAAATTATCCCACTGTTTGAGCTGCTGGGTAGATAAAGGCAAGGTTAGATGACAAAAATCGCCATTTATATCAAGGGTCATATATTTAATCACAATTAACATAATCCCATTAATTTTAAGGGGACCAGAGTTCTCCTAAATCATTCTGGATCCAAGCTAATGCATTCAGAAATTAGTAGGTACA
This sequence comes from Podarcis pityusensis, assembly GCF_964106645.2. Taxonomy (NCBI): domain Eukaryota; kingdom Metazoa; phylum Chordata; class Lepidosauria; order Squamata; family Lacertidae; genus Podarcis; species Podarcis pityusensis. The sequence goes on from NC_138038.1 coordinate 28,530,489, forward strand.
GTTCCATACCTATTTTGGAACTCCCACAATGTGTCAGTTCATTTTTATCACCCAAAAGGTCTTCTACCCCAGATTCTTCTAAAGGAATGCTTTACCTCTTTATTCCTCAGGCTGTATATGAGGGGGTTCAAAATGGGACCAATAACAGTATAGAAAAGGGAGAGAAATTTGTCAGTGTTTGGTGAGTAAGTGGAATTGGGCTTCAAATATGTAATACAAGCAGAACCATAGAACAAGGTCACCACAATGAGGTGTGAAGAGCAGGTGGAGAAGGTCTTCTTCCGACCTTCAGAGGACGAGATCTTCAAAATGCTTGTAATAATGCCAGCATAAGACATCAAGATCAGGATAAAAGGCAAAGTCACAAAAATCATAGCCACTACAAAGACTGCAATTTCAACCCTTGAGGTGTCCCCACAAGCCAATTTCAGCAAAGGAGGGATGTCACAAAAGAAGTGGTTGATCACATTGGAGCCACAGTAGGAGACAGTAAACACCATGCTGGTGTGTCCAAAGGACATAAAAAACCCACTTAGCCAAGATGCCACAGCTAAAGTAATATAAACTTTTTGGCTCATCAGGACATGGTAGTGTAAGGGCTTACAAATGGCAACATATCGATCATAGGCCATTGAGGCCAAAAGGAAACATTCTGACCCACCAAGGAAGAATACAAAGTAGGTCTGCAGAGCACATCCGATGAAGGAGATGGATTTATTTCCAGAAAGGAGGTTTGCCAGCATCTTAGGGACATTGACTGATGTGTAGCAGATCTCCAAAAAAGACAGGTTTCTTAGGAAGAAATACATAGGGGTGTGGAGGGCAGGGTCAGCCAACGTCAGAAGAATGATGAGAAGGTTTCCTGCCAGAGTGATGATATAGAGTACCAGGAAAGTGGAGAACAATGCACTTTGCAGGTTTGGATCATCAGAAAGACCCAGGAGGATGAATTTAGCTGGTGCTGTACTGTTTTGTAGAATGTATTCTTTTCTGTTCTGCATCCTGGAAAAAGAACATACAGAGCTGATAAATTTAGGATATTATTGCTTGGCTGTACACAATCTTTTTATATAGATTATATGTGGAACTCTGTTCAAGGACTGCCAGGCTGATCAGGGAATGATCCAAAGGCACATACTGGAGTGTTTAACTTCATTGGAATCAATTGGATTTAGAGGTGATCTTATAATAAAAATTCTAAATTATACCTACAGTTTCTGTGTCTTGTTCATATGGGGAGGTATAGTTTTAATAATCATTAAAGAGATTTTGCTGAACTATCCATCTATATAATCATCATTTTCTTTATTAAACATAGCAAGTGCTAACCTTTGGTAGAATTGTTCCTAAATAACATTATTAAAAGGCATCAAACTTGAAAAATAAACATTGTCCAAGAAATAATTTAGTATCATTCATGAGAAGGAATGTATAAAGTGTGTTCCTTCATAGTGAAACATGTCAAAGGCTACAAAAGAAAACAATCTGGTACTTACTGAAGCCCTGGAAGGTCACACCCAGATCTCTGTTCCTGACACCCTAGTTGCACTAGAGATTTCTCAGGCACAGATATAGAAGGTATACGCTGCTTTCAGTGTATTTGTCTCTTCACCATGTTTTATTCTGCCAGATTCTTTCCTCTGGGAGCTCTGCTCCAAGACAGATGACAATGAATAATTCACTGATCAGGCAGATTCATTAATGTAGCTATTCAGCTATGCACTGTGGTACTTCTTTTAAAATAATTTTAAAGCTCTTCATCCTTTGTTCTATGGGGCATATGATCGTGCAGACATAGAATTATAGAATTGTAGAGTTGGAAGGGACGTAAGGGTCAACAAGTCCAAGCCCCTGCATGGGGTGTGTGGGGTGTTTGAGGAGGGGTAGTACCTCTGTTGGTACAGACATGATTCTTCTGGGGTAGTTTGGTCCCCTTTGGTCCCCACCCTCCACTCAGCTGTTACCTGTGGCTCCCAGAAGCTGTCTTCTGGGACAACTCCTGCAGCTAAGCTGGTGTCAAATGTATTGCTGTTTCATCCTGACTACATCAGTGAGGTTCAGAAGGGGGTCTTGTCATCTGGGTAGCCCAGAACATCCATTCATTTCTGCCAATTCAGTGGTTTGATTGTCCTCTGAGACAGACTGATTCCAACAAATGTACTGTAATGGGAAAACACTTTCTTGACCACATTGAATAACCACCTGCAAACAAACAAGAATTAATGCTCAGTTCCCCATCATTTTCCAGTCACAAATCCGAGATTGTGTCCCTGGTCCCCCCCCCCCCCCGAACCCCAAATGCCAGAGCTTTCTCCATGAAAACCCACTCTTCCAGGCAGAATCAGAGCAAATGTCAATTGGGGTTTTCTGAGGTTTGACATTTGCTCCAATTCAACTTTAAAGAGTTGTTTTTATGAGAAAGCTCTGGAGGTGGTGGTGTGGAAGCATTCAGAAAAGAAGCTTTAAATTGCAGACAATGTCTGGAAAGTGTGGAGAAAAGGTAAGTGTGGATGATGCATAACCTTGCCACAAACTGTACAAAGAAATCTGTATGAATGCTCAATAAACAGGTAAATTAGAACTGACTTTAGTAGCAAGTTGGACCACTAAAATTCTTTTTTCCCCCAACAGAGAGATGTGTTTGATGATAGATAATGATAGATAGATCGATCGATAGATAGATGATAGATCGATAGAGAAAGGAAGGAAGGAAGGAAGGAAGGAAGGAAGGAAGGAAGGAAGGAAGGAAGGAAGAAATATGGCGGCCAAGAGGGCCAAAATGGAGCCCAGCACACTTCCACTGCGCATGCAGGCTGCCTGTGCCGATCACGGAAATGTCCTCCTGCCTCTTTGGCCGGTTTAGCAGAGCGAACACAGCGGTCCGAAGCGATTGCAGTGTGTGGGTAATAAATCAGAACACACACAAGCCGTTCTCTTATCTTCTACAGCCTTTAATCGTGTAGCATAACATCGTAAATTCCATTTCAGACACCCGGCGACAGTTCGCACATCTTTCCTCTCGCAGAGCGGACGAGAATAACACACACAGAGAAAACCACTCCCGTATGTGTCTTGCAGCCACGCCTCAAGATGTGAGACGTCACTCAGAACTCTTAACCCTGTAAGTTCTGAAACCCTTCACACCCCCTCTCGTCTTGCATCTTGAGGGGAACTGTGAACACCTATTTACAGACCTCTTTGAGTTCAACTCACCTCCCATTGCCTTTTGCCTTCCTCTGGCATCTGTCCCAGGCAACTGTTGAACCTCCTCAAACCTCCCAGATTCGCACTGTGCGAAACCAACCCACGCGCTAGTGACCTCAAACCTCTCAGGTGGAACCCCCTTTGTGGCGCGTGTTGACCGTCTGAGCACAAACTCAGGTGCTCCTCCTGACCCACTGGGGTCAGCAAGCGTGTCCTCTACATTAGAAGACTCCCCCTCTGACTTGCTGCGTCTTCGGGCCTTCTGCACTTTGCTAACAGGAGACGAAGGCTCACTCTTGGGCTCCCTTTTAACAGCCTGTGGAGACACCCAACCCTGTTCTTGACCCTGCTCAGAGACCTGGTCCTCAGCAACAGGCTCAGCCTCTGCCTCTACTTCCTCCTCAGAATCAGACAGACACTCTGAGAGAACGTCAGGACCATCATTGAGTCTTGACCAACCGTCCTGCTCACAGAACTCAGCATGCTTACTGATCAGAAGCTTGGTCTGATCACCCCCTGGGTATGCAAACTTCCACCCATTTGTCGCAGGTTCATACCCACAGAAGATCATTTTCTGGTACCTCGGACCACCTTCCTTCCGTTGAGCCGTTGGTATAGGCACCCAAGCCTTGGAACCAAACACACGGAAGAAATGCACCTGTGGCTTTTTCTGGTGCAACAGAAAAAACGGTGTGTCACCTATAACTTGGTTATAGGACCTGTTAAACGTAAAGCTGGCAGTTTTCCAAGCTTCACTCCAAAAGCTCTGAGGCAACCCAGAGTCACACAGTAGAACCCTGACAGCTTCAGCCAGTGTTTTACTCCTGTGCTCTGCCACGCCTCTCTCTTTTTTTTTTTTTTAAAGCAATTTATTAAGTTTTACAATAAAAATAGACATAATAAACAATGTAACATCAATCTTAACATATTTTCACATTTTCTTTGGACTTCCTCACACCTCCCGCTCCCATTTTCATCGTTAAAACATTTTGTCAGCAATTTATCATCTTGTTTAAATTCTTATGTCCCTTCTATATTTCATAATCATATAATTCTCAAAAGGAGCTAATTTTTCACAATCTTACATATTTTCTTAAAAAAGCTTCTGAATTTAGTGGTGCTCAATTGTTTTAGTCTAGCATCTTGTTTAAATTCTTATGTCCCTTCTATATTTCATAATCATATAATTCTCAAAACTTTTAATTTATATTGTTTCTGACCGACCTGAATTCCTTCCACCAACTGATCCCTTCTAATCATGTTCAATAGCACTTCCAGAACCGAAATAAATAACAAAGGGGAAATAGGGCAACCTTGTCGTGTCCCTTTTTCAATTTTAAACTCTTCCGTAACCACATTATTAACTATCAGTTTAGCTTTCTGTTCTGAATATATCGCCTCAATCCCATTTTCAAAACCCCGTCCCACTCCCATCTCTTTTAAATTTCCCATCATAAATTTCCAGGAGATATTGTCAAAGGCCTTCTCCGCATCTATAAAAATTAAAACTGCTTTTGTATTTATATCTGTTTGCAGAAGTTCCAAAATGTCAATAATGTTCCTTGTATTAGCAAACAGATATCTTCCTGGGAGAAAGCCAGCCTGGTCCTTATGAATTACTTCATTTAAAACTTTTTTAAATCTATTTGCCAAAATGTCTGCAAATATTTTGTAATCCACATTTAAGAGAGAGATGGGACGGTAGTTCTTAAGTTGTGTCTTTTCAGCTTCCGACTTTGGTATTAATGTGATAAATGCTTCCTTCCACGACTCCGGTGCCCTCCTCCCCTCCATAATTTCATTGCTGACCTCCATCAAAGGTTGTATCAAATAGTCTTTCAATGTCTTATAGTACTTGGAGGTCAGCCCATCTGGTCCTGGAGATTTGCCAAGTTGCATGTTCTGGATAGCTTGTTCGATCTCCTGTCGTGTTATTTTAGAATTCAGGATTGTCCTATTTTCTTGTGACAATTTAGATAATCCGTTTTTTGCCAAAAATTGTTTAATCTCAACATCATCTTGCGGCCCTTGGGTGTATAATTTTTTGAAGTATCTCTGGAAACACTTTCTAATGTCCACCGGGTTCTGGATGTTTTTTCCATCAACCTCTAAGTTTGTAACAGTGTTTAATCTTTGTCTTCTCTTCAACTGCCAAGCTAGCAGTTTTCCACATTTATTCGCCGACTCAAACGTTTTTTGTTTCATTAATTTAACCTTCCATTCAATTTCCTGATTTATCAGCTTAGAATATTGTGTTTGATAAAGTTTAATTTCTCTCAGAGTTGGCTGTGACTTCGGATTCACTCTTAATTTCTTCTCTAATTCTTTTATTTTATCCAAGATCTTATCTTTTTTCTCATTATGTGTTCTTTTCTTCACTGCATTCTGTTGTATCAAGAATCCCCTCATTACAGCTTTGCTTGCGTCCCAGATTATTCTTTTTTCCACCATATTATTCATGTTTATCTCAAAATAGTCCTTCAAAACTTTTTGGGCCTTCTTGGTAATTTCCTGATCTCTAAACAAATTGTCATTCATCTTCCATCTAAAGGATCCAGTTGGTAATAGTGTCATATCCATCTTTACTGCATTGTGGTCAGAGCAGGTCTTTGGGCAGATTTCCACTTTTCTAACCTTAGGTGCCAGGCCTCTAGAAATCCATATTTGGTCGATTCTTGTCCAGGTCAGTTGGGCTTCAGAGAAGAATGTTCCCTCTCTTCCTAGTGGGTTCTTTATCCTCCAAATATCAATCAAGTCCATATTGTCAGTCATTTCAAAAAAGGTTTTAGGTAGTCTGCCGTCTTTTGTAACATTTTGACTTTGTGACTTGTCCATGTTAGTTGATACGACCCCGTTCATATCTCCCATCATTATGATGTTGTTGTAGTCTAGATAATCCAGCATTGTCTCCTGCAACTTCTTGTAAAATTCCGATTTCCCTTCATTAGGTGCATAAATTCCTAATATCAGCAGTTTCTCTCCTTGATATTGTATCTCAATGGCCAAAATTCTTCCATGTTCATCTTTAAATAGGAATTTAGGTGACAGGCTCTCTTTTGCATATATCACTACGCCTCTCTTCTTAACTTTGTCCGAAGATACAAATTCCTGGCCCAATCTTTTATTTATTAACACTTTTCTGTGGAGCCTCGTCACATGTGTTTCTTGTAAACAAATAATGTCCAATTGTTCTTTTTTTAATATATGAAATATTTTCTTCCTTTTTTCCGGAATGTTACAGCCATTAATATTCCAGCTCAACAGTTGCAGAGACATCCTGAATTATCTGGTTATTTTTCAAGGGGTGGTATCTTCTCAGGGACTTCAGGTTCCACGGATGCTGATGTTGGTATTGGCGTTGCCTCAGGCCCAGAAGGTAGTTCAATTCTTTTTTGAAGGTCCTCTCCGTGTGTAGACAGGAATTTGTCTCTCTCTTCCAGTGTTCTAACTTTAACCTTTCTCCCTCTAAAGGTAAAAGATAATCCTTGAGGAAATTCCCACCTAAATGGAATTGCGTTGCTCCTTAGTAATTTAACAAGTTCAGAATAGGCGGTTCTAAGGTCAAGCAGTAGTCTTGGGATATCTTTATAAATTTCAATTCTTCTATCCAACACCTCCAGTGATTTTACAAAGTGTAGTCCCAGAATCTTATCCCTTTCCTCCTTTGATCTCAATGTTATCAAACAGTCTCTGGGCCTCTCCTTCTTTATGAATCTTCCAAGTCTGAAAGCTGACACAATTTTAAAGTCCTTTTCTTCCAAGTTCCAGAACTTGGAGAATTCTTTAGTCAAAAACTCAGTTAGATTTCCTTCTTCTGCCTCTTGTAGTGATCTAATCCTTAAGTTATTCTCACGGTTTCGCAGTTCTATCATCGAGAGATAAATCTGGTGTTCCCCAACTTGTTTAGTGAGTGGTCTTACCTCTTGCTCTAAATTTTCAAATCTTTGTCTGGTGTCCTCAGTCAATTTCCGATTTTCTGCTGAGGCCTCCGTTAGCTGTCCAATTGCTTGTGCATTCTGTGTCACTTGTGTGGTTAATTTATTTAAACATTCTGTATTTTTATCAATCTTTGCTGATTGGGCATCTGCTTTCTTGTCCAAAGCTTCCAATTTTTCAAAGATTTTATCTAGTATAGAAGCAGATGCTCCTGAGGCCATATCTTCCAATTGTAACTGCTCTGCTTCGCCCTCACCCTCCACTTCTGAGGGCAAAGCAGGCACAGATGATCTGCGTGTCTGTAAGGCTGAGGTTAGAGTTGTTAAAGTTGTTTGTTTAGCTCTCCCTCTTTTTCTTGTGCCACTCATTCCAACGTTATCTGTCAGTCAAGGTCACACTGAGTTGTTCCCATGGGAATGGAAAGGTCCAGAGCAAGCAAGCAAACAGCAAGGGAATCGAAAGTAAAAAGTGTATGTAAAATCACTGTTATAATCCAATCCTCTAGAGGGAGCTTAATCTATCTTTCAGAGTCTAAATTAATGTCCAAGAACCTTCAGATACAAATACTTAGCAGAGTTTATAAATGATTACCTTGTTGCAGACAGTGCTTATTTATCTCCAAAAAGAATGTTTCAAATTTAAAAGGTATCAATACCCTCAGATTGTTTCCAGTTCCAATATACAGTATCCAAATCTGCAGTACTGACAGCTCCCTTAGTACTCAGGCAGCTCCTGACTCTGGGTTTCACTTTTAAATTTGTAATCCAATAAGAGGAGGAAAGTCAAGTACAAATAGAAATCCCAAATCTTTAACTTGAAGTCTTTACTTTAAAATGCAAGTTCAAATAGATGCTTAGATCTGTAAAACTTAGAGTCTCTTTCTTTCAGCCTCCACTCCTCCAGCTAATTGCTTTTTTTCAAGTTCAATGGCTGCGGAAGACGGACTTCCTGCTTCCACGTCTCTCCACTCACAGCCAAGTTCAAGCCAATTTAAGTTTCCCTTTTAAAGTCTCAAATTTCGAGTGATTCAGTCTTTTACTCACAAATTAGTTGCTTTTTCTTCCGGATCCGTAATTTGGCAGGAAAAGGGATCAGCGCTCACCGACAGCAGCAGCGCGGCTTCGCTCCTCAGGCTGCGAAACAGCTCACAGCGCCGCAACCCCCCTACGCCTCTCTCCAGAGGATGCTCCTCTGCCACGCCTCTCTCCTGAGGAGACTTAGCACCCGTCACCTGGTGACGTATTCCCTTTTGCTTGAAAAACTCCTTCAGAGCAGACCCAGTAAACATTGACCCACGGTCGCTCTTGAACCCTTGCACCTTGGTGGAGAACCTCAGTTCCACCTCCACAACCCAATCTTTGATCAGTTGCGCCGCCTCGCCCTGCGTCTTCAGCGAGAAAGACCAACCGTTCTGACTAAAATCGTCTGTCAGCGTCAGCACAAACCTGGCCCCACCCAGACTCGGACACTCCATGGGTCCAAACAGGTCTGCGTGTACAAGCTCAAAAGCTTTTGTGGTTACCCTCTCCACCCTGGGATAACTGCACCTTTGTACCTTTGCCTTTCTGCATGCCTTGCACTCTAGGGATTTTCCACATGCTTTGAGTTTGCAACCCTTAGTGCAGCTGGGCAACTTCTGCACATCTTCCAAACTGCTGTGCGGCATTCTCTTGTGCCACAAATGAACACAAGAATCATGACTGGGAACACTAGCACACTGCGCCTGTGCTCTTCCGGCATTCCCCCCACCCTCCAGAGGTGTCTCCAGAACAAAGAGATTGTTCTTGCATTCCACGTTGACAAGTAGTCTCCCCCCTCTGGAAATGGAACAGACATTATTTTCAAAGCAAACCTTGTACCCTTCCTTTACAAGAGCAGGTACAGATAACAGACAACAATGCATCTATGGCACAACGTAGACTTCCAGCTCCGCCTGTAAAAAGGAAACATAAACATTTGCCACGTTAGACAATGGCCTTTGTGACCCATCAGCAAACTGAACAGTTTTCCCAGCTGAAACAGCCCTGCAGTTCCGCATCCCGACAGCAGGTGTCTCTCTAATCAGGTGATGGCTGGCTCCCGAATCGACTATCCAGCACATCACTGTGTCCTCACTGGAGTTGTCCTTCAGCGTTGCCATGGCCACAAACTTCTCGCTGCCCCTGTCCTTGGCAGCTTCCGTAGACGCAACTCTCTCAGTTGCCATGAAGACTGGACTTATCTCAGTGTTCTCACACAGCTCTGGAGCTCTTATCTTCCTCTGCTGCAGGTGGCTGACCTTGAACCCTCTAGCTCTATCCAGCTCCCCAGGCTTCGATTCACGACGCAAACGACTCTTGGCAGCCTTTGGAAAAAGAGGCGTCTCTGAGCTTTTACTGCTCACTGCCCCCCCACTTCTCACAGGGCTCCCAGCACTTTGCCTCTTTCCAGGCTTCTCACGCAGACACGTTGCAGCATCCACGCAGCTCTCAGACTCTGCAAAAGTAGCAGCAACAGCAATAGTGGCAGCAACAGTCCCTCCGCCCCCCTCAGGGGCCTCACAGCTTTTCCCAGCTGTGCACCGGCTTTCACGAAGGTGGCCAGCGCCATCTTGCCTCTCCTGTTTGGATGCAGCCACGTCCCGGCCCTTGCTTCCGACTCCAGCTTCACAAGCTTCTTGGAGTGCTAGCCAAGCAGCCTCTGGCTTCCTTGCACCCAGAACAACAGGCATCAGATCAGCACCCACGTTCTCAGCCAAAAACGCAAGCACACGCCTCTCAGCTTCACTTTGCTCTGCAACTGTCCCAGCTGCCTTCGGTGTCGGCTGGACAACCTCCCACAGCCGTTCTCTGACTAAAAACAACTCTGCTTGAAAGCTCCACTCCAACCACGTTTGGCTAGTCAGCTTCTGACATGGCAGCTTAAGCTCAAAGCCATGTTCCTGGGACTGAGCCATTTCCTCCCCCGGGGCTGAGCGTACTCACGGACCAGTAGCAGCTCCCTCCGGCTCCCGGTTTCAGCTTCTCCTCCCAGCGAGCTCCTTTCAGCTTCAAAGAAAGCAAAGCTCCAGCTGGCTCCAGCGTCTTCTCAACTGGCTTCCCCCACACACGGGACGTCTCCGCTGCAACAGCTTCAAAGCTTTGGCTAGCTTCCCATAACCTATGGCGGCCAAGAGGGCCAAAATGGAGCCCGGCACACTTCCACTGCGCATGCAGGCTGCCTGTGCCGATCACGGAAATGTCCTCCTGCCTCTTTGGCCGGTTTAGCAGAGCGAACACAGCGGTCAGAAGCGATTGCAGTGTGTGGGTAATAAATCAGAACACACACAAGCCGTTCTCTTATCTTCTACAGCCTTTAATCGTGTAGCATAACATCGTAAATTCCGTTTCAGACACCCGGCGACAGTTCGCACATCTTTCCTCTCGCAGAGCGGATGAGAATAACACACACAGAGAAAACCACTCCCGTATGTGTCTTGCAGTCACGCCTCAAGATGTGAGACGTCACTCAGAACTCTTAACCCTGTAAGTTCTGAAACCCTTCACAAGAAATTCTACATTGGCCTTTGAAACGGCTACAGGGGTGATTTTCATGAATAACTGAGACTAGGCTTGGTTTCACCAATAAAAGTTGTTGTTGGCAGCATGTGGCATACAGAGTACAGTGGTAAAAGGTACAGTGGTAGGAGTGGGGAGAACCTTTGTCCCTTTCTTTCCACCGCTGTCAGTCTGGGTGTAGGCCAGTTAAGCCAGAACTAGCAAGTAATCTCCTCCCCCCCACCTCCTTAACATGCTCTGCCCCCAAATGGGTGGTTTCAGAGGATCCAAGGCAGGTAATGAGGTGGGGAGACACAGAGGGCACCTAGCCTTCCTGGATCTTCTCTGACCCCAATTTAGCTTTCTCCTCTTTGGCAGACTCCAATCTTATCACATGTAGCATAACTCTAAAATGTTGTAGGCACATAAGTGAAAAATTCCCTTTGGGTCTGGCAGCAATACACACGATAATCGAGACAGTTATTTTGATGAAGTTTATTAAGAGCTAAGCAGAAAGTAAGAGGGCAAATGGAAGACAGAAAGTTGCTTCAACAAGATAAAAGAATAAAAAATCCACCCACAGGTTATCCCATTCCTGCCTATCATAGTATTATAGAATCGTAGAGTTGGAAGGGACACTGAGGGTTAACTGGTTCAACCTCCTGTAGTACCTATCTTACTGCAGCTACTTACAATCAGCCTTTGAGTCTCATTCTGTGCAAGTAACAGCATTGATTGGAGACCCTACAATAATTTTCCAATGAAAAGAGGGACATCTTCTTCTATTATTATTATTTTTTATTATTATATTTGGTGTTGTTGTTGTTGTTGTTGTTGTTGTTGTTGCTGCTGCTGCTGCTACTATCATTATAAATCCCCTGCCCATACGACTCAGTTGCCCCAGCCACTGTGGGTGGCTTCCAACATATATAAAAACTGAATAAAATGTTTAAAATCTCCCATATACAGGGCAACATTCAGATATCTTCTAATGGCTCTAGAGTTACTTCTCTATAGTTACTTACTTATTGGCTCGGGAGATGCCTAACTCCATACCTCCAACATTTCTCCAATGAAAATAGGGACATCCTAAGGAAAAGCGGGACATTCTGGGATCGAATCAGAAACTGAGACAGCTTCAGTAAATCCAGGACTATCCCTGTCAAAAAGGGAAATGTGGAGGGTCTATGATGGTCAAGTAATATGAGGGATGTTCATAGACAATGGGCTATATGAAAACAGTTCATTTCTAAGAGTTTTGATCCACGTAGATCTTGAATGATATCTGGCATTGTCCAGACAATCACAAGGCAGTCAGTAGCCAGGGGAATGCCAATCAATGCTAATTTAGACTCTGCAAATTTTGGAAATTAATGCAGAAAAAAGGTGGGTTTGGGGTTCTTTATACTAGCTGATTCAGACAAATGGAAACGCCTCTGGAACAGAAGCATGCTAGGAGAAGTCCAAAGAGAGGGAATTATTGCGTTTGAGTTCATGTGACAAAATGTGGGCAGTATCCCTGCATATAATTCTTTCCTGCCATTTAAAATCTAGTGCAGCATGATGGAATAGCATTTTTTAAAAAAACAAAAACAAAAACAAAAACCCACAGTTCTGGAATGCAGCAGCTATTGAAGTGCAAAAGGGATGTTAGAAATTGGGACAGAAGCACTAGTTTCATAACCGGCAAAACACATTCAATAAACCCCACATCTGAATGCAGCTTGGCAGAAGTTCCCTAGAGTTTCAGGAAAATTCTTTCTCAGCCCTCCTGGACTGAACGTGGGACCTTTTGCATACAAAGCTTGCAATCTACCCTTGGGCTCCGATGTTAATGGATGAAGGGACAGGAAACATTCTGACAGAGATATTGTTATATTAGGTTCCAAGCTTAATCGAGGATGATTCACACTTCCCCCAATAGTTTTCCATCTATTCCCCAACACAAATTGTTTAAGAGAAATCCTCAACTCTCGCAGAGATATCTTTTGGGGGATTTCTTGTGATTTCACTAGGAGGGAACCACAATCTTTCCTCACACAAATTTATTTACTATAAATTATTCCACTGTTTGAGTTGTTAGGTAGATACAGGCAAGGTTATATGAATTAAATACCAATTTAAATCAAGGGACATATATTAAAGCATAATTAACTTAATCCCATTAATTTTAAGGGGACTACAGTTCGACTAAATCATTCTGGATCCAAACTAATGCTTTCAGAAATTAGTAGGTACAAGTCCCTACCTGTTTTTAACTCCCACAATACAGATATGTCAGTTATGTCAGCCAAAAGGCTTTCTATTCCAGATTCTTTTAAAAGGCATGTTTTACCTCTTTATTCCTCAAGCTATATATGAGGGGGTTCAAAATGGGACCGATAATAGTATAGAAAAGGGAGAGAAATTTGCCAGTGTTTGGTGAGTAAGTGGAATTGGGCTTCAAATATGTAATACAAGCAGAACCATAGAACAAGGTCACCACAATGAGGTGTGAAGAGCAGGTGGAGAAGGTCTTCTTCCGACCTTCAGAGGACGAGATCTTCAAAATGCTTGTAATAATGCCAGCATAAGACATCAAGATCAGGATAAAAGGCAAAGTCACAAAAATCATAGCCACCACAAAGACTGCAATTTCAACCCTTGAGGTGTCCCCACAAGCCAATTTCAGCAAAGGAGGGATGTCACAAAAGAAGTGGTTGATCACATTGGAGCCACAGTAGGAGACAGTAAACACCATACTGGTGTGTCCAAAGGACATCAGAAACCCACTTAGCCAAGATGCCACAGCTAAAGTAATAGAAACTTTTTGGCTCATCAGGATGTGGTAGTGTAAGGGCTTACAAATGGCAACATATCGATCATAGGCCATTGAGGCCAAGAGGAAACATTCTGACCCACCGAAGAAGAAATCAAAGTAGGTCTGCAGAGCACATCCAATGAAGGAGATGGATTTATTTCCAGAAAGGAGGTTTGCCAGCATCTTAGGGATATTGACTGATGTGTAGCAGATCTCCAGAAAAGACAGGTTTCTTAGGAAGAAATACATGGGGGTGTGCAGGGCAGGGTAAGCCAATGTCAGAAGAATGATGAGAAGGTTTCCTGTCAGAGTGATGATATAAAGTGCCAGGAAAGTGAAGAATAATGCACTTTGCAGGTTTGGATCGTCAGAAAGACCCAGGAGGATGAACGTTGCTGGTGTTGTACTGTTTTGTACAATGTATTCTTTTCTGTTCTGCATCCTAGAAAGAGAACATAAGGAACTGATGAGTTTAGAGTAAGATTGTTTGGCTATACACAATCTTTTTATATAGATGATATGTGGAACTCTGTTCAATGACTGCCAGGCTCTATAATAATCATGTTCAATAATAATAATAATAATAATTTATTACGGCCGTAGGCCCATACAGATAAAAACAAGACATAAATAACAGCCTGTGCACGTGGGAAAAAACAGCCGCTAAAACACTACTATAACAATAAAATACTATAAGATGGAATGGCATACTACGCCTTAATTAGCTTGTGGTGCTCCTTGGCAACGCTTTTGGGTAAGGACAGCGACCAGGAACCTAGCCACTTTCAGGGTCGTATGGGTATCCTTATCCTGCAAGATTTGGGCAAGGTGGAATTTTGGTGGAGTACCCTCTAGTTTCTGTATGATTGATCCCAACAAATTTGCCCGTGGCACCTTGAATAAGGGGCAAGTGAACATAATGTGCTGAAGCGACTCCGGCGTCTCCTTATCACATTCGCACATGGCGGAGGCTTGGCCCTTTGAGAATCTATGTCTCAGGACATTGGAGGGAAAAACATTAAACCTCGCTTTGGTGAAGGCCAGCCTATGGGCAACAGTCGAAAGGGAGGAGAGGTATGATGGAACGCAGTAAGTTAAAGTGATACCAATGTTCTGGGGCGAACAAACACCTCCCCCAGCATATAATTTCGCTGTAAATCGATGTCATCCAGTCTTTGGCGGATCAGTCTTTGAGCAGTGATTTGATCTAGTTTTAGGGAATCTAAGGGAGAGATTCCATAGCTCAGGAGTTTGGCATGAATTCTACTGGTCCAAAGGCTGGAGAATTCATCTCGCCATAAGCATTGGGCAAGGTAATGGTCTGGTAATCTATGCCACAATGATAACCAATAGTTGAAGACTTGCTTCCACAGGCAAGTTTCTAAGGATGCGATCTTCAATTCTAGTCGCATGGCTGCGTTGCTTACGCACAGGGGGAGCATTAGGAGCCGACGTAGGAATTGGTTTTGCAGAGTCTCAAGAGGAGCAAGGTCTGTCATCACGGCCCAGAGCGGGGCAGCATAAGCAAGCACGGGAACCACTTTTGCCTTGAACACCTTTAGGGCCGAGGGAACATGCAAAGCTCCATCCGAAAAGAAAAATCGGAGGAGCGCATATGACAGAGTTTTGGCCTTGTTAAGTAGGTGTTGAATATGTGCTTTCCACCCCAAATTGTATTGAAAAATAACTCCTAGGTATTGAAATTTTAGGACTTGCTCTATTTTTGCTCCACCAAGCTTCCATTCGTATAATCTCCGACTTCTGGCGAAAATCAGAATCTTAGATTTAGCATGATTGATGGTTAATTGGTTGAGTTGACAATACGTGGCAAAGATCTTCAGAGCTCTGGTTAGTCCAACACGTGTATAAGATAGAATTACCGCGTCGTCCGCATATAAAAGGAGTGGACAGCGGTAATCCGCTAGTCTAGGCGCATGTGTACTTGGAGATGAGTTGACTAGGGGTGCTTGCATGTTGCTGATGAATAGATTGAATAGGCAGGGAGCCAATATACATCCTTGGCGCACTCCCTTGTTTATTGGTATCGAATTTGTGAGGTCGCCCGCAGGAGTAAGTCTCACTCTGGCAAGGGTACCTTCGTGGAGCTGACTTATAAGCCATAAGAGTCTTCTATCGATGCCCTGTTTCGCAAGTTTCTCCCAAAGAATATTTCTAGGAACGCTGTCAAAGGCTGCCTTAAGATCTAAGAAAGCAGCACACAGGTAGCCCCGGGGAGGGGAGGAGTACTTCCGTGCCAGATGGTAAAGAACTATCGCATGATCAGTTGTAGAGCGTTTAATTCTGAACCCTGCTTGTTCGTGGCCAATCTGGTTAGTCTCATCTACCCATCGCAATAGTTTCGTCAGCAAAAAGCTGGCATAAATTTTCCCTATGATCGAAAGGAGGCTGATGTTACGGTAATTTTCCGGCTCCATTGGAGAACCTTTTTTATGAATTGGTACTATAATGGCCTCCTTCCATATTTTGGGGATGAGACCAGAAGCGTTGATTGCGTCGAAGGTTTTGGCCAAGATGCCAGCCCACCATTTTGGGTGTAGTTTGATGGCTTCAGCAGGGATCAGGTCGGGCCCTGGGGCTTTGCCCGATTTCAGCTGGGCTATTAGCTTGGCTATTTCGTCAGGATCGGTGGGAGGCCAAATAGGTAGGTGGGAAAACAGATGCATCAGATGGTCGGAGGGAGCATCTGCCTGTGAGAAACATTTCTTCAGGAACAATTCCCATGTCGGTGCAGGGATGACTAATCATGTTCTTTATTAAACATAGCAAGTGCTAACCTTTGGTAGAATTGTTCCTAAATAAGATTATTAAAAGGCATCAAACTTGAAAAATAAACATTGTCCAAGAAATTATTTAGTATCATTCATGAGAAAGAATGTACAAAGTGTATTCCTTCAGAGTGAAACATGTCAAAGGCTTCAAAAGAAAACAATCTGGTACTTACTGAACACTGGAAGGTCACACCCAGCTATCTGTTCCTGACGCCCTAATTGCACTAGAGATTTCACAGCCACAGTTATAGAAGGTATACGCTGCTTTCAGTGTATTTGCCTCTTCACCATGTTTTATTCTGCCAGATTCTTCCCTCTGGGAGCTCTGCTCCAAGACAGATCACAATGAATTATTCACTGAGCAGGCAGATTCATTAATGTAGCTATTCAGTTATCCACTGTGATAGTTCTTTTAAAATAATTTTAAAGCCCTTCATCCTTCGTTCTATGGGGAATACGACCGTGCAGACTTAGAATTATAGAATTGTAGAGTTGGAAGGGACGTAAGGATCATCAAGTCCAAGCCCCTGCATGGGGTGTGTGGGGTGTTTGAGGAGGGGTAGTACCTCTGTTGTTACAGACATGATTCTTCTGGGGTATTTTGGTCCCCTTTGGTCCCCACCCTCCACTCAGCTGTTACCTGTGGCTCCCAGAAGCTGTCTTCTGGGACAACTCCTGCAGTTAAGCTGGTGTCAAATGTATTGCTGTTTCATCTCGACTACATCAGTGAGGTTGAGAAAGGGGTCTTGTCATCTGGGCAGGCCAGAATATCCATTCATTTCTGCCAATTCAGTGGTTTGATTGTCCTCTGAGACAGACTGATGCCAACAAATATACTGTAATGGGAAAACACTTTCTTGACCACATTGTATAACCTCCTGCAAACAAACAATAATTAATGCTCAGTTCCCCATCATTTTCCAGTCACAAATCCGAGATTGTGTCCTTGGTCTCTCCCCCCCCCCCATGCCAGAGCTTTCTCCATGAAAATCCACTCTTCCAGGCAGAATCAGAGCAAATGTCAATTCGGGTTTTCTGAGGTTTGACATTTGCTCCAATTCAACTTTAAAGAGTGTGTTTTTATGAGAAAGCTCTGGAGGTGTTGGTGTGGATGCATTCAGAAAAGAAGCTTTAAATTGCAGACAATGTCTGGAAAGCGTGGAGAAAAGGTAAGTGTGGATAATGCTTTACCTTGCCACAAACTGTACAAAGAAATCTGTATGAATGCACAATAAATAGGTAATTTAGAACTGACTTTACTAGCAAGCTGGACCACTATTTTTTTTCCAACAGAGAGATGTGTTTGATGATAGATGATAATGATGATAGATAGATTATAGATAGATAGAGAAAGGAAGGAAGGAAGGAAGGAAGGAAGGAAGAAAGAGAAAGAAAGAAAGAAAGAAAGAAAGAAAGAAAGAAAGAAAGAAAGAAAGAAAGAAATTCTACATTGGCTTTTGAAAGGGCTATAGGGGTAATTTTCATGAATGACTGAGACTAGGCTTGGTTTCACCAATAAAAGTTGTAGTTGGCAGCATGTGGCATACAAAGTACACTGGTAAAAGGTACAGTGGTAGGAGTGGGGAGAAGCTTTGTCCCTTTCTTTCCACTGCTGTCAGTCTGGGTGTAGGCCAGTTAAGCAGAACTAGAAAGTAATCTCCTCCCCCCCACCTCCTTAACATGCTCTGCCCCCAAATGGGTGGTTTCAAAGGATCCTAGGCTGGTAATGAGGAGAGGAGACACAGAGGGCACCTAGCTTTCCTGGATCTTCTCTGACCCCAATGTAGCTTTCTCCTACTTGGCAGACTCCAATCTCATCACATGTAGCATGACTCCAAAATGTTGTAGACACGGGGGGCCACTAGGGGCACATTGGAAGATGGCTGACAATACCATCTCTCCGACCCACACGGGGTAATTAAGAGGCTGTTATGGGAGTAGGCAGCCTCCCTTGTTGCCCCAAGGAAATGGGGAACACTGCCCTTGCCTGCTGTGCCCATAAATCACCCCCTAATTCGAATGAAGCGGGTGAGGGCACTAGGCAGAATGCCCCCGTGTGGACCTCGGCTCTCCTGGATGCTGTCTCTGATCGCGCACTAGCTGCAGCAATTTGGAATAATTAATTACAAAAGAAGCAAATGCGAGAGCCAGTGTGGTGTAGTGGTTAAGAGCGGTAGTCTCATAATCTGGGGAACCGGGTTTGAGTCTCCGCTCCTCCACATGCAGCTGCTGGGTGACCTTGGGCCAGTCACACTTCTTTGAAGTCTCTCAGCCCCACTCACCTCACAGAGTGTTTGTTGTGGGGGAGGAAGGGAAAGGAGAATGTTAGCCGCTTTGAGACTCCTTAAAGGGAGTGAAAGGCGGGATATCAAATCCAAACTCTTCTTCTTCTTCTTCTTCAAGTGAAGAAGGGGAGTGAAGTCTGCTAATTTAAGTGACCTCTGCGAAAGAAGACGACGAGTTGGAGAAACAGGAATATTTTACGATGAAGATACACCAAAGGCTGGTTATGCTGACAACGGGACTGAATGGGGGGGGGAACCTTTTTTACTTTCCTTCTATGTGATTTACAGGAATCCCTCCTCATTAGAATCGTCGGTTGAACTGACCCAAGCAGGTCTGTGTGGAGATAAACTTTAACCCAAAGTATGCTTTATGGAGATCGAGAAGCAATAAGAGCTTTTGGAATGGCGCAGCAATTAATTCGGAGTCGCCATCTTGCCAAAGGATTTATAGCCGGGAGGAGGAACGGACTTGTTTTCAGACTGCATTCCTGGTGAATCTCCTCAGAGGTTTTGAGAAAGGAGGCAGATTGGTGAAGATTAATGATGCTAAGACTGTTTTAATGTATGGAAGTGATGTTACATGGAAAACGTCTGGATATGGCTATTGGATAAAAAAAAAAAAAAAATCCACGCAGGATTACAAACTGTTCTAACCAGCTTGCGGAGACTATCAGAGGTCACAAAGAGAAAGGGAAAATATATGAAAATAACAACAAGAGATGTGGAAAAACAATAAGAAAGGACTGGATAGTACTGTGAACATCATAAGGTTAGATTTGTGGACATTAAAACAGCAGCAAGAAGCAAGAAGTTGATTGGATCCCCTTTGGAACTTGAAATATGGGTACCCCCAACAAAAATTTAAAATTCGGCTGTGTAATTTGGAATTTATGTAATTTGGTTTGATTTGTTGTGATTGGTCGGTTAATAAAAAATTATTCTTAAAAAAAAAATGTTGTAGACACACAAGTGAAAAATTCCCTTTTGGTCTGGCAACAATACACACGATAATCCATGCAGTTATTTTGATGAAGTTTATTAAGAGCTAAGCAGAAAGTAAGAGAGCAAATGGAGGACAGAAATTTGCTTCAACAAAATAAAATAAAAATAAGAAATCCACCCACAGGTTAACCCATGCCTGCCTATCATAGTATCATAGAATCATAGACTTGGAAGGGACCCTGAGGGTTAACTGGTTCAACCTCCCGTAGTACCTATCTTACTGTAGCTACTAACAATCAGCCTTTGGATCTCATTCTGTGCAAAGTAGCAGCATTGATTACAGACTCTCCAATATCTATCTAATGAAAAGAGGGACATCTTCTAGTATTATTATTTTCTTTAGCGTTGTTGTTGTTGCTGCTGCTGCTGCTTTCATTATAAATCTCCTTGCCATATGACTGGGTTGCCCCAGCCACTCTGGGTGGCTTCCAACATATAAAAAAACTGAATAAAATGTTTAAAAACTGCCCAATACAGGGCAACCTTCAGGCTCTATAGTTACTTAACTATAGTTGGCTCTATAGTTACTTATCTATAGTTACTTACTTATTGGCTCGGGAGATGCCTAACTCCATACCTCCAACATTTCTCCAATGAAAATAGGGACATCCTAAGGAAAACTGGGACATTCTGGGATCGAATCAGAAACTGAGACAGCTTCAGTAAATCCAGGACTATCCCTGTCAAAAAGGGAAATGTGGAGGGTCCATGATGGTCAAGTAATATGAGGGATGTTGAGAGACAATGGGCTATATGACAGCAGTTCACTTCTAAGAGTTTTGATCCAGGTAGGAATTGAATGAT
This sequence comes from Podarcis pityusensis, assembly GCF_964106645.2. Classification (NCBI taxonomy): domain Eukaryota; kingdom Metazoa; phylum Chordata; class Lepidosauria; order Squamata; family Lacertidae; genus Podarcis; species Podarcis pityusensis. The sequence continues at coordinate 28,550,824 of NC_138038.1, forward strand.
ATCTGGCATTGTCCAGACAATCACAAGGCAGTCAGTAGCCAGGGGAATGCCAATCAATGCTAATTTAGACTCTGCAAATTTTGGAAATTAATGCAGAAAAAAGGTGGGTTTGGGGTTCTTTATACTAGCTGACTCAGACAAATGGAAACGCCTCTGGAACAGAAGCATGCTAGGAGAAGTCCAAAGAGAGGGAATTATTGCGTTTGAGTTCATGTGACAAAATGTGGGCAGTATCCCTGCATATAATTCCTTCCTGCCATTTAAAATCTAGTGCAGCATGATGGAGTAGCATTTTTTTAAAACAAAAAACAAAAACAAAAACCCACAGTTCTGGAATGCAGCAGCTATTGAAGTGCAAAAGGGATGTTAGAAATTGGGACAGAAGCACTAGTTTCATAACCGGCAAAACACATTCAATAAACCCCACATCTGAATGCAGCTTGGCAGAAGTTCCCTAGAGTTTCAGGAAAAGTCTTTCTCAGCCCTGCCTGGACTGAACATGGGACCTTTTGCATACAAAGCTTGCAATCTACCCTTGGGCTCCGATGTTAATGGATGAAGGGGCAGGAAACATTCTGACAGAGATATTGTTATATTAGGTTCCAAGCTTAATCGAGGATGATTCACACTTCCCCCAATAGTTTTCCATCTATTCCCCAACACAAATTGTTTAAGAGAAATCCTCAACTCTCGCAGAGATATCTTTTGGGGGATTTTTGGTGATTTCACTAGGAGGGAACAAGAATCTTTCCTCACACAAATTTATTTGCTATAAATTATCCGACTGTTTGAGTTGTTAGGTAGATACAGGCAAGGTTAGATGACAAAAATTGCCATTTAAATCAAGCGACATATATTAAAGCAAAATTAACTTAATCCCTTTAATGTTAATTGGACCACAGGTCAACTAAATCATTCTGGATCCAAGTTAATGATTTCAGAAATTAGTAGGTACAAGTCCCTACCTGTTTTGGGACACCCTCAATACAGTTATGTATTTTTATCACCCAAAAGGCTTTCTATCCCAGATTCTTTTAAAGGCACGTTTTACCTCTTTATTCCTCAAGCTGTATATGAGGGGGTTCAAAATGGGACCGATAACAGTATAGAAAAGGGAGAGGAATTTGCCAGTGTTTGGTGAGTAAGTGGAATTGGGCTTCAAATATGTAATACAAGCAGAACCATAGAACAAGGTCACCACAATGAGGTGTGAAGAGCAGGTGGAGAAGGTCTTCTTCCGACCTTCAGAGGACGAGATCTTCAAAATGGTTGTTATAATGCCAGCATAAGACATCAAGATCAGGATAAAAGGCAAAGTCACAAAAATCATAGTGGCCACAAAGACTGAAATCTCAACCCCTGAGGTGTCCCCACAAGCCAATTTCAGCAAAGGAGGGATGTCACAAAAGAAGTGGTTGATCACATTGGAGCCACAATAGGAGACAGTAAACACCATGCTGGTGAGTCCAAAGGACATCAAAAACCCACTTAACCAAGATGCCACAGCTAAAGTAATATAAATATTTTCGCTCATCAGGACGGAGTAGTGTAAAGGCTTACAAATGGCAACATATCGATCATAGGCCATTGAGGCCAAGAGGAAACATTCTGACCCACCAAGGAAGAATACAAAGTAGGTCTGCAGAGCACATCCGATGAAGGAGATGGATTTATTTCCAGAAAGGAGGTTTGCCAGCATCTTAGGGACATTTACTGATGTGTAGCAGATCTCCAGAAAAGACAGGTTTCTTAGGAAGAAATACATGGGAGTGTGCAGGGCAGGGTCAGCAAATGTCAAAAGAAAGATGGGAAGGTTTCCTGCCAGAGTGATGATATAGAGTACCAGGAAAGTGGAGAACAATGCAGTTTGCAGGTTGGGATCATCAGAAAGACCCAGGAGGATGAATTTAGCTGGTGCTGTACTATTTTGTAGAATGCATTCTTTTCTGTTCTGCATCCTGGAAAGAGAACATAAAGAACTGATGAAGATAGAGTAAGATTGTTTGACTATGCAGAATCATTTTATGTAGATTATATACGGACTCCGTTCAATGACTACCAGGCTGTATAATAATCATTTTCTTTATTAAACATAGCAAGTGCTAACATTTGGCAGGATTGTTCCTAAATAACATTATTAAAAGGCATCAATTTAAAAAATAAACATTGTCCAAGAAATTATTTAGTATCATTCATGAGAAAGAATGTACAAAGTGTGTTCCTTCAGAGTGAAACATGTCAAAGGCTACAAAAGAAAACAATCTGGTACTTACTGAAGCCCTGGAAGGTCACACCCAGATCTCTGTTCCTGACACCCTAGTTGCACTAGAGATTTCTCAGGGACAGTTATAGAAGGTAGTGAGTGATCCTAGGTTGCTTTCAGTGTATTTGCCTCTTCACCATGTTTTATTTTGCCAGATTCTTCCCTCTGGGAGCCGTGCTCCAAGACAGATCACAATGAATAACTCACTGATCAGGCAGATGCATTAATGTACCTATTCAGTTATCCATTGTGATATTTCTACTATATTAACTTTAAAGCCCCTCATCCTTTGTTCTATGGGGCATATTGTTGTGCAGACATAGAATTATAGAATTGTAGAGTTGGAAGGGACCCAAGGGTCATCTAGTCCAACCCCTTGCATGGGGCATATGGGTTTGGGACAGGTGGTACCTCTGTTGGTACACACATGATTCTTCTTGTTTAGTTTGTTCCCCTTTGGTCTCCACCCTCCACTCAGCTGTTACCTGTGGTTCCCAGAATCTGTCTTTTGGGACAACTCCTGCAGTTAAGCTGGTGCCAAATGTATTGCTGTTTTCCTCTCGACCACATCTGTGAAGTTGAAAAAGGGGTCTTGTCATGTGAGCAGCCCAGAACATCAATACACACTGCTCAGGCTTGTGTCCAGGATGGCCCTTCAATTCTGCCAATTCAGTGGTTTGATTATCTCCTGAGGCAGACTGAGGCCAACAAATATAATGGGAAAACACTTTCTTGACCAAGTTGTATAACCTTCTGCCAACAAACAAGAATTAATGCTCAGTAAATACCTGATGTTGTCTAAGGGTTTATCTATACTAACCTTTCCCCCATCATTTTCCGGGCATAGGTCCGAGATTTAAATCTCTGTATCCTTGTGGGATTTTTTCCCCCTACACCAGAGCTTTCACCATGAAAACCCACTCTTCCAGGCAGAATCAGGGCAAATGTCAATTCAGGTTTTCTGAGGTGTTACATTTGCTCCAATTCAACTCTGAAGAGTGGATTTTCACAAGGAAGCTCTGGGGAAGGTAATGTGGAAGCATTCAGAAATGAAGCTTTAAACTTTCAACCCTGTCTGGAAAGTGTGGGAAAGGATAAGTGTGGAAGATGCCTAAGCTTGCCAGAAACTTTGTACAAAGAAATCAGTAAGAATGCTTAATAAACAGGCCATCTCGAACTGACCTTAATATCAAGCTGGACCACTAACATCCTTTTTCCCCCAAGAGAGAGATGTGTTTGTGGATAGATAGATAGATAGATAGATAGATAGAGTAATGGCTTGGCTCTCCCACAGAAGCGAGACACTGGTAGTAATTATCTCAGGTTTATTGCTCAAACACATAAATCACTTTGGAGCTCCTTCACTCCGTGTCTGACTCCAAGTTCGTAGTTGCCGAGTCTAAACTCCACCCCTTCCTCTTCCTCCAACAGGGGAAAAAGCCCTTTCGCTTTTGCTCTTTTCCCCTCCTCTCACTGACCTTTTCGCACCCTCAGATTTTTGGGCTGGCTATTCCCGGTCTCCCTCCCTCTGTTTCTGAGCTAAGACTGCTATTTTGTGTATCTCTGCTCTGACTCCCCTTTCCTTGCTCACTATGCTCAGGGATCAGGTTACCATTGCTATCTGCTGCCTGCTCTCTTTCTCTGAAGCCATGCCACTAGGCTGTCCCTCCTCCCTCTCACATTCCAGTGTCCTTATCTCTCTTTGTCTGTTCTCATTCCCAGTCTCTGTCAGCTCTGGAATGAAGCTGACAATAGATAGATAGATAGATAGATAGATAGATTAGATAGATAGAGAAATAATAGATAGATAGATATAGATAAATAGATAGATGATAGATAGATGATAGATAGATGATAGATGATAGATAGATAGATATAGAAATGGAGATGATAGATAGGTAGGTAGGTAAAAGGTAATGGACCCCTGGATGGTTAAGTCCAATCAAAGGCGCCTATGGGGTTGTGGCGCTCATCTCGCTTTCAGGCCGAGGGAGCTGGCATTTGTCTACTGACAGCTTTCTGGGTCATGTGGCCAGCATGACTAAACTGCTTCTGGTGCAAGGGGCACCAAGATGGAAACAAGCGCGCAGAAACACTGTTTACCTTCCTGCACCAGCAGTAAGCAGTACCTATTTATCTACTCACGCTGGTATGCTTTCGAACTGCTGGGCTGGCAGGATCTGGGACAGAGCAAGGGGAGCTCATCCCATAACAGGGATTCGAAATGCCAGCCTTCAGATCGGCAAGCCCAAGAGGCTCAGTTATTCGGACCACAGCACCACCCGTGTCCCTGCGATAGATGATAGATAGATAGATAGATGATAGATAGATAGATAGACAGACAGGTTTACATATTCTACATTGGCAATTATAAGTCTTTGAAAGGGCTACAGGGGTGATTGTCCTGAATGACTGAGACCAGGCTTGGTTTCACCAATAAAAGTTGTAGTTACCACCATTTGGCATACAAAACAAAGTTGGCAAAAGGTACAGTGGAAGGAGTGGGGAGAACCTTTGTTCCCTTCATTCCACCGCTGTCAGTCTGGGTGTAGGCCAGTTAAGCCAGAACTAGCAAGTAAGGTTCCCCTCCACCTGCTTAACATGCTCTGCCCCCAGATGGGTGATTTCAGAGGATCCAAGGCAGGTAATGAGGAGGGGAGATACAGAGATCACCTAGCCTTCCTGGATCTTCTCTGACCCCAATGTAGCTTTCTCTTCTTTGGCAGACTCCAATCTTATCACATGTAGTATGACTCCAAAATGGTGTATACACATAAGTGAAAAATTCCCTTTGGGTCCAGCAGCAATACACACGATAATCCACAGTTATTTTGATGAAGTTTATTAAGAGCTAAGCAGAAAGTAAGAGGGCAAATGGAAGACAGCAAGTTGCTTCAACAAAATAAAAAAAATAAAAAAATTACCCACAGGTTATCCCATGCCTGCCTATCATAGTATCATAGAATCGTAGACTTGGAAGGGACCCTGAGGGTTAACTAGTTCAACCACCTGTAGTACCTATCTTACTGCAGCTACTTACAATCAGCCTTTGGGTCTCATTCTGTGCAAAATAGCAGCATTGATTGCAGACCCTCCAATATTTCTCCAATGAAAAGTGGGACATCTTCTTCTAATATTATTATTATTATTATTATTATTATTATTATTATTATTAGTGTTGTTGTTGCTGCTGCTATCATTATAAATCCACTGCCCATATGCCTGGGTTGCCCCAGCCACTCTGGGTGGCTTCCAAAATATATAAAAACTGAATAAAATGTTTAAAAACTTCCCTATACAGATATCTTGAGATATCTTCTAAAGGCTCTATAGTTACTTATGTAATTGGCTCGGGGGGGTTGCCTAACTCCATACACACCATATTTCTCCAGTGAAAATAGGGACATTCTAACGAAAAGTGGGGCATTCTGGGATCAAATCAGAAACTGAGGCAGCTTCTGTAACTCCAGGACTGTCCTTGTAAAAAAAAGGAAAACATGGAGGGTCTGTGATGGTCAAGTTATATGAGGGATGTTGAGAGACAATGGGCTATATGGCAACAGTTCACTTCTAAGAGTTTTGATCCAAGTAGGTCTTGCATGATATCTGGAACTGCCCAGACAATCACAAGGCAGTCAGTAGCCAGGGGAATGCCAATCAATGCTAATTTAGTCTCTGCAAATTTTGGAAATTAATGCAGAAAAAAGATGGGATTGGGCTTCTTTGTACTGGCTGATTCAGACAAATGGAAACACCTCTGGAACAGAATCATGCTAGGAGAAGTCCAAAGAGAGGGAATTATTGCATTGTGAGTTCATGTGACAAAATGTGGGCAGTATCCCTGCATATAATTATCTCCTGCCATTTAAAATCTAATGCAGCATGGTGGAGAATCAAGTTGTGGTTGTGTTGTTGTTGTTGTTGTTGTTGTTGTTGTTTTAAAAAAAACCACAATTCTGGAATGCAGCTGCTATTGAAGTGCAAAAGGGATGTTAGAAATTGGGACAGAAGCACTAGCATAACGGAAAAACTCATGCAATAAACGCCGCCTCTGAATGCAGTTAGGCAGAGGTTTCCCAGAATTTCAGGAAAAAAATCTTTCCCAGCACTGTCTGGACTGAACATGGGACCTTTTGCAAATAATACATGCGATCTACCCTTGGGCTCCGATGGTATTGGATGAAGGGACAGGAAATTTTGTGTCAGTGAATGACCTTCATATTAAGTTATATTAGGTTCCAAGCTTAATCGAGGATTATTCCCACTTCCTCCAATAGTTTTCAATCCATTCCCCAACAAAAATTGTTTAGGAGGAATCCTCAACCCTCTCAGAGATATATTTTGGGGGATTTCTGGTGATTTCACTAGGAGGGAACCACAATCTTTCCTCACACAAATTTGTTTACAATAAATTGTCCTACTGTTTGAGCTGTTGGGTAGATAAAGGCAAGGTTAGATGAATTAAATTCCCATTTAAATCAAGGGACATATATTAAAGCATAATTAACTTAATCCCATTAATTTTAAGGGGACCACAGTTCTAATAAAAAATTATGGATCCAAGCTAATGCTTTCAGAAATTAGTAGGTACAAGTTCCTACCTATTTTGGAACTCCCACCATATGTCAGTTCATTTTTATCACCGAAAGGGTCTTCTATCCCAAATTCTTTTAAAGGCACCCTTTACCTCTTTATTCCTCAGGCTGTATATGAGGGGGTTCAAAATGGGACCGATAACAGTATAGAAAAGTGAGAGAAATTTGTCAGTGTTTGGTGAGTAAGTGGAATTGGGCTTCAAATATGTAATACAAGCAGAACCATAGAACAAGGTCACCACAATGAGATGTGAAGAGCAAGTGGAAAAGGTTTTCTTCCGACCTTCAGAGGACGAGATCTTCAAAATGGTGATTATAATGCCAGCATAAGACATCAAGATCAGGATAAAAGGCAAAGTCCCAAAAATCATAGTCGCCACAAAGACTGCAATTTCAACCCTTGAGGTGTCCCCACAAGCCAATTTCAGCAAAGGAGGGATGTCACAAAAGAAGTGGTTGATTACATTGGAGCCACAATAGGAGAGAGTAAACATCATGGTGGTGTGACCAAAGGACATCAGAAACCCACTTAACCAAGATGCTCCAGCTAAAGTAGAATAAACCTTTTGGCTCATCAAGACGTGGTAGTGTAAGGGCTTACATATGGCAACATATCGATCATAGGCCATTGCGGCCAGGAGGAAACATTCTGACCCACCAAGGAAGAATATAAAGTAGGTCTGCAGAGCACATCCGATGAAAGAGATGGATTTATTTCCGGAAAGGAGGTTTGCCAGCATCTTAGGGACATTGACTGATGTGTAGCCGATCTCCAGAAAAGACAGGTTTCTTAGGAAGAAATACATGGGGGTGTGGAGGGCAGGGTCAACCAATGTCAGAAGAATGATGAGAAGGTTTCCTGCCAGAGTGATGATATAGAGTACCAGGAAAGTGGAGAATAATGCACTTTGCAGGTTTGGATCATCAGAAAGACCCAGGAGGATGAATTTAGCTGGTGCTGTACTGTTTTGTAGAATGTATTCTTTTCGGTTCTGCATCCTGGAAAGAGAACATAAAGAACTGATTACTGTAATTTAGGATATGATTGTTTGGCTATACAAAATCTCTTTATATAGATTATATGTGGAACTCTGTTCAAGGACTGCCTAGCTGATCAGGGAATGATTCAAAGGCACATACTGCAGTGTTTATCTGGATTGGAATCAATAGGATTTAGCAGTGATCTTATAATAAAAATTCTAAATTATACCTATAGCTTCTGTGTCTTGTTCATATGGGGAAGAATTTTTTAATAATCATACAAGAGATTTCTCTGAAATTTCCATCTATATATTCATTTCCATCTATATAATTTTCTTTATTAAACATAGCAAGTGCTAACCTTTGGTAGGATTGTTCCTAAATAACATTATTAAAAGGCATCAAACTTGAAAAATAAACATTGTCCAAAAATAATTTAGTATCATTCAAGAGAAAGAATTTACGAAATGTGTTCCTTCAGAGTGAAACATGTCAAAGGCTACAAAAGAAAACAATCTGGTACTTACTGAAGCCCTGGAAGGTCACACCCAGCTCTCTGTTCCTGACGCCCTAGTTGCACTAGAGATTTCTCAGGCACAATTATAGAAGGTATACGCTGCTTTCAGTGTATTTGCCTCTTCACCATGTTTTATTCTGCCAGATTCTTCCCTCTGGGAGCTGTGCTCCAAGACAGATCACAATGAATAACTCACTGATCAGGCAGATTCATTAATGTAGCTATTCAGTTATCCATTGTGATATTTCTATTAAGATGACTTTAAAGCCCTTCATTCTTTGTTCTATGGGGCATACGGCTATGCACACATAGAATTATATAACTGTAGAGTTGGAAGGGACCCAAGGGTCCTCTAGTCCAACCCCTTGCATGGGGTGAATGGGGTGGGGAGGGGTAGTAGCTCTGTTGGTACACAAATGATTCTTCTTGGGTAGTTTGTTTCCCTTTGGTCCCCACCCTCCACTCAGCTGTCACCTGTGGCTCCCAGAAGCTGTCTTCAGGGACAACTCCGGCAGTTAAGCTGGTGTCAAATGTATTGGTGTCTTTTCTCGACCACATCAGTGAGGTTGAGAAGGGGGTCTTGTCATCTGAGCAGCCCAGAACATTCATTCATTTCTGCCAATTCAGTGGTTTGATTGTCCTCAAACAATCAGATTGATTGAGACAGATTGATTCCAACAAATATACTGTAATGTTAAAACACTTTCTTGACCATATTGTATAACCTATTGCAAACAAACAAGAATTAATGCTCAGTTCCCCATCATTTTCCAAGCACAAATACGGGATTTAAATCTCTGTGTCCTTGGTTCCCCGCCCCCCATGCCAGCGCTTTCCCCATGAAAACCCACTCTTCCAGGCAGAATCAGAGCAAATGTCAATTCGGGTTTTCTGAGGTTTGACATTTGCTCCAATTCAACTTAAAAGAGTGTTTTTTCATGAGGAAGCTCTGAAGGAGGTGATGTGGAAGCATTCAGAAAAGAAGCTTTAGAGACTTCCGGGGTGGCGCCATCGGTAATGGCAGACTCCCTCTGATCCGGAGGGACTGGCTCCACGGAAAACGGGTCTATTTCGCTACGGCGAAGCGGGGACCCTTCAAAAAATCACAGGCGGAGGAAGCCTGTGACCATGGGACTCGGCGGGCACCTTTCGCGCCCCCCCAATCCGTAAAGGAACCCAACTAAGGGCTCCGGAGTGAAGAGTGGCTAGTGGCGCAGTGCTGACAGTCAACTGCTTCTTCCATGGAGCGAAGCCGCACAGCCGTTGCCGGAGAGCGCTACCTTTTTCCTGGGACAATTTGGTTACAAAACAACTACCCATGAGCAGATCAAATTCGGACAATTGGACTTTAAACAATGATCTGTGAGTAGAAGGGAAAATTTGGATTAGGAAATTCTTCTTAATTTGGCACTGAAATGGGAAGGTCTAAACAGGAAGTCAGCCTTCTGTTTCTTGTAGATAGATTAAAGCAAAGACATGGCAAACTAGAGTTCAGAAAATCATTTGTAAAGGATCAACTTTCATCATCTAAAACTACTGAACCCCCTTTGGAAGCAAGAGAAGAGGGGGGATTTTTTCCGGATTGTTTAAACTTGCAGGAGAGAGTGTAAAGAAAAGTAATTTTCCACCGTCTTGAACCTGGGAGCAGGGTGTCAGGACAGACGTTTTTGGAAAGTTCATTGACTATAGACAAATGTTTTTGACAGACAGTTAAAAGAAGACAAACATAATGATTCCATTGTTCTCTTTCGCATTTTAAAGGAACAAATACTGACAAAATATCTGAAAAAGGAAACTTTATTGTTAGATCTGCTGGTAAAAAAAGAAAAAGAAAAGAGATTGATACAAATAGAAGTTCTTCCCCTAGAGGGAGCTTGTGAAACTGTTATTAAACTTGAACTGGGGAGCTTCGCAGCTGCAAACAGATTAAGATCGTGGGAACAGACTTCTGACCTTGCATAACAATGTATTCAGAGGCCCTGGTGCGTGCCTTCTGTAAAACAAGTGCTTTATTGGAACAATTACATGAGAAGACGGATTTGATGACTGTTGCGATTAGAAATTTTGGACACGTAGTGGGTACCTATACAGAACCCACCCAGGAATCAACTCAGGAATGTGCTCTGACAGATCAGATGAGGGAGGAGATTGTTGTTGGACCTCGGGTGGCGGGGATGGAGGGAGCTGTGGCCCAGCAGGAACATGAGTTGTTGGATTTGACAAATGAACTTGGAAAAAGCCAGATTTGGAGAGATAGAGTTTTGTTGGGTTTGGAGATGGGGGGCTGGATAGACCCCCCTATGCAGGGATGTCTTGACTTTTCAAGTCTGGCAATGGGCCGTGAGGAGTTTGGGGTTGTGGGGGTCCTCAACTCTGGAGGGACCTTGAGACGTGCTTTTGAATACTACATGGAGTTCAGTGTGGACTATGGAAAAGGGGCTGATCTGTCGAGAAGGGACAAAAATACTGTCAAGTTGGAGTTTCCATGAGTGAAAGGACCAGGAGACAAAGTAAAGTACAGGTATAAATATGAAGAAGATCTGCGGAAGGGACATGGAAGAGACTTAAGGGCCTCGGACATAAGATTACCAGGTTAATGAACTAGATGGATAGGACAGAAAGGACTGACAAAACCCGGGACCAGGAGGAAGAGACGTTGGATGAAGATTGGAAGAAAGTTTTAGAATTTTTTTTATTTAGGATTGTTTCCCAAAATTAATGAGTATTAGAAAAATGTTAGAACGAAATTATTTGGCTCTAGCAGAAATGTTAAAAAGAACTATGCAAGAATATGTTATGGTTATGAGAAATTGGTATAAATAAGATTTAAGCTTTAAGTTTTAGGGTCTTTTATAGTAAGATAAGGTTAAAATAGATTAAGGTAATTTAATGACAGAATATTATGAAAAATGGGAAGGATTTGCTGTTATAATTAATAACTGGAATACAAAAAAGGGAGGTGTGAGGAGGTCGATGAAATAAGGCAATGACAGTTAAGGATTTGGGAATATTGGATTTGTTTTTAAATGTTTGTGGTCTACTTTTGTTTTTTGGATTTTGATGTGTTTTGTTTTTGTTTTTTGGATTTTGATGTGTTTTGTTTTTGCTTTTTTTGCTTTTTATTGATTTGTACTGTTTGACTGCTGTTTGCTTTTCCCTTGTTTTTTTTTCTTTTTTTTCTTCTTTGTCTCTTTGTCTTTTCTGTAATTTTAAAATGCTTAATAAATATCATTTAAAAAAAACACAGAAAAGAAGCTTTAAATTGCAGACAATTTCTGGAAAGCGTGGAGAAAATGTAAGTGTGGGTGACGCCTATCCTTGCCACAAACATTGTACAAAGAAATCAGTATGAATGCTAAATAAACAGATCATCGGGAACTGACCTTAATAGCAAGCTGGACCACTAAAATCCTTACTTTTCCTCCCAAAAGTGAGATCTTTTCATTAGATAGATAGATGACAGATAGATAGATATAGATGATAGATTTGCATATTCTACCTTGGCCATTATAAGTCTTTGAAAGGGCTACAGGGGTGATTGTCCTGAATGACTGAGACCAGGCTTGGTTTCACCAATAAAAGTTGTAGTTACCACCATTTGGTATACAAAACAAAGTTCATAAAACGTACAGTGAAAGGATTGGGGAGAAATTTCGTTCCCTTCCTTCCACCGCTGTCAGTCTGGGTGTAGGTCAGTTATGCCCGAACCAGCAAGTAAGCTGCCCCTCCCCCATCTGCTTAATATACTCTGCAGCCAAAGGGTGATTTCAGAGGATCCAAAGCAGGTAATGAGGAGGGGAGACACAGAGAGCACCTAGCGTTCTTGGATCTTTTCTGAGCCCAATGTAGCTTTCTCTTCTTTGGCAGACTCCAATCTTAACACATATAGAATGACTCCAAAATGTTGTAGACACATAAGTGAAAAATTCCATTTGGGTTTGGCAACAATACACACGGTAATCCAGACAGTTATTTGGATGACGTTTATTAAGAGCTAAGCAGAAAGTAAGAGGACAAATGGTAGTTCAACGATAACAACAATAGAAATAATTCCACAGGTTATCCCATGCCTTGCTATAATGATAGCATAGAACTGCAGAGTTGGAAGGGACCCTGAGGGTCAACTGGTTCAACCTCCTGCAGGACCTATCTTACTGCAGCTACTTACAATCAGCCTTTGGGTATAATTCTGTGCAAAGAAGCAGCATTGATTTCAAACCCTCCAACATGTCTCCAATGAAAACAAGGACACCCTATTATTATTGTTGTTGTTGTTGTTGTTGTTGTTGTTGTTGTTGTTATCAATCCCCTGCCCATCTGACTGGGTTGCCCCAGCCAATCTGTGTGGCTTCCAACATATATAAAAACATAAAAAAAACATTAAACATTAAAAAACACATTCCTTATACAATGCTTCCTTCAAAGGCTGTATAGTTACTTATTTCCTTGGCTTGGGGGTTGCCTAACTCCATACCTCCAACATTTCTCCAATGAAAATAGGGACATCCTAAGAAAAAGCGGGACATTCTGGGATTGAACCAGAAACTGAGACAACTTCTGTAAATCCAGGACTATCCCTGTAAAAAAGGGAAATGTGGAGGGTCTATGATGGTCAAGTAAAATGAGGGATGTTGAGAGACAATGGGCTATATGGCAACAGTTCAATCCCAAGAGGTTTGATCCAGGTAGGTCTTGAATGATATCTGGCATTATCCAGAGAATCACAAGGCAGTCAGTAGCCAGGGGGACGGCAATCAACACTAATTTAGTCTCTGCAAATTTTGGAAATCAATGCAGAAGAAAGGTAGATTTAGGGTTCTTTATACTGGATGAAATAGACAAATGAAAACACCACTGGAACAGAAGCATGCTAGGAGAAGTCCAAACGGAGAGAATTATTGCATTGTGAGTTCATGTGACAAAATGTGGGCAGTATCCCTGCATATAATTCTTTCCTGTCCTTTATAATGTAGTTCAGCATTTTAGCAATTTTTTAAATATAAAAAACACCACAGTTCTGGAATGTAGCTGCTATTGCAGTGCAAAAGGAATGTGAGAAATTGGGACAGAAGCACTAGCATCACAATCAGAAAAACACATGCAATAAACCCCACCTCTTAATGTAGCTTGGCAGAAGTTCCCCAGAGTTTCAGGTAAAAATCTTTCCCAGCCCTGCCTGAACTGAACATGGGACCTTTTGCAGACAAAGCTTGCGATTTACCCTTCGGCTCCAATGGTTGGGGATGAAGGGGCAGTAAACTTTCTGACAGAGAATGACTTTCATATTAAGTTATAATAGGTTTCAAGCTTAATCGAGGATGATTCACACTTCCCCCAATAGTTTTCCATCCATTCCCCAATACAGTGGTACCTCGGGTTAAGTACTTAATTCGTTCCGGAGGTCCGTACTTAACCTGAAACTGTTCTTAACCTGAAGCACCACTTTAGCTAATGGGACCTCCTGCTGCTGCCGCACCGCTGGAGCACGATTTCTGTTCTCATGCTGAAGCAAAGTTCTTAACCCGAGGTACTATTTCTGGGTTAGCGGAGTCTGTAGCCTGAAGTGTATGTAACCTGAAGCATATGTAACCCGAGGTACCACTGTACAAAATGTTTAGGAGGAATCTTCAACCCTCACTGAGATATCTTTTGGGGGATTTTTGTAGATTTCACTAGGAGGGAAGCACAATCTTTCCTCACACAATTTTATTTACTATAAATTAGCCCACTGTTTGAGTTGTTAGGTAGATATAGGCAAGGTCAAATGAATTAAATTCCCATTTAAATCAAGGATCATATATTAAAGCATAATTAACTTAATCCCATTAATTTTAAGGGGACCACAGGTCTACTAAATCATTCTGGATCCAAGCTAATGCTTTCAGAAATCAGTAGGTACAAGTCCCTACCTATTTTGGAACTCCCACAATATGTCAGTTCATTTTTATCACCGAAAGGGTCTTCTATCCCAAATTCTTTTAAAGGCACCCTTTACCTCTTTATTCCTCAAGCTGTAAATGAGGGGGTTCAAAATGGGACCGATAACAGTATAGAAAAGTGAGAGAAATTTGTCAGTGTTTGGTGAGTAAGTGGAATTGGGCTTCAAATATGTAATACAAGCAGAACCATAGAACAAGGTCACCACAATGAGGTGTGAAGAGCAGGTGGAGAAGGTCTTCTTCCGACCCTCTGAGGAGGAGATCTTCACAATGGTGGTTATAATGCCAGCATAAGACATCAAGATCAGGATAAAAGGAAAAGTCACAAAAATCATAGCCACCACAAAGACTGCAATTTCAACCCTTGAGGTGTCCCCACAAGCCAATTTCAGCAAAGGAGGGATGTCACAGAGAAAGTGATTGATCACATTTGAGCCACAGTAGGAGACAGTAAACACCATGCTGGTGTGACCAAAGGACATCAGAAACCCACTTAACCAGGATACCACAGCTAAAGTAGTATAAACTTTTTGGCTCATCAGGACGTGGTAGTGTAAGGGCTTACAAATGGCAACATATCGATCATAGGCCATTGAGGCCAAAAGGAAACATTCTGACCCACCAAGGAAGAAATCAAAGTAGGTCTGCAGAGCACATCCGATGAAGGAGATGGATTTATTTCCAGAATGGAGGTTTGACAGCATCTTAGGGACATTGACTGATGTGTAGCAGATCTCCAGAAAAGACAGGTTTCTTAGGAAGAAATACATGGGAGTGTGGAGGGCAGAGTCAACCAATGTCAGAAGAATGATGAGAAGGTTTCCTGTCAGAATAATGATATAAAGTGCCAGGAAAGTGAAGAATAATGCACTTTGCAGATTTGGATCGTCAGAAAGACCCAGGAGGATGAACGTTGCTGGTGTTGTACTGTTTTGTAGAATGTGTTCTTTTCTGTTATGCATCCTGGAAAAAGAACATACTTGAACATGAATTTAGGATATGATTGGTTCTACAAAATCTTTTTATATAGTGTATATGTGGAACTCTGTTATAAGAGTACCTAGCAGATCAGGGAATGATCCAAAGTCACATAGCATACTTCTAAAAGTTACTAAGTTCTGGTTCTAGCATTGTCTTCATATTATACCTTCTATGCATTATATTTAAGCTTTCATGAACTCTTTGAAGAATGAGTGGAATATAAGTAGATGATGTGCTTTTAACTACTGTTATCTCGTGTAAATTTTATATTATAAATAGGTGATCTAGCTACATCAGTTTTAAGGCCTGTTGTTTTCAGTGCTAGAATAGAATAAAGTATTTAACTGAAATCAATAGGATTTAGAAGTGATCTTATAATAAATATTCTAAATTATGCTTTTAGCTCCCATGTCTTCTTAATATGGGGAAGTTTTATTTTAATAATCATTGAACGATTTCACGGAAAATGCAGTTCATATAATCATCATTTTCTTTATTAAAAATAGGATTTATAAGTGCCAACCTTTGGTAGGATTGTTCCTCAATAAATGCATCAAACTTGAAAAATAATAATTGTCCAAGAAATAATTTAGTATCAATCATGAGGAGTGTACTAAGAGTGAAACATGCCAAAGCCTTCAAAAGAAAATAATCTCGTACTTACGGAATACCTGGAAGGTCACACCCAGCTCTCTGCTCTTGACTCACCAGTGGCACTAGTGATTTTTCAGCCACACTGATAGAAGGCAGGGATCTTAGGCTGCTTGCAATGTATTTGCCTCTTCACCAGCCACAATGGCCATGTTTTATTTTCCCATATTCTTCCCTCTGGGAGCTGTGCTCCAAAACAGATCACAATGAATGACAGTTGGAGTGGCCACATGCGTTATTAAGGTTATTCATTGTGACAGTTCTTTTAAAATCCTTTGCTTGAAGGGACATACGATTGTACGGACATGCACAGGTCTCTGTACACATTTGCTGGTTTGCTGCATGTCACCACTTTAGTGATGATTTGTTTGCTTCAATCCTTTATCCACCTACCTAAATGTGAGCCTTTTTGATCTCAAGGGAATTTACTTCTGAGCAGAAATGTACTGGAATGCACTGTTAGTGTTTCTTTCCCCCCCTTTGCTTAATATTGACTTATAATATTTGCTTTTAATTTTCGCATATCACTTTGAGTGATTCATACAAACAAAATGGAAAACAGCAACAGCACTTGGATGTGAACCCAGCCCATTTTTAGGAGTGTTTCTTTCCTGATATCACATAGCGATATTTTGTTTTTCTTATTTTCAGCTCCTTTGTCTATTTCCACCAAACTGAAAGGAAATTTTCTTCTAATGTGTCTAATGTGACCATTTCAGAGTCATGCTACATGTGTTTAAATTGGGGAATGATGAAGAAAAGAAGGCCACATTGGGCTCAGAGTACAGCCAGGAAGGTTAGGTCTTCTCTGCTTATTACCTACCTTGGGTCCTCCCTATCTGGGGAAAATCATCCCTATCTGGGGGCAGAGGGTGCTAAGCAGGTGTGGTGACAGCTTACTTGATAGCTCTGGCCTGACTGGCCTGTCCATACTGGCAGTTGTGGAAGGAAGGGAATTAAAGTTCTTCCCTGCTTCCATTGTACGTCTTATTGACTTTGCCTTATATATTACATTGGGCCAACTATACCCTTTCTTGGTGAAACCAAGCCTGGTCTAAATCATTCATGAAAATCACTCCCTGTTGCTCTTTCAAAGAGTTATAATGACCAATGTAGTCATTATACACACACACATATAATCTCCCAGACATGGAGATTATAAAAAAAATATTTTGAAATAAGAAAGTAAGTATTTACGTGGTTCAGCTTGCTTGTAAGGTCACTTCTAGATGACCTGTTTATGGAGAATTCATCCTGACTTCTTTGTACAAAATTTGTAGCCAGGTTAGGCAACATCAGCTATTTATTGAGTATTCATTCTGGACTGCTATATGCATTGCCCATGTTTGTACCCTGTGGTTGTCACTTAGGTGCTGCCAGGGATACCAACTTGAATAAAATATTGGGGGGGGAGGCAGATAAACCCAAAGTCCACCAGTCCCTGGGGCAAGCCTTGATTCACTTTCCCAGATTGTCCTGATTCAGTTCAGGATTGTGGGTCTTTGCGGGCTGTATGCACAGACCTAATGAATAGCTGCTGATGTTTCTAAAGGGAGAGAAAAACTTTATAGGCAATTTAATATATGATGTATTTTTTATGATTTAATTTATTTATTTAATAAAAAGTATACATCACTTGATTGTAAAGACAAACTTCAAAGTCATTAACAAAGAGAATAAAACGATCAGGAAAAACAGTTAATATCAACTATTGAAAATATTCAAAAAATGAAATCAGCAGTAAACTAAGAACAGATAAGACATACATCAACACCCTAGATGTTTGGGTAGGCTTGTCTAAACAAAAATGTTTCTTAGCAGGCACAAAATAGATTACAGTCAAGATGCCTGCCTCATTTCAACAGGCAGGAAGTTCCAAAGCGCTGGTGCTGCCACACTAAAATATCAATTTTGATCTTTTATTTAGGCCCTTTTGTTACTTTTGTGGCATGATTGTTGCTTCTGTGTAGGTCAGCTCCAACTGCAACTGCATGTTTCTGTCATGTAATTCTACTCAATATTGATCCAGAGTAGATTCCAATGTATAGTTAGCAGAGTAACAACTTAAACATGTTGCAGGCTTCCCAAAAAATAGACAAGAGTCAATTGCAGAGCTTTACTGCTACTGAAGGCAAATGAGCATAATGGTCACAAATCCAATACATTCAGGATTGGCCCTGTCCATAAGAAATCCAGTTACAGCAGACTTAACTTAAACTTACAGTAACTTATAAATGTAAACCTTAACACTAAGCATACAGTGGTACCTCGGGTTAAGAACATAATTCATTCTGAAGGTCCGTTCTTAACCTGAAACTGTTCTTAAACTGAGGTACCACTTTAGCTAATAGGGCCTCCTGTTGCTGCCGCACCGCCGCCACACGATTTCTATTCTCATCCTGAAGCACAGTTCTTAACACGAGGTAATACTTCCAGTTTAGCAGCGTCTGTAATCTGAAGCGTCTGTAACCCGAAGTACCACTGTACTATGTACAGTATAGAACACCACACCAGAAGGAAAAGAGATAGAAAGAGAAAGTGAAACCCAGGCTCCTTCGGGCCTTAGTTTTACAGTCAGCGTGACCTTGACAGAAGAGAGAAGAGAACCAGTTCAAACCAGCTGTACTCAGCTTCTCTGAGGGAATAACCCAAATATCACGAAGTTTCTTTCACACAGAGAAGCTTCTAGAACCCTCTTGAACTAATTAGAATAGGAAAGATCTCGACACATTAGATCAATACTTTCTGCACTAAGAAATGCAGTCTCAACCTAGTGCAGGGATGAGGAGTCTGTTGTCCTTTGGATGTTGTTGGACTGCAGTTGCCATCATTCCTAAGAGAGAATGAGAGAGAGTGTGGTGTAGTGGTTAAGAACGGTAGACTTGTAATCTGGTGAACCAGGTTCGATTCCCCGGTCCTCCACATGCAGCTGCTGAGTGACCTTGGGCTAGTCACACTTCTCTGAAGTCTCTCAGCCTCACTTACCTCACAGAGTGTTTGTTGTGGGGGAGGAAGGAAAAGGAGAATGTTAGCCGCTTTGAGACTCCTTAACAGGAGTGAAAGGCGAGGTATCAAATCCAAACTCCTCTTCTTCTTCTTCTTCTTCTTCTTCTTCTTCTTCTTCTTCCCACTGAGGCCAACAGCAACCAGAGGACAAAAGATACCCTACCCCTACTCGGCATCACCAATTTCTGAAGGAGTAATGGACAATTGGGTCACAAGAATAACCTAGAGATTTGGCCCTTAAGAGGTGCGTAGCCATTTCCAAAGAGATTGATTGTCTAATTAGTCAGACACCAAAATGAATGTTTCCCATGCCTACAAACTGTCTGCTTTTGGCTAACAAACTGCTCAGGGCATATTTCATTTGTCTGTTCCTCAGGCTGTAGATAACAGGATTGAACATGGCTGGAGCCACAGTATAGGTGAGGGAGAGAAACTTGTCTGTAGGAGCTGAATAACTAGAACTTGGCCTCAAGTATGTGAACATAGCTGTGCCAAAGAAGAGGACCACGGAGAGCAAATGTGAGGAGCATGTACCAAGAGCTTTTTGCCTACCATCTGCTGCAGTGATTTTCAAAATGGCTAGAAATATGAGAATGTAGGAGACCAGGATAAATATGAATGGTGTGATGAGAACCAGGAAGACAGTTGGAATTCTCTCCACCTCGTTTATGTAGGAAGTTGGGCAGTGCAATCTCACTAATGGGCGGATATCACAGAAGAAGTGATTGATGATATCTGGGCCACAGAAAGGGATGGAAAATACCAACCATGTCTCCATAAGCGATATGGACAACCCACTGAGCCAGCATCCAGATACCAACAGGAAGCAAGCCCTCCTGGTCATGAGCCTCATATAATGCAAAGGGTGGCAGATGGCCAGGTAGCGGTCATATGCCATAATAGCCAGGAGGTAACATACAGCAGCTCCAAGGAAAACATAGAAGAACAGCTGCATGGCACAGCCAAAGAATGAGATAACTTTTTTCTCTGACATTAGGTTCACCAACATTTGAGGAAGAGTCACAGATGCATAGCAGATATCCAAAAGAGACAAATGTCTAAGGAAGAAGTACATGGGTGTATGCAGAGTGCGATTTGATATAGTGGCAGCAAAAACCAGCAGGTTCCCCATCATTATGAACAGGTAGATTAGCAGAAAGGCAGCAAAGAACACAGACTTTAAATCATATCTGTGTGAGATTCCCAGCAGCACAAATTCAAATGTGGTAGTGCTTGCGTTCCTTTTTGTGGTTTCTTCTGCATGCTCCTCCTGCAAGGATTTTTAAAAAGCAACTGTGATATGTCAATTTCTGATATTAGGACATACAAAGGAAAATGTTTCAACCCACCCTTAGTTTTGGAACAGGTTATTTTGCACCTTTGTGACAAAAGAGAAAGAGACAGCTATAGGGGTTAAAATGTTGGACTAGTAGTAGGCCATGAAGCTAACAGGGTGACATTGTCTTGGTCATTTTCCCACAGCCTAAGGGACTACCATATTTTTCCATATAGAAGACACCCCCATGTATAAGACGACCCCTATTTTTGGGTGCCAAAATTTTGAAATCAATACTTTTTAGTTGTTGAACTTTTGGGGGGATATCACAAAAAGATCCCCTGATCGATCTACCACCCTGGCTGATGGAAGTGGTATCATATTTCAGCATCACTAAGATATGCATTTTTATGCACACTTTCTTTACACATTTATTATTATTATTTTGCTTCAGAATTATTTTTCAAATTTCAGAGAATTGCAAAGAATACCTGCATTTTGGTTTGTGATTGCTCTTAGAAAGGCAAATTAGATAGGTAACTGTATGAGATCTGAACTAAATATCTCCCCCATCCATACTGCGCAGATGTAAAACTGAAACAGATTGTAAATAAGGCTGTTCCATCTATCTATAAGTGTAGGACTTTTATAGAAAATATATTCTCTGAAAGCCATGGATATAAGGTTCAGAATATTTTCAGTCTTTGCAAGAGAGATCAGAAGTACCCTCACTTGCATGCATTATATTGTCTGGCACTTTAGTCTACCTCTAACCCAACTGTATAAAGAAAAGCTAGAGTCCATGGAAGTTAACAAATTCTCTCTTTCTCGTAAGAGACAAGTGGATCCATAAAAGTAAAATTCTGTATACCTTGGGAGAAGTCCCATTGAACTAAATAGAATTTAGTTCTGAGTAGAGATATCACATGACTGGCTAAAGCACTGTTGGATTTAGTACCAAAAGAGCAGGCACAGAGTTATGTTGCACACCTCTCTCATTAAACCATTGGAACATTGATTCGAAGGTCCATCATTCAGCAGCAGAGCATCGGCTTTCCATGAAGATGCTCTCAGATTCAATCCCTGGGATCGCCAGGTAGGACTGGGAAAAAATAATACTGAGCTAGATGAAGCACTGATCTCACTCACTATAAGGCAACTTACTGTGTTCCTTTTTTCTTTTTTTAGAGAAAGTGTTTTGCATTCTGTCATATATCATGAATTGTATCTAGCACACTGTGCTAATTCTAATCACTTGGCATTTCCAGTTAAAAGGCCTGGGCAGCAATTGATGAGAAATAGACCTCTTTCACTGTTACTTCCAAGTGACAGAGTCAGGCTGATTTGATGGGTATATTGCCCAAAGCGATAAGTTGTAAAGTATAAAAAAACTAATAGGTTTGTCAGTTGTCTGAGCTTGGCTTGTTCCTGTGCCTGTTATAGTCTCTGACAGCTGTTTGCTCTGCACAAATCACAAGTTTACAAATTATTAGCCTTTGAATGACAAGAACATATTTGCCTGGCCAAAACTATTATGCAAGTAGAAAGTTATCATTGCAAGCATCCAAATAGGGGTGGAGAAGAAATTTGGTTGAGCTCTTATTATAATGCAAAACCACCCAATTTACACTTCCCAAGACATTGTGTGAACCAAAAGGCACCCCTACATCCAAATATTAAATCAGTAATATAATTAATAGTTGTGGATATCCAGGCAACAAGTTGCAGTTTTAGAAATAATAATTCCACACTTACCTGTGGAAAGCCAAACATGTTGTGAATGTTGTAAGCGAATTCCAGAAGCTCCTGCAATCTAGATAGTTATGATTAGAATGGTAGTTAATTGACTTCTGTAACCTGCTTAGATTGTTTCCAGCAATATATAGAAGAAAGAAAATAACTGGAAGCAACAGTTATTAGCAAATCATCTTGACACATTCCAATTAATTCCCAGCTAGGGCATTAGAGCCTTGATTCATGAAAGGAGCGCTGAAGTCCTCAGAAACTTTCATAACTAACACATTTGTACATAAGCTTTTACAGTTTTATCTGCCCATTTTTCTATTTAAGCTTTTACATCACTGTTCAGCCCAAAACAATCCCAGAGCAGTCTTCTTCTTCTTCTTCTTCTTCTTCTTCTTCTTCTTCTTCTTCTTCTTCTTCTTCTTCTTTTTAGATAGCACCTGTTGCAAGGTTTATAATTACAAAAATACAACACCAAACAAAAAAAAGTTGGGCATCGAAAAGCAAACTCATCAAGCATCAGTTCTTAAAATTATCCAGTCCTTATAAGGACCAGCTAGAATGGAAACAGTTTAGGGAGAGGTGGGGCCAAAAGATGCTGGTCCCTCATCAGAGCTAATGTGGTAGCTCTGCTACCAAATACTCCCTCTTCTGCAGCCTGATGGAATGATAGTCACTTAGTGTCAGTTGAGAAAGAGGAAAAGTCAGAGGTAGCTTAGTCTCTCAGCAAAGCCAGTTAAGTGACCCTGCTACAGTGATGTCAGCTGGATTTCCTGGGCCTGGTACATTGTCTCCAACACCATGGCAAACTATTGGCAGAAACTGCAGTTTATGAACCTATATTAACTTAATCTAGCCTACCTCACAGGTTTAAGGGTTAAAACAACATAAAAATCACGATTAAAAACAGTTTTTAAAATAAATTACAGTTACAGAAATAAGGTGAATCCCAGTGCTTTGTTTTCTACAAAAAATGTTTAGGGGTACTTCTCATTTTGACTCAAGAAAATCACCATTTTATAGTTCAAATCGGGGAAAATAAATACAGTAAATGGACAAAAGTACAAAGATTCACAAATGCTTAAGGGTATGTGTACCCCTGCATCCCCTCAGAAAAACACTGGTGAATCCCATTACAATGACAGAAGTGGCAGACAGATGATAATGTACACAGCTTTGATGTCCTGAATGGAACAGCAAGATACAAATATGTCATTTAGAGTAGTCCCCTTGCTTTAAGTGCAACATATCACAGTCTGGACATTTAAATCAAAATACCAAAATCCAGAAGAGGAAGAAGAAGTAGCAGTTTTCAAACTCTTGTCATTGTAACTTGTGCAAGTGTACAGGGTTTGCTGATTCATTTTGTAGTTCGTATTTTTGTTTATGGTTACTATATATTAATAAGTAAGAGATGATGGCAAGCAGACCAGTAGTGGCTGGGTGGGTGACATTGAAAATCTGCTCAATTACAATAGCACTGTTTTTTCAATGTAGCAAAGGAGACTTATTTATTTCAAAGAAATTACTTTTGAATAAAGCATACCAAAACCTACCAGTTGTGTATTATTCTGCAAAGACAGCACACCTGGGGAGTGAATGAAATAACAGGGACATGGAGGGAAGTGTCTTAAACTAAAAGACTAAAACTAGCCTATCTGAGCTTCTCTTTAAGTTGCAAGGGGTTGGCACTCTGCTGAACTCACAAATGTGAGGAAGGAAGGATAATATCTAATATATACTCTCCTAACATTTAATCACACCCCAACAAATTGGTCCTAAGGTTCCCTCCTTTTCCCACCTATTCCACACTACTGGGACTATTTTGATTGACAAGGAGTGTGACTGACTCCTACCAAGGTGCAAAAGTGGAACAAGGTGGGTGTGGTGGGTGCGGCCTGGCCCGGGTGTCATCCCTGAGGGGGGTTGACATCGCCGCCCCACCACTCGGGACACTCGTGGTGGGCGGCACACACCTCCGGGACACTCACCCCACCCCCCTGGGACATTCGCCCTGCCCCCCTGGGACACTCCCCCCGAGATGTTCGTCCCACCCCCATGGGTGGCTAGCTCTGCCCCCTGGGTGCACGCCGCTCTGGGTGCCAGAGCAGCTAGCTCCACCTCTGCCTAGGTGAGGAAGTGAAAAATAAAATTGTAGCTATATCGGGTGGGGGGAGGAGCCAAGATGGCGACGGACACAGCAGCCTAGTCAGACTCCTCTGCTTTTAGTTAAGCTTTTAAGTAGTTTTTAAGTAGTTTTTAGCCACTTCCTGGTTTTAAACTCTCAGTTTTAACGTCTCACCAGCTGTTTTATCACCTCCTCGCTTCTCTTTGCTTTTAGTTTATTGTTTTATTGTTTTATTGTTTTACTGGAGTACGGCGGAGAAGAGCAGTGGGTTGAGGGAAGCCACTATCTACCTCCGAATAGCGAAGCCCCAAGCTCGCAGAGAAAGCACCTTGCTCTCAAGTTAAAGAAACTTGGAGCATAAACTGAAGTCTGGGAGAGGCGCTACAGGAGAACTAATCGACCTGGAACAGCCTTCACTATGGGAATTGCAGTTTGCTGAGTCACCTTCAAAGTGAGTGCTTTCCATTCTTCCGGCTTTTCTGGACCAAAATCTTTAAGCTGCACGAAGAGAAACTTCCCTGTTCAAGGGCCTGGTGAGGCCTTTGGGAGTTTCCCTTTCATCTGAGACCGACCCGCGGTGGGCCCTGTGATAAACTCTGAAGGACAATTTTATATTAGTCTTAGTTCTGGTGGGAGTAGGACTTCAAAGGAATGGTCTGTGTTGCCTACCGGTAGTCTCCCTAGAACTAAATTGCCGGCCTGTGAGGGTGAAGGTGAAGACGCCGACTTTCATATGAACAGGCAGTGAAATATACCCCCACTGCAAGTGCTGGTAAGTTCGAAGGAAATATTTATCACCAGAGTTGACGTTAAAATACTATCCCCATATCTGAATGATGGGATATGGGAAACGTCTTAGAGACTCTGAGGAGACAGTCCCCGTTCCCTTTCCGAGATCAAAGCAAACAAGGGTTGAACCATGTCTCTTTAAAGAAGGGAGTAATCTACTGGATTGTTCCTACACGGTAGAAACTCAGAACCGTTTTAACCCTCTGATTGATTGCATGTCAGTACTTAAAGACGAAGAGCGAATAATACCACAAATAACAAGTGATGTGGACAACAGTAAGAGTGTAGTCTCTCCTCAGAAGGAGGAATTGGTCCTTGGCACGGCCAATCATATGACATTTGAACAGTCCCATTTAATAATCAAAACCTTGCACTGTATATTCAAAAGACTAGATGATCTTTCGACCCAGCTGCACAGCCTCCAACAAAAGCTATATCAGGGTATTATTGGGTTTAGGACACCTTTTAGGAATATGTCAGAACTTTAAGGTGAATGGTGGACAGTGGGTTCTGGGTGTACATGTTGGGTTTTTCATCCAAGGCTCCCATAGCAAGGAGGGAGTCATTTCCTCTAAAACATTTGCTGCATGCGCAGGGGCCTGGAGGGATGTTTCTCTGCCAGAGTTAAATTATATCCTCCCCTGTCTATACTTTCTGAATTTGGTTAATTTATTGGCACTTCATCAATTTTTGTTATATTTCAAAAAATATAACCTTCATCCCAAAGTTTGGTCCCATGAGTCATCTTTATGGCTTTAAAGTTGTTATGCACATTAACTGCTCAAATTAGATTCCCCTTATGAGAACTTAGCATCTGTTAAGAAACAGTTATAGTCATAGAACAATTCTCTTAAATGAGTCACACAATTGGCCCATCTAGTTCAGAATTGACACCAGCTCTCTGGGTTTTCAAACATAAATCTTTCCCAAACCCACCCATTTGAGACACCAAGGAATGTACCTGGGGACTTCTGCACACAAAGCACTGAACCCCGGGCCTTCCCCATATAAAATACAACAGAAAACAACACTGCCAACACATATACTGTTATCTCTATAGACAAGAAACAATTCACCAGTGGCCTGTTCTGTAGAGTGCTTCGTCCCCATTGGCATGCTTTCAGTCTGCCCATATGTATAACTAATCTCTTCTTAACCACCAGAGTCTGCAGGGGAAACCTCCATAGAATCGCCATGCATTGTGTGATATAGCGGTGTTTCATGAGTAGAAGCATCTGCTTCAGGCACCTGGCACAGATATTTGTTCTCATCTCAGAGGTAAGTCTTTCTTTTGAAATGCTGACTAAACCTCATTGTGGTTGTTTCTTTCACAAGACAAAAGCACACTGGTATAGGAGGAATGAAGAGTACTTGACTTGATCACCTGGATCAAATGACCAAAAAGCATGCCTTTCACAAGTATTTTAAAAAACTTTATCCTATATATTTCAATGATATCACCAGAACAGTTTATAAGAACTGAGGGAAAAACTGTAGGGATTGCCAGTAGAGAAGGATGAGTGAACTTTTGTCCCCCCACATGTTGAACTCCAATTCCCATCAGCCCCGAACAACATAGTGAGTGGTCAGGGATGATGGAAGCAGTAGTACAACAACATCCAGACCACTGCAAGTTCCCCATCTTTGTGTTAAGGTGATCCATATAATTATAAATGAACTGAATTGTCTGCAAAGTAATTTTTGTTTTTCCATTTCCCTTTTTTAGATGACTTATATTCTGGAATATAAACTGGTAAATCATACCCTGACACCTGATTTCATTTTCATTGAATTCTCCAATAGCTCTGGAACACAAGTGTTATTCTGTGTTGGGTTCCTTGCTATGTATACTCTGACACTTTTGGGAAATGGCCTTATTATCACCCTCACCCTGGTTGACTCAGCCCTTCACACACCCATGTATTTCTTCTTAAGGAACTTGTCCTTCTTAGAGATCTGCTACACCTCAGTGACCCTCCCCAAGATGGTGGTCAATTTTGTGTCTGAGCCCAAGAGCATCTCCTTTGCTGGTTGTGCTGCTCAGATGTATTTTCTTCTCTCGCTTGGAACAGTTGAGTGCTATCTGTTGGCTGCCATGGCCTATGACCGCTATATGGCCATCTGTTCCCCACTGCATTATCCACTGATTATGAATCAAAAAACTTGTGCTCAGATGACAGTTGCCTCCTGGCTATGTGGCATTGTGATGCCTCTTGGCAACGTAGTTTGGATATTCACCTTGCCCTACTGTGGTCCCAATAAGATTAACCACTTCTTCTGTGATGTGCCACCAGTGCTGAAGATGGCTTGCACTGACACCACAAGGAATGAGATGTCAATTCTTGCATTCAGTGTGCTAATCACATTATCTCCGTTCCTGCTGGTGCTGATTTCCTACATTCGAATCCTTTTCACTGTACTGAACATGCCATCAGCTGAAAGTAGGCACAAAGCCTTCTCTACTTGCTCATCACATCTCATAGTAGTTACCTTGTTCTACGGTTCTGCCAGTGCCATGTACCTGCGTCCCAAATCCAGTCACATTGAGGACATAGACAGGCTGGTTGCTCTATTCTATTCCATTGTTACACCCATGCTGAATCCTATGATCTATAGTCTGAGGAACAAGGAAGTGAAAGATGCCCTCTGGAGGTTGAGAGGGAAGAACATGCTTCTCTGTAAACTCGGTAAATATATTTGTTGGAAAAGAAGTTGTAAAAAATGAATAATTCATATTTCATTTTGTTTTATTTTGCTTTTGTTTCTCAGGGACCCCTACAGTAGGTTATTCAAGACTATTTACACTAATTTCAAAAGGAAGATCTGTTTCCACTTATAGAGGCACATCAGCTCTTTTTCCAAAATGTGCCCTGACCTACTTCCCAGATCTACGTTTTCTTCCTGGTCCTTCACATATTTTAATTCTCTGCACAATATTTCTATTTGCTTGAGTGTATATTTAATGTAGCACAATGTAGTACATATTTAATGTCAGAAGAACCTCTAAACATAGGACCTGCTCTGAGGTCTGTTGCTGTCAGGTGATGAGTGGTTAGTCCTAATTAATTGTCAGGATTGAATTAAGATTGTCTAGGTTTCTATATATATATATATATATATATATATATATATATATATTAGTTGGGAACATAGGTGTTGTGAGTAAAGCAACAACACTTGAAACAGGTTACCTTAACCAATGGGGGCCTATAGACAGAAATGAAACCTTCCTTCTCACTGATTCCTTCTCTTCTAGGAACTAATGCTGGTAAAGTGGATTACTTCATTTCATGTTTTTATTTCCTTCTTGCTTATTCTCCAAGTTTAGTGAGTCCAAGCCAGGTACAGTATGAGTTAACATGTGCTAGTGACATGTTGGTGACATGTAAAATCTATACTTACTATAGAATGGCTTTGTTTGCCTTGAGTAATAAACCTCAAGTGTTCTTTATTCTTTCAACCAGCAGTCTTACCAGACTAGTTCTTTATGCACACTGCTTCAATATGTTTACCAAACTCCAGCAACAGGAAGCTCCCTTACCTTGAGTGAGACCATTAGTCTGTTTAGCTCACTGACTAGCAGTGACTCTCCAAGGTTTCAGGTAGGAATCCTTCCCAGCCCTACCTGAAGATGCCAGTGATTAAACCTAAGACCTTCCACTTTACCACTGAACTGCAGCCCTTTCCCATAATAGCTAAAATTCAGCAAACCAGTACAATGTCAATCTGCTCCTTTACACATTTGTCAATAGTAATTCTGCTGCACTTTAAGCATTAGAACTTCACTTTTCATAAATGAATATAATTAGTTTTATAGACATTAGCTGGTTAGTACCAATTTATATCCCAGAGGGTATGACTCTGATAATTTAGTTTGCTCACATGGGAATCCTAAAAGATCTCATTTAATGGTTGTAGTCAAACCCTTTCAGTTTAACTGCCCTCCAGAAAGACATATACATATACAGTTCCCTCATGATATGGACCAAATATTGTGCAGGTAAAAAATGGTTAACTTTCAAGAAATAATATCATAAATTCTCCTACATTTTTAACAAGTCCCTTGGTGACTAGTCAGTTTGCATTTTGGAAATACTGTCATTTTAAATAAAGCCCCTGGGGCATATTAAAACCTCATAATTACACTTCATGAATAGATGGGCTTTTGAGTAAATCAAACAATATAATTCCATTGGGGAATTTTTTCCAAAAATGTATTTCTTCATTTTGATCTCAAAATGAGATGTTGCAGTGATGCAGAACAATTTCTTAACCCTAACAAAATCAAAGGGGCTTCAAATTTCCCATTAATTACTATTATGGAAGGTTCCTATAAAGTTAATTATCCCAAATACATGGTATCACAGTTGGTTTGCAAACCCATTACTTGAATACTACACATGTTGCCATAATATGAGGAATGGTTGCAGATGAAATTTTGTCTCTTTCACACACCATATCAAGAAAATAGTCAACTGCTCAATTTCAGTTTGTAGGACTGTACTAGCAAGCAGTCAGGGCCATCGATATCATGTGTGATGTAAGACGTGGCATGTCACCATCACCCTCACAAGCTGTTGCCTCTGGCTATGGATGAGATCCAGGCACTCTTGGAAGAAACTGATTTTCATCATCTGAAGCCCTTCTTCTTGTGCCCCTCCACGAGACATCTGGAGGGTGGCAACCTGAGTATGGGCCGTTTCTGTGTTGGCTTCACTTTTGAGGAATGTTCTCCTCAGGGAGGCTCACCTGGCATATTCATTGTGTATATTTAAGTGTCAGGAGAAATCGGGTCCTCTCTTAAAGAGGGCATGTATTGTGGTAAGACCTGGAAAACCAACACCCTGTGTTGTGGGTGGGTACGATTGGTCAGCCACAACACCCGATTGGTAGGTCCCTCGAAGCTGGGTGCAATCTGGCCAATGAGACGCAGTCCAAACAGATCAAGGGACCTTTACATACCCATGCACATGACCCAGAGCTTCCTCTTTTGGCGCATGCATTCAGAACACCCATCCACCTCTCCCTACTTTTAGGGCTTTGTGCTTGACTTTGCTATGCCGTCATCATTGGGACAGGGGCATGGCAAGAATTTTCCCCACTTGGCTGATTGCCTGTTGCCATTTTGGTTTCGCCTACTGCGTAGCAAATCGTCACAACTTGTAAGGTTGTGGATAGGCTCTGGTTCAGGTGATAGGGATAGGAGAACGCTCTCGCCATCCCTATGTGAGGGGTATTCCGTTAAAGGAATCCAGGGACTCGATGGTTTGGTCAACCCCTGAGAGGGGGTTGTGCCCATGCCCGAGTCCAGGGAGATGCCTGTTCCTGGCTTTCCGCTTATCCAGGTGTTCACCCTTGGCTGACCTATGCTGGATCCCTGGGTCAGCTCTACCTGCATGGCAGGGAGCTAGTTGAACCAGAGCCTATGCAACCAGTCACTTTCTGTAATCAATAAAGTTGTGGCCCAAATTCTGCCAAAAACCAAAACCAAAATTTGAGTCAAGTGTGAATTTATTTAGGGGGGAGGTTTCTGAGTCTGAACTTGCAAAACATTCTTCTTCTCCCATGCCTTTGGCTAATTAAATAATCAATGGACTTTTAAACTGTGTGTGTATGGGGATGTGTGTTACGCATTTTTGTTTTTTCTACTGTAAACCACCCTGTGATCCTTGAATGAAGAGCAATATATAAATTTAATAAATGGATAATAAATAAATAAATACTGGTCTTTTAGGTGGGAAAATTGCTAATTGTTAAAGATGTTGAAAATTAAATGATGAGATGCAAGTAAAAAAAGGGGGAAATTGGAATTCAGAATTGGGGTGGGGGAAAGTCCACATTGTATTTGGTGTTTTGGAAATGCATTGGATATTTGGAAAATTGTAAATATAAAAACTTGAAAATAAAATTTATTAAAAAAAGAAAAAAAAAAGCTAATTGTCTGTGATCTCCTGAAACACCAGGCCCATATTAAAATAACGAGCATTCACACTTTATAATGTGGGTGCCCTTTGCGGGATCGCGCAGGGTGCAACAGTTCCCAGGGAACTTACTAGTAGAGAGGGAGCTGGCTTGCCTCTCAGTGTTATTATTTGGAGGTTCACGCCCAGCCTCAGTAATCAAGTTTCTTTCTGGGAGGTGGGGCCAGCCCCATTTATAAATGGGGGTGGAGCCGAGAATAGCCAGGCAGTTGGCTCTGGAGATTCACCCTCCCTACCCTCCCTTTGTTTAACGTTTTCTTGTTTGCAGGTTAATTTTTTCTTCCTGTTTAGCAGGTGCTGCTAAGGTCTTCGACTGGTTGCTGTTGAAGTACTGGGAATAAATTTTCCTGCATTGGTAGCAATTTGTCACAACTTTGGCGGTTATGGCCTTGGGTGGAATCCTTTAGTCTTTTATTCTCTATACGGTGTGTGTGTGTGTGTGTGTGTGTGTGTGTAGTGGTGACTCACCCCCTTGCAGTGGCGATTCCAGTGTCCCCCTCTTAAAGGGGTTATATAATGGGTGTCACTGGCCATACACCGAAAGGCTGTCAGTGAACCACCCTGTGTGTAGGGATATGGGCTGGGCTGCCTGCTACACATACGTCTCACAGTGCACCCCATATCCCATTTACCCTGATGAGCCCCAGTTCCCCCCGGCTGGGGGGCTGGGAGGAGTACACGCCCAAGGCCTAAGCCAAGGTCTTCCTACATTCGGAAGTTTAATAAAGTTGTGGCCGAATTTTTAATTCCATAACATTGTCAGGAAGACCAAAAATTCAATAAAGAATGGGGGAAATTTATATTATATTTGGGAGATCACTGTAAAGAATTGAACTCTTTAGCAGGACTGGCTACTTAA
This sequence comes from Podarcis pityusensis, assembly GCF_964106645.2. Lineage (NCBI taxonomy): Eukaryota > Metazoa > Chordata > Lepidosauria > Squamata > Lacertidae > Podarcis > Podarcis pityusensis. The sequence continues at coordinate 28,582,533 of NC_138038.1, forward strand.
TAAATGCCTACTTAATAAATTTTGACATTTTGAAATACAGTGGTACCTCGGGTTAAGTACTTAATTTGTTCCGGAGGTCCGTTCTTAACCTGAAACTGTTCTTAACCTGAAGCACCACTTTAGCTAATGGGGCCCCCTGCTGCCGCCGCGCCGCCAGAGCACGATTTCTCTTCTCATCCTGAAGCAAAGTTCTTAACCTAAAGCATTACTTCTGGGTTAGCAGAGTCTGTAACCTGAAGCATATGTAACCTGAAGCGTATGTTAACCCGATGTACCACTGTATCATTTGACCATATAACACAGGTCCTGAAAGAACTACCGTATTTTTTGCCCTATAAGACGCACCTTTCCCCCTCCAAAAATGAAGGGGAAATGTGTGTGCGTCTTATGGGGCGAATGCAGGCTCCTTGGCTTCAGCGATAGCAACACGAAGCCTCCGAAGCCTGCACTCCGGAGGCTTTGTGTTGTTTCCGCTGAAGCCAGGAGAGTCTGCTCTTTGAGGCTGGCGGTGGGGGAAAGCAGCGCCTCCTCCATTGCCAGCCCCAGAGGATGGGGGGCAGCGGGAAGGCGCGCGACGCCTTCCCGCTACTCTCCAGCCCGGCTTCGAGGCTGGCGGTGGGGAAAGCAGCGCTTCCCCCATGGCCAGCCCCAGAGGATGGGGGGCAGCGGGAAGGCGCACGACGCCTTCCCGCTACTCTCCAACCCTCCTTTGGGCTTTTGCGGGAGATGGGGGAATTCCCCCACCTCCCACAAAAGCAGGCAAAAGCTGCGCGCTCTTTAAAGGGGCTCCACGGTTTCTGCTGGCTTTTCGTAGAAAAGCCCACAGGAGCCGCGCAGCCTTTAAAGAGCGCACCGCTCTTGGGGGCTTTTCCCCGAGGAGGGAGAAGGGACTGACTGGCCGAGTTCGTCCCTTCTCCCTCCTGTGGGCTTTTGCGGGAGATGGGGGAATTCCCCCACCTCCCGCAAAAGCAGGCAAAAGCCGTGCGCTCTTTAAAGGGGCTCCGCGGCTTCTGCTGGCTTTTCTAGGAGGTGGGGAAATTCCCCCACCTTGTAGAAAAGCCCGCAGGAGCCGCACACCCTTTGAAGAGCGCGCCACTCTTGGGGGCTTTTCCCCGAGGAGGGAGAAGGGACTGACTGGCCATTTCAGTCCCTTTTCCCTCCTGGTCGAAAAGCCCGTAGGAGTCGCGCACGGCTCCTGTGGGCTTTTGCGGGAGGTGGGGAAATTCCGCCACCTCCCGCAAAAGTAGGGAGAAGGTCTTGGAGTAGCGCACAGGCTGTGTGCAGCCTGTCCTCTGCTCCCAGAGCTGTGGGGGGGGGGAATCATATTTTTTTCCTTGATTTCCCCCCCTGAAAACTAGGTGCGTCCTATGGGCCGGTGCGTCCAATAGGGCGAAAAATACAGTACATTGGCTCCCGATACATTTCCGAGCACAATTCAAAGTGTTGGTGCTGACCTTCAAAGCCCTAAATGGCCTCGTCTCCAGTATTCCTGAAGGAGCATCTCTGGTTCCATTGTTCAGCCCGGACACTGAGATCCAGCTCTGAGGGCCTTCTGGAGGTTCCCTCACTGTGATAAGTGAGGTTACAGGGAACCAGGCAGAGGGCCTTCTCAGAGGAGGCACCCGCCCTGTGGAACACCCTCCCGTCAGATGTCAAGGAAATAAGCAACTATCTGACTTTTAGAAGACATCTGAAGGGAGCCCTGTTAGGGAAGGTTTTAATGTCTGATGTTTTATTATGTTTTATATAAGCCGTAGTCCACAGTTTAATCTGGGGGCTGGTTCCTATATTATCTGGTGCCTGATGTCAGCAGCAAGCATGAGTTTGTGACAGCTGGCTTGCATGGATTGTTTTATTTGTATTAATTCTTTCCAAGACAGTGTCACAGGCCGTGCTATTATGCTGATTGTGAATTGTTGGTTTGGAAGGATGTCTACAGGGGTTGGGAAGTGATGGAGATCACCTTGCCCCCCAAGCTAGTTGTTGCCCAGTATCATGTGAAGTTGGTGGAAAGCACTTTTTCACCCACAGAGTAGCTATTTTGAATATGCTTGCGTACTCAATGCGTGGTTTGTGTGCACTTTCCCCCCAGCTGGATAAATGGCTCTCTACCATGAAGGCCCATATTTTGCCGATTTTGCTTTCATGCTTTTAACTGTATTTAATTACATTATGTGTAAATTGCCTTGAGATGGTGGTTTAGTAGGTGGTTCATAAATTAATGGCAATAATAATAAGAATAATAAATTCAGAGATAGACATGTCAGTGTGATGTGTGAAACACACAGAGAGTGGTGGTGAACGAGAAGGAGAAAGGGTGTGAATGTGTGGCATGCGAGAAATGTACCGGTGTGAGTTGACAGGCTCAGGCAGAGTTCTCATGCAGCTTCAACAAGCTTCTTTTTCTCCTGCTAAAACTATTGATTAAAGATCCTCCTTTCCCTTTTTAATCCAGTTCTCAAATCTAGCTATACATTGTCTTGGTGATACCATGGTTTATAAATTTCCAATGCCTACTCATTGACCTTGATATTTGATAATGGGCTGCATATTTGTGAGTTCTTGCTTGATCATAGCAGTCCCATTTCACATTTGGATTCTATTAACTTTAAACTTAGGGGGCACGCACTAAAAGGTGCTTGTGCCAAAAATATGTTTTCTTTCCTAGAATGGCAGAAGTGGAGAAATTGCATTATATTACCAGACATGACAATTCCTATGATGAATGAAACCCATATTCTGCCAGGCTCTAGACAAGCCTCTTTAATTATTGCTCTTGCTTTTGGCCCTTATTATCCAAATCACATGCAGGTATTATTTCTCTTAAGATGTAACAAGTACGTGTTCTTCAAGAATTGCTCAGAGGATACACAATAGAGTACCTGCAATTAGCCAGAGGACTGTAATGGGAAAATTCTCCTAGGAATTCCAGTGGCCAATAAAAAAATAAATCACGTACATTGTGAAGGATGCCATAAATATGCCACTTATTCAACACCAGGACAAGGGAGTAGAGAACAACAAGTCTATGTTAGACTGATTTCTGCCAACTCATTTTTTTGTTGTTCTTTTTGGCTGTGGGCAGATCTGCAAATTAGTCCTTAGAATCAGGCTCTTGCAATCACAGAGATTCTAAGCCTGTGCTGAAGTTAGATTTGCACACAGAATGGTGACATTAGTAATTTTGGAGATATAAATTGATCAACTGAATTTAGATTTGCATTGATAATGCTGATATTCATAATTGTGTTGCTGCTGCTGCTGCCTCACATAGCATGCAAGGCTCAAGATGTACAGTGTAGAAAGTGGCGTTCCAGACGGATTCATCCCAGGTTTTATGAACGTGGAGATTTCACCTATGGAGCCATCGTTTTTCAGAGTGCCGTTTCTCTGTCTCCAATTACCTTGAACAGACATCCTGATTGGGAACAAGTACCTAAAGTGTTTGTATAAGGAATCATTTCTCCTTCCTACTTTGTCTCTGTTATGTTACATTCTGCAGCAGAAAATAAAGAGACTGAGCTTTGGTTCTTTGCAACCCTGATTCTAAAAGAGAAACTTTGAACAGACTAGGGAGAGGTAGTGGAAGGTCCACAGGAATCTGAAGTTTTCAGCCTCCAGACAATGACATGTTACTTTGTGCAATAGGAAAATCAATTAATAAATTAAAGGCATTTTATTTTCCACCTCCCCACATACAAATAGCCACTGAATATGTACTGGGGCTTTGGAAATGTCACCTGACTTTTATAGCATTTCCATCCACTTTCCATTTGTATCTCTCTCCATCACCATATTGTCTTCCAAAGCAGGATTCTCATGCTGTGAAAGAGTGATGGACAGCAGTACGCAGTTAAGTTATGATATTGAATTCTGCTTCACAAACCAAGCTACTATTCCCACCAAATAAAGGGTCTAAACAGCTGAGCTTTAGCACCATGTATAGAGCGAGGAGCATCCCTCTCCTCAGCTCCCAAAACATTACTGTATCTCATTCGGTATGTTTGTAGTTATTCAATATAGGAATTAAATATGTCCTTGCCCGGAGACAATCTTGCTTGCAAGTCCTGGATGATCTGCTCCCTTCCATACAGGCCTTTTACCCATCTGGCCTGGGAGGGCAGTGCCCTGACTGAGTGACTGACTGACCTCAGCTACAAAAGCTGCTGAACAGACTCTTGGGCTAGGGTCTTGTTTAGCATTTTTTGTTGGGCTGTTTCATTTATTTATTCATGTTATTTATTTATTTTGAATTTTCATCTTTCGATCTGCTTATGAATCAGATTTTTGTCTGATTTATTTGGAAATTATTTCAGTTTGGTAATTTTTGATGTATCTTATTTGTTCATCATGACTTAACCAGAATGCTGGTGCTTTGAGCCCACCCAGAGATGCCTGTGGAGTAGATTACACATGAGGTTTCTGTAGGATTCTGTACTGTAAGCTTCCTTGAGCATGGTTTTAACTAGGGAAAGGCATACACATAAAATGATGGTGGTGATATTGATATGGTAGCTTTGCCTTACTCTTGTGTAAGAACATAATATATAGTAATGAAGCACAATAACTAAAATTTTTGGGGGGGAACAATCATATGCACAATAAACTGGATGAGAGCAGGGCAGTGTGAATTAAGCTGAGGTAAAGATACACCACATCCAAGCCACGTTCAGCAGCAGAGCTGCTGCTGCTTCTTGGACTAAGCCTGGTCTGTGGTGGATTTTGGAGTCTCAGATTTCATGGGCACCCTCAGCCTCTCACCTTCCATTATACTTCATTGTTGCAGCACACACTCTGGCTCCATGTGCAGTACAACTGAACCTGTTGAGATGCCCCAAATCTGCCTCTAGGCTTGCCAGGTAATGTCTCTTAGTGGACTATCCTAACTAGCCCCCACTTTGATTCTGCCCTCATACCTCTAGAATGACGATTTTTTCAGCTTCAGCTCAGCAACCCTCAGCTCAGCCAGCTTCAGCTCAGCCACCTCAGCCAAGGCTCAGCTAGGATGAGCCAGCTGAGACAGGAAGCAGCCCTCTGACTCACAGATCTGCTGTATTCTAAGATGCTCATCCAAGGGGATCTTGCAAAACGATTGCTACTTTAGAAAATAACAGCTTCAAAAAGAGCAGAATATACTTGTAACACAATATGCAACTCTCTTTGTAGTGGAGTGACAGAGAACTATCAGCATCTTTTGGCTTTGGCTTTTGCGGTAAAGGAGGTTAATGAAAATCCCCAGATTTTACCCAATATTTCACTGGGATTCAATATATATGATAACACTTTGCAAGCTAGGTGGACCTCTCCTGCTGCAATGCAATTTATTTCACCAAAGGACAGACTTCTCCCCAACTTTATGTGTGGTATCCATGAAAATTTATTGACTATTACTGAGGATGTTACTTTTTCTTACTTTCCCATACCACAAATATTTGCTATCTACAAGATTCCTCAGGTAAGAGTTTATGTGTGTATGGAAACAGAAGAAATATATACAATTTAAATACTGCTTTCCATTTTAGAAGTGGTTTTGGATCCATCACAAATTAGTTTTTTAAAATATATTTTTATATTTCACCATGTTTTTCATCAGAATCATCATTATCTCAATCCAACTTAATTTGCAAGGTTGCTTCTAATGTGATTTCAATTAATAAGACAGTGGTGTGATTTGAGATTTTCTGGATAACATGTAAGATTTAAAATTATGTTTGATGTATAATTTAGTGAGACCTTGAAAATCTTCAAAAAAAAGTACAAAGTACGAACAATGATTGAGATATATACATGATGTTTTATTAAGAAATACAGCACTGTACAAATGTGTTTGCAGTTCCACCCCGCCCCCAAACATAGCACCACCAATGTAAACTAAACTAAACTAAAATATTTCCACACCCTCAAAATATGTTTAGCTCATATATGATTCTGCTTCAGTCATACTGGAGAACCCTGACCTCCCTTCTTTCTACAAAATGGTCCCAAAGAGACTTGATCAGTTCAGGGGGATTCTCAAATTACTTGACTATTTCCAATGGAGGTGGATTGGATTATTTGCTACAGATGGAATGACTTTACAATGGTTCATACAGAAGATGGTTCCAGAATTTTCCAATCATAGCATTTGTTTTGCATTCCTTGACTCATTCACCAGTTTTGAATATGATATTGAGAAAGGAAATTATGACAGAAGTGCTATGTTTTTGTCTAATAAGATCATAAACAGCAAAGCCAATGTCCTCGTCTTCCATGGAGAGGTTACAAAAATGATGTTTTTGAGATGTCTTCTACAACAAAGAATCAAGCCCAAAATGCAAACTCCAAAAGGAAAAGTCTTCATTCTGACTATCGGGATGGAGTTAAAAACCTACCTCTTCAATCGTATCTTTGATATACAAGATTTCTCTGGTGCTTTATCATTTGCACTTCAGTCTAATGAGCTACAAGGATTCCAACACTTTATTCAGAACAGAAACCCTTCTAACACTAAAGGAGATACATTTATTAAAGATTTCTGGACAGATCAATTTCGCTGTATATCCCAGGATATTGTTCTAGACCCTTTTGTATTGGGTAATTACTCTGGGAGAGCTTATTCATCTCCCTGCACTGGAGAGGAGAAACTAGAGAGCCTTCCTGAGCATGTCTTCCCAAGGAGTGTAACAGGCCACAGCTACAGCTTTTACAATAGTGTCTATGTTGTGGCTCATGCCTTACATGCCATGATATCATCCAGATCCAGAAGCAAAGCAGGGATGAAGAGAGAAAGATGGAGCCTTCACAATCATCAGCCATGGCAGGTGACAAGAGTCCAAACTTGAATCAGGGGCTGGTTGTTCTACTTTTATTATCAGTTCCAGTAACATTTAACTGTATATCTGAATGCAAATTGGTTTGTGAAAGAGAAATGAAGAGAGGGATATGTGAAAGGGCACATGAGAAAGAGTGGTATGTTTGAGAGATGTACATGGTGTGTGTTTTTGTTTTCTGTCTTTTGTTTTCTGTCTTCTGACATAAGCACCCAGTCTCTTTGTTTCTTTGTTGCCCACTTCTCATGTGGTGATGTTGATGGGAACAAGCTTTGCTCTGTGTAGAGAATTTCCTCCCATATTTTCGGGAAGGGGGAATGATGGGAACCATTCCATCCACAAAGCTATTTTTTACATATCATATTTGGAGCTGTTGGCCAGCATGTTTTCAGCCATTCAGCAACTTTTCTGACTGGTTGTTTGAATGCTCTTTGTGGTGTTGTTTGAATGGTCTTTGTGTGTGTGTTGGTGTGAGCATGTTCATGTGCACTGGATGGAATTCATTTGGGCAGAGACAGACAGTTAGGTGGAAGTGTGGTGTGTGAAAGAGAAATGAAGAGAGCGAAATGTAAAAGGGTACAGTATATGAGAAAGAGTGGTATGTTTGAGAAATGTACATGGTGTGTGTTTTCAGAGTCAGGCAGAGCTCTAACGTTGCATTAGCAAGAAACATAAGGAGAATAAGTCCTATATAGTAGCATCAGCTTCATCTGAATTGTTGGTCTTACCCACAATGTGAGATGCTGCTTTAATTAAGGAGACCCAGCTATGTCCCTTAGCTTTATACTATGATGGAGAGGGGGAGCCCTGGTCTGTCCAAACCTTTGGCACTGTAGTTCTCCAAGTCCAAGAACAGCAATATTACATCTCCAGGTCAAGTTAGAAGCAGCAGTGATTCATCTGATGGAGACACTTTTTAGATTGGTCCTGTGCAACCTTCTGCTTCTGTGTTGCCTTCATTCCCTATAGTTAAGAGGTACAAGGTTGGGCAACTTTTCATAATGTTTCTTAATGTTTGTGAGATCTTTGTTCGTGTGATTGCTCAATATTCATATTCAATATTCATTAAGCCATTAAGCAGAGAAAGAGAGAGACAGTGAGAAAAGTGTACACATAGTGTGTGTGAAAGAGTAATGGAGAAAGGGAAATATAAAATATGGATATGAGGTGACTTATCTATGAGAGTATTAACAACACTTTTAATTTTTGATCGTTTCTTCAGTTTTTATTAATTTTCTGATCATTTTTTAAAACAAACATCCCTCTCCCTGCTCTACCACGGTTTCAAATCAAGCTGTACACAGACATGATGCCCTGTTTGAGTATATTATATACTTTATAATACTATATATATATATATATATATATATATATATATATACACATATTATACATTTAGGCCTGTTTGATTATTTTCAGAAGCTTTTGCCCATAAATAATAAACGTCTGACCTAGATCTTGCTTTATTAACATTATCTCCATCAAGAGGGCATTGTCCACCACAGTGGCCTTCATGCAAGGGGGAGCGGTTGTGTGTTTTTTGGTCTGGCTGGACCATTTTCTTAAATAGCTACTTTTTCTGTTTTTGTTCCAGCTCTACCATTTTTTGAAAGCTGTGTCATTTAACAACAGTGTTAAGGAGAAGGTTTCCTTTGACCAGAATGGGGAGCTCATTCAAAAGTATGACATTATTAATTTGGTCACATATCCAAACCAATCTTTCAATAAAGTGAAAGTTGGAAGGATGGATCCCCGAGCTCCTCCTGACGAACTCTTGAGCATCAACGAGGATGCCATAGTTTGGCACAGCTGGTTTAATCAGGTAGGACCTCAATGCAGATATTTGGGAAAGTGTCCCAGTTCTCAATGAGAGTGAGTCTTTTGTTCAAAGCCCAACCCTCTGCACAATTTTGTCCTTGCCTATGCTCATTCTCCAACCACCCCAACCTTCTGAGGAGAGATTTCATGGAGGGTTCCCCATTACATGAAAATGTTACTTTCATTCAAGCAAAAATGAAAAGCAGTCCTATGCAGACTTATCCCAGTGAGTAAGAGGGCATAGTGTGTGCTTCAAAATGTTTATATTGACAGAAATTACTTTGCAAAAATGTCAATATTATGCTGGTGTCAGGGAGTTTCAGGACACTGGTGAATGTGCAGTGGGGGAAGTGGGGCTGGAGTCTAATTGGGAAGGATGGGCAGCAAGGAAGCATGAGGCAGCTGAAGCTGCAGAGTTGGAGGGTGAAGGATTCAAGGAAATGGGGGAAGAAGCAGGTCAGTGAAGTGAAGAGCCAGGTGCTTCCCTCCCCTCTCCTGCATCACTGTCTCCCAGAACCACGAGAGAATTGAAGCAGGAAAAGCAGAAACAGCTACCATGCAAGTGTACGGTAGTCTCCAGCTGTGTGTATGCAGTCCATAAATGGAAGTTACACAAGCTGGTGAAGGGCGTGAGGCTCCCTGTTGCTGCAATTGAGCCATCAACAAGGGGTATTATGGTATTGTAAGTGTCAGCTTAGACAAGTGCCATCTGCACTTGTTAGACTGGGCCTTCAGGACTTATTCCACAGGTAAACAATTAAAAATGTTGTTTATGTTGCTTAGGAAGCTAGACTACTGTTTAGCATATTCTTTCCTGAACCTTCATGATTCCAAGATGATTCTCCTGATAATTAACATCTCCCCCTTTCATTTGTTGATAGACACAGCCTGTTGCTTTGTGTAATCCCAAGTGCCCAACCGGTTATAGGAAGAAAAGCAAGGAGGGGGAGTCCTTCTGCTGCTATGATTGCATTGTATGCCCCAAAGGGTGGATATCTGATCATGAAGGTGAGAGTTTCAGCATACAGATGCAAGAAAAATATCTATACTTCACAGCCAAATATAAGGAAGAATAATGGGCACATTATGCGAATGCAGTTAATGAGTACTATGTGGCAATGCCATTTTATGTGTCCAGCTATGGAATGTTATGTGCCTTCCATGTTTCAAATGAGATTTTGTAGTATCTATGAACATATGAAAATGTAAACCTTTGCATCGAGCGCCATCTATCACAGCAGCACACTCTTTGAGCTAGAGGGAGCCCTGGCTGATGATGTGTCTCAGCACCAACTGAAAAAAATGTCAAGGAAAGTGAAGCAGACCTGTCAGTTCAGCAACAGAATGAGGCCAATCTGCCTATTCTTTCCTTGTCATATTAAAAAAAAAAGTTCAATAAAAGTTTGTGGACTTGAGCTTGTGGACATCTAATTAAGCTGAATATTAGCAAATTCAGTACAGTTTAAAAAAGGCAGTTCTGTGCACAGTGCATAGCTAAATGATGGAACTTGCTGCCATAGGAGACAGAGATTTCCTGCAACTTTAATTGCTTTAAGAGCATTGGACAAATTAAAGGAGGAGAGGGCCATCAGTGGCTACTAGCCATGATGGATATGCCTCCATGCTCAGCAGCAGGAATGCTTCCTAATACCATTTGCTGGAAACCACAGTGGGCGGTAGAGTAGTCTTCTGTTTGGGTCCTGCTTATGGGTTTCCTAAAGGCATCAGGCTGGTCACTGTGAGAACCAGATCATGGACAAGAAGGGCAACTGGCCTGATCTATAAGGCTTTTCTTTAGCACATTATGGACTATTCCTTGTCTCAACCTTAATTTACATTTCTGCCTTCAATGTAGTTCCACGTGTGTACAAGCTGAACATCTACAGTGAGGTTTTTGAACTTCTGTGAAGTGGCTATAGTTCCAGTTCCTTGTTTGTTTTCCCTACTGATCCCTAAAAGCATGAGAGTTTGTTTTTGTAAAATAAGAACAATCAACATTTGCTTCACACAATGCAGTATTACTAATAAATATGAATTTTGTTTTCTCCTACCGCGTTGAGGCACCCATAACATTTGTGGCAACTATGTGATAGCCTGGAAATACAATGTTCTAATGTCCATACAAGAAATACATAATACAATACATTATGGGGAGAAATATGAACATATAATTCAGTTTAATGTTCTGTCAAATCACATTGTTCTTCCTATGTTTTAATGAGCCCTTGATTTTTTAGCCATTGAATGTAACACCACATTTCCCACCATAAAAATAGAATGGAATACATGAGTGAATACACAAGCAAGGAGAATATTTCATTTTTCAGTTATTACATATTGTACTAAAAAAGTAAATGTAAAGGACTCCGGGACAGTTAAGTCCACTCAAATTCGACTATAGGGTGCGGTGCTCATCTCTGCTTACAGGACGAGGAAACTGGTGTTTGTCCACAGACAGTTTTCTGGGTCATGTGGCTAGAATGACTAAACTGCTTTTGGTGCAATGGGACACTGTGATGGAGGCCAGAGAGCATAAAAACACCATTTATCTTCCCACTACAGCATTACCCATTTATCGTATTAGACGTGCGTGGCACTGTTGTCTAAACCACTGAGCCTCTTGGGCTTGCCGATTGGAAGGTTGGTGGTTCAAATGCCCACGACGGGGTGAGTTCCCATTGCTCCCTCCCTGCTCCTGCCAACCTAGCAGGTCAAAAGCACGCCAGTACAAGTAGAAAAATAGGTACTGCTGCAGTTGGAAGGTAAACGGCGTTTCTGTGCGCTGTTGCTTCTGTCACAGTGTTCCATTGCACCAGAAGTGGTTTAGTGATGCTGGCCACATGACCTGGAAAGCTGTCTGTAGACAAACACTGGCTCCCTCAGCCTGAAAGCAAGATGAGCACAGCAACCTGATAGTCACCTTTGACTAGACTTAACCATCCGTGAGTGCTTTACTGTCAGGGAAAGGGAAGTAGCCAGAGAAGCACTTACCGAGAGCCTAAAGAGCCCTTTTCCAGTCTGTCTTCTGAATCGGAGACTGAATTAGGGAGGGGCCAGTCTGTCCCCGGAACTAGCTATATTCAGAAGAGAGGAAATAAGAGGCGTGCCCTGTCTCGCTGGGCATGCTGGTCAAGAAATCGTCACAAAGATTCAGAAGCGTCAACTGAGTAAGCAACACAGACGCGTTTGTTTGAGGTCCTGTGTTGGCTTGGAATTTGCAGCAATTAATCTACCAGACAGAAGTGGCTCGGTGCCTGGAATTTTATCTCCAACTAGCTTGGCAGCAAACACATCTCTCACATTTACCTTTTATTTTTTACTCATGCTGGCATGGTTTGGAACTGCTAGGTTGGCAGGAGTTAGCAATGGGAGATCACCCAGTTCTGCAGATTAAAACTGCAGATTAAAAGTGGCTCGTTGGTTTAGACCACAGTGCCACCGGCAGTGTAGCTGACTGAGAGTAACAGCTATAGCGGCAGATGAAAGTGATGGACTACATGGAACTGGCTGAGAAGACAGGCAGAATTCGAGACCAGGGAGAAGGGTCGATGGAAGAAGACTGGAAAAAATTCAAAATATATCTTCAAAAGTATTGCAATATAAAAGAATGTTAGAAGGAGGTTGGAAAAAGAATAAAAGGTCGTTTTGGTAGATATGATATAATGGAATAAGCAAAAATGAGTTGATGAAACTGATGAAATAGAGGAGGTTTAATTACATTATTTTAATTTTAAAATACGTAAATGAAAATAAGGTTAGAGGGATTTGCTGGAAACACGATTTGAACTAGAATACAAAATTGGGAGGTGAGAGGAGGTCATGGAAATAAGTAAAGGGAAAAGGTTATGTAAAGGTTTAATCTGCTTTTGTTTTATTTCAACTTAATGTATTTTTATATTTTTTGTTAAGTCTTCTTTTTTATTCTATCTTATTGTTCTTTTTACTCGTTTATCTTTTGCTTTGTTATGGCTAAAGTTTTCTTTGTATTTTGTATGGTTTTTCTTTTTCTTTTTTGTAACTTTAAATTTGGAATAAATATCATTTATTAAAAAAAAGAGAGTAACAGCTATAGCTAGTTTGTGTTACTTATTCATGACTGTATTCCTGTCACGTCAGAAGCAAAGGGTTAAAAATAATTCTAACCTGGTATTTTTGTGTGTTTTCCATTTCAGATATGCCTGTGTGTTCCAAATGTCCAGATGATCAATATGCAAACAAGGGCCAGAATGCATGTATTCCCAAGACTATAACCTTCTTATCTTATGAAGAACCTTTGGGTATCAGTTTCACAGTTTCTGCTGTCTCATTTTCCATTATCACAGTTTTGATGCTAAGAGTATTTTTGAAGCACCATGATACTGCCATAGTTAAAGCCAACAACAGGGACCTGACCTACACTCTCCTCATCTCCCTCCTACTCTGCTTCCTTTCCGCACTCCTATTTATCGGCAGACCTGACAAGGTGACATGTTTTCTGCGCCAAACTGCCTTTGGCCTTGTGTTCACAATGGCTGTGTCTTCTGTGCTGGCCAAAACCATCACTGTGGTTCTCGTTTTCATGGCTACACAGCCTGGATCCAGGATGAAGAAGTGGGTGGGAAAAAGCCTGGCCAACTGCATTGTCCTTTCTTGCTCCATTCTCCAAGCGGGCATCTGCCTGGTGTGGCTTTCCACCTCTCCTCCATTCCCAGATACTGATGCCCAGACAATGACTGAGGATATTGTACTGCAATGTAACGAGTCATCCCCAATCATGTTTTACTGTGTCCTGAGCTACATGGGCTTGCTAGCCATGGCCAGCTTCATTGTAGCTTTCTTTGCCCGGAACTTGCCTGACAGTTTCAATGAAGCCAAGTTCATCACTTTCAGCATGTTGGTGTTTTGCAGTGTTTGGATGTCCTTTGTTCCAACTTACTTGAGCACCAAAGGGAAATATATGGTGGCTGTGGAGATCTTCTCCATCTTGGCCTCCAGTGCTGGGTTGCTGACTTGCATCTTCTTCCCGAAATGCTACATTATCTTGTTGAGGCCTGAGCTGAACAAAAGGGAGCAGTTAATTAGGAGATGAAAACACTGAAGAACACTATAATCCTCAAAAGCTGCTGCTGCTGCTGCTGCTGTTGCTGCTGCTGCTGCTGCTAATAATAATAATAATAATAATAATAATAATAATAATTCTTTTTTATTTATAATTCATTCAAAGCTTTTCTGACTTAAGTATAAATAAGAATTAGCTTTCATTGTACAAAGAACATCTTAAAATGACATAATTGTGAATGTTCATAATTCATTGGTTTTTCTCTCCATGTTATCTTCTCAGCAACACTGTTAAGTATGTTATGTTGAATGATAGCAAATGAGCTTAATTTTCTTTTAAGGGGAGTCTCCTTCATTTGAGTACAATGCTATAAGAACAACCTAGAATAAAAACCTAGAATAAAATCATATTGAATATTTCTAAATACCCATTTCCCTTGAAAAAGTAGAATAGTTAATAAAGCCTGAAAGGTAAGAAAGACTCCCAATATCAATGGTTTTATCAGGGACGGGTAGTGCTTTTTCTCTTTGAAATGTTTAGGGGTACTCTCATTTTGACTCAAGAAAATCACTTTATAGTTGAAATTGGTAAAAATAAATACAGTAAAAGGACAAAAGGACAGAGAATCAAAAAGTACAGAGAATCAACCCAACCAGGGTGAGTTGTTGATAGGTGTGGCCCAAACCTTAACTGTTCGGCCCTGGGAATGCGCCAGGCTGTTTTGGCCAATTAGGGTGAGTGGCGTGATTCTCGGGGCCTATAAAAGTGGCAGCGCAACGCGATTGGAGACACACTAAACCAAAGGATATTTAATTGTCACTGGTGTCACTTGATGCCACTTGATGCCACAAAGGCATTTGGCAAATTGAAATGGTCCAATCTGTTCAAAATTAACCTTTCATTAAGTGGCTATGTGCTACCATATCACTTAACATTTATTGGACCGAAAACATTTCCTTTTATCATTTCAAACATTTTTGCTTCCAAACCTAAGTCAGAAAAAGATGGAGACCAAGTAGGAGTTGAGCTGTTCCCCCTTTGCCGTCGTCTCCTTCCCATAGAATGTCCTTGTATTTCCCCTTTTGCCAAACGTTTGTCTATTTCTTATCATCCCTCTCTTAAAGGGGTTTTTAAAAAAATTGTTTAGAGTAAAGATCAATTAGAGATATGCAAAGATATCTTAAGAGGACTCAGCAGATGAATCAAGTCAATGGTCCATAGGAATATCTCCAATGCCTACTCATTGACTTTGATATTTGATAATGGGGTGCATATTTGGGAGTTGTTGCTTGATCATAGCAGTCCCATTTCACATTTGGATTCTATTAACTTTAAACTTAGGGGACACACACTAAAAGATGCTTGTGCCAAAAATATGTTTTCTTTCCTAGAATGGCAGAAGTGGAGAAATTGCATTGTATTATCAGACATGACAATTCCTAAGATGAATGAAACCCATTTTCTGTCAGGCTCTAGACAAGCCTCTTTAATTATTGCTCTTGCTTTTGGCCCTTATTATCCAAATCACATGCAGGTATTATTTCTCTTAAGATATAACAATTACATATTTTTCAAGAAATGCTCAGAGGATACAAAATAGAGTACCTGCAATTACCAAGGACTAGGGAATAGAGACCAAACCTATGTAAGACTGGTTTCTATCAATTCATGTTTTTTGGTTGTTGGGCTTGGGTAGATTTGCAAATTCTTCATTAAAGTCAGGCTGTTGCTATCATGGAGATTCTAAACATACAGCGGTAGATACAAATAGAGGGATCTGTGTGCTGCAGTTAAATTTGTACGCAGAATGGTGACATTATTAATTTTCTAGATATAAAAAAATCTGCTGAAGGTAGATTTGCATTGAAAATGGTGATACTAGTAATTTTGTTGCTGCTGCTGCTGCCTCACATAGCATGCAAGGCTCAAGATGTTCAGTGTAGAAAGTGGCGTTCCAGACCGATTCATCCCAGGTTTTATCAACATGGAGATTTCACCTATGGAGCCTTTGTTTTTCAGAGTGCAATTGCTCTGTCTCCAATTACCTTGAACAGACATCCTGATTGGGAACAACTACCTAAATTGTTTGTATAAGGAATCATTTCTCCTCCCTACTTTGTCTCTGTCTATATTACATTCCGCAGCAGAAAATAAACAAATTGAACTTTAGTTCTTTGCAATCCTGATTCTAAAACAGAAACTTTGAACACACTAGACTAGGGAGAGCTCATGGAAAGTCCACAGGAATCTTAAGTTTTCAGCCTCCAGACATGACATGTTTGTTTTTTCAATAGGAGAATCAGTTAATTAATTATAGGAATTTTGTATCCCACCTCCCCATATACAAATAGCCACTGAATATGTACTGGGGCTTTGGAATGTCACCTGACTTTTGAAGCATTGTTTTCTTGACTTATGTGCATTTCCATCTTCTTTCCATTTGTATCTCTCTCCATCACCATATTGTCTTCCAAAGCAGGATTCTCATGCTGTGGAAGAGTGATGGACAGCAGTACCCAGTTAAGTTATGATATTGAATTCTGCATCACAAACCAAGCTACTGTTCCCACCAAATAAAGGATCTAAACAGCTGAGCTTCAGGACCATGTATAGGGCAAGGAGCATCCCTCTCCTCAGCTCTCAAACATTAATATATCTCACAGGGTATGTTTGTAATTACTCAGTATAGGAATTAAATATGTCCTTGCCTGGAGACCATCTTGCTTGTGAGTCCTGGATGATCTGCTCGCCTTTTACCCATCAGGCCTGGGAGGGCAGGGCCCTGACTGAGTGACTGACTTCAGCTACGAAAGCTGCTGAACAGACTCTTGGGCTGGGGTCTTGTTTCACATCTTTTGTTAGGGTGTTTCAATGTTGTTATTTATTCTTTTTTATTTTCATTTTTAGAACTGATTATGAATCAGATTTTATCCTGATTTTTGTGGAAATTTTTTCAGTTTGGCTGTTTTATTTTTGATGTGTTTTATTTGTTCATTATGACTTTTCTCATGTTTGTTGTTTCTCATGTATATAAATATTGTCATGTCTTTTGTCTAAGGTAGTGCAATGAGCGAGTGTTTTCAGGCTTTTAATCAGAATGCTGGTGGTTTGAGGCCAACCAGATATGCCTGCAGGGTAGAATACACATGAGGTTCCTTCCTAATCTTCTAGGATTCTATGTTGTAAGCTGCCTTGAGCATGGTTTCAACTGTAGAAAGGCATACACATAAAATGATGGTGGTGGTGTTGATATTGTAGCTTTCCACCACTCTTGTATGTGTGTAAGCACGTAATATATAGTAATGTATAGTAATGAAGAACAATAACTAAAAAAAATGAGGAACACTCATACGCACGATAAATTGCATTAAAGCAAGTCTGTGTGAATTAATCTGAGGTAAAGATACACCACATCCAAGCCACATTCAGCAGCAATGCTGCTGCTGCTCCTTGGCCTAAACCTGGCCAGTGGTGGATTTTGGGGTCTCAGATTTCATGGGTGCCCTCTGCCTCTCACCTTCATACTTCATAGTTGCGGCACACCCTGTGGCTCCATGTGCAGTACAAGTGAACCGGTTGAGCTGCCTCAATTCTGCCTCTGGCTTGGTAGTGGGAACATATTCTATTTTAACATATTTTTGGATGCCAGCTTGCCAGGTAATGTGTGTTAGTGAAATATTGTAACTCACCCCCACTGTGGTCCTGCCCTCCCATTCCTCTGGAACAACCATTTTTCCAGCATCAGTTCAGTGACCCTCAGCCAGCTTCACCTCAGCCACCTCAGCCAAGGATCTTGCTATAGGATTGCCATTTAGAAAATAACAGCTTTAGAAAGAGCAGAATATACTTGTGACACAATATGCAACTCTCTCTTTTTAAAAAAATAAAATAAAATATATTATTTAATCTTTTTTTATACAATCAACCTCAAAAGACACATATAACAAAAACCATAATAATAATAATACATTTTGACAATTCAGATTTGAATACATGAATATACCTATGACTACACATTTTTAACAATATTTTCCCACCTCTCTCTCCTCCCCCTACTTCTCACCACTATCCACTTAAATATTCATTCCAGATTTCTTCATATTTATCCATTCTTATTTTGCATCAGCATGCAATTCGTTCATATGTAGCAAATCTGTCCATATTATAAATCCATGTGCTCAACTGAATCGTTTTGCAGCTCTTCCAATTCATCAAAACAAGTTTTTTTACTTCTAATATAGCATGGTACAGCCATTATTTTTGACCCCTTGAAATCGCCCACATTTCCGGAATGTAACTTAGAATTAAATTCAGTTCCCCTAAATAAATAAATAAAAATTATTACTCTTGCTTTAAATATCCTCACCTCGCACCAAAATGAGCTTATTATCTTGCAGTTAATCAGCATATGTACTAAGTTTGCATTTTAACTCACACATTTCCAGCAGTTGTCTGCACTTGTTATTTTCTTCTGGTATAATATGCAACTCTCTTTTTAGTGGAGTGACAGAGAACTATCAGCATCTTCTGGCTTTGGCTTTTGCTGTAAAGGAGGTTAACGAAAATCCCCAGATTTTATCCAATATTTCACTGGGATTCAACATTTATGGTAACTCTTTGGAAGCTAGGTGGACCACTCCTGCTGCGATACAATTTATTTCACCAAAGGACAGACTCCTCCCCAACTTTATGTGTGGTATCCATGAAAATTTATTGACAATCACTGCGGATGTTACTAATTCCTACTTTCCCATACCACAAGTATTTGGTATCTACAAAATTCCTCAGGTAAGAGTGCATGTGTGTAAGGAAACAGAAGAAATATATACAATTTAAATACTGCCTTCCATTTCAGAAGTGGTTTTGGATCCATCCCAAATTAGGTTTTTTTAAATATATTTTTATTACATTTCAAATGAAAAATGAACATTATGCAAAAATATATAGAATACAGAGTTATCAAACAAGGTGTGAGTATTACAGTATGAGTAATCCATATACAATTATAGATGGCTGATCAACAAAGCAGACATAAAATAAACCAAATCTGGGATCTGAGAACATGGAAGGTAGGTGATAGAGCTTTTAATAGAATAGGCATAATGGCTAAAAAACACAGAATTACAAAAAGACAGACTCTGTTATGCAAGGGGAAGCTGATTAAAGTATTCAAATGTCCTGACTCAATTTATCAACCACATTCATTCAAAATAATAGGACTGATGTTTTATCAGGGGGGTTTTTCAACCCTAATTAAACATACTGCTAGGAGGGGGGAAGAGGAAGGTGACTTTCTCATTCCTCCCCCTGTTGATCAAAAGGAGCGCTAATTCTGTGGGGTGTTCTTTTGCCAGAATCCCAAGCAGAAGACGGGATTGGTGCAAGCACAGAAACGCTGATACACAGAGAGGCAAATCCTTCCTAGTGCAGGAAGGAAGGAGAGTGGGCACAGTGTGCTCCTACCTTCTCCTGAAAGACACACCCAGCAATCAGGATAGGTCTTAGAGTTTTCACAAGACTTTCCTTCCCATGCCTGTTTTCCTTCATGTATTCTGCCCCACCTCATGAATAATAATAATTATAATAATTTTTTTGCTGGCCATCTGACTGGTTTGGCCCAGCTACTCTGTGCAGCTTCCAGCAAATTATAAAACCACAGTAAAATGCCACACATAGAAGCATTCCTTATAGAGGGCTACCTTCAGATATATTCTAAAAGTCAGATATTTGACAGGAGAGGGTTACACAGCGTGGAGCCACCACCAAGAAGGCCCTCCCTGGTTCACAATGAGGGAGCCACTAGAAGGCCCTTGGAGTTGGATCTCAGTATCTGGATAATGGGGGTGGAGATGCTCCTTCTGGTATACAGCGCCAAATCACCACCAATGTAAACTAAATAAAAAAATCTTTCCACACCTGCAATATATGTTTAGCTCATATATGATTCTACTTCAATCATACTGGAGAACCCTGAAGTCCCTTCCTTCTACAAAATGGTTCCAAAGAGACTTGATCAGTTCAGGGGGATTCTCAAATTACTTGACTATTTCCAATGGAGATGGATTGGATTGTTTGCTGCAGATGGAATGACTTTACAATGGTTCATACAGAAGATGGTTCCAGAATTTTCCAGTCATAGCATTTGTTTTGCATTCCTTGACTCATTCACCAGTTTGGAATATGATGTTGAGAAAGGAAATTTTGACCGAAGTGCAATGTATTTGTCTGATAAGATCACGAACAGCAAATCCAATGTCCTAGTCTTCCATGGAGAGGTTAAAAATATGATCTCTTTGAGATATTTTCTACGAAAAAGAATCAAGCCCCAAATGCAAACTCCAAAAGGAAAAGTCTTCATTCTGACTATCGGGATGGAGTTAAAAACCTACCTCTTCAAACGTATCTTTGATATAGACAATTTCTCTGGTGCTTTATCATTTGCACTTCAGTCTAATGAGCTACAAGGATTCCAACACTTTATTCAGAATAGAAACCCTTCTAACTCTAAAGGAGATACTTTTATTAAAGATTTCTGGACAGATCAATTTCGCTGTATATCTCAGGATATTGTTCTGGACCGTTTTGTGCAGGGTAATTACTCTGGGAGAGCTTATTCATCTCCCTGCACTGGAGAGGAGAAACTAGAGAGCCTTCCTGAGCACATCTTCCCAAAGAGTGTAACAGGCCACAGCTACAGCTTTTACAATAGTGTCTATATTGTGGCTCATGCCTTACATGCCATGATTTCATCCAGATCCAGAAGCAAAGCAGGGATGAAGAAAGAAAGAAGGAAGCTTCATAATCATCAGCCATGGCAGGTAACAGAATCCAAACGTGAATCAGGGACTGGTTGCTTTGCTTTTATTATTAATTCCATTGACATTTAACTGTATATGTGAAGGCATATTGGTTTGTGAAAGAGAAATGAAGAGAGGGGAATGTGAAAGGGCAAATGGGAAAGAGTGGGATATTTGAGGGATGTACATGGTGTGTGTTTTCAGACTCAAACAGAGCTCTAATATTGCATTAGCAAGAAATATAAGGAGAATACGTCTTTTATAGTAGCAACAGCTTCATCTGAATTGCCGGTCTCACCCACATTGAGGTGCTGCTTTAATTAAGGAGACCCAGCTGTGTCCCTCGGCTTCGTACTATAATGGAGAGGGGGAGCCCTGGTCTCACCAAAACTTTGGCACTGTAGTTCTCCAAGTCCAAGAACAGCAATATTACATCTCCAGGTCAAGTTAGCAGGAAGAATGATTCATCTGCTGGAGACACTTTTTAGATTTATCCTGTGCAATTGCCCACTTCTGCTTTGCCTTTATTCCCTATAGTTAAGAGGTACAAGGCTGGGCAATTTTTCTTAATATTATTTTGTGAGCTCAAGTGTTGTCTTTGCGAGCAACATATATTTGGCCAGAGAGGGAGAGAGAGAGAAATGTCTGTATATGGGCTGTGTGAAAAATAAATGGAGAGATGGAAGAAATAAAAGGGTGTATGTGATATATATATATATATATGGTGCGACCTATCTATGAGAGTATTAACGGCGCTTTATTTTTATTTCTGTTCCTTCCTTCAGTTTTTATTAATTTTCTGTTATTATTTTTAAATATATATATAGTCCTCTCCCGGCTCTACCACTGTTTCAAATCTAGCTCTACACTAATATGATGTCCTGATTTGATTATTTACTTTATTCCTTTTTTACCCATTGCTTCGTATTCTTATCCTTAGGTCTTATTTGTATACATAGTTTTGTATTGTATACATATTGTTGTATACATGCACTCTCTTGCCCAACGTGTTCGGAGCTTCGGGCTGGGCTGTCACTAATACGCTGATGACAGCCAACTTTATCTGTTGATGGACGGCCATCCTGACTCAGCCCCAGACTCACTGACCAGATATTTGGAATCTGTGGCTAGATGGTTGCGTGGGAGCTGGTTGAAGTTAAATCCTTCGAAGACAGAGGTCATTTGGCTGGGTTAGGATGACACAGGGTTGGGGGCCCAACTCCCATCTCTTGCACGGGCGCAATTAGTGCCAACGCCTTCTGTCAAGAGTCTGGGTGTAACCTTCAACATCTCCCTCTCTATTGAGGCGCAGGTTGCAGCTACAGCAAAGGCGGCATTTTCCCACCTCAGCCTTGCTAAGCAGCTGGTCCCTATACAGCCTAGGACCCTCGTACCTACGGGACCGCCTCCCCTGATATGCTTCACGGAGAACCTTACGGTCTGCAAAACAATAATACCTTGGAGGTCCTGGGTCTCAAGGAGGTTAGACTGGCCTCTACCTTTTTGGCCCTGCCCCCAGCCTGGTGGAATGCTCTGTCACAAGAGACTATGGCCCTGTAGGACTTGATATCTTTCCGCAGGGCCTGCAAGACAGAGCTGTTCCACCAGGCCTTTGGTCGGGGTCCATTCTCTTTATTACAAGACCCTGTATGAAAGTGGCTTCTCTAACTCTTGTGACCGGGTCATATAAGACCAACACAAAGAGCTGGGCCTGGTGAGCACTTAATGTTTCCAGCGCCTATAGTTATAATTTGTGGGTTGCCATCTGATTTTATTCTGATTTTAATCTGTATTTGAATTGATTGTTTGTTTTTTTTGTTTTAATGTATAAAAATCCTGATTTTAGTCGTCTTGAGCCAGGTTCTGGCTGGGGAGGGCAGGATATAAATAAAATTTACTACTACTAATACTACTACTACTACATAGCTTCCTTGAGTCCCCTCATGGGAAAAGGCTGCGTATAAATTAAAATAATAATAATAATAATAATAATAATTCTAGTCTTTGTTTTTGTCATTGTAATTGGTTTATACTTCTAAGCCTGTTTGAATTTTTTCAAAAGCTTTTGACCATAAATAATAAAAGTCTGACATGAATCTACCTTTAGTAACATTATCTTCATGAAGAGGGCATTATCCACCACAGTGGCCTTTATTGAAAGGTTTTGGGGGGTTTCTTTTGGGTTGGCTGAACCATTCTCTTAAATAGCTCCTTTTTCTGTTTTTGTTCCAGCTCTACCATTTTTTGAAAGCTGTGTCATTTAACAACAGTGTTGGGGAGAAGGTTTCCTTTGACCAGAATGGGGAGCTCATTCAAAAGTATGACATTATCAATTTGGTCACATATCCAAACCAATCTTTCAAGAGAGTGAAAGTTGGAAGGATGGATCCCCGAGCTCCTCCTGACGAACTCTTGAGCATCAATGAGGATGCCATAGTGTGGCACAGCTGGTTTAATCAGGTAGGACTTCAATACAGGTATTTGGGGAAGTGTTCCAGTTCTCAATGAGGGTGAGACTTTTGTTCAAAGCCCAACCCTCTGCACAATTTTGTCCTTGCCCGTTGCTCATTCTCCAACCATCCCAACCCTCTGAGGAGAGATTTCTTGCATGAAAATTTTACTCTTATTCAATTAAAAATAAAAAAGCAGCCCTATGCAGACTTATTCCAGTGAGTCAGAGGACATAGTGTGTGCTTTGGAATGTTTATATTTGTAACAGAAATATACAGGCTGTATAGGGCTTTGACAGAAATTCCTTTGCAAAAATGTCTATATTATGCCTCAGCCCAGTATACCTGAAAGAGCGTCTCCACCCCCATCATTCTGCCCAGACATTGAGGTCCAGCTCCGAGGGCCTTCTGGCAGTTCCCTCACTGTGAGAAGCAAAGCTATAGGGAACCAGACAGAGGGCCTTCTTGGTAGTGGCACCCTCCCTGTAGAACGCCCTCCCATCAGATGTCAAAGAGATAAACAACTATCTGATATTTAGACATTTAGAAGACATCTGAAGGCAGCCCTGTTTAGGGAAGTTTTTAATGTGTGACATTTTAATGTATTTTTAATCTTCGTTGGAAGCCAGCCAGATGGCCGGGGTACAAATAATAAATGGTGGTGGTGGTGTCAGGGAGCTTCAGGACACTGATGAATGTGCAGTGGAGGAAGTGGGGCTCGAGTCTGATTGGGAAGGAAGGGCAGCTAAGAGGCAAGAGGCAGAAGAAGCTGCAGAGCTGGATGGTGAAGGACTGGAGGAAGTGGTGGAAGAAGCAGGTCAGGGAAGTAAAGAGCCAGGTGCTTCCCTACCCTCTCCTGTATCACTGTTTGTCAGAACTAGGAGAGAATTGAAGCTGAAGGAGCAGAAACATCTACCATGCAAGTGTAGTCTCCAGCTGTGTGCATGCAGCCCACAAATGAAAGTTACAAAAGCTGGTGAATGGGGTGAGGCTCCCTGTTGCTGCAACTGACCCCTCAGCAAGGGGTATTTGGGCATTGTAAGTGTCAGCTTAGCCAAGGGCAATCTGTACTTGTTAGGACGGTGAGCACTCCTGACAGCTGATTGCATACAAGCATCGCTAAATTAGGAGAAATTCAAACTAAAAGGCGCGTGAATTTTCATGGAGAATTTTTTATTTTTTTAAAATGCATATACAATTCTGGATAACAACATTTTACACAGAAAAGAAAGAGAAATGGAGTGAAATCAGGCACACCAGGTTTCACTCAACATGGGGGGGGGGGTCAGGGAGTGTGATATCACATGCACAGCATGGGTTTGCCACAGCTGCATTTAGACCCAACACGGCCTGTCACACCCTCTAAAAGGCCATTCAGAGCCTATTGCAGCAACAGGAGGGCCGAACAGAGATCCAAATAGCCCACTGCAGCTGCGGCAGAGCCTGATGGCACCTGCCTAGCTCCAGAATATTGAGATGGCCCACCCCATGATTGGTTTTTTTTAAGGATCCTTGACGTCTCCGGCCCCCCGTAGATGGCATACCTGAGAGAAACTGACATTGAGAGAATCACTCAACATGAAGGTGTTACAGATGCAATATGGATATGGAAAAACCAAATTATGAAAATTGATGTTTATGCGTTATAAGTGTCAGGAATGAGCCAGCTCCCAGTGAAGGTTTGCAGCGAACTGAAGATAGCAGCCAGGAACACAGAAAGTCAACTTTCATGCAGGATGAGCAGCAGAGAGAGCTAACTCCCTTGGAATGCCACTTGATAAGGGAATGACTGAGAGCGGGCTGGTACCCAACGAAAACTCTCAGGAAGTGCAATCAGGCAAGAAAAGGGACGGAAGTAGTATGTCAGACTGGGAAGAGGTTGGAGCTGATTTAATCCGTTCTAAGAATCAGCTAAGGGGAGGGCTGTTAGACGAGAAATAAAGCAAGAGATGCAAGGTTCAAAAATTTCTTATCTTCTGTAGAAACCGGAAACAGTCTTCAGAAGGGTCATCCTGATTGTTGATGCTGGAGGCGATGTTACAGCTGTCTGGAGCTATCTGTTTGTTTTTTTGCAATAAATCGTCCTTTTAATTAACAATGCTTACTGTGTTATCAAGCCAGGAACTTGGAGGCATGACAATAAGCAGCAGTTAAAATGGAGGGAAGGGAAGGGCATATGACTAAAGGACTAAAGAAAGGACTGTGTATGAGGAAAATGGCCAGAAAGTACAACGAGATTCCAAGATGACTCTTCTGAAGATCAACATCTCCCCCTTTCATTTCTTGATAGACACAGCCTGTTGCTTTGTGTAATCCCAAGTGCCCAACCGGTTATATGAAGAAAAGCAAGGAGGGGGAGTCCTTCTGCTGCTATGATTGCATTGTATGCCCCAAAGGGTGGATATCTGATCATGAAGGTGAGAGTTTCTGCATACAGATGCAAGAAAAAATATTTATACTACACAGCCAAATACAAGGAAGAATAATGGCCACATTATGTGAATATAATTAATGAGTACTATGTGGGCAATACCATTTTATGCGTCTAGCTCTGCTATGTTAGGTGCCTTCCATATTTCAAATGAGATTTGGTAGTGTTTATGAATCTGTGTGTCTGTGAAGCTTTGCATCTAGAGCCATCTAGCACAGCAGCCCACTCTGAGCTAGAGGGAGCCCTGGCTTATGATGTGTTTCAGCGCCAACTAAAAAAGTGTCAAGGAAGGTGAAGCAGACCTCTCAGTTGAGCAGGAGAAAAAGGAAGCCAGGTCATCCGATTCTGCCTATTCTTTCCCTGACCTATGGAAAAAACAAACTTTCAATAAAAGTTTGTGAACTAAAGCCTATGGACATCCAATGAAGCTGAATATTAACAAATTCAGGACAGATAAAAGAAGGCAGTTCTGTGCACAGTGCATAGCTAAATTACGGAAGTTTCTGCCATAGGAGACAGAGATTTCCTCCAACTTGGATTGCTTTAAGAGCTTTGACAAATTAAAGGAGAGGGCCATCAGTGGCTACAAGCCATGATGGATATGCCTCCATGGTCAGCAGCAGGAATGCTTCCTTGTACCATTTGCTGGAAACCTGCTTGGGTCCTGCTTGGGGGTTTCCTACAGGCATCAGGCTGGTCACTGTGAGAACCAGACAATGCACAAGAAGGGCAACTGATCCCGAAGGCTTTTCTCATGTTCCTGTGTTCTTGTTAGTGGAGGAGAAGCCATATTGAGCAAATCTGGACAATATGCAAATGCAGTGGTACCTCCGGTTACAGACAATAGCTGTCAACGTTTCCCTTTATTTAAAGGGAAATTCCCTTATCCGAATAGGATTCCTCGCAAGAAAAGGGAAAAGTTGACAGCTAGGTTGCAGATGCTTTGGGTTACAGACACTTCTGGTTATAAAACTCTGCTAACCAGGAAGTGGTTGCTCCAGGTTAAGAACTTTGCCCCAGGCTAAGAATGGAAATTGTGCACCAGTGGCGCAGCGGCAGCAGAAGGCCCCATTAGCAAAAGCACGCCTCAGGTTAAGAACTGTTTCAGGTTAAGAACGGACCTCTGGAACGAATTAAGTTCTTAACTCGAGGTCCCACTGTATGTAATTTCTTCTTTTAGACCACAGTGCCCCCTGCTGTGCAGATGACTGAGTATTACAGCTTCAGTGGTACCTTGGGTTAAGTACTTAATTCGTTCCGGAGGTCTGTTCTTAACTTGAAACTGTTCTCTTTTTTTCCTTCAAAAATTTTATTGATTTTCACAAAATTGTAAACAAACAGACAGATAAACAAACAAACAAACAAAAATCATAACCTTATTCAAATTACACTTATTAACATTGTTAAGTGACTTCCGCGCTTCCCCTTGGTTGAATTTCAATGCATATCCTTTTAATGGCTTTCCAAATCTTATAAACTTAACTTAATCATTTAACATCCTTATATCTTTTCATTTCAAAATTAAACATATTAAACTTCACTTATCTAATATAAATTCCTAAGCCAATCTGTTTCCTGCAAGCTATTTCAAATTAGTTTAACTTAACAAATTTAACTAAATAATCATTAAATTTTGTTCATTCTTCCTCATATTCCTCCTCCTTCTGGTCGCAGACTCTTCCGGTAAGGTCGGCTAGCTCCAAAAAATCCATTATCTTCATTTGCCATTCTTCCACCGTTGGTAATTCTTGGGTTTTCCACTTTTTAGTTAGTAAAATACGAGCAGCAGTTGTGGCATACAAAAATAATTTAACATCCTTCTTGGGCAATTCCAAACCTGTTATTCCAAGGAGAAAGGCCTCTGGTTTCTTTATGAATGTATATTTCAACATTTTTTTTCAATTCATTATAAATCTTTTCCCAGAAGTCTTTCACCCTGGAGGAGGTCCACCACATGTGCTAAAAAGTTCCTTCCTTTTCTTTACATTTCCAACATAAATTATCACAGTTATGATATATCTTTGCTAATTTAACAGGAGTCAAATACCACCTGTACATCATTTTCATTATATTTTCCTTTAACACAGTACATGCAGTGAACTTAACCCCTTTCTTCCACAGTCTTTCCCAATCCTCGAACATTATATTATGTCCTACATCTCTTGCCCAATCTATCATCACAGATTTAACTTGTTCATCTTTTGTATGCCACTCCAACAATAATTTATACAACTCCGTCTCCAACTTAGATTTTTCAGAAGCAAAACCGTTTTTCTTATCCAATTTGTACAATTAAATAATCTGGTGGTAATGTAACCAGTTCAATTTATCTTTAACTTGATCAAATGGTTTTAGTTTATATCCTTCTTCCTTTTCCAATAGTTTGCATGTCGAGGTCCCCAAGACACCCCAAATAAAAACACAATCTGTAACCTGAAGCGTATGTAACCCGAGGTACCACTGTATAGCTAATTTGTGTTACTTATTCATTATTGTATTCCGCTCACCTCAGAAGGAAAGGGTTAAAAAATAATTCTAACCTGATATATTTTTGTTTTGTATTTCAGATATGCCTGTGTGTTCCAAATGTCCAGATGATCAATATGCAAACATGGGCCAGAATGCATGTATTCCCAAGACTATAACCTTCTTATCTTATGAAGAACCTTTGGGTATCAGTTTAACAATTTCTGCTGTTTCATTTTCCATTACAACAATTTTGATGCTAAGAATATTTCTGAAGCACCATGATACTGCCATAGTTAAAGCCAACAACAGGGACCTGACCTACACTCTCCTTATCTCCCTTCTGCTCTGCTTCCTTTCTGCACTTCTATTTATTGGCAGACCTGACAAGGTGACATGTTTTCTGCGCCAAACTGCCTTTGGCCTTGTGTTCACAATGGCTGTGTCTTCTGTGCTGGCCAAAACCATCACCGTGGTTCTCGTTTTCATGGCCACACAGCCTGGATCCAGGATGAAGAAGTGGGTGGGGAAAAGCCTGGCCAACTGCATTGTCCTTTCTTGCTCCATTCTCCAAGCAGGCATCTGCCTGGTGTGGCTTTCCACCTCTCCTCCATTCCCAGATAGTGATGCTCAGTCAATGACTGAGGAGATTGTACTGCAATGTAACGAGTCATCCCCAATGATGTTTTACTGTGTCCTGAGCTACATGGGCTTGCTAGCCATGGCCAGCTTCATTGTAGCGTTCTTTGCCCGGAACTTGCCTGACAGTTTCAATGAAGCCAAGTTCATCACTTTCAGCATGTTAGTGTTTTGCAGTGTTTGGTTGTCCTTTGTTCCAACTTACTTGAGCACGAAAGGGAAATACATGGTGGCTGTGGAGATCTTCTCCATCTTAGCCTCCAGTGCTGGGTTGCTGACTTGTATCTTCTTCCCCAAATGCTACATTATCTTGTTGAGGCCTGAGCTGAATAAAAGGGAGCAGTTAATCAGGAGAGGAAAACACTGAAGAACATTGTAATACTCAAAAGCTGCTGCTGCTTATTTTTGTTATTGTTGTTGTTGTTATATATAGCTCATTCAAGGCTTTTCTGATTTACGTATAAATTAGGATGTGGATTTTTTTTTTAATGATTTTTATTAGGTTTTCCAAAAACAAAAAAAACTAAAGAAAAAAACAGACAACATAAAAGTGCAATACATAAAAAACTTAAATAAAACATTCTTTTCAACTATACATATTGTCAACTTATCTACTTGCGTTATATCACTCCTCGACTTCTCTCCTTCCCAGTTTCGGTTTTCTTATTGTTACTTATCTTTTACAGTTTCTTCATATTCTTTATATATATATATATGTCACAAGAGTTAAACTAACCCTGCTGTAGTCCTTAAGCTTCTACAATTGGTTTCTATATATATGACAAATTTACTCCATTCTTCTACAAATTTTGATCCTTTTTGGTTTCTAATCCTATGTGTCATTTTCGCAAATTCTGTATACTCAAATAGTTTTACTTGCCATTCCATGACAGTTGGAATTTCTGGTGTCTTCCATTTTTGTGCTACTAAAACCCTAGCTGCCACCGTCATGTACTGAAATAGTTTATGGTCGGCTTTTTTTTATCTCTTCTCCTATTATGCCTAATAAAAATGCCTCCTGCCTTTTTGGAAAGATATACCTAAAAATTTTACTTTAATTCATTATATATTAGTTCCCAGAATGTTTTCATTCTCTCGCATGTCCACCACATATGATATAGGTCTCCTTCTTTGCTTTTACATTTCCAACAAGCCTTGTTTCCCGTTTTATACATTTTTACTAGTTTAACTGGTGTAACATACCACCTGTACATCATTTTTTCTAGGTTCTCCCTTAGTGTGGAACATGCCGTAAATTTCATTCCCTTATTCCATAAATTCACCCATTTATCATAATCTATATTATAATCCAGGTCAATTGCCCACTTTACCATCACCTCCTTAATTTCCTCATCTTTGGTGTTCCATTCCAGTAAAACATTATACATCTTCGATAAGAGTTTTGATTCCCTTCCAAAATTTCTGTTTGATATTTAGATTTTTTCTCACTAAACCCTAATTTTTTATCTTCATTCCATAGCGCATTTACTTGATGATATTGTATCTACCCTGTCAAATTATTTTTTAATTCCTCATATGTTTCAATTTTCCAACCTCTCTCCGTTTTTACTAAAATTTCCTCATAAGTTAATCTTTTTCCTTCCATATTCGATTTTTTTATTGTTAGTATATCTATCGGTGAGAGCCACCAGGGTGTTTTCCTTTCTAATAATTTTTTATTTTTCTCCCAAACTTCGTATAAGGCACCTCTAAAGATATGGTTCAAGAAACCTTTATGAACCTTAACCTTGTTAAACCATAAATAAGAATGCCAGCCATATCTGTTGTTGAAACCTTCTAAGTCCAGTAAATCCTTATTTTCTAACGTGATCCATTCTTTGATCCAACATAAACAGGATGCTTCATAATACAATTTTAGATTTGGGACCGCAAATCCCCCTCTTTTTCTCTCATCTGTTAACAGTTGAAATTTGATTCTTGGCCTCTTTCCCTGCCAGATGAATTTTGATAGTGTTTTTTGCCAATCTTTAAATTGTGTTACTCCCTTAATTACTGGAATTGTTTGAAAAAGAAACAGCATCTTCGGGAGTATGTTCATTTTGATTGCAGCCATTCTCCCAGACCATGACAATTTTAATCTGTTCCATGTATTCAGATCTCTTTTGATTTCTTTCCATATTATATTATAGTTATCACTGATTAAATTGATATTTCTCATTGTTATTTTGATCCCTAAATATTTCACCTTTTTCATTGCTTTGATTCCATATTTTTGTTCCAATTGTTCTATCACATTCCTCTCCAAATTTTTTACCATCATTTTTGTCTTTGTTCTATTTAATTTCATAGAATCATAGAATCATAGAATCATAGAGTTGGAAGAGACCACAAGGGCCATCGAGTCCAACCCCCTGCCAAGCAGGAAACACCATCAGAGCACTCCTGACATATGGTTGTCAAGCCTCTGCTTAAAGACCTCCAAAGAAGGAGACTCCACCACACTCCTTGGCAGCAAATTCCACTGTCGAACAGCTCTTACTGTCAGGAAGTTCTTCCTAATGTTTAGGTGGAATCTTCTTTCTTGTAGTTAAATCCTGATAATTTACCAAATTCTTCTAATTCTTCTAATGCATTACCAACCGTAGTTTGTGCTTCTTCTAATGTAAGTACCAAATCATCCGCATATGCTTTCAGCTTAAATTCCTTTTTTCCAATTTTGATTCCTCGAATTTCCAGTGTCTTCCTTATCTTGTTTGCTATCACCTCTAGAACCATTATGAATAGCAGGGGGGATAGAGGGCACCCTTGTCTCGTTCCTTTTGTAATTTCGAATGACTCTATCAAATTGTTATTAATGATCAATTTGGCTATTTGTTTAGAATATATAGCCTTTATACCTTTCATAAATGTTCCCTCTATCCCCATTGCTTCCATGCTTTTTATTAGAAACTGCCACGACACATTATCGAACGCCTTTTCTGCATCAATAAAAATTAGCACAGCTGGTATTTCATTTTTAACTTCCAGGTATTCTATGATGTTTACAATGTGTCTTATATTCTCTTTAAGTTGTCTGTTTGGCAGAAACCCAGCTTGATCTTTATGGATGTGATCCTTCAGGCTTCTTTTCAATCTTTCTGGCATTACGTTTGTAAAGATTTTATAGTCGTTATTTAACAGAGAGATAGGTCTGTAATTTTTTGATATTTAGTCTATCTGTGTCAGGTTTGGGAATCAAAGTTATATGCGCTTCCCTCCACGTATTCGGTATATTCACTCCTTGCAGAATATTGTTCATGACTTCACATAATACAGGAGTCAATTGTTCATCCAAAACCTTATAGTATTTTGCCGAAAGTCCATCTGGGCCTGGGGTTTTGCCAATTTTCATCTTTTTTATTGCATTTTGAATCTCTTCTGTTGTTATTAACTTATTCAGTTATTCTTTTTCTTCCTCTGTTATTTTTTCCCCTTTAAACTTTTCTAAATATTCTTGTATTTTACTTGTCTTCTCATTCTCCTTCTTATATAAATTTTCATAAAATTCTTGAAAAAAATTTGTAATTTCCTTTGGGTGTTCTGTCTGACAGTCTCCTGATTTTATCTTATTTATCACACTTTGTTTTTGTCTTTTTCTTAATTGCCATGCAAGAAGTTTCCTGTTTTATTAGCTGACTCAAAATAATTCTGTTTCATTAGTTTAATTTTCCATTTGACCTCTTGGTTAACTAATATAGAAAATTGGGTTTGTAGCATTTGGATTGCTTGTTTATTCTGATCATCTTTGGGTTTTGCTATTAATTTCTTTTCGCACTCTTCCAATTGTGCCAGGACTTCTTCTCTTTTCTCTTCTCTTAACCTTCTTCTATAGTTATTTTGTTGAATCAAGAAGCCTCTCATAACTCCCTTGCTTGCATCCCAGACAGTTTCCAAATTTATCTCATTGTTTAAATTCCATTTAAAATATTCTTTCAGGGTTTCTTTGGCTTTATCAATAACTTCTGAATTCTCAAAAATATTTTCGTTCATCCTCCATATATATGTGCCTTGAACATTACTTTTCACTTCTAAAATTATGGGATTGTGATCTGATAGAGTTCTTGGTAATATTTCACATTTCAATGTTCTTGTAGTTAGTTGTCTCGAGATCCATATTTGGTCTATCCTTCCCCAGCTTTTATGAGGGTCCAAATAAAAGGTGAATTGTTTGGTGGTTGGATGTCTAAGCCTCCAGACATCTGTCAATTCCAGGTTCTCCACAAGATTGAAAAAAGTCTTAGGTAATTTACCCTGATTGGCTTTCTTTTTTATTGATCTACCCATTTCTGGCATAACCACACCATTATAATCACCCATTAGAATAAGTTTTTGGTCTTTCTTCTAACTTCCTGTAAAACTCTGCTTTATTAGTGTTGGGTACATAAATTGTAACCACATTGATTCCCCCCCCCCTTGATAGTTAATTTGTACCCCCAGTACTCTCCCTTCTTCATCTTTACAGATTAATTTAGGTTCCCATTTGTCTTTAACATATAACACTACCCCTCTCTTATTGTTCACATCTGAATTTATAAATTCAACACCTAATCTTTTATTTTTTAGAATATGCTTATGTTTTTTAGCAACATGTGTCTCTTGTAAACAAATTACATCTAGGTTTTTTTCTTCAAAACATTTTCTACTTTAATTCTCTTTGATTTATCATTTAATCCATTCACATTCCAAGTTATTAATTTCAGAGTCATTATGATAAATTCAAATCAACCTTATTTAAATTCAAGTTCAAATTCTTGTTGCTTCCCCTTTAAATTCTCCTCCTCTTCTTCTTCCCCCTCTTCTTCTTCCTCTGTTTCCTCTTCTTCTTCCTCTTCTTTTTCCTCCTCTTCTCTTCTCTTCTCTTCTCCTTATTCTTTTTTCTCTCTTCTAACTCAGATCTGTATGTTGGTCTATCTTCTTCTACCTTTCCTAGCTCTTTCTCATATCTCCTAATAAATTTCTTCACTTCTTGAGTATCAGTCAATCTGAATCTTTTATCTTTGTAGTAGAAAGAAATCCCTTCTGGAAATTCCCACCCATGTTGAACACCATTTCTTTTCAACACACTCACCAGTTGTTTGTAACCATCCCTCTTGCATAAGAATCTGGTAGGGATTCTTTAAAAATGATTATAGGTCTCCCATCTATTATCAGGTGTTTTTTTTATAACTCATTTTCAATATAGCATTTCTCATATCTAATGAATTGAATATCATTAGACAGTTTCCTGGTAGTTTTTTTGATCTGGCCTTTAATGAACTTACTTTAATTCTAAAAGCATTCTCCAACCTTATATTCAAATTTTTTCCTCTTTCACATCCATCCATCTTGCCAATTCTCTGATCATTTTAATTTTTATATTTTCATTCATTTCTTCCCCTACTCCTCTGAATTTCAGATTCATTTGTCTCTGCCTCATTTTGAGCATGGTTAAACTGTCCCCTACCTGCTCCTGTGTTTTATTCAAGACACCTATCTCCTCCTTAATCTTTTCTGTCTCCCTTTTATTTTCTTTCACCTCTTAGGATGTGGATTTCATTGTACAAAGAACATCTTAAAAGGACATCATTGTGAATGTTCTCTCTGCCCCCCCCCCATTATTCACTTTCTATCCATATCATTCATCTAGACAGAGTAAGGCAGAATTCATTGATTGTTCTCTCCATGTTACCATCTCAGCAACATAGCAGATAAGCTTAGTTTTATTTTAAGGTGGGTCTCCATTTGGGTACAATTCTGTAATAACAATACCATACTGACTTTAAGAAGCTTTGGGAAACAAGTGAAGGATATGCGTTCATGAATTGGGAAAAGTAGGTAATTCCTTATAGACAGCATCGGGTAAATACAAGTGCATAGGTAAATGGTGGCCACATATCCTCTTTGAATTAATCTATTTTTGAATATGGTTCTCTGAGAGTAATATGGCAGCTTAGGTTCTCTGAGAGTAATATGGCAGCTTAGGTTCTCATTGGGTTCTCATTTGGTAATGGAGTTGCAGGAGTAGTTCACTTCCCCATCCATTTGTCTGTTCCCTTAGTTGTGTGATGACAAACTGGTATGGAGGCCTCTGCAGGCCTCTATTTAACTCCCTGGTAGCAGACCCAAGTGAAGCCTATTGTCTGGTTGGGCCCACTCCCTGTGAAATTCCTGAACCTAAGCCTGCCCACTATTAGCCAATCCCCAGGCAGGCTGTCATCCTCCCCACCAGGCATCAGATTGTGGATGTGGCCATGACTAGGCTGAAACACCGTTAACGGTAAGCAGTTTTAGCATAAAAAAGCTTTGCAGTTATTTGGCAGTGTGTTTTGTTCTGCCTTTGGCTGTTACCTGGTGCAGCTGTTT
Organism: Podarcis pityusensis; assembly: GCF_964106645.2. Classification (NCBI taxonomy): domain Eukaryota; kingdom Metazoa; phylum Chordata; class Lepidosauria; order Squamata; family Lacertidae; genus Podarcis; species Podarcis pityusensis. Next base: position 28,617,323 of record NC_138038.1, read on the forward strand.
CTGAGTTTGCAAATATTACTTTATAGGATTTTAATTTGTCAGGGAACTACAGGAGGCTACCTACTTCAGAAAGGACACTACAGATGATAGTTTAATCCCTTTGGTCATCAAACACTAAGTAGAAGAAGAGAAGCATAACTAGCTGATCCCACCCCCACGTACCATTTCCCCCTGCCCATCCTCCCCCCTTTTTTCTTCCTAACCTAGCGCTGTATTTAACACTGATGTCTCACAACAAATGAAAATGATCCGTAGAAAACAAAACTTGGAAAAAGAGACAACACATGTATTTCTGTAAACTAGGAAATCTTTAATAAAATATATATTTTAAAATATTAAATTAATCTCTTCAGGTTGTGACTGTTGCTATGAGGTAGGTGAAAACCTGCAAGCCAATTTGCTTGCAGGAGAAAATTCCTCCTTGGCCCCAACAATGAAGACCCAGTAAAACATAGCAAGGTCCACATGCAATGCGCCTGCTCTCCACTGTGCAGGCCCTTCACAAACTGCTTGGAAAATCCCATGAATGTCAGTCAAGAAGGCAGCCTGCCCTCATGGCCCTGGCCCTGATTTTGCTCCGTGGGCACCACACACCCGCACCTCATTCTCTGATGTGGACAGAGGTAGGTGGATGCAGGTGACCGTCCCCTCCCCTGACCACACTGATGATGGTGGCCACAGCAGACCCAACACAACCATGCCATGCAGAAAAGCCACACACACCAATCGCTAGTGAAGCAGATATTACATGCAATGATTAAATTACACACATTCAAAGCCTGTGCACACACGCATCACAGTGACCTGGAATCAGCACCCAATGACCCAGAACACAACGCAATAGCCAATTGGGGGTTGCCTGTATTTATAGTAACAATTATCTTCAAACTGGGGAAAAAATTGGGAATTATAAAAAATAGTTACCAAACATAAAGCTGACCCAAATGCTTTCAAAATAACCAAAAATTGTGGAGCATTACCATACTTCAATGGAGCATATTATGAATTTGGAAACATTCTAAATTGTTAGTAAATAATTTACATGAAAGAAAATTGAGAAAAAAGTATTTTCAATAAGCTCAGCAAGTATGAAAATTTAAGAAACAAATGAAATATTGAATTTTTTAATCTTTTAATTCAAATTTATATTCTCCTCTCCAAAAAAAATTTTTTTTAACAAAAGCAGAAGTTTTGAAAAACTTAGAAGAAAATCATATTGAATATTTGCAAATTGGCATTTCCTTTGAAAAAGTATAACAAGTTAATAAAGCCTGAAAGGTAAGAAAGACTCAATATGGATGGTTTTATTGGGGAGGAGATGGTATAGCACCCACAATCAGGGCCTCCTTATACTAGTTATGAATACATTGCATGTGGATTTTCAACATGGTGCACTTATTCCTGACTCTTGGAAATTATCCAAACTTGTTTTACTACCTAAACCCAACACTGATACTGAACTTCTTGAATCATAAAGGGCATTCTCTTTTATTAATGTGAATTCTCAATTATTTAACATTGTTCTAGAAAACTGCTTAGCACACTAAAATATTTAAAAGTTGATTTTTTTGCATCCCAAACATCAACTATTTAATGTGATGGAGTGCAAGTAGGAGTTGAGGTGTTCCCCCTTTGCCATCATCTCCTTTCCATAAAATGTCCTTGTATTTTCCCTTGTGCCAAATGTTTGTCTATTTCTTAACATCCCTCTCTTTAAGAGGATTAAAAAGAACAATATAAAGATGTTTATGAGATTATCATAAAGATGAATCAGAGATATCTGAAGAGGACATGGAAGATGCATCAAGACAATGGTCCATAAGAATATTTCCAATGCCTACTCATTAATTTTCATAATTGATAATGGGGGGCATATTTGTGAGCTTTTGCTTGATCCTAGCAGTCCCATTTCAGATTTGGATCCTATTAACTTTAAACTTAGGGGACACACACTGAAAGCTGCTTGTGCCAAAAATGTATTTTCTTTCCTAGAATGGCAGAAATGGGGTAAATCAAATTATTTTATCAGACAATGAAATCCCTATGACGCATTAATCCCATTTTCTGCCAGGCTCCAGACAAGCCTCTTAAATTGTTGCTCTTACTTTTGGTCATAATTATCCAAATCACATGCAGGTATTATTTCTCTTAAGATATAACAAGTACATGTTCTTCAAGAATTGCTCAGAGGATACACAATAGAGTACCTGCAATTAGCCAGAGGACTGTAATGGAAAAATTCTCCCAGGAATTCCAGTGGCCAATAAGAAAATAAATCACGTACATTGTGAAGGATGCCATAAATATACCTCTTATTCAACACCAGGACTAGGGAGTAGAGAACAAGATTTGTATGTTAGATTGATTTCTGTCAAGTGTTGTTGGACTTGGGTAGACCTGCAAATTCGTCATTGAAGTCAGGCTCCTCCTATCAGATTCTAAGCCCACAGCAGGAGATACAAATAAAGAGATGTGCGTGCTGAGGTTAGATTTGTACACAGAATGGCGAAATTAGTCATTTTGAAGATAGAAACAGATCAACTGAATTTAGATTTGCTTTGAGAATGATGATATTAGTAATTTTGTTGTTGTTGCTGCTGCTGCCTCACATAGCATGCAAGGCTCAAGATGTTCAGTGTAGAAAGTGGCGTTCCAGACCGATTCATCCCAGGTATTATCAACATGGAGATTTCACTTATGGAGCCATCATTTATCAGAGTGGTGTTTCTCTGTCACCAATTACCTTGAACAGACATCCTGATTGGGAACAGCTACCAAAAATGTATGTATAAGGAATCATTTCTACTTTGTCTCTGTTATGTTACATTCTGCAGCAGAAAATAAAGAGACTGAACTTTGGTTCTTTGCAGCCCTAATTCTAAAACAGAAACTTTGAACAGACTAGACTAGGGAGGGGTAGTGGAAGCTCCACAGAAATCTTAAGTTTTCAGCCTCAAGACAATGGCATGGTCTTTTGTGCGACAGGAAAATCAAATAATTAATTATAGGCATTTTGTATCCCACCTCCCCGTCTACAAATATCCACTGAATATGCACTGGGGCTTTGGAATGTCACCTGACTTTTATAGCATTGTTTTCTTGACTTATGTGCATTTCCATCCTCTTTCCATTTGTATCTCTCTCCATCACCATGTTGTCTTCCAAAGCATAATTTTCATGCTGTGGAAGAGTGATGGACAGCAGTACCCAGTTAAGTTATGATATTGAATTCTGCTTCAAAAACCAAGCTAATCCCTCCATCAAATAAAGAAAATAAACAGCTCAACTTCAGGACAATGTATAGAGTAAGGAGCATCCCTCTTCTCAGCTCTCAAAAATTTAATACATCTTATTGGGAATGTTTGTAGTTATTCAGAATAGGAATTAAACATGTCATTGCCCGGAGACCATCTTGCTTGTGAGTCCTGGATGATCTGCTCCCTTCCATGCAGGCATTTTTCCTCTGGTCTGGGAGGGCAGTGCCCTGACTGACTGAGTGACTGACTGACTGACCTCAGCTATAAAAGTTGCTGATCAGACTCTTGGGCTGGGGTATTGTTTAACATGCTTTGTTGTGGTGTTTCATTGTTATTATTTATTCTCTTTGTATTTTCATTTTTGTATCTGATTATGAATTAGATCTTATTCTGATTTATATGGAAATTATTACAGTTTGGCTGTGTACTTTTTGAAGTGTTTTAATTGTTCATTATTACTTTGTCATGTTTGTAATTCTGAAAATTTTGGTGGTTTGAGGCCACCCAGAGATGCCTGTGGAGTAGATTACACGTGAGGTTCCTTCCTAATCTTCTAGGAGTCTATGTTGTAAACTGCCTTGAACATGGTTTTAACTATAGAAAGGCATACAAATAAAATGATGGTGGTGATGTTGATATGGTAGCTTTGCCTCACTCTTATGTTCCGGAGTACATAATATATAGTAATGAAGCACAATAACTAAAAATAAATAAATGGGGAGCACTGATATGCACAATAAACTGGATGAGAGCAGGGCAGTGTGAATTATGCAGAGGTAAAGATACACCACATCCAAGCCACATTCGGCAGTACAGCTGCTGCTGCTGCTGCTGCTCTGCCTAAGCATGGCCAGTGGTGGATTTTGGGGTCTGAGATTTCAGCCGTGCCCTCTGCCTCTCACCTTCCATTCTATTTAATATTTGCTGCACACCCTCCAGCTCCGTGTGAAGTATGACCAAACCTGGCAGTCAGAACATAAGATTTTAAGATATTTTTGTATGTCGGCTTTCCAGGTAATGTGAGTTAGTGGAATATCCTAACTCAACCCCACTTTAGTCCTGCCCTCCCATTCCTCTGGAACGACTATTTCCCCCCAGCATCAGCTCAGTGATCGTCAGCTTGGCCAGCTTCAACTCAGCCACCTCAGCCAAGGCTCAACTAGGATGGGCCAGCTGAGACAGGAAGCAGCCCTCTGGCTCAGAGACCTGCTGCATTCTAAGATGCTCATCCAAGGGGATCTTGCTATAGGGTTGCCACTTTAGAAAATAACCGCTTCAGAAAGAGCAGAATATACTTGTGATACAATTAGCAATTCTCTTTTTAGTGGAGTGACAGAGAACTATCAGCATCTTCTGGCTTTGGCTTTTGCGGTAAAGGAGGTTAACAAAAATCCCCAGATTTTACCCAATATTTCACTGGGATTCAATATATATGATAACACTTTGCAAGCTAGATGGACCTGTCCTGCTGCAATGCAATTTATTTCACCAAAGGACAGACTTCTCCCCAACTTTATGTGTGGTATCCATGAAAATTTACTGACTATCACTGAGGATGTTACGAGTTCCTACTTTCCCATACCACAAATATTTGCTATCTACAAGATCCCTCAGGTAAGATTGTATGTGTGTAAGGATACAAAACAAATACTTACAATGTGAATAATGCTTTTCATTTCAGAAGTGGCTTCGGATTCATTCAAATTACTTTTAAAAAAATATATTTTTATTAAATTTCAATTAAAAAATGAAAATTATGCAAACAGGATTTGGTAACAATACAGTGGAACTTCGGTTGTCCAACTTAATGTGTTCTGGAAGTCCGTTTGCTTCCAAAACATTGGTTTTCCTTGGGGCAACTTCTGATTGGCTATTCCAATGACAAGAGGCAATCGGAAGCCTCTTGTCTACCAACTCAGATGTTCAGCTTCCAAAAAAAATTGTACCTACAAAGGCATTCAACAACTGAGGTTTGACTGCATAAGTAATTCATATACATTCTAAAATACATTTTTTAAAATTTCAAATGAAAAAAAGTAAATCATGCAAAAATGTATAAAATACAGTTATGAAGCAAGATGTGATGACAGTATAAGTAATCCGTAAACAATTATAGATGACGGATGAACAAAGCAGACATAAAATAAACAAAATCAGGGTTTTGAACGCATTGAAGGTAGCAGTTAGAGCTTTTAATAGAATAGACATGATGGCTAACTAAGGCAGAATTACAAAAGATAGACTCTATTATGCAAAAGGGAGGTCATTCAAATGTCCTGACTCAATTTATCAACCACATTGATTCAGATTAATGGGACTTGTTTTATCAAGGTGCTTTTTAAACCCTCATTAAACTTGCTGCTAAGAGGGAGGAAGAGGAAGGTGACTTTCTCATTCCTCCCCCTGTTGATTCAAGGGAGGGGGTAATTCTGTGGGGTGTTCTTTTGCAAGAACGCCAAGCAGAAGACAGGACTGATGCAAGCACAGAAAAGCTGCTACACAGAGAGGCAAATCCTTCCTAGTGGAGGCAGGAAGGAGAGTGGACACAGTTTGCTCCTACCTTCTCCTGAAAGACACACCCAGCAATCAGGATAGGTCTAAGAGTTTCCACATTGCTTACTTTCCCAGTGCCTGCTTTTCTTCATATCTTATGACATGAATTATTATTATCATTATTATCATTATTATTATTATTATTACTATTAGCCACCCAACTGATTGGTTTGCCCCAGTTACTCTCTGCGGCTTCCAGCAAAGTATAAAACTAGAGTAAAATGCCACACTTTGAAGTATTCCTTATACAGGACTGATTTAAGACATATTCTAAATTTCAGATAGTTGTTTATTTCATTGCCATTTGACAGGGGGGTGTTACACAGGGTGGGCACCACTACTAAGAAGGCACTCGCTGATTCCCTGGAATCTCATTTTCCACAATGAAAGAACCACTAGAAGGCCCTTGGAGCTGGATCTCAGTACTCTAACAATGGGGGTAGAGATGCTCCTTCTGGTATACGGGGTTGAAGCCGTGTATGAAAGCCAAAGAATTTTCTGCGTTATACAACCTGCAGAAAAATGTAGTTGCCTTTACCTGATTTGTCCAAATCCTGTGTCCTTCCAAATATGCCTTATTTGCCTTGGAACTTCAGCTTCCGGTGAATTTTACGTATAACCCTAGTTTATCTCATCATGTTTTTCATCAGTATCTTAAATATCTTAATCTGATTTAATTTGCAAGGTTGCTTCTAATGTGACTTCAATTAATAAGACAGTGGTGTGAATTGAGATTTTCTGAATAACATGTGAGATTTAAAATTGTATTTGATGTAACATTGGAGAATTCAATGAACCTTGAAAAACCTAAGGAAAAAAATATATTACAAAGTATGAACGATGATTCAGATATATGCATGGTGTTTTATTAGGAAATACAACACTGCACAAATGTGTTTGCATTCCCTGAACCCCCCCCCCACACACATACAGAAGCACCACCAATTTAAACTAAAAAAACTTTTTTCCCCCCACCCGCAATATATGTTTAGCTCATATATGATTCTGCTTCAATCATACTGGAGAACCCTGAACTCCCTTCCTTCTACAAAATGGTCCCAAAGAGACTTGATCAGTTCAGGGGGATTCTCAAATTACTTGACCATTTCCAATGGAGATGGATTGGATTATTTGCTACAGATGGAATGACTTTACAATGGTTCATACAGAAGATGGTTCCAGAATTTTCCAATCATAGCATTTGTTTTGCATTCCTTGACTCATTCACCAGTTTTGAATTTGATACTGAGAAAGGAAATTTTGACCGAAGTGCAATGTATTTGTCTGATAAGATCATAAACAACAAAGCCAATGTCCTCGTCTTCCATGGAGAGGTTACAAAAATGATATTTTTGACATATTTTCTACGAAAAGGAATCAAGCCCCAAATGCCAAATCCAAAAGGAAAAGTCTTCATTCTGACTATCGGGATGGAGTTAAAAACCTACCTCTTGAGTTATGACTATGATATCCAAGATTTCTCTGGTGCGTTATCATTCGCACTTATGTCTAATGAACTTCAAGGATTCCAAAACTTTATTCAGAACAGAAACCCTTCAAATGCTGAGGGAGATACTTTTATTAAAGATTTCTGGACAGATCAGTTTCGCTGTATATCTCAGGATATTGTTCTGGACCCTTTTGTACTGGGTAATTACTCTGGGAGAGCTTATTCTTCTCCCTGCACTGGAGAGGAGAGACTAGAGAGCCTTCCTGAGCATGTCTTCCCAAGGAGTGTAACAGGCCACAGCTACAGCTTTTACAATAGTGTCTATGTTGTGGCTCATGCCTTACATACCATGATTTCATCCAGATCCAGAAGCAAAGCAGGGATGAAGAGAGAAAGAAGAAGCCTTCATAATCATCAGCCATGGCAGGTGAGAGAATCCAAACTTGAATCAGGGGCTGTTTGTTCAACTTTTTTAATTAATTTCAGTGACTTTTAATTGTACATCTGAATCTGTTTGTTAGGAAGGTTTTTTTTTGTTTTCTGTTCTAGGTTCAGGAATTCCCTTTTTTGCTAACAGAAGAACCCAGTCTTGCTTCTTTGTTGCCCACTGCCCATGTGGGAATGTTGATGGGAACTTGCTTTGCTCTGTGTAGAGAATTTCCCAACATATTTTGGGGAAGAGGGAATAATTGGCACCATTCCATCCACACAGTTAATTTCTACATACCACATTGGGCGCAGCTGGCCAGCATGTTTTCATCCATTCAGCAGCCTTTCTGAATGGTTGTTTGAATGCTCAAATATGGTGTGTGTGTGTGTGTGTGTTGATGTGAGTATGTGCATGATTGGATGAGATTCAATTGGGCCGAGAGAGAGAGAGGTCAAGTGTGGTGTGTGAAAGAGAATTGAAGAGAGTGAAATGTAAAAGAGCATATGAGAAAGAGTGGTATGCTTGAGAGATGTACATGGTGTGTGGTTTGAGACTCAGGCAGAACTCTAATGTTGCATCAACAAGAAAGAAATGGAGAATAAGTCCTATATAGACGCATCCGCTTCCATAGCTGTCAAGTGTCCCTTATTTGAAGGACAGTCCCTTATTCCAGTGCCATGTCCCGCTGCTGTCCCTTATTGATAGATGTCCCTTAAATGTCCCTTAAATGATGTCCCTTAAATTTCAAAGGAAGCAGCTCCTCTCCCTCCCTCCCTGCCGGCCAGGGAGGAGGGAGGCTCCAACTGTGTTGCTTGGCTGTGTTGCTCACCCAATAAGAAATCTGTTGGGTTGAAATAAGCGACAGACGAATGGCAAGGTGTCATACGGGAGGCATCTCCCGAGCATGTCTCGGAGAGTCCCTTTTATTGAATATTACAGCATTCCCACATATGTGCTTGTTGCTTATTGGTTAACATGAATACAATACAAAGGTTGAATATAGGTATTAATCATAGATAGATTAAAGGTTGGGAAAGGGAACACAGAATTGGACAGGCGTGAAACCTCCTTATTAAACTATTAACTAGTGATTGAGTATCAAGACTTAAACTATTACTAATGATTGATATAGCATGACATGAAAGAACATAACAATCGCATTCCGTAGATGTGGTCAACAATGCGTTAAGAACAGGTCAGGGTACTGAACTCAATGTGAACTGATCAGAACATTCCCAGACCCATGTGCAGAGGCAAAAACTTCCCAGCATCTCCCCCTTTCTTTTCTTATTTGCGAGGTGTTCTGGGTGAATAAGACAAAAATACTTCGGGATACGTGGTATGCCAGCGCATGCCCGAAATAAGTTCGCCAGGGTTGACGGGACAAAAATACTTCAGGATACATGGCATGCCAGCGCATGCCCGAAATAAGTCTGCTCACATCTCCCCTATCATTTACTGTTGATGCTGCCATTTCGCATAGTAGACGGCAATGATTTTATTAGGTGGCAGAGGAGGAGAAAAAAACTGAGACCAAAGACGCATGAGACCAGGAATGCATTGGATGAAGCAGCATAGCAAAATTAGTATACATATTATGACAATAGCATATTGGAAAAGATTACGAAGCCAATTCAGGTTTGGCAACCAGCCAGTGAGCCACTGGGTAAACGAATCCCAGAGGCCAGAAAATCCAACGTCCTGTTTAATGTGATGTGTAAGATTTTGCAAATGAGAAATTTGCCTTTGAACGGCTTTGGAATTATCAGTAATATTGAAGCAACACATGTCAGCCACTTGTTCACAGCCATAGTGATGAAGCATCAATAAATAATCAATAGCAGCACAGTTTTGCAGAAGACCATGCTGGAGTTCACTCTGTTCTTTATTTAAAAGGTGAAGAGCTTGAGAAGTAAAATTCAGGGCTTTTGCTGCAGAGCAAGCTAAAGAGTTAATATTCATACTATTCCGTACAGCCAATCCAGGGACTCCTAAGAGAGAAACAGCTAAAGAGATATATTCAGACCTACTGGGAAGAGAAATAGAATCATCACAATCATTAGTCAATTCAGCAGAGCGGTGATATCGAGAGCGGGTCAAATGATGCTTTTTGGGTAAAATGATGGACAAACGGCTTAAGCAACAGGGTGTGCCATGGCTGATGTTTGCTGGGATATGGTAGGGGAATTCAGCGTTCCTTGTGGTAGGACTTTCCATTGATACCGTTCCGTGGGCTGGCTGTTATTTAACACAGGAACAGTGAAAGCAAAGAATTTACGATCCTTCTCCTGTAGGGGAATGGAGAAGAAACAATCTTGCAAATCTATAATAGCCAATTGATAAGAATGTGGGATCACATTTGGATTAGGCAGACCACACTGCAAAGGCCCCATGGGTTCAAGGATGTCATTAATTTTTCTTAAATCCTGGAGAAATCTCCATTACCCACTTTTCTTTTTTATGACGAAGATGGGAGTGTTATAGGGGCTAACTGAGGACTCGATATGGTCTGCCGATAATTGTTGATTCACCAATTCTTTTAAAGCAAGTAGCTTTCCCCCCCGTTATGGGCCATTGTTCTACCCATACCGGGGTGGTTGACTTCCAGTTGAGGGGGAGTGCAAGCTTACTCATTAAATTGAATGGTAGCTTGTAATTGTTGTAGTAAATCTCTGCCCCACAGATTAAGGTGGATTTTTAGCACGCAAGGCTGGATGTATGCAATGGTTTCAGAGCTATCAGGCAGAGAAACAGGCAACCACTTTACGCTTTTGGTTGAGGTTTGAGGTCCACCCACACCCCAAACCGCAGACTCAAGGGGCCACGTGGGGTCCCAGCAACTACTGGATATGACAGAAATGTCTGCGCCCGTGTCAATCAAGCCTTCCAGAACCTTGCCATTGATTTTATACTTACGAAGAAGTTTCTGTTGACCAATCCTCTGGATTACAGCTAACAGCTGTGGAGAAAGGGGAAGGGAAGAGAGCTGGTGCAAATTACTATCCACAATAGAAGCAGTAGGATGAGAAGGGAGCACCACCAAATGCGCCCAAGAATCACCCTTTTTTAACTGCATGGGCATATGGCTCCAGAGTTGAACCATGATTGTGCCCACATAGTCAGGATCTAGGACTCCTGGAATAACCAGGATTCCTTCTTTGGCCGCAGAGAATTTGGGTAAAATTAAGCCTGCGACCTTAGGTGGTAGTGGGCCCGCCAACTGAGTGGGCATGAGCACAATTTCACCAGGTAAAACAGCGTCTTTGGTTTCCTGATTAATTAAATCAATGGTGAAATCAGAGGATGTATCATTAGAAAAGGTCTTAATAGTGGAGACTAACGGCGGAGGGCTCTCTATTTATCCTGGCCTGAGAGCTGGGCCCCCATGGAGTTTCCCGAACTCCTGCACTGATTTGCCCAATGATAGCCTTTACCGCATTTCAGGCATTTCTTGGAAGGCTTAGCCTTATTGGCTTCACCATTCCTGTTTGCTCCCCCGCCAGGGGCTCTGCATTGTTTAGCAAAATGACCTGGGCGTTTGCAATTGAAGCAATTGCCCGTGGGCTTATTGCCAGCCTGGATGGCACCGGCAAGCAAAGACATCGCATGGCTCTGGCTGCCAACATCTGCACAGGTTTGAATCATATCGGCCAGGTCATATTTAGGGCGATGTATAATTGACTGCAAAGCCTTCTTGCAATCAGTGTTTGCATTTTCAAAAGCCAATTTTTTCATCAATTCATTTTGAGCTGTAGTGTCATCAATCTGCCTAGTGATTGATTCTTTCAATCTATCTATAAATTGATGGTAAGGCTCCGAATGTTGTTGCTTAATATTAACAAAGGAGCTCAGCGGTTGCCCTGAGACAGGGACTTTGCGAAAGGCGCGTTGTACACAAGTCGCGGTGCGACTAAAATGTAAAGGTGTCAATTGCGCCTGAACTGGTATATTATCATACAGACCAGCACCAAAGAGTTGGTTGGCTGAATGCTGTGGATCAGCCAGGGCTACTGCGCTATGCTTAAATTCACTTTCAAAAACCACATACTGAGCCGGGGATAAAAGCATGCGCATCAGATCTTTCCAATCTTGAGGTAGCATTGTATAACCAGTTGCGATCCCCTCCAGCATCCCTAGCACATAAGAAGATTTTAGGCCAGAATCAGTAATAGCTTTCCTTAATTCTCTCAGAATAGAATAAGGGAGCGTCTCATACATAATTTGTTGTTGTGCCGTGCCGGGGTTTGCATAGGAAATAGGGAAAGCAGATGGCATTTCCCCAGCCCACCCAGCCTCTTCCTCTAAGGAGAGGATTCCGTTCTGTCTAGCTTGAAAAAGCGCAGCGCGCACAGCTCCTGTGGGAGAGCACGCAGGGGCTGAGGCAGGCGAAGGAGGGAGGGAAGGAGGGATGGGGGGTGGATGTGGGCTGAGGCATAGGGGGGGTAGGGAAGGTTGCGATGGAAGCAAAAGCTTTGGGTATGGAGGGGGATTGTCTGCTGCGGTCAAAAGGGCAGGTGGTGGGGGATTGTCTGCTGCGGGTGCCGACGGAGATGCCTGGGGACCTAACCTAGCGACGGCATCCGCACACTTCTGCCAAGTAAGCAGACAATGAATCGGAGCCCTCGGTTCTGAGAAGAGGGTAGTTCCGATCTTTTGCCAAGCTTCTGTTCCCAGAGACCCAGATTCAGGGTACCAGGGGCACTAGCAAGCAATCTCACACAACAATTGTTCAATTTCTTTCAAAGGAATATGCGCACCCGCCACTGTCTGACTAAATGGAGCAGCTCCTTGGCATGCTCTTTTTGTAACCTGGTAAGTCCCCCCCCCCATACTCACGAAGTAGCGCGCTGAGACTTTTCCAGTCGAGTGAAGTATCGAGGCTGCGTAAAGGGATCTGGCACGTCCGGGGTCAGCAGATGTTGGGTTGAAATAAGCGACAGACGAATGGCAAGGTGTCATACGGGAGGCATCTCCCGAGCATGTCTCGGAGAGTCCCTTTTATTGAATATTACAGCATTCCCACATATGTGCTTGTTGCTGATTGGTTAACATGAATACAATACAAAGGTTGAATATAGGTATTAATCATAGATAGATTAAAGGTTGGGAAAGGGAACACAGAATTGGACAGGCGTGAAACCTCCTTATTAAACTATTAACTAGTGATTGAGTATCAAGACTTAAACTATTACTAATGATTGATATAGCATGACATGAAAGAACATAACAATCGCGTTCCGTAGATGTGATCAACAATGCGTTAAGAACAGGTCAGGGTACTGAACTCAATGTGAACTGATCAGAACATTCCCAGACCCATGCGCAGAGGCAAAAACTTCCCAGCAAAGTCTAAGAACGACTGGGGGGGGTGGAGCTTGTGTGTGGCTAGTTAATGCAAGCTGAGGGGTATTTGAATGCTGGACGCCATTTTGTTGCACGTGCTGCTGCAAACTTTGCAGTGCAAAGCCAGGCCGGGGATCCATCTTAAGTTGAGGTTGCATAGGCCTTGTGGTGCATGTGATTCAGATTCTATTCAGTTGAACCTCTCGTTACAAAGTTGGTTGGACAGTGTTCTCAAAGCTACCAGCATGAGTTTGACCAGACTGCAGGAGGACAGGAAGACTGGAGTGCCTGGAACAGGTGAGGCTGCAGGTCCCTTATTTTGGCTGCTGGTCCCTTATTTTCAAGGCTGCTGGTCCCTTATTTTCAAATCTGTAAGTTGACAGCTATGTCCGCTTCATTTGAATATGAGAGTATTATCATTTATTTTGGTTCCTTCCTTCAGTTTTTATTACTTTTCTGTTCAATTTTTAAAAAGATATATTCCTCTCCCTACTCTACCACTGTTTCAAATCTAGCTGGATACTGAAATGATGATTCCCTGATTTTATTATTTTATTTACTTTATTCCTTTTTTACCCATAGCTCCGGATTCTTATTCTTAGTTCTTATCTGTATACATAGTATACATGATTTTGTATTGTATACATATTATTTTATATATAGCTGCCTTGAGTCCCTCCAGCGAAAAAGGCTGGGCATAAATAAATTATTGTTGTTGTTGTTGTTGTTGTCTTCAATTTTGTCATTGTGGTTTGTTTTGTACCTGTTTTGTTTTCATAAGCTTTTGGCCATAAATAATAACGCATAGGACTGAAAATAAGCCACACCCAAATATAAGCTGCTCCTTTAAAATTCAAGGGGGGAATAAAAAAAAGACAATACTCAAATATAAGCCTCTCCCTTAAAATTCCACAGGTACTCACACCCATTCCTTTTTACCATATGTCTGTTTCAGCAGCGATATTGTAAAAGCCAATTTTTGTAAGGTTGCAAATTTAAGCCGCACTTTTCATGGTCGGAATTTGGGGGGAAAGTGAGGCTTACATTGATGTCAATACAGTAAAAGTCTGACCTAGATCTAGCTTTATTAACATCATCTCCATCAAGAGGGCATTATCCACCACAGTGGCCTTCACTGAAGAGGTTTGGGGGTGGGGTTTTTTTTTGGGGGGGGGGTTGTCTGGCTGAACCATTCTCTTAAATAGCTCCTTTTTCTGTTTTTGTTCCAGCTCTACCATTTTTTGAAAGCTGTGTCATTTAACAACAGTGTTGGGGAGAAGGTTTCCTTTGACCAGAATGGGGAGCTCATTCAAAAGTATGACATTATCAATTTGGTCACATATCCAAACCAATCATTCAAGAGAGTGAAAGTTGGAAGGATGGATCCCCGAGCTCCTCCTGACGAACTCCTGAGCATCAATAAGGATACCATAGTTTGGCACAGCTGGTTTAATCAGGTATTCAATGCAGATATTTGGGAAAATGTCCCAGTTCTTGATGAAGGTGAGTCCTTTGATCGAAGCCCAACCCTGAGCTCAATTTTGTCCTTGCCTGTTGCTCATTCTCAACCCACTGAGGAGAGATTTCATGGACGGTTTCCCATTGCATGAAAATGTTACTCTCATTCAAGCAAAAATAAAAAGCAGCCCTATGTAGACTCAATCCACTGAGTAAGAGGCCATAGTGTGTGCTTCAAAATGTTTATATTTGTAAAATGAATTATATTGACAGACACCAGGAGCCGGCTGCCTGTCGGCTTGAGAAACAGCACGCAAGGAGTAATTTAATGAAAGATTTATTGCTTACAAGCAATTAGCCTCCAACCGCTCTCTCTGAACAACAATACATCACAATCAAGCTGATCCTTCTGTATAATCCCTCCGGCTTCTGCAGAATATCCTGAACCTCTGACCCTTACGTTTCAGGGGTCATTTTTTGTTTTGGACTTTCCCCATCTGTCTAGCCCTGCAACTGATGGGGTCAGCTACTGCTCTCCCTCCCTTGTGCCATGAGTGACTGCTATTCTTGAGAAAGCTGGCTTCCCTCCAGCCCGCCTTCCCTGAGCTGATAAACGCATTCCTGCCAGCTTCAGAGGGGGGAGTTGTCAGCCCACTGGTTCCAGCTCTCTGAAAAGTCTGCAAGTCTTTCTATTCTTCTGCTGCCTGCCTGCCTGCCTGCCTGCCTGCCTTCTATCTCAAGCTGTACTGCTTGTCTTTTGGCTGGCGTGTTCATGACAACAGAAATTACTTTGCAAAAATGTCTATATTATGCTGATGTCAGGGAGTTTCAGGAAACTGATGAGTGTGCAGTGGGGGAATTGAGGCTGGAGTCTGACTGGGAAGGACAGGTAGCCAGGAGGCAAGAGGCAGAGGAAGTTGCAGAACTGGAGAGTGAATGACTCAAGGAAGTGGAGGAAGAAGTAGGTCAGGGAAGTGAAGAACCAGGTGCTTCCCTCCCCTCTCCTGCATCACTTTCTCCCAGAAACAGGAAAGAATCGAAGCAGGAAGAGCAAAAACAGCTACCATGCAAGTGTAGTCTCCAGCAGAATTCATGCAGCCCATAAATGGAAATTTCAGAAGCTGGTGAAGGGCGTGAGGCCCCCTAATGCTGCAACTCAGCCATCAACAAGGGGTATTTGGGTATTGTAAGTGTCAGTTTAGACAAGTGCCATCTGCACTTGTTAGGCAGGGCTTTCAGGATTTATTCCACAGGTAAACAATTAAAAATGTTGTTTATGTTGCTTAGGAAGCTAAAGGACAGTTTAGCATATTCCTTCCTGAAACTTAATGATTCCAAGATGATTATCCAGAAGATTAACATCTCCCCCTTTCATTTCTTGATAGACACAGCCTGTTGCTTTGTGTAATCCCAAGTGCCCAACCGGTTATAGGAAGAAAAGCAAGGAGGGGGAGTCCTTCTGCTGCTATGATTGCATTGTATGTCCCAAAGGGTGGATATCAGATCATGAAGGTGAGGGTTTCAGCATACAGATGCAAGAAAAATATTTATACTTCACTGCCAAATACAAGGAAGAATAACAGACACATTATGTAAATGCAATTAATGAGTACTATGTGGGCAATTCCCTTTTATGTGTCTAGCTCTGCAATGTTAGGTGCCTTGCATATTTCAAATGAGATTTGGTAGTGTCTATGAATCTGTATGGCTATCAACCTAGAGCCATCTAGCACAGCAGGCTATTCTATGAGCTAGAGGGAACCCTGGCTGATCATGTGTCTCAGCACCAACTGAAAAAGTATCAAGGAGAGTGAAGAAATGTGTCAGCAACAGATTGAAGAAGCCAGGTGACCCCAGCTTTCTGGATCATTTGGCCAGCATTACTAAACTGTTTCTGGTGCAACGGGACACCGAGATGGAAGCCAGAGAGCACAGAAATTCTGTTTACTTTCCCACTATAACAGTACCTATTTATCTACTTATGCTGGCATGCTTTCGAACTGCTAGGTGGATAGGAGCTAGGACAAAGCAATGGGAGCTCACCTGGTTGTGCGGATCCGAACTGCCAATCTTGCCATCATGAAGCCCAAGTGGCTCACTGGTTTAGACCACTGTGCCACCTGCAGTATAGATGACTGAGAGCAACAGCTATAACAAATTTGTGTGACTTATTCATTATCATGCTCCTTTTACCTCAGAAGCAAAGGGTTAAAAATAATTTTAACCTGGTATTTTTTGTGTTTTCCATTTCAGATATGCCCGTGTGTTCCAAATGTCCAGATGATCAATATGCAAACAAGGGCCAGAATGCATGTATTCCGAAGACTATAACCTTCTTATCTTATGAAGAACCTTTGGGTATCAGTTTAACAATTTCTGCTGTTTCATTTTCCATTATCACAGTTTTGATGCTAAGAATATTTCTGAAGCACCATGATACTGCCATAGTTAAAGCCAACAACAGGGACCTGACCTACACTCTCCTCATCTCCCTCCTGCTCTGCTTCCTTTCTGCACTCCTATTTATCGGCAGACCTGTCAAGGTGACATGTTTTCTGCGCCAAACTGCCTTTGGCCTTGTGTTCACAATGGCTGTTTCTTCTGTGCTGGCCAAAACCATCACTGTGGTTCTCGTTTTCATGGCCACACAGCCTGGATCCAGGATGAAGAAGTGGGTGGGGAAAAGCCTGGCCAGCTCCATTGTCCTTTCTTGCTCCATTCTCCAAGCGGGCATCTGCCTGGTGTGGCTTTCCACCTCTCCTCCATTCCCAGATACTGATGCCCAGTCAATGACTGAGGAGATTGTACTGCAATGTAACGAGTCATCCCCAATCATGTTTTACTGTGTCTTGAGCTACATGGGCTTGCTAGCCATGGCCAGCTTCACTGTAGCTTTCTTTGCCCGGAACTTGCCTGACAGTTTCAATGAAGCCAAGTTCATCACTTTCAGCATGTTGGTGTTTTGCAGTGTTTGGTTGTCCTTTGTTCCAACTTACTTGAGCACCAAAGGGAAATATATGGTGGCTGTGGAGATCTTCTCCATCTTGGCCTCCAGTGCTGGGTTGCTGACTTGCATCTTCTTCCCGAAATGCTACATTATCTTGTTGAGGCCTGAGCTGAATAAAAGGGAGCAGTTAATTAGGAGAGAAAAACACTAAAGAACATTGTAATTCTCAAAAGCTGCTTCTGCTTATTTTTGTTATTGTTGTTGTACTTGTTATATATAGCTCATTCAAAGCTTTTCTGATTTAAGTATAAATTAGGATGTGGATTTCATTTTACAAAGAACATCTTAAAAGGAGATCATTGTGAATGTTCTCTCCACCCCCCCACCCCCCGTTATTCACTTTCTATCCATATCATTCATCTAGACAGAGCAAGGAGGAATTCATTGATTTGTCTCTCTACCATCTCAGCAACACTGTTAGATATGTTATGCTGAATTATAGCAAATGAGCTTAATTTTATTTTAAGGTGGGTCTCCTTCATTTGAGTACAATGCTGTAATAACAATGCCATACTGACTTCAAGGGCCTTTGGGGGAAAAGTGAAGGATAAGCATTCATGAATTTTGAAAAATCTGTAATTCCTTACAGACAGCATCCTTGAGTGACTCTCTCAGGCAAATATGAGTGCATAGGTAAATGGTGGTCACATATCCTCTTTGAATTAATCTATTTTTGAATCTAGTCCTTATGGTTCTCTGAGAGTAATATGGCAGCTTGGGTTCTCATTGGGTTCTCATTTGGTAACGGAGTTGCGGGAGTAGTTCACTTCCCCATCCATTTGTCTGTTCCCTTAGTTGTGTGATGACAAACTGGTATGGAGGCCTGTGCAGGCCTCTATTTAACTCCCTGGTAGCAGACCCAAGTGACGCCTATTGTCTGGTTGGGCCCACTCCCTGTGAAATTCCTGCACCTAACCCTGCCCACTATTGGCCAATTCCCAGGCAGGCTGTCATCCTCCTCACCAGGCATCAGATTGTGGATGTGGCCATGGCTAGGCTGAAACAACATTAACAGTAAGCAGATTTACCATAAAAAAGCTTCGCAGTTAATTTTGCTGTGTAGTTTGTTGGGCCTTTGGCAGTTACATGTTGCAGCTGCTTGTGGGTTTGCCACTACAATGTTATAGGATTTAATTTCTCAGGGAACTACAGGAGGCTACCTACTTCAGAAAGGACACTACAGATGATAGTTTAATCCCTTTGGTCATCAAAAAAACCCCATACATACACTAAATAGAAGAAGAGAAGCATAACTAGCCTATCCCACCCCCCACTTACCATTTTCCCCTCCATGTCCTTCCCCCTCTTTTCTTCCTAACCTAACACTGTATGTAACACTGATGTCTCACAACAAATGAAAATGATCTGTAGGGGGGGGGAAACTTGGAAAAAGAGACAACACATTTGTTTCTGTAAACTAGGAAATATTTTAAAAAATATATATTTTAAAATATTAAATTAATCTCTTCATGTTGTGATGGTTGCTATGAGGTAGGTGAAAACGTGCAAGCCAATTTGCTTGCAGGAGAAAATTCCTCGTTCGCCCCAACAACGATGACCCAGTGAAGCATAGCAAGGTCCAGGCACAAATGCAACTGCTCTCCACTAGGCAGGCCCTTCAGAAACTGGGTGGGAAATCCCATGAATGCCAGTCAAGAAGGCAGACTGCTCTCAGGTCCCTGGCCCTGATTTGCTCAGTGGGCACCACCCACCCGCACCTCATTCTCTGATTTGGCAGAGGTAGGTGGATCCAGGTGACCGTTCCCTCTCCAGACCACACTGAAGATGGCAGCCTGGCCAGACCCAATGCAACCATGCCATGCAGAAAAGCCCCCCACACTAATCCCTAGGAAAGCAGATATTACAGGCATTGAAAAATTTACGCATATTCAGAGCATGGGCACAAACACATCACAGCGACCTGGAATCAGCACCCAATGACCCAGAAAACAACCCAATAGCAAACTGGGGATTGCCTGTATTTATAGTAACAAGTATCTTTAAACTGGGGAAAAATGTAATAAGAGAATGGGAAATATGAAAAATAGTTACGAAACATAAAGGTGACCTGAATGCCTCCAAAATAACAAAAAATTGTGGAGCATTACAATACTTCAATGGAGCATATAATGAATTTGGAAACATTCTAAATTGTTAGTAAATAATTTACATGAAAGAAAATTGAGACAAAAGTATTTTCAATAAGCTCAGCAAGTGTGAAAATTTAAGAAACAAATGAAATAGTGATTTTTTAAAATCTTTTAATTTTTTTAACAAAAGCAGAAGTTTAGGAAAAAACCTAGAAGAAAATCATATTGAATATTTGCAAATACCCATTTCCCTTGAAAAAGTAAAACAAGTTCATAAAGCCTGAAAGGTAAGAAAGACTGCAAATATGGATGGTTTATTGAGGGAGGAGATGGTATAGCGCATACAATGAGGGCCTCCTTATACTTGTTTTGAGTACATTAGATATGGATTTTCAGCAAGGTGGGCTTATTCCTGACTCTTGGAAATTATCCAAACTTGTTTTATTACCTAAACCCAACATTGATACTGAACTTCTTGAATCATAAAGGGCATTCTCTTTTATTGATGTGAATCCTCAATTATTTACCATTGTTCTAGAAAACTGCTTAGCACACCAACTCCAAAATATTTAAAAGTTGAGCAGACTTTTTTTGGTTTTTTTTGTTGTTGTTTTTTTGCATCGACTATTTAATGTGATTTACCACACCAAACCAAAGGGTATTTAATTGGCAATGGTGTCACTTGATGCCACAAAGGCATTTGGCAAATTGGAATGGACTTATCTATTCAAAATTAGCCTTTCATTAAGTGGCTGTGTGCTTCCATATCACTTCTTAACACAGATTGGACCGAAAACTTTTCCTTTCATTATTTCAACCATTTTTACTTCCAAATTTTAGTCAGAAAAGATGGAGACCAAGTACGAGTTGAGCTGTTCTCCTTTGGCATCATCTCCTTCCCATAAAATGTCCTTGTATTTCCCCTTTTGCCAAATGTTTGTCTATTTCTTAACATCCCTCTCTTAAAGGGGATTTTTAAAAAATTGTTTAGAGTAAAGGTCAATTCGAGATATGCAAAGATATCTGAAGAGGACACAGCAGATGAATCAAGTCAATGGTCTATAGGAATATTTCCAATGCCTACTCATTGACTTTCATATTTGATAATGGGCTGCATATTTGGGAGTTGTTGCTTGATCATAGCAGTCCATTTTACATTTGGATCCTATTAATTTTAAACTTAGGGGACACACACTAAAAGGTGCTTGAGCTAAAAATATGTTTACTTTCCTAGAATGGCAGAAATGGAGAAATTGCATTATATTATCAGACATGAGAATTCCTATGATGAATGAAACCCATTTTCTGCCAGGCTCCAGACAAGCCTCTTTAATTATTGCTCTTGCTTTTGGCCCTTATTATCCAAATCACATGCACGTATTATTTCTCTTAAGATATAACAAGTACATATTTTTCAAGATATGCTCAGAGGATACAAAATAGAGTACCTGCAATTACCAAGGATTAGGGAATAGAGAACAAACCTATGTAAGACTGGTTTCTATCAATTCATGTTTTTTGGTTGTTGGGCTTGGGTAGATTTGCAAATTATTCATTAAAGTCAGGCTGCTGCTATCATGGGGATTCTAAACATACAGTGGTAGAGACAAATAGAGGGATCTGAGTGCTGAAGTTAGATTTGTACACAGAATGGTGACATTATTAATTTTGACCATATAATTAGATCAACTGAAGTTAAACGTGCCTTGAAAATGGTGATATTGGTAATTTTGTTGTTGCTGCTGCTACCTCACATAGCATGCAAAACTCTAGATGTTCAGTGTAGAAAGTGGCATTCCAGACCGTTTCATCCCAGGTTTTATCAACGTGGAGATTTCACCTATGGAGCCATCGTTTATCAGAGTTCCATTTCTCTGTCTCCAATTACCTTGAACAGACATCCTGATTGGGAACAAGTACCTAAAATGTTTGTATAAGGAATCATTTATCCATCATACTTTGTCTCTGTCTATATTACATGCCACAGCAGAAAATAAACAAATTGAAATTTGGTTCTTTGCAATCCTGATTCTAAAACTGAAACAAAAAACACCCTGGACTAGGGAGAGCTGGTGGAAGGTCCACAGGAATCTTAAGTTTTCAGCCTCCAGACAATGACATGGGGTTTTTTTTTGTAATAGGAAAATCAGTTAATTAATTATAGGAATTTTGTATCCCACCTCCCCATATACAAATAGCCACTGAATATGTACTGGGGCTTTAGAATGTCAACTGACTTCTATAGGATTGTTTTCTTGACATGTGCATTTCCATCCTCTTTCTATTTTTATCTCTCTCCATCACCATGTTGTCTTCCAAAGCAGGACTCTTATGCTGTTGAAGAGTGATGGACCTAGTTAATATACCTAGTTAAGTTATGATACTGAATTCTGCTTCATAAACCAAGCTGCTACCCCCACCAAATAAATAATCTATACAGCTCAGCCTCAGCACCATGTATACAGCGAGGAACATCCCACTCCTCAGCTCCCAAAACATTAATATATCTCATTGGGTTTGTTTGTGGTTATTTAATATAGGAATTAAATTTGTCATTGCCAGGAGACCATCTTGGTTGTGAGTCCTGGATGATCTGCTCACTTCCATGGAGGCCTTTTACCCATCAGGCCTGGCAAGGCAGTGCCCTGGCTGAGTGACTGACTTCAGCTACGAAAGCTGCTGAACAGACTCTTGGGCTGGGGTCTTGTTTCACATCTTTTGTTGGGGTGTTTCATTGTTGTTATTTATTCTTTTTTATTTTCATTTTTAGAACTGATTATGAATCAGATCTTATTCTGATTTTTGTGGAAATTATTTCAGTTCCACTGTTTTATTTTCGTGTTTTGCGTTTTATTTGTTCATTATGACTTTTCTCATGTTTGTGATTATATACATATTGTCATGTCTTGTGCCTAAGGTAGTGCAATGGGCGAGTGTTTTCAGGCTTTTAATCAGAATGCTGGTGGTTTGAGGCCAACCAGATATGCCTGTAGGGTAGAATACACATGAGGTTCCTTCCTAATCTTCTAGGATTCTATGTTGTAAGCTGCCTTGAGCATGGTTTCAACTGTAGAAAGGCATACACATAAAATGATGGTGGTGGTGTTGATATTGTAGCTTTCCACCACTCTTGTATGTGTGTAAGCACATAATATATAGTAATGTATAGTAATGAAGAACAATAACTTTAAAAAAATGGAGAACACTCATACGCACAATAAACTGCATTAAAGCAAACCTGTGTGAATTAATCTGAGGTAAAGATACACCACATCCAAGCCACATTCAGCAGCAGAGCTGCTGCTGCTCCTTGGCCTAAACCTGGCCAGTGGTGGATTTGGGGGTCTCAGATTTCATGGGTGTCCTCTGCCTCTCACCTTCATACTTCATAGTTGCGGCACACCCTGTGGCTCCATGTGCAGTACAAGCGAACCGGTTGAGCTGCCTCAATTCTGCCTCTGGCTTGGTAGTGGGAACATATTCTATTTTAACATATTTTTGGATGCCTGCTTGCCAGGTAATGTGTGTTAGTGAAATATTGTAACTCACCCCCACTGTGGTCCTGCCCTCCCATTCCTCTGGAACAACCATTTTTCCAGCATCAGTTCAGTGACCCTCAGCCAGCTTCACCTCAGCCACCTCAGCCAAGGATCTTGTTATAGGATTGCCACTTTAAAAAATAACAGCTTTAGAAAGAGCAGAATATACTTGTGACACAATATGCAACTCTCTCTTTTTAAAAAAGATAAAATAAAATTATTTAATCATTTTTTTTATACAATCAACCTCAAAAGACACATATAACAAAAACCATAATAATAATAATAATACATTTTGACAATTCAGATTTGAATACACTAATATACCCATGACTACCCCTTTTTAACAATATTTTCCCACCTCTCTCTCCTCCCCCTACTTCTCACCACTATCCACTTAAATATTCATTCCAGATTTCTTCATATTTATCCATTCTTATTTTGCATCGACATGCAGTTCGTTCGTATGTAGCAAAGCTGTCCATATTATCAATCCATGTGCTCAACTGAATCTTTTTGCAGCTCTTCCAAATCATCAAAACAAGTTTTTTTTGCTTCTAATATAGCATGGTACAACCATTATTTTTGTCCCCTTGAAATCACCCACATTTCCGGAATATAATTTAGAAATAAATTCAGTTCCCCTAAATAACATTTTTTAACATTACTCTTGCTATAAATATCCTCACCTCACACCAAAATGAGCTTATTATCTTGCAGTTAATCAACATATGTACTAAGTTTGCATTTTAACTCACACATTTCCAGCAGTTGTCTGCACTTGTTATTTTCTTCTGGTATAATATGCAACTCTCTTTTTAGTGGAGTGACAGAGAACTATCAGCATCTTCTGGCTTTGGCTTTTGCTGTAAAGGAGGTTAATGAAAATCCCCAGATTTTATCCAATATTTCACTGGGATTCAACTTTTATGATAACTCTTTGCAAGCTAGGTCTACCTCTCTTGCTGTGATACAATTTATTTCACCAAAGGACAGACTCCTCCCCAACTTTATGTGTGGTATCCATGAAAATTTATTGACAATCACTGCGGATGTTACTAATTCCTACTTTCCCATACCCCAGGTATTTGGTATCTACAAGATTCCTCAGGTAAGAGTGCATGTGTGTAAGGAAACAGAAGAAATATATACAATTTAAATACTGCCTTCCACTTCAGAAGTGGTTTTGGATCCATCCCAAATTGGTTTTTTGAAAATATATTTTTATTACATTTCAAATGAAAAAAGGAACATTATGCATAATGTATAGAATACAGAGTTATCAAACAAGGTGTGATGACAGTATGAGTAATCCATTTACAATTATAGATGACTGATCAACAAAGCAGACATAAAATAAACCAAATCAGGAATTTCAGCACATGGAAGGTAGCTGATAGAGCTTTTAATAGAATAGGCATAATGGCTAAAAAACACAGAATTACAAAAAGATAGACTCTGTTATGCAAGGGGAAGCTGATTAAAGTATTCAAATGTCCTGACCTAATTTATCAACCACATTCATTCAAAATAATACAACTGATGTTTTATCAGGGTGTTTTTTCAACCCTTATTAAACATACTGCTAGGAGGGGGGAAGAGGAAGGTGACTTTCTCATTCCTCCCCCTGTTGATCAAAAGGAGGGCTAATTCTATGGGGTGTTCTTTTGCCAGAATCCCAAGCAGAAGACGGGATTGGTGCAAGCACAGAAACGCTGCTACACAGAGAGGCAAATCCTTCCTAGTGCAGGAAAGAAGGAGAGTGGGTACAGTGTGCTCCTACCTTCTCCTGAAAGACACACCCAGCAATCAGGATAGGTCTTAGAGTTTTCACAAGACTTTCCTTCCCATGCCTGTTTTTCTTCATGTATTCTGCCCCACCTCATGAATAATAATAATTATCATAATTTTTATGCTGGCCATCTGACTGGTTTGGCCCAGCTACTTTGTGCAGCTTCCATCAAATTATAAAACCACAGTAAAATACCACACATAGAAGCATTCCTTATAGAGGGCTACCTTCAGATGTATTCTAAAAGTCAGATATTTGACAGGAGAGTGTTACACAGGGCGGAGACACTACCAAGAAGGCCCTCCCTGGTTCACAATGAGGGAACCACTAGAAGGCCCTTGGAGCTGGATCTCTTTTTTTATATATATAAATATTTTTATTAGATTTTCCATCAAAAAAAACATTTTTACAAAATTATACATCCATTTTTAACTTAAACCCTTTTTTCCAGAACTTCCCTCAGCTTGTCTGATAATTTTCCGTTTATTTTTTTTATCCTCGTCTCATATTTCCCAATATTATATTGCACTCAAATACTCTTAATCACATCATATTTTTTAAACAATATTTCTAACAGTAATTTCACAGAGCTTCTTGAAAGCCAACGAACGTTATTTGCTCATCACAGAATTTTTTGATATACTCTGTAAATTTCTTCCAGTCCTCGGAGAATCTCTGGTCACGTTGGTTCCTAATTCTCCCCGTCAATCTGTCCATTTCTGCGTATTCCATCAGTTTCGTCCTCCATTCTTCTTTCGTGGGCATCTCTTCCTGTTTCCATTTCTGTGCCATCAAAATTCTGGCTGCTGTTACTGCATACAAAACTAATTTCATATCTTTTTCACTAATTTCATTATCCAGTATTCCCAACAAAAGAGCTTCTGGTTTTTTAACAAAAGTATATTTCAACATTTTCTTTAACTCATTATAGATCATCTCCCAGAAGCTTTTTACCTTCATACATTCCCACCACATATGGTAAAATGTTCCTTCTGTCTCCTTTGGAGCTGGATCTCAGTATCCGGACAATGGGGGTGGAGATGCTCCTTCTGGTATACAGCGCCAAAGCACCACCAATGTAAACTAAATAAAAAATGTTTCCACATCTTCAATATATGTTTAGCTCATATATGATTCTATTTCAATCATACTGGAGAACCCTGAAGTCCCTTCCTTCTACAAAATGGTTCCAAAGAGACTTGATCAGTTCAGGGGGATTCTCAAATTGCTTGACTACTTCGATTGGAGATGGATTGGATTGTTTGTTGCAGATGGAATGACTTTACAATGGTTCATACAGAATATGGTTCCAGAATTTTCCAATCATAGCATTTGTTTTGCATTCCTTGACTCATTCACCAGTTTGGAATATGATGTTGAGAAAGGAAATTTTGACCAAAGTGCAATGTATTTGTCTGATAAGATCATGAATAGCAAAGCCAATGTCCTGGTCTTCCATGGAGAGGATAAAAATATGATCTGTTTGAGATATTTTCTACGAAAAAGAATCAAGCCCCAAATGCAAAATCCAAAAGGAAAAGTCTTCATTCTGACTATCGGGATGGAGTTAAAAACCTACCTCTTCAAACGTATCTTTGATATAGAAGATTTCTCTGGTGCTTTATCATTTGCACTTCAGTCTAATGAGCTACAAGGATTCCAACACTTTATTCAGAACAGAAACCCTTCTAACTCTAAAGGAGATACTTTTATTACAGATTTCTGGACAGATCAATTTCGCTGTATATCTCAGGATATTGTTCTGGACCGTTTTGTACAGGGTAATTACTCTGGGAGAGCTTATTCATCTCCCTGCACTGGAGAGGAGAAACTAGAGAGCCTTCCTGAGCATGTCTTCCCAAAGAGTGTAACAGGCCACAGCTACAGCTTTTACAATAGTGTCTATATTGTGGCTCATGCCTTACATGCCATGATTTCATCCAGATCCAGAAGCAAAGCAGGGATGAAGAAGAGAGAAAGAAGGAAGCTTCATAATCATCAGCCGTGGCAGGTAAGGGAATCCAAATGTGAATCAGGGACTGGTTGCTTTGCTTTTATTATTAATTCCATTGACATTTAACTGTATATGTGAAGGCATATTGGTTTGTGAAAGAGAAATGAAGAGAGGGGGATGTGAAAGGGCACATGAGAAAGAGTGGGATGTTTGAGGGATGTACATGGTGTGTGTTTTCAGACTCAAGCAGAGCTGTAATGTTGCATTAGCAAGAAATATTAGGAGAATACGTCTTTTATAGTAGCAACAGCTTCATCTGAATTGTTGGTCTCACCCGCATTGTGAGGTGCTGCTTTAATTAGGGAGGCCCAGCTGTGTCCCTCAGCTTCGTACTATAATGGAGAGTGGGAGCCCTGGTCTCACCAAAACTTTGGCACTGTAGTTCTCCAAGTCCAAGAACAGCAATATTACATCTCCAGGTCAAGTTAGCAGGAAGAATGATTCATCAGCTGGAGACACTTTTTAGATTGATCCTGTGCAATTGTCCACTTCTGCTTTGCCTTTATTCCCTATACAAGGCTGGGCAATTTTTCTTAATATTTTTTTGTGAGCTCAAGTGTTGTCTATGCGAGCAACATATATTTGGCCAGAGAGGGAGTGAGAGGGAGAAATGTCTGTATGTGGGCTGTGTGAAAAAGAAATGGAGAGATGGAAGAAATTAAAGGGTGTATGTGATATATATATGGTGCGACCTATCTATGAGAGTATTAACGGCGGTTTATTTTTATTTTTATTTCTGTTCCTTCCTTCAGTTTTTATTAATTTTCTGATATTATTTTTAAAAATATATATATTCCTCTCCCTGCTCTACCACTGTTTCAAATCTAGCTGTACACTGATATGATGTCCTGATTTGATTATTTACTTTATTCCTTTTTTACCTATTGCTTCGTACTCTTATCCTAAGGTCTTATTTGTATACATAGTATACATACTTTTGTATTGTATATATATTATTGTATACATGCACCCTCTTGCCCAGCGTGTTCAGAACTTCGGGCTGGGCTGTCCTCAATATGCTGATGACACCCAACTTTATCTGGCTCCCTTTTCTGTTTTTGTTCCAGCTCTACCATTTTTTGAAAGCTGTGTCATTTAACAACAGTGTTGGGGAGAAGGTTTCCTTTGACCAGAATGGGGAGCTCATTCAAAAGTATGACATTATCAATTTGGTCACATATCCAAACCAATCTTTCAAGAGAGTGAAAGTTGGAAGGATGGATCCCCGAGCTCCTCCTGACGAACTCTTGAGCATCAATGAGGAAGCCATAGTGTGGCACAGCTGGTTTAATCAGGTAAGACTTCAATGCAGATATTTGGGAAGTGTCCCAGTTCTCAATGAGGGTGAGTCTTTTGTTCAAAGCCCAACCCTCTGCACAATTTTGTCCTTGCCCATTGCTCATTCTCCAACCCTCTGAGGAGAGATTTCATGCATGAAAATTTTACTCTTATTCAATCAAAAATAAAAAAGCAGCCCTATGCAGACTTATTCCAGTGAGTCAGAGGACATAGTGTGTGCTTTAAAATGTTTATATTTGTAACAGAAATATACAGGCTGTATAGGGCTTTGTAATTTTTGACAGAAATTACTTTGCAAAAATGTCTATATTATGCCTCGGCCCAGTATACCTGAAGGAGCGTCTCCACCCCCATCATTCTGCCCAGACACTGAGGTCCAGCTCCGAGGGCCTTCTGGCAGTTCCCTCACTGCAAGAAGCAAAGCTATAGGGAACCAGGCAGAGGGCCTTCTCAGTAGTGGCACCCACCCTGCAGAACGCCCTCCCATCATATGTCAAAGAGATAAACAACTACCTGACATTTAGAAGACATCTGAAGGGAGCCCTGTTTAGGGAAGTTTTTAATGTGTGACATCTTAATGTATTTTTAATCTTTGTTGGAAGCCAGCCAGATGGCCGGGGTACAAATAATAAATGGTGGTGGTGGTGTCAGGGAGTTTCAGGCACTGATGAATGTGCAGTGGAGGAAGTGGGGCTGGAGTCTGATTGGGAAGGAAGGGCAGCCAAGAGGCAAGAGGCAGAAGAAGCTGCAGAGCTGGATGGTGAAGGACTGGAGGAAGTGGAGGAAGAAAAAGGTCAGGAAAGTAAAGAGCCAGCTGCTTCCCTACCCTCTCCTGTATCATTGTTTCCCAGAATAAGGAGAGAATTGAAGGAGCAAGAGCAGAAAGGAAAAAAGGAGGAGAGATTTCATGAAGCGTTCCCCATTGTATGATGATTATACTCTCATTTAAGCAAAAATAAAAAGCAGCCCTATACAGACTTATTCCAGTGAGTAAGAGGGCCTGGTGTGTGCTTCAAAATGTTTAAACTTGTAAAAGGCATTAGAATGACCGAAACTGCTTTGCAAAAATGTCTATATTACGCTGATATCAGGGAGTTTCAGGACACTGATGAGTGTGCACCAGCGGAAGTGGGGCTGGGGTCTGACTGGGAAGAACAGGAAGCCAGGAGGTACGAAGTCGAGGAAATTGCAAAGCTGGAGGGTGAAGGACTCAAGGAAGTGGAGGAAGAAGCAGGTCAGGGAAGTAAAGAGCCAGGTGCTTCCCTACCCTCTCCTGCATCACTGTCCCCCAGAACCAGGAGAGAATTGAAGCTGGAAGAACAGAAACATCTACCATGCAAGTGTCGTCTCCAGCTGTGTGTAAATGAAAGTTACAGAAGCTGGTGAATGGGGTGAGGCCCCCTGTTGCTGCAGCTGACCCATCAGCAAGGGGAATTTGCGCATTGTACAGTGACAGCATAGCCAAGTGCAATCTGTACTTGTTAGGACGGTGAGCACTCCTGACAGCTGATTGCATACAAGCATCGCTAAATGAGGAGAAATTCAAACTAAAAGGCTCGTGAATTTTCATGGAGAATTATTTTTTTAAAAAATGCATATACAATTCTGGATAACTAAATTTTACACAGAAAAGAAAGAGAAATGGAGTGAAATAAGGCACACCAGGTTTCACTCAACATTGGGGGGTTGTCAGCGAGTGTGATATCACATGCACAGCATGGGTTTGCCACAGCTGCGGTTACACCCGACACGGCCTGTCACACCCTCTAAATGGCCATTCAGAGCCTATCGCAGCAACAGGCAGGCCCAACAGAGGTCCAAAGGAGCCTGTTGCAGCTGTGGCAGAGCCTGATGGCACCTGCCTGGCTCCAGAATATTGAGGGGGCCCACCCCATGATTGATTTTTTTTAAGGGTCCTTGACCTCTCCGGCCCCCCGTAGATGGCATGCCTGAGAGAAACTGACATTGAGAGAATCACACAACATGAAGGTGTTACAGATATAGTATGGATATGGAAAAATAAAATTATGAAAATTGATGTTTATGTGTTATAAGTGTCAGGAATGAGCCAGCTCCCAGTGAAGGTTTGCAGCGAACTGAAGAAAGCAGCCGGGAACACAGCAGAGAGAGGTGACTTCCTTGGAATGCCAATTTATAAGGGAATGACTGAGAGCGGGCTGGTACCCAACCAAAACTCTCAGGAAGTGCAATCAGGCAAGAAAAGGGACGGAAGTAGTATGTAAGACTGGGAAGAGGTTGGAGCTGATTTAATCTGTTCTAAGAATCAGCTAAGGGGAGGGCTGTTAGACGAGAAATAAAGCAAGAGATGCAAGGTTCAAAAATTTCTTATCTTCTGTAGAAACCGGAAACAGTCTTCAGAAGGGTCATCCTGATTATTGATGCTGGAGGCGATGTTACAGCTGTCTGGAGCTATCTGTTTGTTTTTTGCAATAAATCCTCCTTTTTAATTAACAATGCTTACTGTGTTATCAAGCCAGGAACTTGGATGCATGACAATAAGCAGCATTTAAAGTGGAGGGAAGGGAAGGGCATATGACTAAAGGACTAAAGAAAGGACTGTGTATGAGGAAAATGGCCAGAAAGTACGAGATTCCAAGATGACTCTTCTGAAGATCAACATCTCCCCCTTTCATTTCTTGATAGACACAGCCGGTTATATGAAGAAAAGCAAGGAGGGGGAGTCCTTCTGCTGCTATGATTGCATCGTATGCCCCAAAGGGTGGATATCTGATCATGAAGGTGAGAGTTTCAGCATACAGATACAAGAAGAATGTCTGTATTTCACAGCCCAATACAAGGAAGAATAATGGGCACATTATGCAAATGCAATTAATGAGTACTATGTGGACAATGGCAGTTTATGCGTCCAGCTCTGCAATGTTAGGTGCCTTCCATATTTCAAATGAGATTTAGTAGTGACGATGAATGTGTGTCTTTGTGAACCTTTGCATCTAGAGCCATAACATTTGCAACAAACCATGTGATAGCCTGGAAATATGTGCTAATGTCCATACAAGAACTACATAATACAATACATTATGGGGAGAAATATGAACGTACAGTCCAGTTTAATGTTCCGTCAAATCACCTTGTTCTTCCTGTTTTAATGAGCCCTTGATATTTTAGCCATTGAATGTAATAGCACATTTAAAATAGAATGGAATACATGAGTGACTACACAAGTAAGGAGAATATTTCATTTTTCAGTTATTACATATTCTACTGTAAAGGTAAAGGACTCCAGGACAGTTAAGTGCACTCAAATTTGACTATAGGATGTGGCGCTCATCTCTGCTTACAGGATGAAGAAACTGGTGTCCGTCCACAGACAGCTTTCTGGGTCATGTAGCTAGAATGACTAAAGTGCTTTTGCTGCAACGGGACACTGTGATGGAGGCCAGAGAGCATAGAAACACCATTTACCTTCCCGCTACAGCGTTACCTATTTCTCTGATGGGACATGCATGGCGCTGTTGTCTAAACCACTGAGCCTCTTGGGCTTGCTGATTGGAAGGTCGGTGGTTCAAATGCCCACAACGGGGTGAGTTCTCATTGCTCCCTCCCTGCTCCTGCCAACCTAGCAGGTCAAAAGCATGCCAGTACAAGTAGAAAAATAGGTACTGCTGCAGTTGGAAAGTAAACGGCGTTTCTGTGCACTCTTGCTTCTGTCACGGTGTTCCATTGCACCAGAAGTGGTTTAGTGATGCTGGCCACATGACCTGGAAAGCTGTCTGTAGACAAACACTGGCTCCCTCAGCCTGAAAGCGAGATGAGCACCACAACCCGATAGTCACCTTTGGCTGGACTTAACCATCCGTGAGTGCTTTACCTTTTATTTTTTACTCACGCTGGTATGGTTTGGAACTGCTAGGTTGGCAGGAGTTAGCAATGGGAGCTCACCCGGTTGTGCAGATTAAAACTGCCGAACAAGTGGCTCGTTGGTTTAGACCACAGTGCCACCGGCAGTGTAGCTGACTGAGAGTAACAACTATAACTAGTTTGTGTTACTTATTCATGACTGTATTCCTGTCACGTCAGAAGAAAGGGTAAAAATAATTCTAACCTGGTATTTTTGTGTGTTTTCCATTTCAGATATCCCTGTGTGTTCCAAATGTCCAGATGATCAATATGCAAACAAGGGCCAGAATGCATGTATTCCCAAGACTATAACCTTCTTATCTTATGAAGAACCTTTGGGTATCAGTTTCACAGTTTCTGCTGTCTCATTTTCCATTATCACAGTTTTGATGCTAAGAGTATTTTTGAAGCACCATGACACTGCCATAGTTAAAGCCAACAACAGGGACCTGACCTACACTCTCCTCATCTCCCTCCTGCTCTGCTTCCTTTCTGCACTTCAATTTATTGGCAGACCTGACAAGGTGACATGTTTTCTGCGCCAAACTGCCTTTGGCCTTGTGTTCACAATGGCTGTTTCTTCTGTGCTGGCCAAAACCATCACTGTGGTTCTTGTTTTCATGGCCACACAGCCCGGATCCAGGATGAAGAAGTGGGTGGGAAAAAGCCTGGCCAACTGCATTGTCCTTTCTTGCTCCATTCTCCAAGCGGGCATCTGCCTGGTGTGGCTTTCCACCTCTCCTCCATTCCCAGATAGTGACGCCCAGTCAATGACTGAGGCGATTGTACTGCAATGTAACGAGTCATCCCCAATGATGTTTTACTGTGTCCTGAGCTACATGGGCTTGCTAGCCATGGCCAGCTTCATTGTAGCTTTCTTTTCCCGGAACTTGCCTGACAGTTTCAATGAAGCCAAGTTCATCACTTTCAGCATGTTGGTGTTTTGCAGCGTTTGGTTGTCCTTTGTTCCAACCTACTTGAGCACAAAAGGGAAATATATGGTGGCTGTGGAGATCTTCTCCATCTTGCCCTCCAGTGCTGGGTTGCTGACTTGCATCTTCTTCCCGAAATGCTACATTATCTTGTTGAGGCCTGAGCTGAACAAAAGGGAGCAGTTAATTAGGAGATGAAAACACTGAAGATCACTATAATCCTCATAAACTGCTGCTGCTGCTGCTGCTAATAATAATAATAATAATAATAATAATAATAATAATAAATCTTTTTTATTTATAATTCATTCAATCCTTTTCTGACTTAAGTGTAAATAAGGATTAGATTTCATTGTACAAAGAACATCTTAAAATGACATAATTGTGAATGTTTATAATTCATTGATTTTTCGCTCCATGTTATCTTCTCAGCAACACTGTTAAGTATGTTATGTTGAATGCTAGCAAATGAGCTTACTTTTATTTTAAGGTGAGTCTCCTTCATTTTAATACAATGCTGTAAGAACAATAGAATACTGAATTTAAGGAGAAATAAAGTATTTTCAATAAGCTCAGCAAGTGTGAAATATTATGAAACAAATGAAATATTGGGAAGAATAATCTTTTAATTCAAATTCACATTCTTCCAACCAAATTATTGTTTTTTTTAACAAAGGCAGAAGTTTAGAAAAACCTGGAATAAAATCATATTGAAAAAGTAGAACCAGTTGATAAAGTCTTAAAGGTAAGAAAGACTCCCAATATCAGGGATGGGTAGTGCTTTCTCTCTTTAAAATGTTTAGGGGTACCTCTCATTTTGACTCAGGAAAATCACATTTTATAGTTGAAATTGTTAGAAAGAAATACAGTAAAAGGATAAAAGTACAGAGAATCAAAAAGTACAGAGAATCAACCCAACCAGGGTGAGTTGTTAATAGGTGTGGCCCAAACCTTAACTGTTAGGCCCTGGGAACACGCCAGGCTGTTTTGTCCAATTAGGGCGAGCAGTGTGATTCTCGGGGCCTATAAAAGTGGCAGCGCAACGCGATTGGAGGCACACTAAACCAAAGGGTATTTAATTGTCACTGGTGTCACTTTATGCCACAAAGGCATTTGGCAATTTGAAATGGTCTTATCTGTTCAAAATTAACCTTTCATTAAGTGGCTATGTGCTCCCTTATCACTTCTTAACATTTATTGGACCGAAAAGTTTTCCTTTGATCATTTTAACCGTTTTTGCTTTGAAACGTAAGTCAGAAAAGATGGAGAGTACGTAGGAGTTGAGCTGTTCCCCCTTTTGCCATCATTTCCTTCCCATTAATAATAATAATAATAATAATAATAATTTATTATTTGTACCCTGCCCATCTGGCTGGGTTTCCCCAGTCACTCTGGGCGGCTTCCATAGAAACCGCAAATACACTAAAATATCACACATTAAAAACTTCCCTGAACAGGGCTGCCTTAAGATGTCTTCTGAACGTCAGGTGGTTGTTTATCGCTTTGACATCTGATGGGAGGGCGTTCCACAGGGCGGACGCCACTACTGAGAAGGCCCTCTGCCTGGTTCCCTGTAGCTTTGCTTCTCGCAATGAGGGAACCGCCAGAAGGCCCTCAGCGCTTGACCTCAGCGTCCAGGCAGAATGATGGGGGTGGAGACGCTCCTTCAGGTATACTGGGCCGAGGCCGTTTAGGGCTTTAAAGGTCAACACCAGCACTTTGAATTTTGCTCGGAAACGTACTGGGAGCCAATGTAGGTCTTTCAAGACCGGTGTTATGTGGATTTCGGCGGCCGCCCCCAGTCACCAGTCTAGCTGCCGCATTCTGGATTAGTTGTAGTTTCCGAGTCACCTTCAAAGGTAGCCCCACGTAGAGCGCATTGCAGTAGTCCGAGCGGGAGATAACTAGAGCATGCACCACTCTGGCGAGACAGTCCGCGGGCAGGTAGGGTCTCAGCCTGCATACTAGGTGGAGTTGATAGACAGCTGCCCTGGATACAGAATTGACCTCCGCCTTCATGGACAGCTGTGAATCCAAAATGACTCCCAGGCTGTGCACCTGATCCTTCAGGGGCACAGTTACCCTATTCAGGACCAGGGAGTCCTCCACACCAGCCCATCCCCTGTCCCCCAAAAACAGTACTTCTGTCTTGTCAGGATTCAACTTCAATCCATTAGCCACCATCCATCCTTCAACCGCCTCCAGGCACTCACACAGGACCTTCACCGCCTTCACTGGTTCTGATTTGAAAGAGAGGTAGAGCTGGGTATCATCTGCATATTGATAGACACCCAGTCCAACCCCCCTGATGATCTCTCTCAGCGGCTTCATATAGATGTTAAAAAGCATGGGGGAGAGGACGGAACCCTGAGGCACCCCACAAGTGAGGGCCCAGGGGTCTGAACACTCATCCCCCACCACCACTTTCTGAACACGGCCCAGTAGGAAGGTGCGAAACCACTGTATAACAGTGCCCCCAGCTCCCAGCCCTTCTAGACGGTCCAGAAGGATGTTATGGTCGATTGTATCAAAGGCCGCTGAGAGATCAAGCAGAACTAGGAAACAACTCTCACCTTTGTCCCTAGCTCGCCGGAGATCATCAACCAGCGCGACCAAGGCAGTTTCAGTCCCATGATGAGGCCTGAATCCCAATTGGAAGGCATCCAAATGGTCCGCATCCTCCAGGCGTGCCTGGAGTTGTTCAGCCACCACGCGCTCAATCACCTTGCCCAAGAATGGAAGATTTGAGACTGGGCGATAATTGGCCATACTGGCCGGGTCTAAAGATGGTTTTTTAAGAAGCGGTTCAATGACCGCCTCTTTCAGCGGATCTGGGAATGTTCCCTCACAGAGGAAGCATTCACCACCCCGCAGAGCTCATCGCCCAGCCCTTCCCGGCTTGCTTTTATTAGCCAAGATGGGCAAGGATCAAGGAGACAGGTGGTTGGTTTCACGCATCCAAGCAGCCTGTCCACATCCTCAGGGGTAACGGATTGAAATTGATTCCATGCAACTTGACCAGACAGGGCTCTAGCACTCTCCCGCCCCAGCCCTGCTCCCACGGTGGTGTCTAGCTCCTTCCAAATATGAGTGATTTTATCTGCAAAAAACTTTGCAAAATCGTTGCAGGAGATCTTGGGGTCTTTACAAGGCCCTTTACAAGGTTTTTCATCCCCTTTATATTGTGTTTTTAGAAAGTTACTTACATATTCCCCATTAATCCCTTTCCATCTTTTAACCTTAACCTTATGAACTTCAGTCAATGCATATCAATAAATTTGTTTTGGAACAATGTTCTGTGTGGGTTAGTGTTTTCAGGCTGTTAACCCGAATGTTGGTGGACTAAGCCCACCCAGAGATGCCTGTGGTCAGGATTCGTACACTGCTGGGGTTTGGAGTAGATGACCCACAAGGATCCTTACAACTCTTTCAGGATTCTATGTTATAAGCAGTCTTGAGAATGGTTTTAACAATAGTAAGACATAGAAAGAAAATGATGGTGGTGGCGGCACACCCTGAGGCTCTGTGTGCAGGTTGAGCTACCTCAAATCTGCCTCTGGAATGGTAGTGGGAACATAAGATTTTAACATATTTTTTGTTAAAATTGTGAAATATCCTAACTTGACCCCACTTGGTTCTGCCCTTACATGCCTCTGGAATGACTATTTTCATCCCAGCATGAGCTCAGTTCCTCTCAGCTGAGCCAGCTTCAACTCAGCCACCTTAGCCAAGGATCTTGCTATAGGATTGTTACTTTAAAAATAACAGCTTCAGAAAGAGCAGAATTTGCATGTAACACAATATGCAACTCTCTTTGTAGGGGAGTGACAGAGAACTATCAGCATCTTCAGGCTTTGGCTTTTGCTGTAAAGGAGGTTAACGAAAATCCCCAGATTTTACCCAATATTTCACTGGGATTCAATATATATGATAACACTTTGCAAGCTAGGTGGACCTATCTGCTGCGATGCAATTTATTTCACTAAAGGACCGACTCCTCCCCAACTTTATGCGTGGTATCCATGAAAATTTATTGACAATCACTGCGGATGTCACTAATTCCTACTTTTTTTTTGCTATCTACAAGATTCCTCAGGTAAGAGTATATGTGTGTAAGGACACAGAACAAACATTTACAATTTGAATAATGCTTTCCATTTCAGATGTGGTTTTGGATGCATCCAAATTAGTTTTTTAAAAATATACTTTTATTAAATTTCAAATGAAAAAGAGAAAATCATTGAAAAAGGAATAAAATACAGTTATCAATCAAGATGTGATGACAGTATAACTGATCCATTTACAATTATAGATAACTGATGAACAAAGCAGACATAAAATAAACCAAATCAGGTATTTGAACACATTGAAGGAAGCAGCTAGAGCTTTTTATAGAATAGACATAATGGCTAACATAGGCAGAATTATGAAAGATAGACTCTATTATGCAAGGGGAAAGTGATTAAAGTATTCAAATGCCCTGACTCAATTCATCAACCACGTTTATTCCAATTAATGTGATTGGTGTTTTATGAGGTTGTTTTTTCAACCCTTATTAAACATACTGCGGGGGAAGAGAAAGGGGACTTTCTCACTCCTCCTCCTGTTGATCAGAGGGAGTGGGTAATTCTGATTGTTTTAGCCCACTACTCTGTACAGCTTCCAACAAATTACAAAACTACAGTAAAATGCCTCACATAGGAGCATTCCTTATACAGGACTGCCTTCTGGTGTAGTCTAAAAGTCAGATAGTTGTTTATTTCCTTGACATTTGACAGGAGGGTGTTACAGAGGGCGGGCGCCACTTCCAAGAAGGCCCTCTCTCATTCCATGGAACGTTACTTTTCATAATCAGAAAACCAGTAGAAGGCCCTTGGAGCTGGATCACAGTAGTAAAACAATGGGGGTGGAGACGCTCCTTCTGGTGTATAGGGTTGAAGCCGTGTATGAAAGCTGTGCATGAAAGCCAAGGATTTTTCTGTGTTATGCAAGCTGCAGAAATATGTAGTTGCCTTTACCTTATTTGTCCAACTTCTGTGTCCTTCCTTATTTGCCTTGGAACTTCACCTTCAGGTGAATCTTATATAAAGCCCTAGTGTATCTCATCATGTATTTCATCAGTATCAAAAATAGCTCCATCCAACATAATTTGCAAGGTTGCTTCTAATGTGACCTCAGTTAAGAAGACAATGGTGTGAATTGAGATTTTCTGGATAACATGTGAGATTTAAAACTGTATTTCATATAAAATTAGAGAATTTACTGAACCTTGAAAAACCTAAAGAAATAAATACATTACAAAGTATGAACAGTCACTGAGATATATGCATGGTGTTTTATTAGGAAATAAAGCACTGTA
This sequence comes from Podarcis pityusensis, assembly GCF_964106645.2. Taxonomy (NCBI): domain Eukaryota; kingdom Metazoa; phylum Chordata; class Lepidosauria; order Squamata; family Lacertidae; genus Podarcis; species Podarcis pityusensis. The sequence continues at coordinate 28,655,725 of NC_138038.1, forward strand.
CAAATGTGTTTGCAGTCCTGAACGCCCCTCCTCCCCCATATAAGCACCACCAATGTAAACTAAACCAAACTGTCTCCACACCTGCAATATTTGTTTAGCTCATATATGATTTTGCTTCAATCATACTGGAGAACACTGACCTCCATTCCTTCTACAAAATGGTCCCAAAGAGACTTGATCAGTTCAGGGGGATTCTCAAATTACTTGACTCTTTCCAATGGAGATGGATTGGATTGTTTGCTGCAGATGGAATGACTTTACAATGGTTCATACAGAAGATGGTTCCAGAATTTTCCAATCGTAGCATTTGTTTTGCATTCCTTGACTCATTCACCAGTTGAGAAAGGAAATTTTGACTAAAGTGCAATGTATTTGTCTGATAAGATCATGAACAGCAAAGCCAATGTCTTGGTCTTCCATGGAGAGGCTACAAAAATGCTGTCTTTGAGATGTCTTCTACAACAAAGAATCAAGCCCCAAATGCCAAATCCAAAAGGAAAGGTCTTCATTCTGACAATCGGGATGGAGTTAAAAACCTACCTCTTCAATCGTATTGTTGATATACAAGATTTCTCTGGTGCTTTATCATTTGCACTTCAGTCTAATGAGCTACAAGGATTCCAACACTTTATTCAGAACAGAAACCCTTCTAACTCTAAAGGAGATACTTTTATTAAAGATTTCTGGACAGATCAATTTCGCTGTATATCTCAGGATATTGTTCTGGACCGTTTTGTATTGAGTAATTACTCTGGGAGAATTTATTCTTCTCCCTGCACTGGAGAGGAGAAACTAGAGAGCCTTCCTGAGCATGTCTTCCCAAAGAGTGTAACAGGCCACAGCTACAGCTTTTACAATAGTGTCTATATTGTGGCTCATGCCTTATGTGCCATGATTTCATCCAGATCCAGAAGCAAAGCAGGGATGAAGAGAAAAAGAAGCAAGCGTCATAATCATCAGCCATGGCAGGTGACAGTGTCCAAACTTGAATCAGAGGCTGGTTGTTCTACCTTTATTATTAATTTCAATCACATTTAACTACATCTCAATACAAATTGTTTGTTAGTAAGGCTTTTTTGTTTTCTGTCTAAGGTTCAGGGATTCCCTTTTTTGCTTACATAAACATCCAGTCTCTTTGATTCTTTGTTGCCTGGTGCCCATGTGGAGATCTTGATGGGAACTTGCTTTGCTCTGTGTAGAGAGTTTTTACCCATACTTTGCGGTAGGTGGAATTATGTGTGGGTTGATGTGAGTGTATGCATGATTGGGTGAGATTCAATTGGAGAGAGAGAGAGAGAGAGAGAGAGAGAGAGAGAGAGAGAGATGTGCAAGTGTGGTGTGTGAAAGGGAAATGAAGAGAGGGAAATGTAAAAGGGCACATGAGAAAGAGTGGTATGTTTGAGAGACTCATGCTGAGCTTTAATGTTGCGTCAGCAAGAAACAAATGGAGAATAATTCTATATTGGACCATAAGCTTCATGAGAATATGAGAGTATTAACAACATTTTATCATTTATTTTTGTTCCTTCCTTGAGTTTTTATTACCTTTTCATTCAGTTTTTAAAAATATACATTCCTTTCCCTATTCTACCACTTTTTCAAATAGGCTGCACAATGACATGATGATGCCTTGATTTGATTTTCTTATTTTCTTTTTTTACCCATTGCTTCATATCCTCTTATACATAGTTTGGTATTGTATCCGCATTATTGTACACATATTTGCCCTGAGTCCCCCCAGGACAAAAGGCTGGGTATAAATATGATATTCTTAATAACAATTTTAGTCTTAGTTTTTGTCTGTGATTTGTTTTGTACCTCAAAGCTTTTCACAAGCTTTTGTACATAAATAATAAAAGTCTGACCTAGATCTAGCTTTATTAACATTATCTCCATCAAGAGGGCATTATTCATCACAGTAGCCTTCATTGAATGGGTTTGGGGGTTGTTGTTTTTTTGTCTAGCTGAACCATTTTCTTAAACAGCTCCTTTTTCTGTTTTTGTTCCAGCTCTACTATTTTTTGAAAGCTGTGTCATTTAACAACAGTGTTGGGGAGAAGGTTTCCTTTGACCAGAATGGGGAGCTCATTCAAAAGTCTGACATTATCAATTTGATCACATATCCAAACCAATCTTTCAAGAGAGTGAAAGTTGGAAGGATGGACCCCCAAGCTCCTCCTGACAAACTCTTGAGCATTAACGAGGATGGTGTAGTTTGGCACAGCTGGTTTAATCAGGTAGGACTTCAATGCAGATATCTGTGGAAGTGTCCCACTGCTTAATGAGGGTGAGTCTTTTGTTTGAAGCCCATCCCTCAGCCCAATTTTGTGCTTGCCTATGCTGATTCTCCAACCACCCCAACCCTCTGAGGAGAGATTTCATGGAGGGTTCCCCATTGCATGAAAATGTTACTCCTATTTAAGCAAAAATGAAAAGCAGCCCTATGAAGACTTATTCCAGTGAGTAAGAGGGCATGGTGTGTGCTTCAAAATGTTTATATTTGTAAAATGCATTATATTGACAGAAATTACTTTGCAAAAATGTCAATATTATGCTGGTGTCAGGGAGTTTCAGGACACTGATGAATGTGCAGTGGGGGAAGTGGGGCTGGAGTCTGACTGGGAAGGATGGGCAGCAAGGAAACATGAGGCAGCGGAAGCTCCAGAGCTGGAGGGTGAAGGATTCCAGGAAATGGAGGAAGAAGCCGGTGAGGGAAGTGAAGAGCCAGGGGCTTCCCTCCCCCTCTGGCATCACTGTTTGTTTTTTAAAAAAAATAATATTTATTGATAATTTCAAAATTACAAGAAAAATAAAAAAAAATAGAAAACAACACTACAATACAAAAAAAGAAAAAAGAAAAAGAAGACAAAAAAAGAGAAAAGCACAAAATGTGAAAACCAATATGACAATACAGCAATAAAAAAAGTAAAAAAGAAGAAAAAAGAGGGGGGAAAACACAAATCCCAAATTGCATATCCATAATTTCCATTTGCTTGTTTCATTGACCTCCTCACACCTCCGTTTTTGTATTCTAGTTTAGTAATTATTTCGGCAAATGCTTTCCATCTTTCTCAATTTTTGTTATAAAATTTATCTTAACAATTTAACCTAATAATTAACTCAACAAATCCTTACCATCTTTCCCCATATTCTATTATTCAGATTACCTTAATTTATTTAACCTTATCTTACCCCTAAGTGCCTTAAAACTTAAATCTTAAATTTCAAATATACATAACTCCTAATATCATTTCTGCTAGAGTCGTATAGTTTCATTCCCACATTTTCCCTAATATTCGTTAGCTGATTCTAAAATAAAAAAGTTTCCATTATAAATTCTCTTCCAATCATCATCCAGCGTCTCTTCTTCCTGGTCTCGGGTCATGTCAGTCCTTATTGTTCTTATTGTCCATTCCGTCTAGTCCATCAACCTGGAAGCCTTATGTCCGAGGCCCTTAAATCTCTTCCATGTCCCTTCTGCAATTCTTCTGTTGCGTTGATAAATAACGGCAGACAAAGAGATGTTTGTTTCAGAGCTTGCGTGTAATGAGTCAGATGAGATGAGAGAGTGTGCGTCTCTGTGTGTGTGTCCCTCTGGCTCCACAGCTTCTCTCTTTTATTCAAAGTTAAAAAGCATGGCCACGGTATGCTTGCGGCTCATTGGTTAAAAGTAAACAAAGAAACTGAATTCTTATTGGATTACATATATGTAAGGCGGGCTTACATAGGTTCATCAATCTTTGGTACATGAAAGAAAATATGCAAGAGCTGCACTTAGACAGGTATATAAGCTCTTAATCCACTTATGACTAAAATTGATTATAATATGACTAAGGCAATTACTGATGTTATGATCATATATAAACTCACATAATTAATAATACATTGAGGATTAACATATCATTGTGAACTTAACGTGAACTAAAATAAAAAAGTGGTATGCAAGGAATGGAATGTAGGGATTTGTGTGCCAGGGACAGGCTTGCGCCTTGTGCGTGAAGGAGAGAAGCGTGTCTGATTATAAAAAGCTAGAAATAGTTCCCAGAATGCAAGAGGAAAGAGAACCAATGTTTTTCTATACTGGCACATAAGAATAACATGTCTACATCTCCTCCTTTCTTTTCTTCTTTGCGAGATAAGGCAACTGGGTGAATAAAGCAACAATACTTCCGGATTAGTGGTTTGCCAACAAATGCCGGAAATAATACTGCTAGGGTTGATGGGGCAAAAGTACTTCAAGATTAGTGGTTTGCCAACGAATCTCAAAATAATCCTACCCACATCTCCCCTTTTTGTTTTTATTTTTCTTACCGCTGGCGTTGCCATTTCGCATAATAGGCTGCAAGAAGTGCACTAGGTGGTTGAGGAGGAGAAAAAAGGCGTGAAAAAAGACTTGTAAGGCTAGGAATGCATTGGAAAAAACAACAAAACATTATTAATATACATACAATAACAATGGCATAATAAAAAAGACTACGAAGCCAATTGAGATTAGGGAGCCATGCAGTGGACCATAAGGAAAAGGAGTCCCAGAGACCAGAAAATCCGACATCCTTTTTTATGTGGTGAGTAAGATTTTGCAAATGAGAAATTTGTCTTTGAACGGCCTTAGAATTGTCAGTGATGTTGAAACAGCACATGTCTTCGACCTGTTCGCAACCATAATGATGGAGCATGAGTAGGTAGTCAATAGCAGCCCTGTTCTTAAAAAACCCATTGTGAAGTTCGGCTTGCTCTGTGTTGAGAAGATGAAGCGCTTGAGAGGTAAAGTTCAGGGATTTTGCTGCAGAGCAAGCTAAAGAATTAATATTTGCGCTATTACGTACAGCCAAGCCAGGAACACCTAGGAGAGAAACAGCTAAAGAGACGTATTCAGACCTGCTGGGAAGAGAGACAAGGTCATCACAGTCATCAGACAATTCAATACTGCGCTGATATCTAGAATAAGAGAAATGATGCCTTTCAGGCAATATGATAGACAGACGGCTTAAACAGCAAGGTGTACCGTGACTAATGTTTGCCGGAATGTAATTGAAAGTATAACCAGGGCAGGACCAAAACCATCCTGCCGGTAGTTCTGTGTATTTATATACATAAGAAATATTTACATAATCAGAGCAATTAAAGTTATCCTTGCCCATTTTCACGCAGTTTGATTTTGTACAATTCACCATGCGTGCACAGGTAGTATTATAAGAGGCCACATATGGTGTTGTCAAGTCAATAGCTAAAGGTGGGCGTCGGCGTACTTGAGTGCCCCATTTAAAGTAGCCAGTATATCCAAGGGTGTGAAGTGAATCATTTTGAGGTAGGGATGAGAAAAACCAAGTATCATTTTGTATGTCAACAGGATCATGGCAAACAGGAATAAGACAAGAGCCAAGGATTTCACCAATGGCTACTTGCTGAGTAAGACAAAAGGAAGAGACGTTAAGCGTTTTTGCAAACGATTCCCACACATTTGGTGTTGTGGAATCACCAGTAGGAAGAGCAGAAGTAGAGAGAGGCAAAAATAAAATACTGAAAATGAGAATTATCATGGAATTCATATTAAGACAAGTAATGAGGGATAGAAGCAGATTAGTAGGGCTCGCTTCCAGCTGTTGTTCCCTCCTATACTGCTCAGCTTGTAGAGAGAGCGATTTAATTTGGCCCCATGTCACTGGGGCATTGCGATTTCCTCGCTCACGAATCCTGGGGGGGCTGGACGTCACATCGCGGGTGATCTGGAGTTGGTGGTTGAACTGAGGCAGTGGATCTGGAAGAGTCTGTCGCCACGCCATGGTATAGCCGGATATAGCGTGCAGGAACCCAGCGCGCACCCTGTGGAGTAGAAACTGCAGCATAACCCTTACCCCAGGTAATCAATTTTACTGGTTCACTCCACTCATTGGAGGGTAGAATTTTATAGCGGACCAGTGGAGCTGGTAGAATTTCCTTTTGCTGGAAGTGCTTTTGAAGGCGAGTGTAAGATTGATGATCCTGTATGGAAATATTCAAATGGTTAAGAGTAAAAAGTACACTAGACAACCAACTTTCCTTTTCTGAAAGTGAGTTTGGAATGCCTGCCTTCTTTTCCTGCCTGTTCAGCGCAGTTTTCAGGGTTCGATGAGAGCGTTCAATTATAGCTTGGCCTTGAGAATTATAAGGGATGCCAAACAAATGATGAATATTCCAAGTTTCACAAAATTGAGCAAAGCCTTTTGCACAATACGCTGGGGCATTGTCAGTTTTTATAGAATGAGGCTTGCCCATAACTGACATTGCACGAACAAGATGATTGCAAACATGCTTAACTTGCTCACCTCTTTGAGGCGTGACCCAAAGGAAGCCTGAGAATGTGTCAATACAGACATGCAAAAACTTCCAGGGTGAGAAAGGGGCAAAATGGGTTACATCCATTTGCCACAATTGATTGGCTTCCAGTCCACGGGGATTAACACCAGGGCTGGGATGGCCAATCTGATTAGAACATTGAGGGCATTGCTGAATAATTGCACGTGCTGCTTCCAATGAAATTTGAAATTGGCGGCTAAGGGCTTTTGCATTTTGATGATGAAAGGCATGACTTTCAATAGGAGAGACAGGCAAAATCTTTAGCAAAGAATCTGCTTTTTCATTCCCATCTGAAATAAAACCTGGAAAAGGCTGATGAGAACGAATGTGCACTACAAAGAGTGGGTGAGAACGATTAGAAAGAAGCATTTGCAAAGACAGGAAAAGACTCAACAAGTTATCATCCAATAAAGGACTTACATAACTGCCCTGTATCCTGGATATGACGTTCGAAACATACAAACTATCAACAACCAAGTTAATTGGTTGTGAAGAAAAATGATGCAGAGCTTTTACAGCAGCTGCAAGCTCAGAACGCTGAGCAGACTTTTGTGGGAGAGTGTACAGGCTAGGCCGCTCCTTGTTCTGTTGCCAAGCAACAACTCCTCTAGAGGGACCTCCGTCAGTGAAGACAGTCAGGGCATCCAAAGGGACAGGAGACAAAATAGAAAGGAAAGACAGGGAAAAGTGTTTGCTCATTTGCAGGCGAGTATCAGCTGGGATATGACAATCCACTTGTCCCACAAAATCAGCTAAGGCACACTGTAAATCCATGCTATTGGAGAGAGCAGTTTCCCATTGTTCTAAAGGCATAGGTACAATAATTTGATGACAATCAATACCAAAAAGATGCTTACAACGTCGGCGTCCTTTGCTAATGAGCTGAGCAAGGAGATCCACTAAAGGGGTTACTGTGTTTCTTGGTGTGTGATGTAAATAAAGCCATTCTAGTATATGAATTTTAGATGGGCCTGTCTGTATAATTGCAGCAAAGGGTTGGACAGAATCTGTCATTATGACTACATCAGGTATAACATTAGGAATTGCTCGATCAACCCAGTGAGTACGCATGATGTCTTTCAACTGTGAAACAGTTTCCAGTTGAGAAAGGGTCAAGGTGATTTGCTCACCAGGAGATTGATGGCCTTTTAAGGCTGAAAAAAAGTGGCTTTAGCACCTCAAGAGGGATTTTAAAATAAGGTCTTATCCAGTTAATATTCCCCAGCAATTGTTGCAGTTGTACATATTTCATTGTTTTTGAAATACGAAGTTCAGGGACTATTGGAATAGAATAACTAGCTATCATTTTATGTCCCAGATATTGAAAGGGGGGAGATTCCTGGACTTTCTCTGGAGCAATTTTTAAACCATGCAAAGACAAACAGGTTGTTAAATCATGTTTCCAATTAGGGGGGAGGACTGGAGACGCAATAACCAAATCATCCGTATAATGAAAGATCATAAGATGTGGATATTTAAGACGGAAAGAGTGAAGCGCCTTATCCACAAAATATTGGCACATAGTGGGGGAATTTATCATTCCTTGAGGTAAAACCTTCCACTGATATCTCTCTGCTGGCTTACAATTATTTAATGTGGGAATCGTAAAAGCAAAAAATTTGTGATCCTTTTCATGTAGGGGAATAGAGAAGAAGCAATCCTGCAGATCTATTATAGCCAATTGATATGAATGTGGAATCATATTTGGATTAGGCAAACCACATTGCAAAGGCCCCATGGGTTCAATAATGCGGTTTATCTGCCTAAGATCGTGGAGAAATCTCCATTTGTTATTTTTCTTCTTTATTACAAAGATTGGGGTATTGAAAGGGCTAACTGAAGGTTCTATATGATCAGCCAATAATTGTTCATCGACCAATTGTCTCAAAGCAAGCAATTTCTCTGTAGAAAGAGGCCATTGCTGAATCCATATAGGATCAGTGGATTTCCAGCTAAGTGGAAGCACAAACTTACTCATTAATTTGAATGGTTGCTTCTAATTGTTGTAATAAATCTCTTCCCCACAAGTTGAGATGGATTTTGAGCACACAGGGCTGAATATATGCAATGGTTTCAGAGCTATCAGGCAGAGAAACAGGCAGCCACTGTGCGCTTTTGCAAGAAGTCTGGTTGCCTCCCACGCCCCACACTTCAGGAGAAGATTCAAGGGGCCAAGTGGGATCCCAAAATTTACTTGAAATGACAGAAACATCCGCGCCAGTGTCTATCAGACCCTCTAATAGTTTTCCATTAATTTTATACTTACGAAGGAGTTTTTCTCTTCCAATACGTTGGGTTACAGCTAGAAGCTGTGGGGAAAAAGATGAAGAGAGCTTGTGCAGATTAGTATCAATAGCAGAAACAGTATCAGGTGGAGAAGGCAGCATCACCAATTGTGCCCAAGATTCACCTTTTGTTAACTGCATGGGCATATGGCTCCAAAATTGGACCATGATTGTGCCCACATAGTCAGGAGGCAGGACACCTGGGATGATCTGAATGCCTTGTTTTGCCGCAGAAAATTTAGGTAAAATTAAACCTGTGAGGTTAGAAGGAAGTGGACCTGCCATTTGGCTGGCCATGATTATGATTTCACCAGGTAATGCAGTGCTTTTGGTCTCTTGATTAATCAAATCAATAGCAAATTCAAAAGGCATTTTTTTAGAAACTTTTGCAGCAGCAGAAACTAAAGGCTGACAACTCTCTATTCTTTGGGGCCCGAGAGTCTGGGCCCAATGAAGTTTCCCTGAGACCTACATTGATTTGCCCAATGATAGCCTTTCCCACACTTTGGGCATTTTTTGGAAGGTCTGGCCGTGGTATGTGCAGTATTATTTTTCTGTGCAGTCCTATCTGGGGCCTTGCACTGCTTTGCAAAATGGCCAGGACGCTTGCAATTGAAGCAATTACCTGTTGGTTTTACGGAAGCCTGGATTGCAGTAGCAAGCAATGACATAGCATGTGACTGACTTCCTATTTCCGAACACGATTGTATCATATCTGCAAGACTAAATTTTGAACGGCATGTGACAGATTGTAATATTTTCTTACAGTCCGTGTTCGAATTCTCATATGCCAATTTTTTCAACAACTCATCCTGAGCTACTTCATTGTCTATTTGTCTAGAGATAGATTCTTTCAATCTATCTACAAATTGATGATATGGTTCTGAATGCTGTTGTTTAACATTTACAAAGGAACTCAGAGGCTGTCCTGTAACAGGAATTTTGCGGAATGCACGCTGCACGCAAGTTGCAGTGCGCTGAAAGTGTGAAGGTGACAACAGGGCTTGGGCAGCCAAAGTATCAAATGGTGCAGAACCAAAAAGTTGACTGGCTGTATGCATTGGATCTGCTAAAGCTATGGCAGCATGTTTGAATTCATTTTCAAATACAACAAATTGTGCTGGAGATAGCATCATGTGCATCAAATCTCTCCAGTCAAAAGCTGTCATCGTATAAGATGAAGCAATTCCCTCTAACATTCCCATAACATAAGAAGATTTCAGACCTGAATCAGAAATGGCTTTTCTAAAATCTTTCATTACAGCATAAGGCAACTTTTCGTGGTAAACCTGCAACTGATTTCCTCCAGGGACATTTTGATAAGTGAGGGGAAAAATTAATGGCATTTCACCAGCCCACGCACATTTTTCGTCCAAGGAAAGAAGCCCATTCTGCTTAGCTTGTAACAGCCCTGCACAGACAGCTCCGTACTGAGGTATCATACAAGCATGCTCAGAAGGGAGGGGGGAGGGAAGAGAAGCATGCTGATTCACAGCTTGTACAGAGACAGACTGAGAAGCAGGCACAGTGGGGGAATGAAGGGGGGTAGGTGAAATCTGAGACGAAACAACTGCAAGAGAAGGGAGATTTTGGCTGGGTGATGAAAGAGACAAAGGAGGCAGAATCTGTGGGTATGGTGGGGGTTTTTCTGCAGTTACCAATAATGGAGAAACTGAGGGAGAAAACAGTTCTAATTTTGCTATTGCATTTGCGCATTTTTGCCATGTAAGTAGGCAGTTAATTGGAGCCCTTGGCTCAGAGAAAAGAGTTTTCCCTATCTTCTCCCATGTGCTAATTTGTAATGATCCTTCGTCTGAATAAAAGGGGCATTGATATTTAATTTCCAGTAATAGCTGTTCAATCTCTTTTAAAGAAATTTGAACTTTGTCTACAGTCTGTTTTACGAGCGAGTAAAGTTCTTTTGCATGAGCCATTTGCACCTTGCTTAAATCCCCTCCCATACTAACGAAATAAGCGCTTGAGACTTTTATCCTAGTCGGGTTAAGTATGAGGGATGCAGGCTCTAAAGGGATCTGGCAACTTACCCTTCTTCAGTATCACCTCGTTTCTTCAGGATCACGTCAGGGGTCACCAGATGTTGCGTTGATAAATAACGGCAGACAAAGAGATGTTTGTTTCAGAGCTTGCGTGTAATGAGCCAGATGAGATGAGAGAGTGTGCGTCTCTGTGTGTGTGTCCCTCTGGCTCCACAGCTTCTCTCTTTTATTCAAAGTTAAAAAGCATGGCCACGGTATGCTTGCGGCTCATTGGTTAAAAGTAAACAAAGAAACTGAATTCTTATTGGATTACATATATGTAAGGCGGGCTTACATAGGTTCATCAATCTTTGGTACATGAAAGAAAATATGCAAGAGCTGCACTTAGACAGGTATATAAGCTCTTAATCCACTTATGACTAAAATTGATTATAATATGACTAAGGCAATTACTGATGTTATGATCATATATAAACTCACATAATTAATAATACATTGAGGATTAACATATCATTGTGAACTTAACGTGAACTAAAATAAAAAAGTGGTATGCAAGGAATGGAATGTAGGGATTTGTGTGCCAGGGACAGGCTTGCGCCTTGTGCGTGAAGGAGAGAAGCGTGTCTGATTATAAAAAGCTAGAAATAGTTCCCAGAATGCAAGAGGAAAGAGAACCAATGTTTTTCTATACTGGCACATAAGAATAACATGTCTACATTCTTCTTCATCTTGTTTGTGCTTGCCCTTTTCCTTGTCTCTTGTTGGTCTCTGTCTTAGTTTCTTTCCTTTCTCATTGAGGAGTAGGTCTCTGGGGGATTCCAACCCAAAATTGTCTCCATCACCCTTCATCCAGCTCACCCATTCCCCACAGTCCCACTCCCCACAGTCCTCAATGTAATCCAAAATGAATTTAAAATCAAATTTCAGAATCTCTCCAAAGCTAGAAGTCTCCTCATCTCCAGACTCCCCTTGGCCCACTCCAGCTTCAATCTTCAGTAACAGTGGCTTATGCTCCTGTAGGGCCTCGGGTCTCTCCATTTGTACTATTTGAGGTGCAGCCACATCCTCCTCCATTGTCAACTACACTTGCCCAGTCGGTACAGATTGATAGGTTGGTTCTTGGATGATTTCTGTATCAGTGTTATTAACCACAACAGTCAAATCCATTTTCTCATTCATCAAGTCCATCTTTTCATGCTTCTGTTCCAGCAACGCATTTGTCTTGCATAGAGCAAGCAACCAGTCTTTCTCCCAGCTCATCTTTGTTCAAGGTCGGAAAAGTCTGTTCCCACAGTCTTAATCTCACAGATGTTGGGTCACAAATATGCTGCAACAACAATTTAGCAAGCTCCCTCTAGAGGAGACAATCTACTTGTAGCCTTTTTTTTTTAAAGACAAAGGAAAGTTACTTTCATTTTTCAGATATTTCAGACGTTTTTCAGATATTTTGTTTCTTTAAGATGCAAAAGGCAACATTAGAATCAACTTGTTTCTCTTCATTAGCTATCTGTCAAAGTGTTACGTTCACCGTCAATGAACCTCAGCAACAGTTTCTGTCTCTGACACCCCGTTCCCAGGTTAGAGACGATGGAAACTTATCCTTCTTCACTCCCTCTCCTGCTAGGGTTAAACAGAGTCCCCCCCTCTTTTCTCCTGCTTCCAAGGGGGGTTTCAGTGGTTCTAAATGAAGGAAATTTAGTCCTTTTTTGACAGCTTCCCGGCTTTAGCTTGCAAAATTTTTGCTTTGGTCTATATACAAAGAAACGGAAGGTGGAGTTCCTGTTTACACCTTCCCGCTTTGATACCAAATTAAAACAATTTCTTGATCCAATTTTCCGTTTCTACTCACGGGTACTTGTTTTAAGTCCAATTGTCCACAGGAAAAAGTCAGCGCTCTCTGGCAATGGCTGTGCGGCTTCACTCCGTGAAAGTAGCAGTCAGTTCGTAGCACCGCACTTCTCACCCCCCTACTCGCTCCGGAGCCCCTAGCTGGGATTCCCCGCGAGTAGGGGGGCGCTTCTGGTGCCCTGCCGAACCCCACGTTCCCACGTTCCCAGGCTTCCTCCGCCTGGGATTTCTTTTTTTTTTTTTTAATAATTTTTTATTAAGGTTTTAAACAAACAAAAAAGAAAAACAACACACACACAAAACAATACAAAACTTAACAAAAACTTTCCACTTTTTTAATCCCAATCTTTAATTTAATAAAATGTTAAAATATATAACTTCAACTCTTTTAAACCTAATCCTTGATCTTAATATCCTGTAACTTTAAAGTTTTCCCTTTTAAAATCAAATTTCCATTTCTTTAAACTTCTTTAATCTTAATCTTTAATCTTAATCTATCCTTAACTTTAACCTATGCAGCTGGAAACCACTTATTTTCAGTCCAACATCACTCTAACATTCCTTAATTTTGCAGTGTTTCAGAAGATAGTCTTTGAATTTCTTCCAGTCTTCCTCCATCGACTCTTCTCCCTGGTCACGGATTCTGCCAGTCATTTCCGCCAATTCCATATAGTCCATAAGTTTCATCTGCCATTCCTCCAGCGTGGGAAGTTCTTGTGTCTTCCAATACTTTGCGATGAGTATTCTTGCTGCTGTTGTTGCATACATAAAGAAAGTTCTATCCTTTTTTAACACCATTTGGCCCACTATGCCCAGGAGAAAGGCCTCTGGTTTCTTAGGGAAGGTATACTTAAATACCTTTTTTAATTCATTATATATCATTTCCCAGAAAGCCTTAATCTTTGGGCACGTCCACCAAAGGTGAAAAAATGTACCTTCAATTTCTTTACATTTCCAACATTTGTTATCGGGCAAGTGATAGATTTTCGCAAGCTTGACTGGGGTTATGTACCACCTGTATATCATTTTCATAATATTCTCTCTTAAGGCATTACATGCCGTAAATTTCATACCTGTGGTCCATAACTGTTCCCAGTCAGCAAACATAATGTTATGACCAACGTCCTGTGCCCATTTAATCATAGCCGATTTTACCGTTTCATCTTGAGTATTCCATTTCAGCAGCAAGTTATACATTCTTGACAAATTCTTAGTATTGGGTTCTAACAATTCTGTTTCTAATTTGGATCTTTCCACCTGGAAGCCAATTTTCCTGTCCAATTTAAATACCTCCATTATTTGATAATAATGAAGCCAGTCTCGCACTTTGTTTTTTAGTTTTTCAAAACTCTGCAATTTCAGTCTATCTCTGTCTTGTTCCAAAATTTCCCAATATTTCGGCCATTTGACCTCCATATTGACCTTTTTCAAGGCTTTCGCTTCCATTGGTGACAGCCACCTTGGGGTCTGGGATTTCTAGTGGGTCCCCACCTTCGCCGCAGTGGGAAGACCCAGTTTTCACGGAGCCCGTTCCTCCGGTCGGAGGAAGTCCGCCATTCACCAATGGCGCTGATCCGGAACCTCTCTGGCATCACTGTTTCCCAGAACCAGGAGAGAACTGAAGCACGAAGATCAGAAAAAGCTACCATGCAAGTGTAGTCTCCAGCTGTGTGTATGCAGCCAATAAATGGAAGTTACAGAAGCTGGTGAAGAGGGTGAGGCCGCTTGTTACTGCAACTGAGCTATCAACAAGGGGTATTTCGGTATTGTAAGTGTCAGCTTAGATAAGTGCCATCTGCACTTGTTAGGCAGGGAAGCACTCCTGACAGCTGATTGCAAACAAGTTTCCCTAAAAGAGGAGAATTCAAACTAAAAGGCTCGTGAATTTTCATTTAGATTTATTTTTTTTTTGAATGCATATACAAATCTGGATAACTATTTTTTGCCTAGAAAAGAATGAGAAATGGAGTGAAACCAGGCACAGCATGTTCTGCTCAACATGGGGGCGTGGGCATGGTGGCGGCAAGTGTGTGTCAAACCACACGCACAAAATGGATTTGCCCCGACAGGGCCTGTCACACCCTCTAAGAGCCCCTTAAGAGCCTACTACAGTCACAGGAAGGCCCAACAGGAGCCCGAAGGAGCCCGTTGCAGCTGCAGCAGGGCTTGATAGGGTCTGCCAATCTCTGGAATATTGAGAGGCCTGATTCCCTTTATTTTAGGGTCCTTAACATCCCTGGCCCCCAAAGATGGTGTACCTGGTAGAAACTGACATTGAAAGAGTCACTCAACATGAAGGTGTTATAGATATGGATATGAAAAAATGAATTATGGGAACGGATGTTTCTGCTTTATAAGCGGCATTGAAGGTGCAGGGAAGGGCATATGGCTAAAGGACTATAGAAAGGACTGTGTGAGGAAAATGTTCAAAAAGCACAATAGGATTGAGAATCTGAGGACACTCATTGGATAGGAGTGAGTGGCTACCCTCACTCCTATTCTATGATGAGTGTGAGTTTTTAGATGAAAGAGCAGAAAAACAAAGTTGGTTGGACTCCTCTCCCCTGATGCAAAGATGGTTGACCACACTCTAAGGGAGGTATGTTCTTGAAGAGAACATCACACCCCTCTCTGTGTAAAGAGAGTTCTTCTGAACCATGTGTAATGGTGTAATGGCGCCTCATATCCACAGGTTTAAGTATCAAGTTAATTCTCACATTTCCTTCAATATTCATACAAAAGATAAACAATTCAAAATTTGGTTTATATTTCTTAGGAAGCTGGACCACTGTACAGCATATTCTTTCCTGAACCTTAATGATTCCAAGATGAGTCTCTTGAAAATTAACATCTGCCTCCCTTCATTTCTTGATAGACACAGCCTGTTGCTTTGTGTAATCCCAAGTGCCCAACCGGTTATAGGAAGAAAAGCAAGGAGGGGGAGTCCTTCTGCTGCTATGATTGCATTGTATGCCCCAAAGGGTGGATATCTGATCATGAAGGTGAGAGTTTCAGCATACAGATACAAGAAGAATGTCTGTATTTCACAGCCAAATACAAGGAAGAATATCAGGCACATTATGTGAATATAATTAATGAATACTATGTGGGCAATACCATTTTATGCGTCCAGCTCTGCAATGTTAGGTGCCTTCCATATTTCAAATGAGATTTGGTAGTGTCTGTGAATATGTGTGTCTGTGAACCTTTGCATCTAGAGACATCTAGCACAGCAGCCCACTCTTTGAGCTAGAAGGAGCCCTGGCTGATCATGTGTCTCAGAAGCAACTGAAAAAGCATCAAGAAGAGTGAAGCAGACCTGTCAGTTCAACAACAGAATGAGGAGGCCACGTCACACCATTCTGCCTATTCCTTCCTTGTCCTATGGAAAAACCAAACTTTCAAAAAAAAGCTTGTGGACTAAAGCCTGTGGACATCCAATAAGCTGAATATTAGCAAATTCAAGACAGATAAAAGAAGGTACTTCTGTGCACAGTGCATAGCTAAAATATGGAAGTTTCTGCCATAGGAGACAGAGATTTCCTCCAACTAGGATTGCTTTAAGAGCCTTGACAAATTAAAGGAGAGGGCCATCAGTGGCTACAAGCCATGATGGATATGCCTCCATGGTCAGCAGCAGGAATGCTTCCTAATACCATTTGCTGGAAACCACAGTGGGCGGTAGAGTAGTCTTCTGCTTGGGTCCTGCTTGGGGGTTTCCTACAGCCATCAGGCTGGTCACTGTGAGAACCAGATGATGGTCAAGAAGGGCAAATGGCCTGATCTGGCTTTTCTCATGTTTCTGTGTTGTTGTTAGTGGAGGAGAAGCCGTATTGAGCAAATCTGGACAGTATGCAAATGGAGTGGTACCTCCGGTTACAGGCGATAGCTGTCAACGTTTCCCTTTATTTAAAGGAAATTCCCTTATTCCAAATAAGATTCCTTGCAAGAAAAGGGAAAAGTTGACAGCTACGTTGCAGATGCTTTGGGTTACAGACACTTTGGGTTATAAAACTCTGCTAACCAGGAAGTGGTTGCTCCAGGTTAAGAACTTTGCCCCAGGCTAAGAATGGAAATCGTGCACCAGTGGCGCAGTGGCAGCAGGAGGCCCCATTAGCAAAAGCACGCCTCAGGTTAAGAACCGTTTCAGGTTAAGAATGGACCTCTGGAACGAATTAAGTTCTTAACCCGAGGTCCCACTGCATGTAATTTCTTCTTTTAGTCCACAGTGCCCCATGCTGTGCAGATGACTGAGTATTACAGCTTCAGTGGTACCTCGGGTTAAGTACTTAATTTGATCCGGAGGTCTGTTCTTAACCTGAAACTGTTCTTTTTTCCCCCCTCCAAAAATTTTATTGATTTTCACAAAATTGTAAACAAACAAACAAACAGATAAACAAACAAACAAACATAAATCATAACCTTATTAAAATTACGCTTATTAACATTGTTAAGTGACTTCCTCGCTTCCCCTTGGTTGAATTTCAATGCATATCCTTTTAATGGCTTTCCAAATCTTATAAACTTAACTTAATCATTTAACATCCTTATAACTTTCCATTTCGAAATTAAACATATCAAACATCACTTAACTTATATAAATTCCTAAGCCAATCTGTTTCCTGCAAGCTATTTCCAATTAGTTTAACTTAACAAATTTAACTAAATAATCATTAAATTTTGTCCATTCTTCCTCATACTCCTCCTCCTTATGGTCGCAGACTCTTCCGGTAAGGTCGGCTAGCTCCGAAAAATCCATCTTCTTCATTTGCCATTCTTCCACGTAGGTAATTCTTGGGTTTTCCACTTTTAGCTAGTAAAATACGAGCAGCAGTTGTGTCATATATAAATAATTTAACATCCTTCTTGGGCAATTCCAAACCTGTTATTCCAAGGAGAAAGGCCTCTGGTTTCTTTATGAATGTATATTTCAACATTTTTTTCAATTCATTATAAATCTTTTCCCAGTAGTCTTTCACCTTGGGGCAGGTCCACCACATGTGGTAAAAAGTTCCTTCCTTTTCTTTACATTTCCAACATAAATTATCACAGTTATGATATATCTTTGCTAATTTAACAGGAGTCAAATACCACCTGTACATCATTTTCATTATATTTTCCTTTAACACAGTACATGCAGTGAACTTAACCCATTTCTTCCACAGTCTTTCCCAATCCTCGAACATTATATTATGTCCTACATCTCTTGCCCAATCTATCATCACAGATTTAACTTGTTCATCTTTTGTATGCCACTCCAACAATAACTTATACATTTTAGACTAATTTTTACCTTTGTTATCCAACAACTCTGTCTCCAACTT
The DNA here is from genome assembly GCF_964106645.2 of Podarcis pityusensis. Classification (NCBI taxonomy): domain Eukaryota; kingdom Metazoa; phylum Chordata; class Lepidosauria; order Squamata; family Lacertidae; genus Podarcis; species Podarcis pityusensis. The sequence goes on from NC_138038.1 coordinate 28,673,515, forward strand.
AGATTTTTCAGAAGCAAAACCGTTTTTCTTATCCATTTTGTACAATTCATTAATCTGGTGGTAATGTAACCAGTTTAACTTATCTTTAACTTGATCAAATGGTTTTCGTTTATATCCTTCTTCCTTTTCCAATAGTAAATCAGAATATCTCAACCATTTGGTATCCATATTTAACTTTTTCTGGGCCTTTGCTTCCATTGGTGAAAGCCATCTGGGTGTTTTTCTTTCTAATAGATCTTTATATTTTATCCAAACATTATACAACGATTTCCTAATTACATTATATTTAAATGCCTTATGGGCATTTACCTTGTCATACCATAAATATGCATGCCAACCAAACACATTGTCAAATCCTTTCAGATCTAATAGGTCTGTATCTTCTAATTGCATCCACTCTTTAATCCAGCAGAGCGCCGCTTCTTCAAAGTAATTTTTTTAATCTGGCAGGGGAAATCCCCCTCTTTCTTTAGAATCTGTAAGTAATTTATATTTAATTATGGGTCCGTCCGTCCCCCGCCAGATAAATCTAAATAGAGCTTTCTGCCAATCTTTGAAACATTTTACATTATCTATTATTGGGAGGGCTTGAAACAAAAATAGCATCTTTGGCAGCACATTCATCTTAATAACTGAAATCCGGCCCATTAGTGATAATTTTAAATTGGACCGTATCTCCAAGTGTCTCTTGATTTTGTTCCATAATTTCTCATAAATATCTTTATATAAATTCAATTTTCCCCCAGACAGATTCACCCACAAGTATTTAACTTTTTTTCATAAAATCTAGGCCCGTCTTTTCTTGTAATGATTTTCTTTCATCATTATCCAGATTTTTCTCTAATACTTTGGTTTTGCTCTTGTTCACTTTAAATCCTGCTACCTGTCCGAACTCTTGTATCAGCTCCAGTGCTTTAACTGCACTGGAGTCTGGATCTTGTAATGTCAATACTAGATCATCTGCAAAAGCTTTTAATTTATATTGTTTGGACTGCAATCTGAAACTGTTCTTAACCTGAAGCACCACTTTAGATAATGGTGCCTCCCACTGCTGCCACGCCGCAGGACCACAATTTCTGTTCTCAACCTGAAGCAAGGTTTTTAACCTGAGGTACTATTTCTGGGTGAGCGGAGTCTGTATCCTGAAGCGTCTGTAACCTGAAGCGTATGTAACCCGAGGTACCACTGTATAGCTAATTTGTGTTACTTATTCATTATTATATTACGCCTACCTCAGAAGGAAAGGGTTAAAAATAATTCTAACCTGATATATTTTTATTATTATTTCAGATATGCCTGTGTGTTCCAAATGTCAAGATGATCAATATGCAAACAAGGTCCAGAATGCATGTACTCCCAAGACTATAACCTTATTATCTTATGAAGAACCTTTGGGTATCAGTTTAACAATTTCTGCTGTTTCATTTTCCATTATCGCAGTTTTGATGCTAAGAATATTTCTGAAGCACCATGATACTTCCATAGTTAAAGCCAACAACAGGGACCTGACCTACACTCTCCTCATCTCCCTTCTGCTCTGCTTCCTTTCTGCACTTCTATTTATTGGCAGACCTGAAAAGGTGACATGTTTTCTGCGCCAAACTGCCTTTGGCCTTGTGTTCACAATGGCTGTGTCTTCTGTGCTGGCGAAAACCATAATGGTCACACAGCCTGGATCCAGAATGAAGAAGTGGGTGGGAAAAAGACTGGCCAGCTCCATTGTCCTTTCTTGCTCCATTCTACAAGCAGGCATCTGCCTGGTGTGGCTTTCCACCTCTCCTCCATTCCCAGATACTGACACCCAGTCAATGACTGAGAAGATTGTACTGCAATGTAAAGAGTCATCCCCAATGATGTTTTACTGTGTCCTGAGCTACATGGGCTTGCTAGCCATGGCCAGCTTCACTGTAGCTTTCTTTTCCCGGAACTTGCCTGAGAGTTTCAATGAAACCAAGTTCATCACTTTCAGCATGCTGGTGTTTTGCAGTGTTTGGTTGTCTTTTGTTCCAACTTACTTGAACACCAAAGGGAAATACATGGTGGCTGTGGAGATCTTCTCCATCTTGGCCTCCAGTGCTGGGTTGCTGACTTGCATCTTCTTTCCCAAATGCTACATTATCTTGTTGAGGCCTGAGCTGAACAAAAGGGAGCAGTTAATTAGGAGAGGAAAACACGAAAGAACATTGAATTGAGAATTCTCAAAAGCTGCTGCTGCTTATTTTTGTTGTTTTGTGGATTTCATTGTACAAAGAACATCTTAAAAGGACATAATTGTGAATGTTCTCTCCGCTGCCCCCCCCCCGTTATTCACTTTCTATCCATATCATTTATCTAGACAGAGTAAGGTAGAATTCATTGATTTTTCTCTCCATGTTACCATCTCAGCAACATAGCAAATGAGCTTAATTTTATTTTAAGGTGGGTCTCCATTTGAGTAAAATTGAGTACAATTCTGTAATAACAATACCATACTGACTTTAAGAAGCTTTGGGAAACAACTGAAGGATAAGCATTCATGAATTGAGAAAAATATGTAATTCCTTACAGACAGCATCGGGTAAATAGAAGTGCATAGGTAAATGGTGGTCACAAATCCTCTTTGAATTAATCTATTTTTGAATCCAGTCCTTATGGTTCTCTGAGAGTAATATGGCAGCTTGGGTTCTCATTGGGTTCTCATTTGGTAATGGAGTTGCAGGAGTAGTTCACTTCCCCATCCACTTGTCTGTTCCCTTAGTTGTGTGATGACCAATTGGTATGGAGGCCTGTGCAGGCCTCTATTTAATTCCCTGGTAGCAGACCCAAGTGACACCTATTGTCTGGTTGGGCCCACTCCCTGTGAAATTCCTGCACCTAACCCTGCCCACTATTGGCCAGTCCCCAGGCAGGCTGTCATCCTCCCCACCAGGCATCAGATTGTGGATGTGGCCATGGCTAGGCTGAAACACCGTTAACGGTAAGCAGATTTACCATAAAAAAGCTTTGCAGTTAATTTGGCTGCGTGGTTTGTTGGGCCTTTGGCAGTTACATGTTGCAGGTGCTTGTGGGTTTGCCACTATGATATTATAGGATTTAATTTGTCAGGGAACTACAGGAGGCTACCTACCTCAGAAAGGACACTACAGATGATAGTTTAACCCTTTGGTCATCAAAAGAACCCCATACATACACTAAGTAGAACAGAAGCAGAAACTACCGAATCCCACCGCCACTTACCATTTCCCCCTCCATGTCCTTCCCCCTCATTTCTTCCTAACCTAACACTGTATGTAACACTGATGTCTCACAACAAATGAAAATGATCTGTAGAAAACAAAACTTGGAAAAAGAGACAACATATGTATTTCTGTAAACTAGGAAATCTTTAATAAAATATATATTTTAAAATATTAAATTAATCTCTTCAGGTTGTGACTGTTGCTATGAGGTAGGTGAAAACCTGCAAGCCAATTTGCTTGCAGGAGAAAATTCCTCCTTGGCCCAAACTATGAAGACCCAGTAAACATAGCAAGGTTCATATGCAATGTGCCTGCTCTCCACTGTGCAGGCCCTTCTGGAACTGGGTGGGAAATCCCATGAATGCCAGTCAAGAAGGCAGCCTTCCCTCATGGCCCTGGCCCTGATTTTGCTCGCTGGGCACGCCCACCCACACCTCATTCTCTGATGTGTCCAGAGGTAGGTGGATCCAGGTGACCATCCCCTCCCCTGACCACACTGATGATGGCGGCCACAACAGACCCAACACAACCATGCCATGCAGAAAAGCCACACACACCAATCCCTAGTTAAGCAAATATTACATGCAATGATCAAATTACACACATTCAAAGCCTGTGCACACACGCATCACAGTGACATAGTGACATGGAATCAGCACTCAATGACCCGGAACACAACCCAATAGCAAAATACAGGGTTGCCTGTATTTATAGTAACAATTATTTTTAAACAGGGGGAAAAAAATGTAAATAAGAGAATGGGAATTATAAAAAATAGTTACCAAATATAAAGCTGATCCAAATGCCTCCAAAATAACCAAAAATTGTGGAGCATTACAATACTTCAATGGAGCATATTATGAATTTGGAACCATTCTAAATTGTTCGTAAATAATTTACATGAAGGAAAATTGAGGAAAAACGTATACTCAATAAGCTCAGCAAGTATGAAAATTTAAGAAACAAATGAAATATTGAACTTTTTAAATCTTTTAATTCAAATTTATATTCTCCCCCCCAAAAAAGCAGAAGTTTGGAAAAACCTAGAAGAAAAAGTGGGGTCACTCAGAGGAGAAGATGGTAAAATGCAAACAGGGGACACAGAAAGGGCTGAACTCCTCAATGCCTTCTTTGCCTCAGTCTTCTCCGATAAAGAAAACAATGCCCGACCTGAAGAATTTGGAGCAAATGATTCAGCAGAGGAAACACAGCCCAGAATAACTAAGGAGATAGTACAAGAATACTTGGCTAGTCTAGATGTATTCAAGTCTCCAGGGCCAGATGAACTGCATCCAAGAGTATTAAAAGAACTGGCAGATGTGATCTCAGAACCACTGGCAGTCATCTTTGAGAATTCCTGGAGAACAGGCGAAGTCCCGGCAGACTGGAGGAGGGCAAATGTTGTCCCTATTTTCAAAAAGGGGAAAAGAGAGGACCCAAATAATTACCGCCCAGTCAGTCTGACATCAATACCAGGGAAGATTCTGGAGCAGACCATTAAGCAAACAGTCTGTGGGCACCTAGAAAGGAATGCTATGATCACCAATAGTCAGCATGGATTTCTGAAAAATAAGTCATGTCAGACTAACCTGATCTCGTTTTTTGACAGAATTACAAGCCTGGTAGATGAAGGGAATACAGTGGATGTAGCCTACCTTGATTTCAGCAAGGCATTTGACAAGGTGCCCCATGATATTCTTGTAAAGAAGCTGGTAAAATGTGGTCTTGACTATGCTACCACTCAGTGGATTTGTAACTGGCTGACTGACCGAACCCAAAGGGTGCTCATCAATGGTTCCTCTTCATCCTGGAGAAGAGTGACTAGTGGGGTGCCACAGGGTTCTGTCTTGGGCCTGGTCTTATTCAACATCTTTATCAACGACTTGGATGATGGACTCAAGGGCATCCTGATCAAATTTGCAGATGACACCAAACTGGGAGGGGTGGCTAACACCCCAGAGGACAGGATCACACTTCAAAACGACCTTGACAGATTAGAGAACTGGGCCAAAACAAACAAGATGAATTTTAACGGGGAGAAATGTAAAGTATTTCACTTGGGCAAAAAAAAATGAGAGACACAAATACAAGATGGGTGACACCTGGCTTGAGAGCAGTACATGTGAAAAGGATCTAGGAGTCTTGGTTGACCACAAACTTGACATGAGCCAACAGTGTGACGCGGCAGCTAAAAAAGCCAATGCAATTCTGGGCTGCATCAATAGGAGTATAGCATCTAGATCAAGGGAAGTAATAGTGCCACTGTATTCTGCTCTGGTCAGACCTCACCTGGAGTACTGTGTCCAGTTCTGGGCACCACAGTTCAAGAAGGACACTGACAAACTGGAACGTGTCCAGAGGAGGGCAACCAAAATGGTCAAAGGCCTGGAAACGATGCCTTATGAGGAACGGCTAAGGGAGCTGGGCATGTTTAGCCTGGGGAAGAGGAGGTTAAGGGGTGATATGATAGCCATGTTCAAATATATAAAAGGATGCCACATAGAGGAGGGAGAAAGGTTGTTTTCTGCTGCTCCAGGGAAGCGGACACGGAGCAATGGATCCAAACTACAAGAAAGAAGATTCCACCTAAACATTAGGAAGAACTTCCTGACAGTAAGAGCTGTTCAACAGTGGAATTTGCTGCCAAGGAGTGTGGTGGAGTCTCCTTCTTTGGAGGTCTTTAAGCAGAGGCTTGACAACCATATGTCAGGAGTGCTCTGATGGTGTTTCCTGCTTGGCAGGGGGTTGGACTCGATGGCCCTTGTGGTCTCTTCCAACTCTATGATTCTATGATTCTATGAAAATCCTATTGAATATTTGCAAATAGCCATTTCCTTTGAAAAAGTAGAATAAGTTAATAAAGCCTGAATGGTAAGAAAGACTCAATATGGATGGTTTTAACAGGGAGGAGACGGAATAGCACCCACAATCAGGGCCTCCTTATACTAGTTTTGAATACATTACATGTGGATTTTCAACATGGTGCACTTAGTCCTGACTCTTGGAAATTATCCAAACTTGTTTTATTATCTAAACCCAACACTGATACTGAACTTCTTGAATCATAAAGGGCATTCTCTTTTATTAATGTGAATCCTCAATTATTTACCATTGTTCTAGAAAACTGCTTAGCACACTAAAATATTTAAAAGTTTTTTTGGGTTTTTTTGCATCCCCAAAATCAACTATTAAATGTGATGGAGTACAAGTAGGAGTTGAGCAGTGCCACGTTTGCCATCATCTCCTTTCCATAAAATGTCCTTGTATTTTGCCTTGTGCCAAACATTTGTCTATTTCTTAACATCCCTCTCTTAAAGGGGATTAAAAGCAACAAAATAAAGATGTTTATGAAATTAACATAAAGATGAATCAGAGATCTGCAAAGATATCTGAAGAGGACACGGAAGATGCATCAAGACAATGATCCATAGGAATATTTTCAATGCCTACTCATTGATTATCATAATTGATAATGGGGGGCATATTTGTGAGCTTTTGCTTGATCCTAGCAGTCTCATTTCAGATCCTATTATCTTTAAAATTAGGGGACACACACTGAAAGGTGCTTGTGCCAAAAAATGTATTTTCTTTCCTAGAATGGCAAAAGTGAGGGAAATCAAATTATTTTATCAGACAATGAAATACCTATGACAAATTAATCCCATTTTCTGCCAGGCTCCAGACAAGCCTCTTAAATTGTTGCTCTTCCTTTTGGTCGTAATTCTGCAAATCACATGCAGGTATTATTTCTCTTAAGATGTAACAAGTACATGTTCTTCAATAATTGCTCAGAGGATACACAATAGAGTACCTGCAATTAGCCAGAGGACTGTAATGGAAAAATTCTCCCAGGAATTCCAGTGGCCAATAAGAAAATAAATCACGTACATTGTGAAGGATGCCATAAATATACCTCTTATTCAACACCAGGACTAGGGAGTAGGGAACAAGATGTCTATGTTAGATTGATTTCTGTCAATGGTTGTTGGACTTGGGTAGATCTGCAAATTTGTCATTAAATTCAGGGTCTTGCTATCAGATTCTAAGCCCACAGCAGGAGATACAAATAGAGGGATGTGTGCTGAGGTTAGATTTGTACACAGAATGGCGAAATTAGTCACTTTGAAGATAGAAACAGATCAACTGAATTTAGATTTGCTTTGAGAATGATGATATTAGTAATTTTCTTGTTGCTGCTGCTGCTTCCTCACATAGCATGCAAAACTCTAGATGTTCAGTGTAGAAAGTGGCGTTCCAGACCGATTCATCCCAGGTTTTATCAACATGGAGATTTCACCTATGGAGCCATTGTTTTTCAGAGTGCCGTTTCTCTGTCTCCAATTACCTTGAACAGACATCCTGACTGGGAACAAGTACCTAAAGGGTTTGTATAAGGAATCATTTCTCCTTCCTACTTTGTCTCTGTTATATTACATTCAGCAGCAGAAAATAAAGAGACTGAACTTTGGTTCTTTGCAGCCCTGATTCTAAAACAGAAACTTTGAACAGACTAGACTAGGGAAAGGTAGAGGAAGGTCCACAGAAATCTTAAGTTTTCAGCCTCCAGACAATGGTCTTTTGTGCAACAGGAAAATCAAGTAATTAATCATAGGCATTTTGTATCCCACCTCCCCGCATACAAATATCCACTGAATATGTAGTGGGGCTTTGGAATGTCACCTGACTTTTATAGCATTGTTTTCTTGACTTATGTGCATTTCCATCCTCTTTCCATTTGTATCTCTCTCCATCACCATGTTGTCTTCCAAAGCAGGATTCTCATGCTGTTGAAGAGTGATGGTACCCAGTTAAGTTATGATATTGAATTCTGCTTCGTAAACCAAGCTACTATCCCCACCAAATAAAGAATAAAAGAGCTTAGCTTCAGGACAATGTATAGAGTAAGGAGCATCCCTCTTCTCAGCTCTCAAAAATTTAATACATCTTATTGGGTATGTTTGTAGTTATTCAGTATAGGAATTAAATATGTCATTGCCTGGAGACCATCTTGCTTGTGAGGGATGGATGATTTGCTCCCTTCCATGCAGGCAGTTTCCCTCTGGTCTTTGAGGGCAGTGCCCTGACGGAGTGACTGACAGACCTCAGCTACAAAAGCTGCTGATCAGACTCTTGGGCTGGGGTATTGTTCAGCATGCTTTGTTGGGGTGTTTCATTGTTGTTATTTATTCTTTTTTATTTTCATTTTTAGATCTGATTATGAATCAGATCTTATTCTGATTTATGTGGAAATTATTTTAGTTTGGCCTTGTACTTTTTGATGTGTTTTATTAATTTATTATGATTTTGTCATGTTAGTGATTATATAAATGTTTTCATGTCTTGTGCCTAAGGTACTGCAATGGACTAGAGTCCCCCCCCCCCCCATTTTTATTTTGGTTCGGGCTTGTACTTTTTGATGTGTTTTATTTATTCATTATTACTTTTGTCATGTTTGTAATTATGTAAATCTTGCCATGGCTTGTGCTTAAGGTACTGCAATGGGTTAGAGGGGTTTTTTCTTTTTTCCTCTCGTTTTGTTTTGCAATATTATATTCAATTACATCTTTAATCATTCTTTGCAATACAAACTATACATATATATCTATGTCTAGCTCTCTATTTGGTACCATATTTGTACCATTATGACTTCCCTCCACCCATGCTCAGCTTCCTTTGTTTTTCATTCCCTTTATATTGTGTTCAAAAACTTATTTCCATATTCCCCATTAATCCCTTTTCATCTTTTCATCTTTAAACCTTAACTTTACAAACCTCAGTCAATGCATATCAGTAAATTTGTTTTGGAACAATGCTTTGTCTGGGTTAGAGTTTTCTTGCTGTTAACCAGAATGCTGGTGGTTTGAGCCCACCTAGAGATGCCTGTGGAGTAGATTACACTTGAGGTTCCTTCCTAATCTTCTAGGATTCTATGTTGTAAACTGCCTTGAACATGATTTTAACTATAGAAAGGCATACAAATAAAATGATGGTGGTGAAATTGATATGGTAGCTTTGCCTCACTTGTGTTCCAGAGTACATAATATAGAGTAATGAAGAACAATAACTAAAAAAAATAGGGGAACACTCCTGTGCACAATAAACTGGATGAGAGCAGGTCAGTGTGAATTAAGCTGAGGTAAAAATCCACCACATCCAAGCCACATAAAGCAGCAGAGATGCTGCTGCTCCTCTACCTAAGCCTGGCCTGTGGTGGATTTGAGGGGTCTCAGATTTCATGGGTGCTCTCTGTCTCTCACCTTCCATTCTACTTCATAGCTGTGACACACCCTCCAGCTCCATGTGCAGTACGACCAAACCTAGCAGTAAGAACCTAACATTTTAACATATTTTTGTATGTCGGCTTTCCAGGTAATGTGAGTTAGGGGAATATCCTAACTCAACCCCACTTTAGTCCTGCCCTCCCATTCCTCTGGAACGACTATTTCCCCCCAGCATCAGCTCAGTGATCGTCAGCTTGGCCAGCTTCAACTCAGCCACCTCAGCCAAGGCTCAACTAGGATGGGCCAGCTGAGACAGGAAGCAGCCCTCTGGCTCAGAGACCTGCTGCATTCTAAGATGCTCATCCAAGGGGATCTTGCTATAGGGTTGCCACTTTAGAAAATAACCGCTTCAGAAAGAGCAGAATATACTTGTGATACAATTTGCAACTCTCTTTTTAGTGGAGTGACAGAGAACTATCAGCATCTTCTGGCTTTGGCTTTTGCTGTAAAGGAGATTAATCAAAATTCCCAGATTTTACCCAATATTTCACTGGGATTCAATATTTATGATAACACTTTACAAGCTAGGTGGACCTGTCCTGCTGCAATGCAATTTATTTCACCGAAGGACAGACTTCTCCCCAACTTTATGTGTGGTATCCATGAACATTTATTGACAATCACTGCGGATGTTACTAATAACTACTTTCCCATACCACAAATATTTGCTATCTACAAGATTCCTCAGGTAAGAGTGTATGTGTGTAAGGATACAAAACAAATATATACAATGTGAATACTGCTTTTCATTTCAGAAGTGGTTTCGGATTCATCCAAATTAGTTTATGTGTGTGTGTGTGTGTGTGTGTGTGTGTGTGTGTATATATATATATATATATATATATATATATATATATATATAAATGTCAATTAAAAAATGAAAATTATGCAAACAGGATTTGGTAACAATACAAGGTAACTTTGGTTGTCCAACTTAATGTGTTCTGGAAGTCCATTCGGCTTCCAAAACGTTGGATTTCTGAGGCGCGAATTCTGATTGGCTGTTGCACTGGCACTGGTTTTATCAAGGTGCTTTTTCAACCCTCATTAAACTTGCTGCTAGGAGGGAGGAAGAAGAAGGTGACTTTCTCATTCCTCCTCCTGATGATTTAAAGGAGAGGGTAATTCTGTGGGGTGTTCTTTTGCAAAAATGCCAAGCAGAAGACAGGACTGGAGCAAGCACAGTCTACACAGAGAGGCAAATCCTTCCTAGGCAGGAAGGAGGCAGGAAGGAGGGTGGACACAGTTTGCTCCTACCTTCTCCTAAAAGACACAACCAGCAATCAGGATAGGTCTAAGAGTTTCCACAAGGCTTACTTTCCCAGTGCCTGCTTTTCTTCATATCTTATGACATGAGTTATTATTATTATTATTATTATTATTATTAGCCACCCAACTGATTGGTTTGCCCCAATTACTCTCTGCGGCTTCCAGCAAATTATAAAACTACAGTAAAATGCCACACTTTGAAGTATTTCTTATACACGGACTGGTTTCAGATGTATTCTAAAATTCAGATAGTTGTTTAGTTCCTTGACATTGGACAGGGGGTGTTACACAGGGTGGGCACCATTACCAAGAAGGCACTTCCTGGTTCCCTGGAACCTCACTTTCCACAATGAGAGAACCACAAGAAGACTCTTGGAGCTGGATCTCAGTAGACTAATAATGGGGGTGGAGACGCTCCTTCTGGTATACGGGGTTGAAGCCATGTATGAAAGCCAAGGAATTTTCTGTGTTATAAAACCTGCAGAAATATGTAGTTGCCTTTACCTGATTTGCCCAACTCCTGTGTCCTTCCAAATATGCCTTATTTGCCTTGGAACTTCAGCATCAGGTGAATCTTATGTAAACCTCTAGTTTATCTCATCGTGTTTTTCATCAGTATCTTAAATATCATAATCCAATTTAATTTTCAAGATTGCTTCTAATGTGACTTCAATTAATAAGACAGTGGTGTGAATTGAGATTTTCTGGATAACATGTGAGATTTAAAATTGTATTTGATGTAAAATTAGAGAATTTACTGAACCTTCAAAAAATTTAAAGAAAAAAATACGTTGCAAAGTCTGAAAACTCATTGAGATATATGCATGGTTTTTTATTAAGATATACAGCACTGTACAAATGTGTTTGCAGTCCCCAAACCCCCCCAAACATAGAAGCACCACCAATGTAAACTAAAAAAAATCTTCTTTTCCACAACTGCAATAAATGTTTAGCTCATATATGATTCTGCTTCAATCATACTGGAGAACCCTGAACTCCCTTCCTTCTACAAAATGTTTCCAAAGAGACTTGATCAGTTCAGGGGGATTCTCAAATTACTTGACCATTTCCAATGGAGATGGATTGGATTGTTTGCTGCAGATGGAATGACGTTACAATGGTTCATAGAGAAGATGATTCCAGAATTTTCCAGTCATAGCATTTGTTTTGCATTCCTTGACTCATTCACCAGTTTTGAATATGATATTGATAAAGGAAATTTTGAACGAAGTACAATGTATTTGTCTGATAAGATCATGAACAGCAAAGCCAACGTCTTGGTATTCCATGGAGAGGCTGCAAGTATGATCATTTTGAGATGTCTTCTACAACAAAAAATGAAGCCCCAAATGCCAAATCCAAAAGGAAAAGTCTTCATTCTGACTATTGGGATGGAGTTAAAAACCTACCTCTTGGAATATGATTTCTTTGATTTCCAAGATTTCTCTGGTGCTTTATCGTTTGCACTTCAGTCTAATGAACTTCAAGGATTCCAGCATTTTATTCAGAACAGAAACCCTTCGAATGCTGAAGGAGATACTTTTATTAAAGATTTCTGGACAGATCAATTTTGCTGTATATCCCAGGATATTGTTCTGGACCCTTTTGTACTGGGTAATTACTCTGGGAGAGCTTATTCTTCTCCCTGCACTGGAGAGGAGAAATTAGAGAGCCTTCCTGAGCATGTCTTCCCAAGGAGTGTAACAGGCCACAGCTACAGCTTTTACAATAGTGTCTATGTTGTGGCTCATGCCTTACATGCCATGATTTCATCCAGATCCAGAAGCAAAGCAGGGATGAAGAGAGACAGAAGGAGTCTTCACTATCATCAGCCATGGCAGGTGAAAGAGTCCAAACTTGAATCAGGAGCTGTTTGTTCTACTTTCTTTATTAATTTCAGTGACTTTTAATTGTACATCTGAATTGTTTGTTAAGAAGAAAACATTGTTTCTTAGGGAGGTTTTTTTGTTTTCTTATTTAAGTTCTGGGATTTGCTATTTTGCTGACATAAGCACCCAGTCTCTCTGCTTCTTTGTTGCCCACTGCGCATGTGGTGATTTGGATGGGAACTCGCTTTGCTCTGTGTAGTTTCCCAATATATTTTGGGGAAGAGGGAATGATAGGAACCATTCCATCTACACAGCTAATTTCTACATACCACATTTGGAGCAGTTGGCCAACATGTTTTCATCCATTCAGCAGCTTTTCTGAATGGTTGTTTGAATGCTCAAATATGGTCTTTGTGTGTGTGTGTGTGTGTGTGTGTGTGTGTGTGTGTTGATGTGAGTATGTGCATGATTGGATGAGATTCAACTGGGCCGAGAGAGAGAGAGGTCAAATTTGGTGTGTGAAAGAGAAATGAAGAGAGTGAAATGTAAAAGAGCATATGAGAAAGAGTGGTATGCTTGAGAGATGTACATGGTGTGTGGTTTCAGACTCAGGCAGAGCTCTAACGTTGCATCAGCAAGAAACAAATGCAGAATAAGTCCTGTATAGTCGCATCAGATTCATTCGGATATGAGAGTATTAACAACACTTTATTTTTTATCATCTATTTTGGTTCCTTCCTTCAGTTTTAATTAATTTTCTGTTCATTTTTAAAAAATATATATTCCTCTCCCAACCCTAACACTGTTTCAAATCTAGTTGTTCACTGAAATGATGATTTCCTGATTTTGTTATTTTATTTACTTATTCCTCTTTTCCCCATTGGTTTGTATTCGTATTCTTAGTTCATATTTGTATACATATTATTTTATACATAGCTGCCTTGAGTACCCCTCCAGTGAAAAAAGCTGGGCATAAATAAATTATTAATAATTATTGTTATTGTCTTCAATTTTGTCATTTTGGTTTGTTTTGTACCTGTAAGCTTTTCATAAGCTTTTGGCCATGAATAATAATGTATTGGCCCAAATATAAGCCACACCCAAATATAAGCTGCTCCTTTAAAATTCAAGGGGGGAATAAAAAAAAAAGACAATACTCGAATATAAGCCTCTCCCTTAAAATTCCACAGGCACACACCCATTCCTTTTTACCATATGTCTGTTTCAGCAGCGATATTGTAAAAGCCAATTTTTGTAAGGTTGCAAATTTAAGCCGCACTTTTCATGGTCGGAATTTGGGGGGAAAGTGAGGATTATAATCAGGTCAATACGGTAAAAGTCTAACCTAGATCTAGCTTTATTAACATTATCTCCATCAAGAGGGCATTATCCACCACAGTGGCCTTCATTGAAGTGGTTTGGAGGTGGGGGGTTTTTTGGGGGGGGGGGTTGTCTGGTTGAACCATTCTCTTAAATAGCTCCTTTTTCTGTTTTTGTTCCAGCTCTACCATTTTTTGAAAGCGGTGTCATTTAACAACAGTGTTGGGGAGAAGGTTTCCTTTGACCAGAATGGGGAGCTCATTCAAAAGTATGACATTATCAATTTGGTCACATATCCAAACCAATCTTTCAAGAAAATAAAAGTTGGAAGGATGGATTCCCGAGCTCCTCCTGACAAACTCTTGAGCATCAATGAGGATGCCATAGTTTGGCACAGCTGGTTTAATCAGGTAGAACTTCAATGCAGATATTTGTGGAAGTGTCCCAGTTCTTGAAGAGGGTGAGTCCTTTGAGCGAAGCCCAATCCCGAGCTCAATTTTGTCCTTGCCTGTTGCTCATTCTTCAACCATCCCAACCCGCTGAGGAGAGATTTCATGGATGGTTCCCCATGGCATGAAAATGCTGCTCTCATTCAAGCAAAAATAAAAAGCAGCCCTATGTAGACTCAATCCACTGAGTAAGAGGCCATAGTATGTGCTTCAAAATGTTTATATTTGTAAAATGAATTATATTGACAGACACCAGGAGCTGGCTGGCTGTCGGCTTGAGAAACAGCACACAAGAAGTAATTTAATGAAAGATTTATTGCTTACAAGCAATTAGCCTCTGACCGCTATCTCCGAGCAAACATACATCACAATCAAGTTGATCCTTCTGAACAATCCTTCCGGCTTCTGCAGAATATCCTGAACTTCCGACCCTTACGTTTCAGGGGTCGTCTTTTGTCTTGGACTTTCCCCATCTGTCTAGCCCTGCGGTTGATGGGGTCAGCTCCCCCCCCCCTTCTGGTGAGGAACTGCTCTCCTTCCCTTGTGCCATGAATGTGATTCTTGAGAAAGCTGGCTTCCCTCCAGCCCGCCTTCCCTGAGCTGATAAACTGCATTCCTGCCAGCTTCAGAGGGGGGAGTTGTCAGCCCACTGGTTCCAGCTCTCTGAGAAGTCTGCAAGTCTCTCTGTTCTTTGCCTCCCTGCCTGCCTTCTATCTCAAGCTGTACTGCTTGGCTTTTGGCTGGCGTGTTCATGACAACAGAAATTACATTGCAAAAATGTCTATGTTATGTTGATGTAAACGAGTTTCAGGAAACTGATGAGTGTGCAGTGGGGGAATCGAGGCTGGAGTCTGACTGGGAAGGACAAGCAGGCAGGAGTGAAGAGGCAGAGGAAGCTGCAGAACTGGAGAGTGAATGACTCAAGGAAGTGCAGGAAGATGTAGGTCAGGAAAGTGAAGAGCCAGGTGCTTCCCTACTCTCTCCAGCATCACTTTCTCCCAGAAACAGGAAAGAATCGAAGCAGGAAGAGCAGGATGAGCAGAAACAGCTACCATGCAAGTGTAGTCTCCAGCTGTGTGACTGCAGCTGGTGAAGGGCGTGGGGCCCCCAAATGCTGCAACTTAGCCATCAGCAAGGGATATTGGGCATTGTAAGTCTCAGCTTTGACAAGTGCCATATGCACTTGTTAGACGGGGCCTTCAACATTCATTCCACAAGTAAACAATTCAAAATGTTTCTTAGGAAGCTAGACCACTGTACAGCATGTTGTCTCCAGAACCTTAATGATTCCAAGATCATTCTCCTGAAGATTAACATATCCGTGTTTCATTTGTTGATAGACACAGCCTGTTGCTTTGTGCAATCCCAAGTGCCCAACCGGTTATAGGAAGAAAAGCAAGGAGGGGGAGTCCTTCTGCTGCTATGATTGCATTGTATGCCCCAAAGGGTGGATATCTGATCATGAAGGTGAGAGTTTCAGCATACAGATGCAATAAGAATGTCTATACTTCACAGCCAAATACAAGGAAGAATAACAGACACATTATGTAAATGCAATTAATGAGTACTATGTGGGCAATGCCCTTTTATGCGTCCAGCTCTGCAATGTTAGGTGCCTTGCAAAGGAGATTTGGTAGTGTCTATGAATCTGTGTGGCTATCAACCTAGAGCCATCTAGCACAGCAGGCTATTCTATGAGCTAGAGGGAGCCCTGGCTTAGCATGTGTCTCAGCACCAACAAAAAAAGTCTCAAGGAGAGTGAAGTAAACATTTCAGCAACAGATTGAAGAAGCCAGGTGACCCCAACTTTCTGGATCATTTGGCCAGCATGACTAAATTGTTTCTGGTGCAACGGGACACGAAGATGGAAGCAAGAGAGCACAGAAATGCTATTTATTTTCCCACTATAACAGTACCTATCTATCTACTTATGCTGGCATGCTTTCGAACTGCTAGGTAGACAGGAGCTAGGACAAAGCAATGGGAGCTCACCTGGTTGTGCGGATCCGAACTGCCAACCTTGTGATTGGCAAGCTCAAGAGGCACGGTCGTTTAGACCACAGTGCCACCGGCAGTGTAGCTGACTGAGAGTAACAGCTATAGCTAGTTTGTGTTACTTATTCATTATTGTATTCCTGTCACGTCAGAAGCAAAGGGTTAAAAATAATTTTAACCTGGTATTTTTTGTGTTTTCCATTTCAGATATGCCTGTGTGTTCCAAATGTCCAGAAGATCAATATGCAAACAAGGGCCAGAATGCATGTATTCCCAAGACTATAACCTTCTTATCTTATGAAGAACCTTTGGGTATCAGTTTAACAGTTTCTGCTGTTTCATTTTCCATTATCACAGTTTTGATGCTAAGAATATTTTTGAAGCACCATGATACTGCCATAGTTAAAGCCAACAACAGGGACCTGACTTATACTCTCCTCATCTCCCTCCTGCTCTGCTTCCTTTCTGCACTCCTATTTATTGGCAGACCTGACAAGGTGACATGTTTTCTGCGCCAAACTGCCTTTGGCCTTGTGTTCACAATGGCTGTGTCTTCTGTGCTGGCCAAAACCATCACTGTAGTTCTTGTTTTCATGGCTACACAGCCTGGATCCAGGATGAAGAAGTGGGTGGGAAAAAGCCTGGCCAGCTCCATTGTCCTTTCTTGCTCCATTCTTCAAGTGGGCATCTGCCTGGTGTGGCTTTCCACCTCTCCTCCATTCCCTGATAGTGATGCTCAGTCAATGACTGAGGAGATTGTACTGCAATGTAACGAGTCATCCCCAATGATGTTTTACTGTGTCCTGAGCTACATGGGCTTGCTAGCCATGGCCAGCTTCATTGTAGCTTTCTTTGCCCGGAACTTGCCTGACAGTTTCAATGAAGCCAAGTTCATCACTTTCAGCATGTTGGTGTTTTGCAGTGTTTGGTTGTCCTTTGTTCCAACTTATTTGAGCACCAAAGGGAAATACATGGTGGCTGTGGAGATCTTCTCCATCTTGGCCTCCAGTGCTGGGTTGCTGACTTGCATCTTCTTCCCCAAATGCTACATTATCTTGTTGAGGCCTGAGCTGAACAAAAGGGAGCAGTTAATTAGGGGAGGAAAACACTAAAGAACATTGTAATTCTCAAAAGCTGCTGCTAATAAAAGTAATACTAATAATATTTTTTATTTATTTATACATTTATACTTAAGTATAAAGAAGGATTTTGATTGCAATGTACAAAGAACATCTTAAAATGACATAATTTGAATGTTCATTTTCCTTTAATTCTTTCTTACTCTCTATCCATATCATTCATAGACAGAGAGGGCAGAATTCATTGATTTTTCTCTCTATTTTACCATTTCAGCAACACTGTTAGGTATGTTATGTTGAATGATAACAAATGAGCTTAGCTTTATTTTAAGGTGAGTCTCCTTCATTTGAGTACAATGCTGTAATAACAATACCACACTGACTTTAAGGTGCTTTGAGAAAGAAGTGAAGGATAAGCATTCATGAATTTTGAAAAATGTCTAATTCCTTACAGAAAGCATTCTTGAGTGACACTCTCAGGTGAATATGAGTGCATAGGTAAATCCTCTTTGTATTAATCCTCTTTGTAGTAATCTTTTATTTTAATCCAGTCCTCATGTTTCTCTGAGAGTAATATGGCAGCTTGGGTTCTCCTTGGGTCCTCATTTGGTAATGGAGTTGGGGGAGAAGTTCACTTTCCCATCCACTTCTCTGTTCCCTTGCTTGTGTGGTGACAAACTGGGATGGAGGCCTCTGTAGGAGACCCTAATAATAATAATAATAATAATAATAATAATAATAATAATAATTTATTTATACCCCGTCCATCTGGCTGGGTTTCCCTAGCCACTCTGGGCGGCTTCAGAAAGAATACTAAAAATACAATAAAACATCCGACACTAAAAACTTCCCCAAAGAGGGCTGCCTTCACATGTATTCTAAAAGTCAGGTAGTTGTTTATCTCTTTGACATCTGATGGGAGGGCGTTCTACAGAGTGGGTGCCACTACAGAGAAGGCCCTCTGCCTGGTTCCCTATAGCTTTGCTTCTCGCAGTGAGGGAACTGCCAGAAGGCCCTTGGAGCTGGACCTCAGTGTGTGGGCTGAATGATGGGGGTGGAGACGCTCCTTCAGGTATACATATGGAGCATTACAATACTTAAATGGAGCATATTAGGAATTCAGAAACAATCTAAATGATTAGTAAATTGTTTACATGAAAGAAAATAGAGAAATACATGATAAATGTAGAATTCCTATGATGTAATTGTGCAGAAATGTGAAGTAAGTATTTGAAAGGGAAGTCAAGTGGCTCTGTGGAGCTAAAAGTTATGTAAAAGGAAATAAGATGTTATATGAATGTTAAAAATGGAAAATCAATAAGAAATATTTTAAAAGAGAGAAATAAAATAGTTCCAATAAGCTCATCAAATGTGAAAGTTATGAAAAAAATAAAAAATTGGAAAAAAATAATCCTTTAATTCAAATTTATATTCTTCCACTCAATTATTTTTTTAACAAAAGCAGAAGTTTTTAAAAAAACCTAGAAGAAAATCATTTTGAATATTTGCAAATACCCTTTTCCCTTGAAAAAGTAAAACAAGTTAATAAAGCCTGAAAGGTAAAAAAGACTCCCAATATAGATGGCTTTATTGGGGGAGAAGAGGGCAGTGCTTTTTCTCTTAAAAATTGTTTAGGGGTACCCCTGCATGCCCCAGAAAAAAAGCACTGGGAGAGGGTATAACCCCCACATTCAGGGCCTCCTTATACCAGTTTTGAATACATTAGACGTGGATTTTCAACAAGGTGGGCTTAATCCTGGCTCTTGGAAATTTTTCAAACTTCTTTTATTACCTAAACTCAACATTGATGCTGAACTTCTTGAATCATAAAGGGCATTCTCTTTTATTAATGTGAATACTCAATTATTTACCATTGTTCTAGCAAAACTGCTTAGCAAAACCCAACTTCAAAATATTTAACAGTAGATCAGATTAAAAATATTAATTTTGTGTCCCAAACATCGACTATTTAATGTGATTTACCACACTAAAGCAAAGGGTATTTAATTGGCAATGGTGTCACTTGATGCCACAAAGGCATTTGGCAAATTGAAATGGACTTATCTATTCAAAATTAGCCTTTCATTAAGTGGCTGTGTGCTTCCATATCACTTCTTAACACAGATTGGACGAAAACTTTTCCTTTCATCATTTCAACCGTTTTTGCTTCAAAACATTAGTCAGAAAAGACGGAGACCAAGTAGGAGTTGAGCTGTTCCCCTTTGCCATCATCTCCTTCCCATAAAATGTCCCCTTTTGCCAAACGTTTTTCTATTTTTATCCCTCTCCTAAAGGGGATTTTAAAAAGAATTGTTTAGAGTAAAGGTCAATTCGAGATCTCCAAATATATCTGAAGAGGACACAGAAGATAAATCAAGTCAATGGTCTATAGCAGGAGTCTGCAACCTGCGGCTCCTGAGCCGCATGTGGCTCTTTTACACCTTTGCCGCGGCTCCGGGGCGGATACTAGCGAGGGGAGGAGGCGCATTGTGCGCCCCGACACTCCCCACTGTGGCTGGCACTGTACTGGCTGTGACGTCGCATGGGGGCGGTGCGTGTGTTAGTCACGCACCATCCCAACGTCACCTTCCCGCCCGCTGTCAGATCGGAGGGCAGTGGCGCGCATGCTTTAAATGTCGCAATGGTTTTGCGGCTCCTAGCTTTTTTCCCCCTTAGGAAACGGGTCCAAGTGGCTCTTTTTGTCTTAAAGGTTGCAGACCCCTGGTCTATAGGAATATTTCCAATGCCTACTCATTGACTTTCATATTTGATAATGGGCTGCATATTTGGGAGTTGTTGCTTGATCATAGCAGTCCCATTTTACATTTTGATCCTATTAACTTTAAACTAAGGGGATACACACTAAAAGGTGCTTTGGCTAAAAATATGTTTACTTTCCTAGAATGGCAGAAGTGGAGAAATTGCATTATATTATCAGACATGACAATTCCGATGATGAATGAAACCCATATTCTGCCAGGCTCTAGACAAGCCTCTTTAATTATTGCTCTTGCTTTTGGCCCTTATTATCCAAATCACATGCAGGTATTATTTCTCTTAAGATATAACAAGTACATATTTTTTCAAGAAATGCTCAGAGGATACAAAATCGAGTACCTGCAATTACCAAGGACAAGGGAATAGAGAACAAACCTATGTTAGACTGGTTTCTATCAATTCATGTTTTTTGGTTGTTGGGCTTGGGTAGATTTGCAAATTATTCATTAAAGTCAGGCTGCTGCTATCATGGGGATTCTAAACATATATCGGTAGATACAAACAGAGGGATTTGTGTGCTGAAGTTATATTTGTACACAGAATGGTGAAATTATTAATTTTGACCATATAATTAGGTCAACTAAATTTAGATTTGCATTGAGTATGGTGATATTGGTAATTTTGTTGCTGCTGCTGCTGCCTCACATAGCATGCAAGGCTCAAGATGTTCAGTGTAGAAAGTGGCATCCCAGACCGATTCATCCCAGGTTTTATCAACGTGGAGATTTCACCCATGGAGCCATCGTTTTTCAGAGTGCCATTTCTCTGTCTCCAATTACCTTGAACAGACAACCTGATTGGGAACAATTACCTAAAATGTATGTATAAGGAATCATTTCTCCTTCATACTTTGTCTCTTGTCTATATTACATTCCGCAGCAGAAAATAAAGAGATTGAACCTTGGTTCTTTGAAATCCTGATTCTAAAACTGAAACAAAAAACACCCTAGACTAGGAAGAGGTAGTGGAAGGTCCGCAGGAATCTTAGGTTTTCAGCCTCCAGACAATGACATGGGGTTTTTTTTCCAATAGGAAAATCAGTTAATTAATTATAGGAATTTTGTATCCCACCTCCCCATATACAAATAGCCACTGAATATGTACTGGGGCTTTAGAACTGACTTTAATAGCATTGTTTTCTTGACTTATGTGCATTTCCATCCTCTTTCCATTTGTATCGCTCTCCATCACCATGTTGTTTTCCAAAGCAGGACTCTTATGCTATTGAAGAGTGATGGACAGCAGTACCCAGTTAAGTTATGATACTGAATTCTGCTTCATAAACCAAGCTGCTACCCCCACCAAATAAATAATCTATACAGCTCAGCCTCAGAACCATGTATACAGCGAGGAGCATCCCTCTCCTCAGCTCCCAAAACATTAATATATCTCATTGGGTTTGTTTGTGGTTATTTAATATAGGAATTAAATTTGTCATTGCCAGGAGACCATCTTGGTTGTGAGTCCTGGATGATCTGCTCACTTCCGTGGAGGCCTTTTACCCATCAGGCCTGGCAAGGCAGTGCCCTGGCTGAGTGACTGACTTCAGCTACGAAAGCTGCTGAACAGACTCTTGGGCTGGGGTCTTGTTTCACATCTTTTGTTGGGGTGTTTCATTGTTGTTATTTATTCTTTTTTATTTTCATTTTTAGAACTGATTATGAATCAGATCTTATTCTGATTTTTGTGGAAATTATTTCAGTTCCACTGTTTTATTTTCGTGTTTTGCGTTTTATTTGTTCATTATGACTTTTCTCATGTTTGTGATTATATACATATTGTCATGTCTTGTGCCTAAGGTAGTGCAATGGGCGAGTGTTTTCAGGCTGTCAATCAGAATGCTGGTGGTTTGAGGCCTACCAGATATGCCTGTAGGGTAGAATACACATGAGGTTCCTTCCTAATCTTCTAGGATTCTATGTTGTAAGCTGCCTTGAGCATGGTTTCAACTGTAGAAAGGCATACACATAAAATGATGGTGGTGGTGTTGATATTGTAGCTTTCAACCACTCTTGTATGTGTGTAAGCACATAATATATAGTAATGTATAGTAATGAAGAACAATAACTTAAAAAAAATGGGGAGCACTCATACGCACAATAAACTGCATTAAAGCAAGTCTGTGTGAATTAATCTGAGGTAAAGATACACCACATCCAAGCCACATTCAGCAGCAGAGCTGCTGCTGCTCCTTGGCCTAAACCTGGCCAGTGGTGGATTTGGGGGTCTCAGATTTCATGGGTGCCCTCTGCCTCTCACCTTCATACTTCATAGTTGCGGCACACCCTGTGGCTCCATGTGCAGTACAAGCGAACCGGTTGAGATGCCGCAATTCTGCCTCTGGCTTGGTAGTGGGAACATATTCTATTTTAACATATTTTTGTATGCCAGCTTGCCAGGTAATGTGTGTTAGTGAAATATTGTAACTCACCCCCACTGTGGTCCTGCCCTCCCATTCTTCTGGAACAACCATTTTTCCAGCTTCAGTGACCCTCAGCCAGCTCCAACTCAGCCACCTCAGCCAAGGATCTTGTTATAGGATTGCCACTTTAAAAAATAACAGCTTTAGAAAGAGCAGAATATACTTGTGACACAATATGCAACTCTCTCTTTTTAAAAAAGATAAAATAAAATTATTTAATCATTTTTTATACAATCAACCACAAAAGACACATATAACAAAAACCATAATAACAATAATACCACGTTATGACAATTCAGATTTGAATACACTAATATACCTATGACTACACCTTTTTCACAATAGTTTCCCACCTCTCTCTCCTCCCCCTACTTCTCACCACTATCCACTTAAATATTCATTCCAGATTTCTTCATATTTATCCATTCTTATTTTGCATCGACATGCAGTTCGTTCGTATGTAGCAAAGCTGTCCATATTATCAATCCATGTGCTCAACTGAATCTTTTTGCAGCTCTTCCAAATCATCAAAACAAGTTTTTTTGCTTCTAATATAGCATGGTACAACCATTATTTTTGTCCCCTTGAAATCACCCACATTTCCGGAATATAATTTAGAAATAAATTCAGTTCCCCTAAATAACATTTTTTAACATTACTCTTGCTATAAATATCCTCACCTCACACCAAAATGAGCTTATTATCTTGCAGTTAATCAACATATGTACTAAGTTTGCATTTTAACTCACACATTTCCAGCAGTTGTCTGCACTTGTTATTTTCTTCTGGTATAATATGCAACTCTCTTTTTAGTGGAGTGACCGAGAACTATCAGCATCTTCTGGCTTTGGCTTTTGCTGTAAAGGAGGTTAATGAAAATCCCCAGATTTTATCCAATATTTCACTGGGATTCAACATTTATGATAACTCTTTGCAAGCTAGGTCTACCTCTCTTGCTGTGATACAATTTATTTCACCAAAGGACAGACTCCTCCCCAACTTTATGTGTGGTATCCATGAAAATTTATTGACAATCACTGCGGATGTTACTAATTCCTACTTTCCCATACCCCAGGTATTTGGTATCTACAAGATTCCTCAGGTAAGAGTGCATGTGTGTAAGGAAACAGAAGAAATATATACAATTTAAATACTGCCTTCCACTTCAGAAGTGGTTTTGGATCCATCCCAAATTAGTTTTTTGAAAATATATTTTTATTACATTTCAAATGAAAAAAGGAACATTATGCATAATGTATAGAATACAGAGTTATCAAACAAGGTGTGATGACAGTATGAGTAATCCATTTACAATTATAGATGACTGATCAACAAAGCAGACATAAAATAAACCAAATCAGGAATTTCAGCACATGGAAGGTAGCTGATAGAGCTTTTAATAGAATAGGCATTATGGCTAAAAAACACAGAATTACAAAAAGATAGACTCTGTTATGCAAGGGGAAGCTGATTAAAGTATTCAAATGTCCTGACCTAATTTATCAACCACATTCATTCAAAATAATACAACTGATGTTTTATCAGGGTGTTTTTTCAACCCTTATTAAACATACTGCTAGGAGGGGGGAAGAGGAAGGTGACTTTCTCATTCCTCCCCCTGTTGATCAAAAGGAGGGCTAATTCTATGGGGTGTTCTTTTGCCAGAATCCCAAGCAGAAGACGGGATTGGTGCAAGCACAGAAACGCTGCTACACAGAGAGGCAAATCCTTCCTAGTGCAGGAAAGAAGGAGAGTGGGTACAGTGTGCTCCTACCTTCTCCTGAAAGACACACCCAGCAATCAGGATAGGTCTTAGAGTTTTCACAAGACTTTCCTTCCCATGCCTGTTTTTCTTCATGTATTCTGCCCCACCTCATGAATAATAATAATTATCATAATTTTTATGCTGGCCATCTGACTGGTTTGGCCCAGCTACTTTGTGCAGCTTCCATCACATTATAAAACCACAGTAAAATACCACACATAGAAGCATTCCTTATAGAGGGCTACCTTCAGATGTATTCTAAAAGTCAGATATTTGACAGGAGAGTGTTACACAGGGCGGAGCCACTACCAAGAAGGCCCTCCCTGGTTCACAATGAGGGAACCACTAGAAGGCCCTTGGAGCTGGATCTCTTTTTTTATATATATAAATATTTTTATTAGATTTTCCATCAAAAAAAAAACATTTTTACAAAATTATACATCCATTTTTAACTTAAACCCTTTTTTCCAGAACTTCCCTCAGCTTGTCTGATAATTTTCCGTTTATTTTTTTTATCCTCGTCTCATATTTCCCAATATTATATTGCACTCAAATACTCTTAATCACATCATATTTTTTAAACAATATTTCTAACAGTAATTTCACAGAGCTTCTTGAAAGCCAACAAACGTTATTTGCTCATCACAGAATTTTTTGATATACTCTGTAAATTTCTTCCAGTCCTCGGAGAATCTCTGGTCACGTTGGTTCCTAATTCTCCCCGTCAATCTGTCCATTTCTGCGTATTCCATCAGTTTCGTCCTCCATTCTTCTTTCGTGGGCATCTCTTCCTGTTTCCATTTCTGTGCCAGCAAAATTCTGGCTGCTGTTACTGCATACAAAACTAATTTCATATCTTTTTTACTAATTTCATTATCCAGTATTCCCAACAAAAGAGCTTCTGGTTTTTTAACAAAAGTATATTTCAACATTTTCTTTAACTCATTATAGATCATCTCCCAGAAGCTTTTTACCTTCTTACATTCCCACCACATATGGTAAAATGTTCCTTCTGTCTCCTTTGGAGCTGGATCTCAGTATCCGGACAATGGGGGTGGAGATGCTCCTTCTGGTATACAGCGCCAAAGCACCACCAATGTAAACTAAATAAAAAATGTTTCCACATCTTCAATATATGTTTAGCTCATATATGATTCTATTTCAATCATACTGGAGAACACTGAAGTCCCTTGCTTCTACAAAATGGTTCCAAAGAGACTTGATCAGTTCAGGGGGATTCTCAAATTGCTTGACTATTTCCATTGGAGATGGATTGGATTGTTTGTTGCAGATGGAATGACTTTACAATGGTTCATACAGAAGATGGTTCCAGAATTTTCCAATCATAGCATTTGTTTTGCATTCCTTGACTCATTCACCAGTTTGGAATATGATGTTGAGAAAGGAAATTTTGACCAAAGTGCAATGTATTTGTCTGATAAGATCATGAATAGCAAAGCCAATGTCCTGGTCTTCCATGGAGAGGATAAAAATATGATCTGTTTGAGATATTTTCTACGAAAAAGAATCAAGCCCCAAATGCAAAATCCAAAAGGAAAAGTCTTCATTCTGACTATCGGGATGGAGTTAAAAACCTACCTCTTCAAACGTATCTTTGATATAGAAGATTTCTCTGGTGCTTTATCATTTGCACTTCAGTCTAATGAGCTACAAGGATTCCAACACTTTATTCAGAACAGAAACCCTTCTAACTCTAAAGGAGATACTTTTATTACAGATTTCTGGACAGATCAATTTCGCTGTATATCTCAGGATATTGTTCTGGACCGTTTTGTACAGGGTAATTACTCTGGGAGAGCTTATTCATCTCCCTGCACTGGAGAGGAGAAACTAGAGAGCCTTCCTGAGCATGTCTTCCCAAAGAGTGTAACAGGCCACAGCTACAGCTTTTACAATAGTGTCTATATTGTGGCTCATGCCTTACATGCCATGATTTCATCCAGATCCAGAAGCAAAGCAGGGATGAAGAAGAGAGAAAGAAGGAAGCTTCATAATCATCAGCCGTGGCAGGTAAGGGAATCCAAATGTGAATCAGGGACTGGTTGCTTTGCTTTTATTATTAATTCCATTGACATTTAACTGTATATGTGAAGGCATATTGGTTTGTGAAAGAGAAATGAAGAGAGGGGGATGTGAAAGGGCACATGAGAAAGAGTGGGATGTTTGAGGGATGTACATGGTGTGTGTTTTCAGACTCAAGCAGAGCTGTAATGTTGCATTAGCAAGAAATATTAGGAGAATACGTCTTTTATAGTAGCAACAGCTTCATCTGAATTGTTGGTCTCACCCGCATTGTGAGGTGCTGCTTTAATTAGGGAGGCCCAGCTGTGTCCCTCAGCTTCGTACTATAATGGAGAGTGGGAGCCCTGGTCTCACCAAAACTTTGGCACTGTAGTTCTCCAAGTCCAAGAACAGCAATATTACATCTCCAGGTCAAGTTAGCAGGAAGAATGATTCATCAGCTGGAGACACTTTTTAGATTGATCCTGTGCAATTGTCCACTTCTGCTTTGCCTTTATTCCCTATACAAGGCTGGGCAATTTTTCTTAATATTTTTTTGTGAGCTCAAGTGTTGTCTATGCGAGCAACATATATTTGGCCAGAGAGGGAGTGAGAGGGAGAAATGTCTGTATGTGGGCTGTGTGAAAAAGAAATGGAGAGATGGAAGAAATTAAAGGGTGTATGTGATATATATATGGTGTGACCTATCTATGAGAGTATTAACGGCGGTTTATTTTTATTTTTATTTCTGTTCCTTCCTTCAGTTTTTATTAATTTTCTGATATTATTTTTAAAAATATATATATTCCTATCCCTGCTCTACCACTGTTTCAAATCTAGCTGTACACTGATATGATGTCCTGATTTGATTATTTACTTTATTCCTTTTTTACCTATTGCTTCGTATTCTTATCCTAAGGTCTTATTTGTATACATAGTATACATAGTTTTGTATTGTATATATATTATTGTATACATGCACCCTCTTGCCCAGCGTTATTCAGAACTTCGGGCTGGGCTGTCCTCAATATGCTGATGACACCCAACTTTATCTGGCTCCCTTTTCTGTTTTTGTTCCAGCTCTACCATTTTTTGAAAGCTGTGTCATTTAACAACAGTGTTGGGGAGAAGGTTTCCTTTGACCAGAATGGGGAGCTCATTCAAAAGTATGACATTATCAATTTGGTCACATATCCAAACCAATCTTTCAAGAGAGTGAAAGTTGGAGGGATGGATCCCCGAGCTCCTCCTGACGAACTCTTGAGCATCAATGAGGAAGCCATAGTGTGGCACAGCTGGTTTAATCAGGTAAGACTTCAATGCAGATATTTGGGAAGTGTCCCAGTTCTCAGTGAGGGTGAGTCTTTTGTTCAAAGCCCAACCCTCTGCACAATTTTGTCCTTGCCCATTGCTCATTCTCCAACCCTCTGAGGAGAGATTTCATGCATGAAAATTTTACTCTTATTCAATCAAAAATAAAAAAGCAGCCCTATGCAGACTTATTCCAGTGAGTCAGAGGACATAGTGTGTGCTTTAAAATGTTTATATTTGTAACAGAAATATACAGGCTGTATAGGGCTTTGTAATTTTTGACAGAAATTACTTTGCAAAAATGTCTATATTATGCCTCGGCCCAGTATACCTGAAGGAGCGTCTCCACCGCCATCATTCTGCCCAGACACTGAGGTCCAGCTCCGAGGGCCTTCTGGCAGTTTCCTCACTGCAAGAAGCAAAGCTATAGGGAACCAGGCAGAGGGCCTTCTCAGTAGTGGCACCCACACTGCAGAACGCCCTCCCATCATATGTCAAAGAGATAAACAACTACCTGACATTTAGAAGACATCTGAAGGCAGCCCTGTTTCAGGAAGTTTTTAATGTGTGACATTTTAATGTATTTTTAATCTTTGTTGGAAGCCAGCCAGATGGCCGGGGTACAAATAATAAATGGTGGTGGTGGTGTCAGGGAGTTTCAGGCACTGGTGAATGTGCAGTGGAGGAAGTGGGGCTGGAGTCTGATTGGGAAGGAAGGGCAGCCAAGAGGCAAGAGGCAGAAGAAGCTGCAGAGCTGGATGGTGAAGGACTGGAGGAAGTGGAGGAAGAAAAAGGTCAGGAAAGTAAAGAGCCAGCTGCTTCCCTACCCTCTCCTGTATCATTGTTTCCCAGAATAAGGAGAGAATTGAAGGAGCAAGAGCAGAAAGGAAAAAAGGAGGAGAGATTTCATGAAGCGTTCCCCATTGTATGATGATTATACTCTCATTTAAGCAAAAATAAAAAGCAGCCCTATACAGACTTATTCCAGTGAGTAAGAGGGCCTGGTGTGTGCTTCAAAATGTTTAAACTTGTAAAAGGCATTAGAATGACCGAAACTGCTTTGCAAAAATGTCTATATTACGCTGATATCAGGGAGTTTCAGGACACTGATGAGTGTGCACCAGCGGAAGTGGGGCTGGGGTCTGACTGGGAAGAACAGGAAGCCAGGAGGTACGAAGTCGAGGAAATTGCAGAGCTGGAGGGTGAAGGACTCAAGGAAGTGGAGGAAGAAGCAGGTCAGGGAAGTAAAGAGCCAGGTGCTTCCCTACCCTCTCCTGCATCACTGTCCCCCAGAACCACGAGAGAATTGAAGCTGGAAGAACAGAAACACCTACCATGCAAGTGTCGTCTCCAGCTGTGTGTAAATGAAAGTTACAGAAGCTGGTGAATGGGGTGAGGCCCCCTGTTGCTGCAACTGAGCCATCAGCAAGGGGAATTTGGGCATTGTACAGTGACAGCATAGCCAAGTGCAATCTGTACTTGTTAGGACGGTGAGCACTCCTGACAGCTGATTGCATACAAGCATCGCTAAATGAGGAGAAATTCAAACTAAAAGGCTCGTGAATTTTCATGGAGAATTATATTTTTTAAAAATGCATATACAATTCTGGATAACTAAATTTTACACAGAAAAGAAAGAGAAATGGAGTGAAATAAGGCACACCAGGTTTCACTCAACATTGGGGGGTTGTCAGCGAGTGTGATATCACATGCACAGCATGGGTTTGCCACAGCTGCGGTTACACCCGACACGGCCTGTCACACCCTCTAAATGGCCATTCAGAGCCTATCGCAGCAACAGGCAGGCCCAACAGAGGTCCAAAGGAGCCTGTTGCAGCTGCGGCAGAGCCTGATGGCACCTGCCTGGCTCCAGAATATTGAGGGGGCCCACCCCATGATTGATTTTTTTTAAGGGTCCTTGACCTCTCTGGCCCCCCATAGATGGCATGCCTGAGAGAAACTGACATTGAGAGAATCACACAACATGAAGGTGTTACAGATATAGTATGGATATGGAAAAATAAAATTATGAAAATTGATGTTTATGTGTTATAAGTGTCAGGAATGAGCCAGCTCCCAGTGAAGGTTTGCAGCGAACTGAAGAAAGCAGCCGGGAACACAGCAGAGAGAGCTGACTTCCTTGGAATGCCAATTTATAAGGGAATGACTGAGAGCGGGCTGGTACCCAACCAAAACTCTCAGGAAGTGCAATCAGGCAAGAAAAGGGACGGAAGTAGTATGTAAGACTGGGAAGAGGTTGGAGCTGATTTAATCTGTTCTAAGAATCAGCTAAGGGGAGGGCTGTTAGATGAGAAATATATCAAGAGATGCAAGGTTCAAAAATTTCTTATCTTCTGTAGAAACCGGAAACAGTCTTCAGAAGGGTCATCCTGATTATTGATGCTGGAGGCGATGTTACAGCTGTCTGGAGCTATCTGTTTGTTTTTTGCAATAAATCCTCCTTTTTAATTAACAATGCTTACTGTGTTATCAAGCCAGGAACTTGGATGCATGACAATAAGCAGCAGTTAAAGTGGAGGGAAGGGAAGGGCATATGACTAAAGGACTGTGTATGAGGAAAATGGCCAGAAAGCACAATGAAATTCCAAGATGACTCTCCTGAAGATCAACATCTCCCCCTTTCATTTCTTGATAGACACAGCCTGTTGCTTTGTGTAATCCCAAGTGCCCAACCGGTTATATGAAGAAAAGCAAGGAGGGGGAGTCCTTCTGCTGCTATGATTGCATTGTATGCCCCAAAGGGTGGATATCTGATCATGAAGGTGAGAGTTTCTGCATACAGATACAAGAAGAATGTCTGTATTTCACAGCCCAATACAAGGAAGAATAATGGGCACATTATGCAAATGCAATTAATGTGTACTATGTGGACAATGGCAGTTTATGCGTCCAGCTCTGCAATGTTAGGTGCCTTCCATATTTCAAATGAGATTTAGTAGTGACGATGAATGTGTGTCTTTGTGAACCTTTGCATCTAGAGCCATAACATTTGCAACAACCATGTGATAGCAACATTTGCAACAACCATGTGATATGTGCTAATGTCCATACAAGAACTACATAATACAATACATTATGGGGAGAAATATGAACGTACAATCCAGTTTAATGTTCCGTCAAATCACCTTGTTCTTCCTATGTTTTAATGAGCCCTTGATATTTTAGCCATTGAATGTAATAGCACATTTAAAATAGAATGGAATACATGAGTGAATACACAAGTAAGGAGAATATTTCATTTTTCAGTTATTACATATTCTACTGTAAAGGTAAAGGACTCCAGGACAGTTAAGTGCACTCAAATTTGACTATAGGATGTGGCGCTCATCTCTGCTTACAGGATGAAGAAACTGGTGTTTGTCCACAGACAGCTTTCTGGGTCATGTAGCTAGAATGACTAAAGTGCTTTTGCTGCAACGGGACACTGTGATGGAGGCCAGAGAGCATAGAAACACCATTTACCTTCCCGCTACAGCGTTACCTATTTCTCTGATGGGACATGCGTGGCGCTGTTGTCTAAACCACTGAGCCTCTTGGGCTTGCCGATTGGAAGGTTGGTGGTTCAAATGCCCACAACGGGGTGAGTTCCCATTGCTCCCTCCTTGCTCCTGCCAACCTAGCAGGTCAAAAGCATGCCAGTACAAGTAGAAAAATAGGTACTGCTGCAGTTGGAAAGTAAACAGCGTTTCTGTGCACTCTTGCTTCTGTCACGGTGTTCCATTGCACCAGAAGTGGTTTAGTGATGCTGGCCACATGACCTGGAAAGCTGTCTGTAGACAAACACTGGCTCCCTCGGCCTGAAAGCGAGATGAGCACCACAACCCGAAAGTCACCTTTGGCTGGACTTAACCATCCGTGAGTGCTTTACCTTTTATTTTTTACTCACGCTGGTATGGTTTGGAACTGCTAGGTTGGCAGGAGTTAGCAATGGGAGCTCACCCGGTTGTGCAGATTAAAACTGCCGAACAAGTGGCTCGTTGGTTTAGACCACAGTGCCACCGGCAGTGTAGCTGACTGAGAGTAACAGCTATAACTAGTTTGTGTTACTTATTCATGACTGTATTCCTGTCACGTCAGAAGAAAGGGTTAAAAATAATTCTAACCTGGTATTTTTGTGTGTTTTCCATTTCAGATATGCCTGTGTGTTCCAAATGTCCAGATGATCAATATGCAAACAAGGGCCAGAATGCATGTATTCCCAAGACTATAACCTTTTTATCTTATGAAGAACCTTTGGGTATCAGTTTCACAGTTTCTGCTGTCTCATTTTCCATTATCACAGTTTTGATGCTAAGAGTATTTTTGAAGCACCATGACACTGCCATAGTTAAAGCCAACAACAGGGACCTGACCTACACTCTCCTCATCTCCCTCCTGCTCTGCTTCCTTTCTGCACTTCAATTTATTGGCAGACCTGACAAGGTGACATGTTTTCTGCGCCAAACTGCCTTTGGCCTTGTGTTCACAATGGCTGTTTCTTCTGTGCTGGCCAAAACCATCACTGTGGTTCTTGTTTTCATGGCCACACAACCCGGATCCAGGATGAAGAAGTGGGTGGGGAAAAGCCTGGCCAACTGCATTGTCCTTTCTTGCTCCATTCTCCAAGCGGGCATCTGCCTGGTGTGGCTTTCCACCTCTCCTCCATTCCCAGATAGTGACGCCGAGTCAATGACTGAGGCGATTGTACTGCAATGTAACGAGTCATCCCCAATCATGTTTTACTGTGTCCTGAGCTACATGGGCTTGCTAGCCATGGCCAGCTTCATTGTAGCTTTCTTTGCCCGGAACTTGCCTGACAGTTTCAATGAAGCCAAGTTCATCACTTTCAGCATGTTGGTGTTTTGCAGTGTTTGGTTGTCCTTTGTTCCAACCTACTTGAGCACCAAAGGGAAATATATGATGGCTGTGGAGATCTTCTCCATCTTGGCCTCCAGTGCTGGGTTGCTGACTTGCATCTTCTTCCCGAAATGCTACATTATCTTATTGAGGCCTGAGCTGAACAAAAGGGAGCAGTTAATTAGGAGATGAAAACACTGAAGATCACTATAATCCTCATAAACTGCTGCTGCTGCTGCTGCTAATAATAATAATAATAATAATAATAATAATAAATCTTTTTTATTTATAATTCATTCAATCCTTTTCTGACTTAAGTGTAAATAAGGATTAGATTTCATTGTACAAAGAACATCTTAAAATGACTTAATTGTGAATGTTTATAATTCATTGATTTTTCGCTCCATGTTATCTTCTCAGCAACACTGTTAAGTATGTTATGTTGAATGCTAGCAAATGAGCTTACTTTTATTTTAAGGTGAGTCTCCTTCATTTTAATACAATGCTGTAAGAACAATAGGATACTGAATTTAAGGAGAGATAAAGTATTTTCAATAAGCTCAGCAAGTGTGAAATATTATGAAACAAATGAAATATTGGGAAGAATAATCTTTTAATTCAAATTCACATTCTTCCAACCAAATTATTTTTTTTTTAACAAAGGCAGAAGTTTAGAAAAACCTGGAATAAAATCATATTGAAAAAGTAGAACCAGTTAATAAAGTCTTAAAGGTAAGAAAGACTCCCAATATCAGGGATGGGTAGTGCTTTCTCTCTTTAAAATGTTTAGGGGTACTCTCATTTTGACTCAGGAAAATCACATTTTATAGTTGAAATTGTTAGAAATAAATGCAGAAAAGGATAAAAGTACAGAGAATCAAAAAGTACAGAGAATCAACCCAACCAGGGTGAGTTGTTGATAGGTGTGGCCCAAACCTTAACTGTCAGGCCCTGGGAACACGCCAGGCTGTTTTGTCCAATTAGGGTGAGCAGTGTGATACTCGGGGCCTATAAAAGTGGCAGCGCAACGCGATTGGGGACACACTAAACCAAAGGGTATTTAATTGTCACTGGTGTCACTTTATGCCACAAAGGCATTTGGCAATTTGAAATGGTCTTATCTGTTCAAAATTAACCTTTCATTAAGTGGCTATGTGCTCCCATATCACTTCTTAACATTTATTGGACCGAAAAGTTTTCCTTTCATCATTTTAACCGTTTTTGCTTTGAAACGTAAGTCAGAAAAGATGGAGAGTACGTAGGAGTTGAGCTGTTCCCCCTTTGCCATCATTTCCTTCCCATTAATAATAATAATAATAATAATAATAATAATCTATTATTTGTACCCTGCACATCTGGCTGGGTTTCCCCAGTCACTCTGGGCGGCTTCCATAGAAACCGCAAATACACTAAAATATCACACATTAAAAACTTCCCTGAACAGGGCTGCCTTAAGATGTCTTCTGAACGTCAGGTAGTTGTTTATCGCTTTGACATCTGATGGAAGGGCGTTCCACAGGGCGGGCGCCACTACTGAGAAGGCCCTCTGCCTGGTTCCCTGTAGCTTTGCTTCTCGCAATGAGGGACCCGCCAGAAGGCCCTCTGCGCTGGACCTCAGCATCCGGGCAGAATGATGGGGGTGGAGACGCTCCTTCAGGTATACTGGGCCGAGGCCGTTTAGGGCTTTAAAGGTCAACACCAGCACTTTGAATTGTGCTCGGAAACATACTGGGAGCCAATGTAGGTCTTTCAAGACCGGTGTTATGTGGATTTCGGCAGCCGCCCCCAGTCACCAGTCTAGCTGCCGCATTCTGGATTAGTTGTAGTTTCCGAGTCACCTTCAATGGTATCCCCACGTAGAGCGCATTGCAGTAGTCCAAGCGGGAGATAACTAGAGCATGCACCACTCTGGCGAGGCAGTCCGCAGGCAGGTAGGGTCTCAGCCTGCGTACCAGGTGGAGTTGGTAGACAGCTGCCCTGGATACAGAATTGACCTCTGCCTTCATGGACAGCTGTGAGTCCAAAATGACTCCCAGGCTGTGCACCTGATCCTTCAGGGGCACAGTTACCCTATTCAGGACCAGGGAGTCCTCCACACCAGCCCACCCCCTGTCCCCCAAAAACAGTACTTCTGTCTTGTCAGGATTCAACTTCAATCCATTAGCTGCCATCCATCCTTAACCGCCTCCAGGCACTCACACAGGACCTTCACCGCCTTCACTGGTTCTGATTTGAAAGAGAGGTAGAGCTGGGTATCATCTGCATATTGATGGACACCCAGTCCAACCCCCCTGATGATCTCTCTCAGCGGCTTCATATATATGTTAAAAAGCATGGGGGAGAGGACGGAACCCTGAGGCACCCCACAAGTGAGGGCCCAGGGGTCTGAACACTCATCCCCCACCACCACTTTCTGAACACGGCCCAGGAGGAAGGAGTGAAACCACTGTATAACAGTGCCCCCAGCTCCCAGCCCTTCTAGACGGTCCAGAAGGATGTTATGGTCGATTGTATCAAAGGCCGCTGAGAGATCAAGCAGAACTAGGAAACAACTCTCACCTTTGTCCCTAGCTCGCCGGAGATCATCAACCAGCGCGACCAAGGCAGTTTCAGTCCCATGATGAGGCCTGAATCCCGATTGGAAGGGATCCAAATGGTCCGCATCCTCCAGGTGTGCCTGGAGTTGTTCAGCCACCACGCGCTCAATCACCTTGCCGAAGAATGGAAGATTTGAGACTGGGCGATAGTTGGCCATACTGGCCGGGTCTAAAGATGGTTTTTTAAGAAGCGGTTCAATGACCGCCTCTTTCAGCGGATCTGGGAATGTTCCCTCACAGAGGAAGCATTCACCACCCCGCAGAGTTCATCGCCCAGCCCTTCCCGGCTTGCTTTTATTAGCCAAGATGGGCAAGGATCAAGGAGACAGGTGGTTGGTTTCACGCATCCAAGCAGCCTGTCCACATCCTCAGGGGTAACGGGTTGAAATTGATTCCATGCAACTTGACCAAACAGGCCATGTGGGTTTCCCCTGTTGATTCCAGTATCCATCCAGTCAAGGCCAGACCCGGAGGCAGGGATAGTCTTCAAACAACGACTAAACCTGCCTCCTCGGTAATGACATGGTCTGGTGCCTCCTGCCCATGATCACCTAGATCGGATGTCCCAGTGCTTTCCGCCTGTGGAACTTGTCCCAGCCATCGTGTTGGCTGGGGCCCCACTCCCAGGCAGCCCTGATCCCACCCCTTAAAAACAAAACACAAACTATACAGAACCAATAAAACAACAAAAAACAAGAACAGAACAATTATACTAAAATTAATCCCCAACCAAATATCCATCCCACCCACCCACCCCCAACAAAGGAAAAAAGGAAAAAAAGAAATAAAAATTTAAATTGCCACCAACTGCTTGAGGACATTTTAAAACACATTAACCACTAAGAACAGGGAAGCAATGGCAGAACACTTCCCACACTTCCCCAAAAGTTTGTTCCAAATAAGGGCCTGGGCCACGCCCCCTGGGCCAGTTGGAAAAGGCCCTGGAAGGGAGCAGGCCCTGCAGTCCTCCCCACAGCCGATAAAATGTCCTTGTATTTCCCCCTTTGCCAAACGTTTGTCTATTTCTTATCATCCCTCTCTTAAAGGGGATTTTAAAAAAATTGTTTAGAGTAAACGTCAATTTGAGATCTGCAAATATATCTGAAGAGGACACAGAAGTTGAATCAAGTCAATGGTCTATAGGAATATTTCCAGTGCCTACTCATTGACTTTCATATTTGATAATGGGCTGCATATTTGGGAGTTGTTGCTTGATCATAGCAGTCCATTTTACATTTGGATCCTATTAACTTTAAACTTAGGGGATACACACTAAAAGGTGCTTGGGCTAAAAATATGTTTTCTTTCCTAGAATGGCAGAAGTGGGGATATCGCATTATATCATCAGAAATGACAATCCTTATGATGAATGAAACCCATTTTTGCCAGTCTCCAGACAAGCCTCTTTAATTATTGCTCTTGCTTTTGGCCCTTATTATCCAAATCACATGCAGGTATTATTTCTCTTAAGATATAACAAGTATGTATTTTTCAAGAAATGCTCAGAGGATACAAAATAGAGCACCTGCAATTACCAAGGACTAGGGAATAGAGAACAAACCTATGTAAGACTGGTTTCTATCAATTCATGTTTTTTGGTTATTGGGCATGGGTAGATTTGCAAATTCTTCATTAAAGTCAGGCTGTTGCTATCATGGAGATTCTAAACATACAGCGGTAGATAGAAATAGAGGGATCTATGTGCTGAAGTTAGATTTGTACACAGAATGGTGACATTATTAATTTTGTAGATATAAATATATCAGCTGAATTTAGATTTGCATTGAGTATGCTGATATTGGTAATTTTGTTGCTGCTGCTGCTGCCTCACATAGCATGCAAGGCTCAAGATGTTCAGTGTAGAAAGTGGAGTTCCAGACCGATTCATCCCAGGTTTTATCAACGTGGAGATTTCACCTATGGAGCCATTGTTTTTCAGAGTGCCGTTTCTCTGTCTCCAATTACCTTGAACAGACATCCTGATTGGGAACAAGTACCTAAAGTGTTTGTATAAGGAATCATTTCTCCTTCCTACCTTGTCTCTGTCTATATTACATTCCGCAGCAAGAAATAAAGAAATTGAACTTTGGTATTTTGTAACCTTGTTTCTAAAACAGAAACTTTGAACACAATAGACTAGGGAGAGGTAGTGGAAGGTCCACAGGAATCTTAAGTTTTCAGCCTCCAGACAATGACATTTTTGTTCGTGCAATAGGATAATCTATTAATTATAGGAATTTTCTATCCCACTTCCCCGTATGTGGGATCCTCCAGAAGGAGGGTCCTGGATGCACATGGGCCCCGGGACACCCCCCACTGGGCTCTAGATGTGGGGCATGCCCCAGGCCTTGTCAGTAGGGCCCCACAATCACGCCAGGCCGTTTGAGCCAATCTGATGCAGGTGACATGATTGGGGAGGCCTTTAAAAGCAGCAGCGCGATGTGGCTGAGGCACTTGCTTCAATGTGGCTGAGGCACTTGTTGCTGCTTTGGCCTTGCTTCAGATATTGGTTGGTCGCCTGTTTTGGAACAGGGGCCGGGTAGGATTTTTTCCATTTGGCAAATTGCCACTGGCCACTTGGTTTTCTCCTACCCCCTTAGCAACTGTCACAACTTTGTAAAGTTGGGCGGTTAGGCATTGGCTTATTGAGGTGTGTGGGAGGGGAGGTGCGGCCATCACCTGCCCCTCCAGAAATAGGGTATTCCGGTAAAGAAATTTGGGGGTCCTGGATCTCTTCCAAAGTCCGCTTGAGGAGCTAGGGCCATGCCAGGACCACAGGAACCCCCGGGTGAGCTTTGGTTGATTTCCATCGATGTTGCTCCCTTGTTTGGTGTTCTCCTTTCCAGACTACCTGCCAAAGAGGCAGGAGTCAGTTATAGTCAGTTGTTAATGCCTAAGCCAATACCACTCACTTTGGGGTAAGCAATAAAGTCGTGGCCTAAATTTTGCCCAATAACGTAACCCAATATTACCTGTCAATGTGAAGTTATTTACTTGGGGAAGGGCTTGAGGGCCTCGGAGAGCAAACAAATATCCACTTAATATGTACTGGGGCTTTAGAATGTCAACTGACTTCTATAGCGTTGCTTTCTTGACATGTGCATTTCCATCCTCTTTCCATTTGTATCTCTCTCCATCACCATATTGTCTTCCAAACAGTGGGGAGTGCAGGGGGGGCCGGCCACACCGGGCGCAACATCTGGGGGGCGGCGCGGAAGAGACTCGAGTGCTAAAATCCACGGATTAGGGGGCGCAAATTACTTGCCTTGCCCCGGGTGCTGACAACCCACGCTACACCACTGCTTCCAAAGCAGGATTCTCATGCTGTGGAAGAGTGATGGACAGCAGTACCCAGTTAAGTTATGATATTGAATTCTGCTTCACAAACCAAGCTATTGTTCCCACCAAATAAAGGATCTAAACAGCTCAGCTTCAGGACAATGTATAAAGCAAGGAGCATCCATCTCCTCAGCTCTCAAACATTAATATAACTCATTGGGTATGTTTGTAATTACTCAGTATAGGAATTAAATATTTCATTGCCTGGAGACCATCTTGCTTGTGAGGGATGGATGATCTGCTCCCTTCCATGCAGGCATTTTTCCTCTGGTCTGGGAGGGCAGTGCCCTGACTAATTGCCTGACTAATGTCAGCTACAAAAGCTGCTGAAGAGACTCTTGGGCTGGGGTATTGTTTCACATCTTTTGTTGGGGTGTTTCATTGTTGTTGTTAGTCATTCTTTTTATTTTCATTTTTATTTCTGATTAAGAATTAGATCTCACTCGGAATTATGTGGAAATTATTTCAGTTTGGCTGTGTATTCATTGATGTGTTTTATTTATTCATTATGACTTTTGTCATGTTCATAATTATGTAAATCTTGTCATGACTTGTGCCTAAGGTACTGCAATGGGCTAGAGTCCCCACCCCCATTTTTTCTATTTTATTTTGCAATATCACATTCAATTACATCTTTAATCATTGTTTGCAATACAAACAATACATATATATATGTCTATCTATCTATCTATTTGGTACCTTTATGACTTCCCTCCACCTGAGCTCAGCTTCCATTATTTTTCATTCCCTTTATATTGTGTTAAAAAAAATTACATATTCCCCTTAACTTTTAACCTTATGAACTTCAGTCAATGCATATCAATAAATTTGTTTTGGAACAATGTTCTGTGTGGGTTAGTGTTTTCAGGCTGTTAACCCGAATGTTGGTGGACTAAGCCCACCCAGAGATGCCTGTGGTCAGGATTCGTACACTGCTGGGGTTTGGAGTAGATGACCCACAAGGATCCTTACAACTCTTCCAGGATTCTATGTTATAAGCAGTCTTGAGAATGGTTTTAACTATAGTAAGACATAGAAAGAAAATGATGGTGGGGCGGCACTCCCTGAGGCTCTGTGGGTAGGCTGAGCTACCTCAAATCTGCCTCTGGAATGGTAGTGGGAGCATAAGATTTTAACATAGTTTTGTTAAAATTGTGAAATATCCTAACTTGCCCCCACTTGGTTCTGCCCTTACATGCCTCTGGAATGACTATTTTCATATCAGCTTCAACTCACTCACCTCAGCCAAGGATCTTGCTATAGGATTGCAACTTTAAAAAATAACAGCTTCAGAAAGAGTAGAATATACATGTAACACAATATGCAACTCTCTTTGTAGGGGAGTGACAGAGAACTATCAGCATCTTCAGGCTTGGGCTTTTGCGGTAAAGGAGGTTAACAAAAATCCCCAGATTTTACCCAATATTTCACTGGGATTCAATATATATGATAACACTTTGCAAGCTAGGTGGACCTGTCCTGCTGCAATGCAATTTATTTCACCGAAGGACAGACTCCTCCCCAACTTTATGTGTGGTATCCATGAAAATTTATTGACTATCACTGAGGATGTTACTAATTCCTACTTTCCCATACCACAAGTATTTGCTATCTACAAGATTCCTCAGGTAAGAGTGTATGTGTGTAAGGAAACAGAAGAAATATATACAATTTAAATACTGCTTTCCATTTTAGAAGTGGTTTTGGATGCATCCAAATTGGTTTTTTGAATATATATTTTTATTAAATTTCAAATGAAAAAGAGAAAACCATGCAAAAAAGTATAAAATAAAGTTATCAATCAAGATGTGATGACAGATAAACTGATCCATGTACAATAATAGATGACTGATGAACAAAGCAGACATAAAATAAACCAAATCAGGGATTTGAACACATGGAACGTAGCAGCTAGAGCTTTTCATAGAATAGACATAATGGCTAACTTAGGCAGAATTATGAAAGATAGACTCTATTATGCAAGGGGAAAGTGATTAAAGTATACAAATGCCCTGACTCAATTCATGGTGTTGTTTTTTCAACCCTTATTAAACATACTGCTGGGGAAGAGGAAGGTGACTTTCTCACTCCTCCTCCTGTTGATCAGAAGGAGTGGGTAATTCTGCTGGGTGTTCTTTTGCCAGAATGCCAAGCAGGAGATGGGACTGGTACAAGTACTGAAAAGCTACTACACAGAGAGACAAATCCTTCCTAGTGCAGGCAGGAAGGAAAGTTGGCACAGTGTGCTCCTACCTTCTCCTGAAAGACACAACCAGCAATCAGGCTAGTTTTTCCTCCCCAGTTCCTGCATTTCTTCTTTTCTTATGCCACATAATAATAATAATAATAATAATAATAATAATAATAATAATAATAAATTTTATCCTGCCCAATTAACTGGTTTACCTCACTACTCTGTACAGCTTCCAATAAGTTACAAAACTACAGTAAAATGCCACACATAGAAGCATTCCTTATACAGGACTGCCTTCAGGTGTATTCTAAAAGTCAGATAGTTGTTTATTTCCTTGACATTTGACAGCATGGTGTTACAGAGGGCGGGCACCACTTCCAAGAAGGCCCTCCCTAATTCCATGGAACCTCACTTTTCACAATCAGAGAACCAGTAGAAGGCCCTTGGAGCTGGATCACAGTAGTAAAACAATGGGGGTGGAAAGCCATTTCTGAGCTTGGGAGGAGAGGGGGTTGCGGGCTACCCCCTCCCACACACGCGGGGGCTGTCCTTTTGCCCCCGCGAGATCCAGGGAATCCCCGGGTGTGCCTTTGGCCCGGCCCGCCAATCGGCGGGCTGGGGAGGCGTGGCCTAGCCTACTTAAGGCCAGGCACGCCCGGGGACTGCCCTCTTTCCCCCTTTCCAGCTGAGCGGTTTTCCCATCCCACCCACCCTTAGGCTTAGATAGCTATGACCTTGCTATGGACTCCGGTTGGTCGCCGCAAGGGGCCTGGTAGGAATTTTTCCAATTTGGCACACTCTCAGCCTTTTGGTTTTTTTGCCTACCTCGTAGCAAACGTCACAACTTCCGCGGTATTGGCGGTTAGGCATTGGCAGGGGTTAATTGTTATGCAAATGAATGGGGGGGAAGGAAGCGCCATCACCTTCCCACAAGGGTAGTCTGGTAGAGGACTCCGGGGGGCATTGCCTTGTCCAAAACCTAGGGAGGTAAGGGCCTCCAGCACCCCCCCGAGCAGAGACACCTGTGGGATCCTAGTTGGCGTACTTCAACAGGACTCCCACGGCTTGTGGATAACCCTTCCCGGTCTCCATGCCGGGTAGTCAATAGGAGCCAGTGCCTTTCAATTCTGTAATCAATAAAGTTGTGGCCTTTTTATGCCCATTAACCTTAAATAATGTGTCCAGTGTCCTCATTTCACATGGGGGAGGGGACTTACCACGCAAACGCTCCTTCTGGTATATAGGGTTGAAGCTGTGTATGAAAGCCGTGTATGAAAGCCAAGGATTTTTCTGTGTTATGCAACCTGCAGAAATATGTAGTTGCCTTTACCTTATTTGTCCAACTTCTGTGTCCTTCTTTATTTGCCTTGGAACTTCACCTTCAGGTGAAACTTATATAAAGCCCTAGTGTATCTCATCATGTATTTCATCAGTATCATAAATAGCTCAATCCGATATAATTTGCAAGGTTGCTTCTAATGTGACCTCAATTAATTAAGAAGACAACGGTGTGAACAGAGATTTTATGGATAACATGTGAGATTTAAAATTGTATTTGATATAAAATTAGAGAATTTAATGAACCTTGAAAAACCTAAAGAAATAAATACATTACAAAGTATGAACAGTCATTGAGATATATGTATGGTGTTTTATTAGGAAATAAAGCACTGTACAAATGTGTTTGCAGTCCCGAATGCCCCTCCACCCCATGTAAACACCACCAATGTAAACTAAACTTAACTGTTTCCACACCTGCAATTTTGTTTAGCTCATATATGATTCTGCTTCAATCATACTGGAGAACCCTGACCTCCCTTCCTTCTACAAAATGGTCCCAAAGAGAATTGATCAGTTCAGGGGGATTCTCAAATTACTTGACTATTTCCATTGGAGATGGATTGGATTGTTTGTTGCAGATGGAATGACTTTACAATGGTTCATACAGAAGATGGTTCCAGAATTTTCCAGTCATAGCATTTGTTTTGCATTCCTTGACTCATTCACCAGTTTGGAATATGATGTTGAGAAAGGAAATTTTGTCAGAAGTGCAATGTATTTGTCTGATAAGATCATGAACAGCAAATCCAATGTCCTGGTCTTCCATGGAGAGGTTACAAATATGATCTCTCTGAGATATTTTCTATGCCAAAGAATCAAGCCCCAAATGCCAAATCCAAAAGGAAAAGTCTTCATTCTGACTATCGGAATGGAGTTGAAAACCTACCTCTTCAAACATATCTTGGATATACAAGATTTCTCTGGTGCTTTATCATTTGCACTTCAGTCTAATGAGCTACAAGGATTCCAACACTTTATTCAGAACAGAAACCCTTCTAACTCTAAAGGAGATACTTTTATTAAAGATTTCTGGACAGATCAATTTCGCTGTATATCCCAGGATATTGTTCTGGACCGTTTTGTACTGGGTAATTACTCTGGGAGAGCTTATTCATCTCCCTGCACTGGAGAGGAGAAACTAGAGAGCCTTCCTGAGCATGTCTTCCCAAAGAGTGTAACAGGCCACAGCTACAGCTTTTACAATAGTGTCTATATTGTGGCTCATGCCTTACATGCCATGATTTCATCCAGATTCAGAAGCAAAGCAGGGATGAAGAGAGAAAGAAGGAAGCGTCATAATCATCAGCCATGGCAGGTGACAGTGTCCAAACATGAAGCAGGGGCTGGTTGTTGTACTTTTATTATTAATTTCAATCACATTTAACTGTACATCTCAATACAAATTGTTTGTTAGTAAGGCTTTTTTGTTTTCTGTTTAAGGTTCAGGGATTCCTTTTTTTTGTTTACATAAGCATCCAGTCTCTTTGCTTCTTTGCCGCCTGGTGCCCATGTGGAGATGTTGATGGGAACTTGCTTTGCTCTGTGTAGAGAGTTTTCCCCCATCCTTTATGGTAGGGGGAATTATGTGTGTTGATGTGAGTGTATGCATGATTGTGTGAGATTCAATTGGAGAGAGAGAGAGAGAGGTGCAAGTGTGGTGTGTGAAAGAGAAATGAAGAGAGGGAAATGTAAAAGGGCATATGAGAAAGAGTGGTATGTTTGAGAGATGTACATGGTGTGTGTTTTCAGACTCATGCTGAGCTCTAATGTTGCGTCAGCAAGAAACAAATGGAGAATAATTCTATATTGGACCTAAGTTTCATGCGAATATGAGAGTATTAACAACACTATATCATTTATTTTTGTTCCTTCCTTGAGTTTTTATTACCTTTTCATTCAGTTTTTAAAAATATATATTCCTCTCCCTATTCTACCACTTTTTCAAATCTAGCTGCACAATGACATGATGATGCCCTGATTTGATTTTCTTGTTTTCTATTTTTACCCATTGCTTCCTATCCTCTTATACATAGTTTTGTATTGTATACATATTATTGTATACCTAGCTGCCTTGAGTCCCCCCAGGACAAAAGGCTGGGTATAAATATAATATTATTAATAATAATTTTAGTCTTAGTTTTTGTCATTGTGATTTGTTTTGTACCTCTAAGCTTTTCATAAGCTTTTGGACATAAATAATAAATGTCTGACCTAGATCTAGCTTTATTAACATTATCTCCATCAAGAGGGCATTATTCACCACAGTAGCCTACATTGAATGGGTTTAGGGGTTGTTGATTTTTTGTCTGGCTGAACCATTTTCTTAAACAGCTCCTTTTTATTTTTTTTGTTCTAGCTCTACCATTTTTTGAAATCTGTGTCATTTAACAACAGTGTTGGGGAGAAGGTTTCCTTTCACCAGAATGGGGAGCTCATTCAAAAGTATGACATTATCAATTTGGTCACATATCCAAACCAATCTTTCAAGAGAGTGAAAGTTGGAAGGATGGATCCCCGAGCTCCTCCAGGAGAACTCCTGAGCATCAATGAGGATGCCATAGTTTGGCACAGCTGGTTTAATCAGGTAGGACTTCAATGCAGATATCTGTGGAAGTGTCCCACCCTCTTAATGAGGGTGAGTCTTTTGTTCGAAGCCCATCCCTCAGCCCAATTTTGTGCTTGCCTATGCTGATCCTCCACCACCCCAACCCTCTGAGGAGAGATTTCATGGAGGGTTCCCCATTGCATGAAAATGTTACTCCCATTTAAGCAAAAATGAAAAGCAGCCCTATGCAGACTTATCCCACTGAGTAAGAGCGGATACTGTGTGCTTCAAAATGTTTATATTTGTAAAATGCATTATATTGACAGAAATTACTT
Source organism: Podarcis pityusensis (assembly GCF_964106645.2). NCBI lineage: Eukaryota > Metazoa > Chordata > Lepidosauria > Squamata > Lacertidae > Podarcis > Podarcis pityusensis. The sequence goes on from NC_138038.1 coordinate 28,718,461, forward strand.
TGCAAAAATGTCAATATTATGCTGGTGTCAGGGAGTTTCAGGACACTGATGAATGTGCAGTGGGGGAAGTGGGGCTGGAGTCTGACTGGGAAGGATGGGCAGCAAGGAAGCATGAGGCAGCGGAAGCTCCAGAGTTGGAGGGTGAAGGATTCAAGAAAATGGAGGAAGAAGCAAGTCAGGGAAGTGAAGAGCCAGGGGCTTCCATTCCCTCTCTGGCATCACTGTTTCCCAGAACCAGGAGAGAATTGAAGCACGAAGATCTGAAAAAGCTACCATGCAAGTGTAATCTACAGCTGTTTGTATGCAGCCAATAAATGGAAGTTACAGAAGTTGGTGAAGAGGGTGAGGCCCCCTGTTACTGCAATTGAGCTGTCAACAAGGGGTATTTGGGTATTGTGTCAGCTTAGATACCGTAAATGCCATCTGCACTTGTTAGGCCGGGTAGCACTCCTGACAGCTGACTGCATACAAGTTTCCCTAAATAAGGAGAATTCAAACTAAAAGGCTCATGAATTTTCATGTAGAATTTTTTTGAATGCATATACAAATCTGGATAACAATTTTTTGCCTAGAAAAGAATGAGAAATGGAGTGAAACCAGGCACAGCATGTTCCGCTAAACATGGGGTGGTGGCGGCATGGTGGCGGCAAGTGTGTGTCAAACCACACGCACAAATTGATTTGCCCCGACAGGGCCTGTCACACCCTCTAAGAGCCCCTTATCAGCCTACTACAGCCACAGGAAGGCCCAGCAGCAGCACGAAGGAGACCGTTGCAGCTGCAGCAGGGCTTGATAGGGTCTGGCAATCTCTGGAATATTGAGAGGCCTGAGCCCCCTGATTTTAGGGTCCTTAACATCCCTGGCCCCCATAGATGGTGTGCCTGATAGAAACTGACATTGAAAGAGTCACTCAACATGAAGGTGTTATAGATATGGATATGGAAAAACAAATTATGGGAACAGATGTTTCTGCTTTATAAGTCGCAGTGAAAGTGCAGGGAAGGGCATATGGCTAAAGGACTATAGAAAGGACTGTGTGAGGAAAATGGTCAGAAAGCACAATAGGATCGAGAATGTGAGGACACTCACTGGATAGGAGTGAGTGGCTACCCTCACTCCTATTCTATGATGAGTGTGAGTTTTTAGATGAAAGAGCAGAAACACAAAGTTGGTTGGACTGCTCTCCCCTGATGCAAAGATGGTTGACCACACTCTAAGGGAGGTATGTTCTTGAAGAGAACATCACACCCCTCTCTGTGTAAAGAGAGTTCTTCTGAACCATGTGTAATGACGCCTCATATCCACAGGTTTAAGTATCAAGGTAATTCTCACATTTCCTTCAATATTCATACAAAAGATAAACAATTCAAAATTTGGTTTATGTTTCTTAGGAAGCTGGACCACTGTACAGCATATTCTTTCCTGAACCTTAATGATTCCAAGATGAGTCTCTTGAAAATTAACATTCCCCGCCTTTCATTTCTTGATAGACACAGCCTGTTGCTTTGTGTAATCCCAAGTGCCCAACCGGTTATAGGAAGAAAAGCAAGGAGGGGGAGTCCTTCTGCTGCTATGATTGCATTGTATGCCCCAAAGGGTGGATATCAGATCATGAAGGTGAGAGTTTCTGCATACAGATGCAAGAAAAAATATCTATACTCCACAGCCAAATGCAAGGAAGAATATCAGGCACGTTATGTGAATATAATTAATGAATACTATGTGGGCAATACCATTTTATGCGTCCAGCTCTGCATTCTTAGGTGCCTTCCATATTTCAAATGAGATTTGGTAGTTTCTGTGAATGTGTGTGTCTGTGAACCTTTGCATCTAGAGCCATCTAGCACAGCAGCCCACTCTTTGAGCTAGAAGGAGCCCTGGCTTAGCATGTGTCTCAGCACCAACAGAAAAAGTCTCAAGGAGAGTGAAGTAAACATGTCAGCAACAGATTGAAGAAGCCAACTTTCTGGATCATTTGGCCAGCATGACTAAACTGTTTCTGGTGCAACGGGACACGAAGATGGAAGCAAGAGAGCACAGAAATGCTGTTTATTTTCCCACTATAACAGTACCTATCTATCTACTTATGCTGGCATGCTTTCGAACTGCTAGGTAGACAGGAGCTAGGACAAAGCAATGGGAGCTCACCTGGTTGTGCGGATCCGAACTGCCAACCTTGTGATTGGCAAGCTCAAGAGGCACGGTCGTTTAGACCACAGTGCCACCGGCAATGTAGCTGACTGAGAATAACAGCTATAGCTAGTTTGTGTTACTTATTCATTATTGTATTCCTGTCACGTCAGAAGCAAAGGGTTAAAAATAATTGTAACCTGGTATTTTTTGTGTTTTCCATTTCAGATATGCCTGTGTGTTCCAAATGTCCAGAAGATCAATATGCAAACAAGGGCCAGAATGCATGTATTCCCAAGACTATAACCTTCTTATCTTATCTATGTGGGTCCTGCTTATGGGTTTCCTACAGCCATCAGGCTGGTCACTGTGAGAACCAGATGATGGTCAAGAAGGGCAAATGACCTGATCCCGAAGGCTTTTCTTATGTTTCTGTGTTGTTGTTAGCGGAGGAGAAGCCTTATTGAGCAAATCTGGACAGTATGCAAATACAGTGGTGCCTTCGGTTATAGACCATAGCTGTCAACGTTTCCCTTTATTTAAAGGGAAATTTCCTTATTCCGAATAAGATTCCTCGCAAAAAAGGGAAAAGTTTACAGCTAGATTGCAGATGCTTTGGGTTACAGACACTTTGGGTTATAAAACTCTGCTAACCAGGAAGTGCTTGCTCCAGGTTAAGAACTTTGCCCCAAGCTAAGAATGGAAATCGTGCACCAGTGGCGCAGTGGCAGCAGGAGGCCCCATTAGCAAAAGCACGCCTCAGGTTAAGAACCGTTTCAGGTTAAGAACGGACCTCTGGAACGAATTAAGTTCTTAACCTGAGGTCCCACTGTATGTAATTTCTTCTTTTAGTCCACAGTGCCCCCTGCTGTGCAGATGACTGAGTATTGCAGCTTCAGTAGTACCTCGGGTTAAGTACTTAATTTGATCCGGAGGTCTGTTCTTAACCTGAAACTGTTCTCTTTTTTTCCTCCAAAATTTTTATTGATTTTTACAAAATTGTAAACAAACAAACAAACAAACAAACAAACAAACAGATAAATAAATAAACAAACAAACATAAATCATAACCTTATTCAAATTACACTTATTAACATTGTTAAGTGACTTCCTCGCTTCCCCTTGGTTGAATTTCAATGCATATCCTTTTAATGGCTTTCCAAATCGTATAAACTTAACTTAATCATTTAACATCCTTATAACTTTCCATTTCGAAATTAAACATATCAAACATCACTTAACTTAATTCCTAAGCCAATCTGTTTCCTGCAAGCTATTTCCAATTAGTTTAACTTAACAAATTTAACTAAATAATCATTAAATTTTCTCCATTCTTCCTCATACTCCTCCTCCTTCTGGTCGCAGACTCTTCCGGTAAGGTCGGCTAGCTCCGAAAAATCCATCATCTTCATTTGCCATTCTTCCACGTTGGTAATTCTTGGGTTTTCCACATTTTAGCTAGTAAAATACGAGCAGCAGTCATATAAAAATAATTTAACATCCTTCTTGGGCAATTCCAAACCTGTTATTCCAAGGAGAAAGGCCTCTGGTTTCATTATGAATGTATATTTCAACATTTTTTTCTATTCAGTATAAATCTTTTCCCAGAAGTCTTTCACCTTGGGGCAGGTCCACCACATGTGGTAAAAAGTTCCTTCCTTTTCATTACATTTCCAACATAAATTATCACAGTTATGATATATCTTTGCTAATTTATCAGGAGTCAAATACCACCTGTACATCATTTTCATTATATTTTCCTTTAACACAGTACATGCAGTGAACTTAACCCATTTCTTCCACAGTCTTTCCCAATCCTCGAACATTATATTATGTCCTACATCTCTTGCCCAATCTATCATCACAGATTTAACTTGTTCGTCTTTTGTATGCCACTCCAACAATAACTTATACATTTTAGACAAATTTTTACCTTTATTATCCAACAACTCTGTCTCCAACTTAGATTTTTCAGAAGCAAAACCATTTTTCTTATCCATTTTGTTGTGTTTTTTTTAAAATAATATTTATTAAAAGTTTAAGAATGAAAGAAAAAAATAAAAAATAAAAAGAAAAAATAAACAGTACAGCTCAACACATTACAACAATACATGTACATAAAAAAGAAAAGCATAAAAAACACGATACATCAAAACAAAAACAAAAACAGAAACAGTTAAAAACATATCCAATATTTGCATATCTTTATCTTTCATTAACTTGTTTCATCGACCTCCTCACACCTCCCTTTTTGTATTCTAGTTATTAATTGTTTCAGCAAATCCTTTCCATCTTTCACTATTTTCTATCATATAATTATCATAATTTATTTTAACCTTATCTTACCATTAATACCCTAAAACTTATTTGTACTTAACTCCTTATAACATTTCTACTGAAGCTGTATAATTTCATTCCAACATTTTTCTAACACTCATTAATTTTGCAACATTTCTCTAAATAAAATTAATTTTATGCTTTTTTTTCCCAATCCTCTTCCACCGTCTCCTCTCCCTGGTCTCGGATTCTGTCAGCCCTTTCTGTCAATACCATATCGTCCATTAACCTGGTGACCTTCTGTCCGAGGCTCTTAACTCTCTTCCCTGTCCCTTCTGCAGATCTTCTTCATATATATCCATGCACATTACTTTGTCTTCTGCTGATCTTGGTCTTAATTTCCTTCCTTTGGCACTGAGGAGTAGATCTCGGGGGAGCTCCAACCTAGCAATGTCTTTATTCCTTCTCAACAGGTCAGCCCATTCTCCATAGTCAGAACTAAAGTCCAAAAGATATTTCAGAGCACCACTCTCCCCCTGACCCAAATCCAAGTCCCAAATGCCAGAGCATCCCTGCATAGGAGGATCTAGCCAACTTTCCTTCTCCAATCCAAGCAGGGCTCCATTCCACCAAATCTGACTTTCTCTAGATTCAATCATAAAAGGCAACAGCTTATGTTCATCAAATTGCCTCTGGGAGGCCGGGGCTCCCTCCACTTGAATTACTTGAGATTCAACAGCAACTTTCTCCTTTGTCTTCTCCACAGCTTGCCATGTCAAAACAGATTCCTGGGTCAATTCCTGAGTAATTTCGTATTCCCTTTTTGTCCCAACTCGGTCAATTTCTGCCCCAAGTTGTCAATTTTAGTAATCCTCACATCCATCTTCTCATGAAGCTGTTCCAATATAGCACTTGTCTTGCAAAATGCAATCACTAGGGCTTCTTCTGTCAACATTCTTGTCCAAGGTCAAACTCTAGTTCTCACACTCTTTAATCTCTACAGCTGGAAAATTCCCCAGCTCCACTCCTGCAACAGTTCCAAAAGCTCCCTCTAAAGGAAACAATTTCTATTTGTATCCATCCTTTTAAGCACAGATCCGGCCACCGAGCTAGTTTCAATTTTCAGTTACTTTTTTTCCTCCTTTTTAAATGTAAAAGGAAGCAATTGAAACAATGTATTGCTCTTATTGTTCTCAGTCAATGAACTTTCCCAAAGCGTCAATCTTACTGACAGTTTGTTCCCAGGTTCGAAACGGTGGTGATTTATCTTTCTTCACTCTCTCTCCTGCAGGCTTAAACAATAGAATTTCCCCCCTCTTCTCCAGCTTCCAAGGGGGGTTTAGTTATTTTAAACGATGGAGATTTAATCCTTTACAGAAAACTTTCCAGGCTTTAGCTTGCAACGTCTTTGCTTTACTCTGTTTACAAAAAAGGAAGGCGGACTTCCTGTTTGAGACCTTCCCGTTTCGATGCCAAATTAAGAAGTTTAGAAATCCAATTTTCCGTTCTACTCACGGGTAGTTGTTTAGAGTCCAATTGTCCACAGGAAAAAGTCAGCTCTCTCTGGCAACAGCAATGCGGCTTCACTCCGTGAAAGAAGCAGTCGATTCGAAGCACCGCGCCGCTCACCCCACGTCGCTCGGGATCCCCGAAACCATGTTTCCCCGCGAGTAGGGGAGGCGCAAAAGGTGCCAGCCGAATCCCACGTCCACAGCCTTCTCCCGCCTGTGGTTTTTAGTGGGTCTCCGCCTCGCCGTGGCGGTTCAGACCCTGATTTCCACGGAGCGGATTCCTCCCAATCAGAGGAAATCTGCCATTGCCAGAGGCGCCAACCCGGAAGTCCCAGAGGCGCCAACCCGTTTTTCTTATCCATTTTGTACAATTCATTAATCTGGTGGTAATGTAACCAGTTTAACTTATCTTTAACTTGATCAAATGGTTTTCGTTTATATCCTTCTTCCTTTTCCAATAGTAAATCAGAATATCTCAACCATTTGGTATCCATATTTCACTTTTTCTGGGCCTTTGCCTCCATTGATGAAAGCCATCTGGGTGTTGTTCTTTCTAATAGATCTTTATATTTTATCCAAACATTAAACAACAATTTCCTAATTACATGATTTTTAAATGCCTTATGGGCCTTTATCTTGTCATACCATAAATATGCATGCCAACCAAACACATTGTCAAATCCTTTCAGATCTAATAGGTCTATATCTTCTAATTGCATCCACTCTTTATTCCAGCAGAGCGCCGCTTCTTCAAAGTAAATTATTAAATCTGGCAGGGAATATCCCCATCTTTCTTTAGAATCCGTATGTAATTTATATTTAATTATGAGTTTCCCCCCCTGCCAGATAAATCTAAATAGAGCTTTCTGCCAATCTTTGAAACATTTTACATTGTCTATTATTGGGAGGTCTTGAAACAAAACAAGCATCTTTGGCAGCACATTCATCTTAATAACTGAAATCCGGCCCATTAGTGACAATTTTAAATTTGACCATATCTCCAAGTCTCTCTTGATTTCGTTCCATAATTTCTCATAATTATCTTTATATAAATTCAAATTTTTCCCAGACAGATTCACCCCTGAGTGTTTAACTTTTTTTCATAAAATCTAGACCCGTCTTTTCTTGTAATGATTTTCTTTCATCATTATCCAGATTTTTCTCTAATACTTTGGTTTTGCTCTTGTTCACTTTAAATCCTGCTACCTGTCCGAACTCTTGTATCAGCTCCAGTGCTTTAACTGCACTGGAGTCTGGATCTTGTAATGTCAATACTAGATCATCTGCAAAACCTTTTAATTTATATTGTTTGGATTGCAATCTGAAACTGTTCTTAACCTGAAGCACCACTATAGCTAATGGGGTCTTCCGCTGCTGCTGCGCCGCAGGAGCATGATTTCTGTTCTCAACCTGAAGCAAAGTTCTTAACCCGAGGTACTATTTCTTGGTGAGCGGAGTCTGTATCCTGAAGTGTCTGTAACCTGAAGAGTATGTAACCCAAGGTAACACTGTATAGCTAATTTGTGTTACTTATTCATTATTGTATTAAGCCTAACTCAGAAGGAAAGGGTTAAAAAATAATTCTAACATGATATATATATATATTTTATTTCAGATATGCCTGTGTGTTCCAAATGTCCAGATGATCAATATGCAAACAAGGGCCAGAATGCATGTACTCCCAAGACTATAACCTTCTTATCTTATGAAGAACCTTTGGGTATCAGTTTAACAGTTTCTGCTGTCTCATTTTCCATTATCACAGTTTTGATGCTAAGAATATTTCTGAAGCACCATGATACTGCCATAGTTAAAGCCAACAACAGGGACCTGACCTACACTCTCCTCATCTCCCTCCTGCTCTGCTTCCTTTCTGCACTTCTTTTTATTGGCAGGCCTGAAAAGGTGACATGTTTTCTGCGCCAAACTGCCTTTGGCCTTGTGTTCACAATGGCTGTTTCTTCTGTGCTGGCCAAAACCATCACTGTGGTTCTTGTTTTCATGGCCACACAGCCCGGATCCAGGATGAAGAAGTGGGTGGGGAAAAGTCTGGCCAGCTCCATTGTCCTTTCTTGCTCCATTCTTCAAGTGGGCATCTGCCTGGTGTGGCTTTCCACCTCTCCTCCATTCCCAGATAGTGATGCTCAGTCAATGACTGAGGAGATTGTACTGCAATGTAACGAGTCATCCCCAATGATGTTTTACTGTGTCCTGAGCTACATGGGCTTGCTAGCCATGGCCAGCTTCACTGTAGCTTTCTTTGCCCGGAACTTGCCTGACAGTTTCAATGAAGCCAAGTTCATCACTTTCAGCATGTTGGTGTTTTGCAGTGTTTGGTTGTCCTTTGTTCCAACTTACTTGAGCACCAAAGGGAAATACATGGTGGCTGTGGAGATCTTCTCCATCTTGGCCTCCAGTGCTGGGTTGCTGACTTGCATCTTCTTCCCCAAATGCTACATTATCTTGTTGAGGCCTGAGCTGAACAAAAGGGAGCAGTTAATTAGGAGATGAAAACACTGAAGATCACTATAATCCTCAAAAGCTGCTGCTTCTTTTTTGTTGTTGTTGTTGTTGTTGTTATGTATAGCTCATTCGAAGCTTTTCTGATTTAAGTATAAATTAGGATGTGGATTTCATTGTACAAAGAACATCTTAAAAGGACATCATTGTGAATGTTCTCTCCCCCCCCCCCCGTTATTCACTTTCTATCCATATCATTTATCTAGACAGAGTAAGGCAGAATTCATTGATTTTTCTCTCCATGTTACCATCTCATCAACATAGCAAATCAGCTTAATTTTATTTTAAGGTGGGTCTCCATTTGAGTAAAATAGAGTACAATTCTGTAATAACAATACCATACTGACTTTAAGAATCTTTGGGAAACAAGTGAGGGATAAGCGTTCATGAATTGGGAAAAATATGTAATTCCTTACAGACAGCATCAGGTAAATACAAGTGCATAGGTAAATGGTGGTCACATATACCCTTTGAATTAATCTATTTTTGAATCCAGTCCTTATGGTTCTCTGAGAGTAATATGGCAGCTGGGTTCTCATTGGGTTCTCATTTCGTAATGGAGTTGCAGGAGTAGTTCACTTCCCCATCCACTTGTCTGTTCCCTTAGTTGTGTGATGACAAACTGGTATAGAGGCCTGTGCAGGCCTCTATTTAACTCCCTGGTAGCAGACCCAAGTAACACGTATTGTCTGGTTGGGCCCACTCCCCGTGAAATTCCTGCACCTAAGCCTTCCCACTATTGGCCAGTCCTCAGGCAGGCTGTCATCCTCCCCACCAGGTATCAGATTGTGGATGTGGCCATGGCTAGGCTGAAACACTGTTAACAATAAGCAGATTTATCATAAAAAAGCTTTGCCGTTAATTTGGCTGTGTGGTTTGTTGGGCCTTTGGCAGTTACATGTTGCAGCTGCTTGTGGGTTTGCCACTATAACGTTATAGGATTTAATTTGTCAGGGAACTACAGGAGGCTACCTACTTCAGAAAGGACACTACAGATGATAGTTTAATCCCTTTGGTCATCAAAAGAACCCCATACATACTCTAAGTAGAAGAAGAGAGAAGCATAACTAGCCAATCCCACCCCCACTTACCATTTCCCCCTCCCCACCCACCCCCTCTTTCCTTCCTAACCTGAGACTGTATGTAACACTGATGTCTCACAACAAATGAAAATGATCTGTAGAAAACAAAACTTGGAAAAAGAGACAAAACATGTATTTCTGTAAACTAGGAAATCTTTAATAAAAATATATTTTAAAATATTAAATTAATCTCTTCAGGTTGTGACGGTTGCTATGACATAGGTGAAAACGTGCAAGCCAGCCAAATTACTAGCAGGAGAAAATTGCTCCCTGGCCCCAACAACGACAACCCAGTGAAGCATAGCAAGGTCCATACACAATGCAACTGCTCTCTACTAGGCAGGCCCTTCAGAAACTGAGTGGGAAATCCCATGAATGTCAGCCAAGAAGGCAGACTGCTCTCAGGTCCCTGGCCCTGATTTGCTCAGTGGGCACCGCCCACCCGCACCTCATTCTCTGATTTGGCAGAGGTAGGTGGATCCAGGTTCCCTCTCCAGACCACACTGAAGATGGCAGCCTGGCCAGACCCAATGCAACCATGCCATGCAGAAAAGCCCCACACATTAATCTCTAGGCAAGCAGATATTACAGGCAATGAACAATTTACACATATTCAAAGCATGGACACAAACGCATCACAGCGACCTGGAATCAGTACCCAATGACCCGGAAAACAACCCAATAGCAAATTGGGGATTGCCTGTATTTATAGTAACAATTATCTTTAAACTGGAAAAAAAATGTAATAAGCAAATGGGAAATATAAAAAATAGTTACCAAACATAAAGCTGACCTGAATGCCTCCAAAATAATAAAAAATTGTGAAGCATTACAATACTTCAATGGAGCATATAATGAATTTGGAAACATTCTAAATTGTTAGTAAATAATTTACATGAAAGAAAATTGAGAGAAAAGTATTTTCAATAAGCTCAGCAAGTGTGAAAATTTAAGAAACAAATGAAATAATGATTTTTTAAAATCTTTTAATTTTTTTAACAAAAGCTGAAGTTTAGAAAAAACCTAGAAGAAAATCATATCGAATATTTGGAAATACCCATTTCCCTTGAAAAAGTAAAACAAGTTCATAAAGCCTGAAAGGTAAGAAAGACTCCAAATATGGATGGTTTTTTCAGGGGAGGAGATGGTATAGCGCCTACAATCAGGGCCTCCTTATACTAGTTTTGAGTACATTAGATGTGGATTTTCAACATGGTGCACTTATTCCTGACTCTTGGAAATTATCCAAACTTGTTTTATTACCTAAAACCAACATTGATACTGAACTTCTTGAATCATAAAGGGCATTCTCTTTTATTGATGTGAATCCTCAATTATTTACCATTGTTCTAGAAAACTGCTTAGCACACCTACTCCAAAATATTTAAAAGTTGATCAGATTTGATTTGATTTTATTTATTTATTTTGCATCCCAAACGTCGACTATTTAATGTGATGGAGCACAAGTAGGAGTTGAGCTGTTCCCCCTTTGCCATCATCTCCTTTCCATAAAATGCCCTTGTATTTTCCCTTGTGCCAAACATTTGTCTATTTCTTAACACCTCTCACCTCATGGGGAATTTTTTTAAAAAACAGTTTAACATAAAGATGAATTAGAGATACGCAAAAATATCTGAAGCGGACACGGAAGATGCATCAAGACAATGATCCATAGGAATATTTCCAATGCCTACTCATTGACTTTCATATTTGATAATGGGGGGCATATTTTGTAATTGAGAATGGGGGGCTTTTGCTTGATCCTAGAAGTCCCATTTCAGAGTTGGATCCTATAATCTTTAAACTTAGGGGACACACACTGAAAGGTGCTTGTGCCAAAAATGTGTTTTCTTTCCTAGAATGGCAGAAGTGGGGGAAATCATATTATTTTATCAGACAATGCAATCCCTATGACAAATTAATCCCATTTTCTGCCAGGCTCCAGACAAGCATCTGAAATTGTTGCTCTTACTTTTGGTCATAATTATCCAAATCACATTTAGGTATTATTTCTCTTAAGACGTAACAAGTACATGTTCTTCAAGAATTGCTCAGAGGATACACAATAGAGTACCTGCAATTAGCCAAAGGACTGTAATGGAAAAATTCTCCCAGGAATTCCCATGGGCAATAAGAAAATAAATCACGTACATTGTGAAGGATGCTATAAATATACCTCTTATTCAACACCAGGACTAGGGAGTAGAGAACAAGATGTCTATGTTGGATTGATTTCTGTCAGTGGTTGTTGGACTTGGGTAGATCTGCAAATTCTTCATTAAAGTCAGGCTCTTGCTATCAGATTCTAAACCCACAGCAGTAGATACAAATAGAGGGATGTGTGTGCTGAGGTTAGATTTGTACACAGAATAGTGAAATTAGTCATACTGAAGACAGAAACAGATAAACTCAATTTAGATTTGCTTTGAGAATGATGATATTAGTAATTTTGTTGTTGATGCTGCTGCTGCCTCACATAGCATGCAAAACTCTAGATGTTCAGTGTAGAAAGTGGCGTTCCAGACCAATTTATCCCAGGTATTATCAGCCTGGAGATTTCACCTATGGAGCCATTGTTTTTCAGAGTGGCCTTTCTCCCACTCCAATTACCTTGAACAGACATCCTGATTGGGGACAAGTACCTAAAGGGTTTGTATAAGGAATCATTTCTCCTTCCTACTTTTCTCTGTTATGTTACATTCTGCAGCAGAAAATAAAGAAACTGAACTTTGGTTATTTGCAACCCTGATTCTAAAACAGAAACTTTGAACTGACTAGACTAGGGAGAGGTAGTGGAAGCTCCACAGAAACCTTAGGTTTTCAGCCTCGAGACAATGACATGGTCTTTTGTGCGACAGGAAAATCAAATAATTAATCATAGGCATTTTGTATCCCACCTCCCCGTATACAAATAGCCACTGAATATGTACTGGGGCTTTGGAATGTCAGCTGACTTTTATAGCATTGTTTTCTTGACTTATGTGCATTTCCATCCTCTTTCCATTTGTATCTCTCTCCATCACCATGTTGTCTTCCAAAGCAGGATTCTCATGCTGTTGAAGAGTGATGGTACCCAGTTAAGTTATGATATTGAATTCTGCTTCGTAAAACAAGCTACTATCCCCACCAAATAAAGAATATAAAGAGCTCAGATTCAGGACAATGTATTGAGTGAGGAGTATCCCTCTCCACAGCTCTCAAAACATTAATATATCTTATTGAGTATGTTTGTAGTTATTCAGTATAGGAATTAAACATGTCGTTGCCTGGAGACCATCTTGCTTGTGAGGGATGGATGATCTGCTCCCTTCCATGCAGGCATTTTCCCTCTGGTCTGGGAGGGCAGTGCCCTGACGGAGTGACTGACTGACTTCAGCTACAAAAGCTGCTGATCAGACTCTTGGGCTGGGGTATTGTTCAGCATGCTTTGTTGGGGTGTTTCATTGTTGTTATTTATTCTTTTTTATTTTCATTTTTAGATCTGATTATGAATCAGATCTTATTCTGATTTATGTGGAAATTATTTTAGTTTTGACTTGTACATTTTGATGTGTTTTATTATTCATTATGATTTTGTCATGTTAGTGATTATATAAATGTTGTCATGTCTTGTGCCTAAGGTACTGCAATGGGCTAGAGTCCCCCCCCCCCCATTTTTATTTTAGTTTGGCCTTGTACTTTCAATTAATCATTCTTTGCAATACAAACTATACATATATATCTATGTCTATCTATCTATTTGGTACCATATTTGTACCATTATGACTTCCCTCCACCTGTGCTCAGCTTCCTTTGTTTTTCATTCCCTTTATATTGTGTTCAAAAAGTTATTTCCATATTCCCCATTAATCCCTTTTCATCTTTTCATCTTTTAACCTTAACTTTACAAACTTCAGTCAATGCATATCAATAAATTTGTTTTGGAATAATCCTTTGTCTGGGTTAGACTTTTCTTGCTGTTAACCAGAATGCTGGTGGTTTGAGCCCACCTAGAGATGCCTGTGGAGTAGATTACACATGAGGTTCCTTCCTAATCTTCTAGGATTCTATGTTGTTAACTGGCTTGAACATGATTTTAATTATAGAAAGGCATACAAATAAAATGATGGTGGTGAAATTGATATGGTAGCTTTGCCTCACTTGTGTTCCGGAGTACATAATATATAGTAATGAAGAACAAGAACTAAAAAAAAAATGGGGAACACTCCTGTGCACAATAAACTGGGTGAGAGTAGGTCAGTGTGATTTAAGCTGAGGTAAAAATCCACCACATCCAAGCCACATTCAGCAGCAGAGATGCTGCTGCTCCTCCACCTAAGCCTGGCCTGTGGTGGATTTGGGGGGTCTCAGATTTCATGGGTGCCCTCTGCCTCTCACCTTCCATTCTACTTCATAGCTGTGACACACCCTCCAGCTCCATGTGCAGTACGACCAAACCTAGCAGTAAGAACCTAACATTTTAACATATTTTTGTATGTCGGCTTGCCAGGTAATGTGTCTTACTGGAATATCCTAACTCAACCCCACTTTAGTCCTGCCCTCCCATTCCTCTGGAACAACTATTACTCCCCAGCATCAGCTCAGTGACCATCAGCTTAGCCAGCTTCAACTCAGTCACCTCAGCCAAGGTTCAACTAGGATGGGCCAGCTGAGACAGGAAGCAGCCCTCTGGCTCAGAGACCTGCTGCATTCTAAGATGCTCATCCCAGGGGATCTTGCAATAGGTTTGCCACTTTAGAAAAGAACAGCTTCAGAAAGAGCAGGATATACTTGTGACACAATATGCAACTCTCTTTTTAGTGGAGTGACAGAGAACTATCAGCATCTTCTGGCTTTGGCTTTTGCTGTAAAGGAGGTTAATGAAAATCCCCAGATTTTAGCCAATATTTCACTGGGATTCAACATTTATGATAACTCTTTGGAAGCTAGATGGACCACTCCTGCTGCGATACAATTTATTTCACCAAAGGACAGACTCCTCCCCAACTTTATGTGTGGTATCCATGAACATTTATTGAGTATCACTGAGGATGTTACTAATTCCTACTTTCCCATACCACAAGTATTTGCTATCTACAAGATTCCTCAGGTAAGAGTGTATGTGTGTAAGGAAACAGAAGAAATATATACAATTTAAATACTGTCTTCCGGTTCAGAAGTGGTTTTGAATCCATCCCAAATTAGTTTTTTGAAAATATATTTTTATTAAATTTCAAATGAAAAAAGGAACATTATGCTAAAATGTTTAGAATACAGAGTTATCAAACAAGGTGTGATGACAGTATGAGTAATCCATATACAATTATAGATGACTGAACAACAAAGCAGACATAAAATAAACCAAAACAGGAATTTGAACACATGGAAGGTAGCAGCTAGAGCTTTTAATAGAATAGGCATTATGGCTAAAAAACACAGAATTACAAAAAGACAGACTCTATTATGCAAGGGGAAGCTGATTAAAGTATTCAGATATCCTGACCCAATTTATCAACCACATTCATTCAAAATAATAGGACTGATGCTTTATCAGGGGTTTTTCCCAACCCTTATTAATCATACTGCTAGGAGGGGGGAAGAGGAAGATGACTTTCTCATTCCTCCCCCTGTTGATCAAAAGGAGAGCTAATTCTGTGGGGTGTTCTTTTGCCAGAATCCCAAGCAGAAGACGGGATTGGTGCAAGCACAGAAACACTGCTACACAGAGAGGCGAATCCTTCCTAGTGCTGGAAGGAAGGAGAGTGGGCACAGGGTGCTCCTACCTTCTTCTGAAAGACACACCCAGCAATCAGGATAGGTCTTAGAGTTTTCACAAGACTTTCCTTCCCAGTGCCTGTTTTTCTTCATGCATTCTGCCCCACCTCATGAATAATAATAATTATAATAATTTTTATGCTGGCCATCTGACTGGTTTGGCCCAGCTACTCTGTGCAGCTTCCAGCACATTATAAAACCACAGTAAAATGCCGCACATAGAAGCATTCCCTATAGAGGGCTACCTTCAGATGTATTCTAAAAGTCAGATATTTGACAGGAGAGTGTTACACAGGGTGGAGCCACTACCAAGAAGACCCTCCCTGGCTCACATTGAGGGAACCACTACAAGGCCCTTGGAGCTGGATCTCAGTGTCTGGACAATGGGGGTGGAGATGCTCCTTCTGGTATACAGTGCCGAAACACCACCAATGTAAACTAAATAAAAAAAATCTTTCCACATCTGCAATATATGTTTAGCTCATATATGATTCTGCTTCAATCATACTGGAGAACCCCGAAGTCCCTTCCTTCTACAAAATGGTTCCAAAGAGACTTGATCAGTTCAGTGGGATTCTCAAATTACTTGACTATTTCCATTGGAGATGGATTGGATTATTTGTTGCAGATGGAATGACTTTACAATGGTTCATACAGAAGATGGTTCCAGAATTTTCCAGTCATAGCATTTGTTTTGCATTCCTTGACTCATTCACCAGTTTGGAATATGATGTTGAGAAAGGAAATTTTGTCAGAAGTGCAATGTATTTGTCTGATAAGATCATGAACAGCAAATCCAATGTCCTGGTCTTCCATGGAGAGGTTACAAATATGATCTCTTTGAGATATTTTCTATGCCAAAGAATCAAGCCCCAAATGCCAAATCCAAAAGGAAAAGTCTTCATTCTGACTATCGGAATGGAGTTGAAAACCTACCTCTTCAAACATATCTTGGATATACAAGATTTCTCTGGTGCTTTATCATTTGCACTTCACTCTAATGAGCTACAAGGATTCCAACACTTTATTCAGAACAGAAACCCTTCTAACTCTAAAGGAGATAGTTTTATTACAGATTTCTGGACAGATCAATTTCGCTGTATATCTCAGGATATTGTTCTGGACCCTTTTGTACAGGGTAATTACTCTGGGAGAGCTTATTCATCTCCCTGCACTGGAGAGGAGAAACTAGAGAGCCTTCCTGAACACATCTTCCCAAAGAGTGTAACAGGCCACAGCTACAGCTTTTACAATAGTGTCTATATTGTGGCTCATGCCTTACATGCCATGATTTCATCCAGATCAAGAAGCAAAGCAGGAATGAAGAGAGAAAGAAGGAACCTTCACTATCATCAGCCGTGGCAGGTGACATAATCCAAATGTGAATCAGGGACTGGTTGTTCTGCTTTTATTATTAATTCCATTGACATTTAACTTTATATGTGAAGGCATATTGGTTTGTGAAAGAAAAATGAAGAGAGGGGAATGTAAAAGGGCACATGACAAAGAGTGGGATGTTTGAGGGATGTACATGGTGTGTGTTTTCAGACTCAAGCAGAGCTGTAATGTTGCATTAGCAAGAAATATTAGGAGAATACGTATTTTATAGTAGCAACAGCTTCATCTGAATTGCCGGTCTCACCCACATTGTGAGGTGCTGCTTTAATTAAGGAGGCCCAGCTGTGTCCCTCAGCCTTGTACTATGATGGAGAGGGGGAGCCCTGGTCTGACCAAAACTTTGGCACTGTAGTTCTCCAAGTCCAAGAACAGCAATATTACATCTCCAGGTCAAGTTAGCAGGAAGAATGATTCATCTGCTGGAGACACTTTTTAGATTGATCCTGTGCAATTGTCCACTTCTGCGTTGCCTTCATTCCCTATAGTTAAGAGGTACAAGGCTGGGCAATTTTTCTTAATATTTTTTTTGTGAGCTCAAGTGTTGTCTTTTCGAGCAACATATATTTGGCCAGAGAGGGAGTGAGAGGGAGAAATGTCTGTATGTGGGCTGTGTGAAAAATAAATGTAGAGATGGAAGAAATAAAAGGGTGTATGTGATATATATATAGGGTGCGACCTATCTATGAGAGTATTAACGGCGCTTTATTTTTATTTTTATTTCTGTTCCTTCCTTCAGTTTTTATTAATTATATATATGTGTATATATATATATATATATATATATATATATATATATATATTCCTCTCCCTGCTCTACCACTGTTTCAAATCTAGCTGTACACTGATATGGTGTCCTGATTTGATTATTTACTTTATTCCTTTTTTACCCATTGCTTCGTATTCTTATCCTTAGGTCTTATTTGTATACATAGTATACATAGTTTTGTATTGTATACATATTATTGTATACATGCGCCCTCTTGCCCAGCTTGTTCGGAACTTCGGGCTGGGCTGTCATCAATATGCTGATGACACTCAACTTTATCTGTTGATGGACTGCCATCCTGACTCAGCCCCAGACACACTGACCAGATATTTGGAATCTGTGGCTAGATGGTTGCGTGGGAGCAGGTTGAAGTTAAATCCTTCGAAGACAGAGGTCCTTTGGCTGGGTCAGGATGACACGGGTTTGGGGGGCAACTCCCATCTCTTGCGCGGGTGCAATTAGTGCCAGCGCCTTCTGTCAAGAGTCTGGGTGTAACCTTCAACGTCTCCCTCTCTACTGAGGCGCAGGTTGCAGCTACAGCAAAGGCGGCATGTTCCCACCTCAGTCTTGCTAAGCAGATGGTCCCTTACCTTTCCCGCCCCAATCTTGCCACTGTGATCCATGTGATGGCCACCTCCAGGCTCGATTATTGTAATTCGCTCTATGGGGGGCTGCCCGTGAAGCTGACCCAGAAACTCCAACAAGTGCAGAATGCCGCGGCGAGGCTTCTTACGGGGTCCTTGCCGTGGGATCTCAATCGTTCAGTGCTACACCAGCTGCACTGGCTCCTGGTGGAGTACAGGATCAGGTTTAAGGTGCTGGTTTTGATGTTCAAAGCCCTATACAGCCTAGGACCCTCGTACCTACGGGACCGCCTCCCCTGGTGTGCTCCATCAAGAACCTTACGGTCTGCAAAACAATAACACCTTGGACGTCCTGGGTCTCAAGGCGGTTAGACTGGCCTCTACCTTTTTGGCCCTGGCCACAGCCTGGTGGAATGCTCTGTCGCAAGGGACCATGGCCGTGTAGGACTTGACATCTGTCCGCAGGGCCTGCAAGATAGAGCTGTTCTGCCAGGCCTTTGGTCGGGGCCCATTCTGACCCTCCCCCCTCTTTTTTACAAGACCCTGTATGAAAGTGGCTTCTCTAACTCTTGTCACCGGGTCATATAAGACCAACACAAATAGCTGGGCCTGGTGAGCACTTAATGTTTCCAACGCCTATAGTTATAATTTGTGGGTTGCCATCTGATTTTATTCTGATTTTAATCTGTATTTGAACTGATTGTTTGTTCTTTTGTTTTAATGTATCATACATCCTGATTTCAGCCGTCTTGAGCCCGGTTGTGGCTGGATAGGACAACATATAAATAAAATTTACTACTACTGCTACTACTACATAGTTTCCTTGAGTCCCCTTATGGGAAAAGGCTGGGTATAAATTAATTTAATAATAATAATAATAATAATAATAATAATAATAATAATAATAATAATAATTCTAGTCTTTTTTTGTCATTGTAATTGGTTTATACGTCTAAGCCTGTTTGCAATTTTCAAAAGCTTTTGACCATAAATAATAAAAGTCTGACATGAATCTACCTTTTGTAACATTATCTCCAGCAATAGGGCATTATCCACCACAGTGGCCTTTATTGAAATGTTTTGGGGGGTTTCTTTTGGTTTGGCTGAACCATTCTCTTAAATAGCTCCTTTTTCTGTTTTTGTTCCAGCTCTACCATTTTTTGAAAGCTGTGTCATTTAACAACAGTGTTGGGAAGAAGGTTTCCTTTGACCAGAATGGGGAGCTCATTCAAAAGTATGACATTATCAATTTGGTCACATATCCAAACCAATCTTTCAAGAGAGTGAAAGTTGGAAGGATGGATCCCCGAGCTCCTCCTGACGAACTCATGAGCATCAATGAGGAAGTCATAGTCTGGCACAGCTGGTTTAATCAGGTAAGACTTCAATGCAGATATTTGGGAAGTGTCCCAGTTCTCAATGAGGGTGAGTCTTTTGTTCAAAGCCCAACACTCTGCACAATTTTGTCCTTGCCCGTTGCTCATTCTCCAACCATCCCAACCCTCTGAGGAGAGATTTCATGCATGAAAATTTTACTCTTATTCAATCAAAAATAAAAAAGCAGCCCTATGCAGACTTATTCCAGTGAGTCAGAGGACATAGTGTGTGCTTTGGAATGTTTATATTTGTAACAGAAATATACAGGCTGTATAGGGCTTTGTAATTTTTGACAGAAATTACTTTGCAAAAATGTCTATGTTATGCCTAGGCCCAGTATACCTGAAGGAGCGTCTCCACCCCCATCATTCTGCCCAGACACTGAGGTCCAGCTCTGAGGGCCTTCTGGCTGTTCCCTCACTGCAAGAAGCAAAGCTATAGGGAACCTGGCAGAGGGCCTTCTCGGTAGTGGCACCCACCCTGTAGATCGCCCTCCCATCAGATGCCAAAGAGATAAAAAACTACCTGACAGGTGCTTCCCTACCCTCTCCTGTATCACTGTCTGTCAGAACTAGGAGAGAATTGAAAGAGGAAGAGCAGAAAGTACTACCATGCAAGTGTCGTCTCCAGCTGTGTGCATGCAGCCCATAAATGAAAGTTACAGAAGCTGGTGAATGGGGTGAGGCCCCCTGTTGCTGCAACTGAGCCATCAGCAAGGGGTATTTGGATATTGTAAGTGTCAGCTTAGCCAAGTGCTATCTGTACTTGTTAGGACGGTGAGCACTCCTGACAGCTGATTGCATACAAGCATCGCTAAATGCGTAGAAATTCAAACTAAAAGGCTTGTGAATTTTCATGGAGAATTATTTTTTTAAAAAATGCATATACAATTCTGGATAACTAAATTTTACACAGAAAAGAAATGGAATGAAATCAGGCACACCAGGTTTCACTCAACATGGGGGGGGGGGTCAGCGAGTGTGATATCACATGCACAGCATAGGTTTGCCACAGGTGTGGTTACACCCGACACGGCCTGCCACACCCTCTAAAAGGCCATTCAGAACCTATTGCAGCAACAGCCAGGCCCAACAGAGATCCAAAGGAGCCCGTTACATCTGCGGCGGAGCCTGATGGCACCTGCCTGGCTCCAGAATATTGAGACGGCCCACCCCATGATTGGGTTTTTTTAAGGGTCCTTGCCCTCTCCGGACCCCCACAGATGGTATGCCTGAGAGAAACTGACATTGAGAGAATCACTCAACATGAAGGTGTTACACATGCAGTATGGATATGGAAAAACCAAATTATGAAAATTGTTGTTTATGCGTTATAAGTGTCAGGAATGAGTCAACTCCCAGTGAAGGTTTGCAGCGAACTGAAGAAAGCAGCCGGGAACACAGAGGGTTAACTTTCATGCAGGGTAAGCAGCAGAGAGAGCTAACTCTCTGAGAGCGAGCTGGTACCTAACCAAAACTCTCAGGAAGTGCAATCAGGCAAGAAAAGGGACGGAAGTAGTATTTCAGACTGGGAAGAGGTTGAGGCTGATATAATCTGTTCTAAGAATCAGCTAAGGGGAGGGCTGTTAAACGAGAAATAAAGCAAGAGATGCAAGGTTCAAAAATTTCTTACCTTCTGTATAAACCGGAAACAGTCTTCAGAAGGGTCATCCTGATTGTTGATGCTGGAGGCAATGTTACAGCTGTCTGCAGCTGTTTGTTTTTTGCAATAAATCCTCCTTTTTAATTAACAATGCTTACTGTGTTATCGAAGGGATGCGGGTGGCGCTGTGGGTAAAACCTCAGCGCCTTGGACTTGTCGATCGTATGGTCGGCGGTTCGAATCCCCGCGGCGGGGTGAGCTCCCGTTGTTCGGTCCCAGCTCCTGCCCACCTAGCAGTTCGAAAGCACTCTTAAGTGCAAGTAGATAAATAGGTACCGCTTTATAGTGGGAAGGTAAACGGCGTTTCCGTGTGCTGCGCTGGTGCAGGCTCGCCAGAGCAGCTTCGTCAAGCTGGCCACGTGACCCGGAAGTGTCTCCGGACAGCGCTGGCCCCCCGGCCTCTTAAGTCCAACCCCAGAGTCGGACACGACTGGCCCGTACGGGCAGGGGTACCTTTACCATTTTTACTGTGTTATCAGGCCAGGAACTTGGACGCATGACAATAAGCAGCAGTTAAAGTGGAGGGAAGGGAAGGGCATATGACTAAAGGACTAAAGAAAGGACTGTGTATGAGCAAAATGGCCAGAAAGCACAATGAGATTCCAAGATGACTCTCCTGAAGATCAACATCTCCCCCTTTCATTTCTTGATAGACACAGCCTGTTGCTTTGTGTAATCCCAAGTGCCCAACCGGTTATATGAAGAAAAGCAAGGAGGGGGAGTCCTTCTGCTGCTATGATTGCATTGTATGCCCCAAAGGGTGGATATCTGATCATGAAGGTGAGGGTTTCAGCATACAGATACAAGAAGAATGTCTGTATTTCACAGCCTAATACAAGGAAGAATAATGGGCACATTATGCAAATGCAATTAATGAGTACTATGTGGACAATGGAAGTTTATGCGTCCAGCTCTGCAATGTTAGGTGCCTTCCATATTTTAAATGAGATTTAGTAGTGACGATGAATGTGTGTCTTTGTGAACCTTTGCATCTAGAGCCATAACATTTGCAACAAACCATGTGATAGCCTGGAAATATGTGCTAATGTCCATACAAGAACTACATAATACAATACATTATGGGGAGAAATATGAACATACAATCCAGTTTAATGTTCCGTCAAATCACCTTGTTCTTCCTATGTTTTAATGAGCCCTTGATATTTTAGCCATTGAATGTAATAGCACATTTAAAATAGAATGGAATACATGAGTGAATACACAAGTAAGGAGAATATTTCATTTTTCAGTTATTACATATTCTACTGTAAAGGTAAAGGACTCCAGGACAGTTAAGTGCACTCAAATTCGACTATAGGATGTGGCGCTCATCTCTGCTTACAGAATGAAGAAACTGGTATTTGTCCACAGACAGCTTTCTGGGTCATGTAGCTAGAATGACTAAAGTGCTTTTGCTACAACCGGACACTGTGATGGAGGCCAGAGAGCATAGGAACACCATTTACCTTCCCGCTACAGCGTTACCCATTTCTCTGATGGGACATGCGTGGCGCTGTTGTCTAAACCACTGAGCCTCTTGGGCTTGCCGATTGGAAGGTGGGTGGTTCAAATGCCCACAACGGGGTGAGTTCCCATTGCTCGCTCCCTGCTCCTGCCAACCTAGCAGGTCAAAAGCACGCCAGTACAAGTAGAAAAATAGGTACTGCTGCAGTTGGAAAGTAAACGGCGTTTCTGTGCACTCTTGCTTCTGTCACGGTGTTCCATTGCACCAGAAGTGGTTTAGTGATGCTGGCCACATGACCTGGAAAGATGTCTGTAGACAAACACTGGCCTGAAAGCGAGATGAGCACCGCAACCCGATAGTCACCTTTGGCTGGACTTAACCATCCGTGAGTGCTTTACCTTTTATTTTTTTACTCACGCTGGTAGGGTTTGGAACTGCTAGGTTGGCAGGAGTTAGCAATGGGAGCTCACCCAGTTCTGCAGATTAAAAGTGCAGATTAAAAGTGGCTCGTTGGTTTAGACCACAGTGCCACCGGCAGTGTAGCTGACTGAGAGTAACAGCTATAGCTAGTTTGTGTTACTTATTCATGACTGTATTCCTGTCACGTCAGAAGCAAAGGGTTAAAAATAATTCTAACCTGGTACTTTTTTGTGTTTTCCATTTCAGATATGCCCTTGTGTTCCAAATGTCCAGATGATCAATATGCAAACAAGGTCCAGAATGCATGTATTCCCAAGACTATAACCTTCTTATCTTATGAAGAACCTTTGGGTATCAGTTTAACAGTTTCTGCTGTCTCATTTTCCATTATCACAGTTTTGATGCTAAGAGTATTTTTGAAGCACCATGACACTGCCATAGTTAAAGCCAACAACAGGGATCTGACCTACACTCTCCTCATCTCCCTCCTGCTCTGCTTCCTTTCTGCACTTCTATTTATTGGCAGACCTGACAAGGTGACATGTTTTCTGCGCCAAACTGCCTTTGGCCTTGTGTTCACAATGGCTGTTTCTTCTGTGCTGGCCAAAACCATCACTGTGGTTCTTGTTTTCATGGCCACACAGCCTGGATCCAGGATGAAGAAGTGGGTGGGAAGAAGCCTGGCCAACTGCATTGTCCTTTCTTGCTCCATTCTCCAAGCGGGCATCTGCCTGGTGTGGCTTTCCACCTCCCCTCCATTCCCAGATACTGACACCCAGTCAATGACTGAGGAGATTGTACTGCAATGTAACGAGTCATCCCCAATGATGTTTTACTGTGTCCTGAGCTACATGGGCTTGCTAGCCATGGCCAGCTTCATTGTAGCTTTCTTTTCCCGGAACTTGCCTGACAGTTTCAATGAAGCCAAGTTCATCACTTTCAGCATGTTGGTGTTTTGCAGTGTTTGGTTGTCCTTTGTTCCAACCTACTTGAGCACCAAAGGGAAATACATGGTGGCTGTGGAGATCTTCTCCATCTTGGCCTCCAGTGCTGGGTTGCTGACTTGCATCTTCTTCCCGAAATGCTGCATTATCTTATTGAGGCCTGAGCTGAACAAAAGGGAGCAGTTAATTAGGAGATGAAAACACTGAAGATCACTTACAGATGGGTAGCCGTGTTGGTCTGCCATAGTCGAAATAAAAAAATTCCTTCCTGTAGCACCTTACAGGATTATAGTGATCTTCTACTGAAGATCACTATAATCCTCAAAAGCTGCTGCTGCTGCTGCTGCTAATAATAATAATAATAATAATAATAATAAATCTTTTTTATTTATAATTCATTCAATCCTTTTCTGACTTAAGTGTAAATAAGGATTAGATTTCATTGTACAAAGAACATCTTAAAATGACATAATTGTGAATGTTTATAATTCATTGATTTTTCGCTTCATGTTATCTTCTCAGCAACACTGTTAAGTGTGTTATGTTGAGTGCTAGCAAATGAGCTTACTTTTATTTTAAGGTGAGTCTCCTTCATTTTAATACAATGCTGTAAGAACAATAGGATACTGAATTTAAGGAGAAATAAAGTATTTTCAATAAGCTCAGCAAGTGTGAAATATTATGAAACAAATGAAATATTGGGAAGAATAATCTTTTAATTCAAATTCACATTCTTCCAACCAAATTATTATTATTTTTTTACAAAGGCAGAAGTTTAGAAAAACCTGGAATAAAATCATATTGAAAAAGTAGAACCAGTTAATAAAGTCTGAAAGGTAAGAAAGACTCCCAATAACAGGGATGGGTAGTCCTTTCTCTCTTTAAAATGTTTAGGGGTACTCTCATTTTGACTCAGGAAAATCACATTTTATAGTTGAAATTGTTAGAAATAAATACAGTAAAAGGATAAAAGTACAGAGAATCAAAAAGTACAGAGAATCAACCCAACCAGGGTGAGTTGTTGATAAGTGTGGCCCAAACCTTAACTGTTAGGCCCTGGGAATGTGCCAGGCTGTTTTGTCCAATTAGGGTGAGCAGTGTGATACTCGGGGCCTATAAAAGTGGCAGCGCAACGCAATTGGGGGCACACTAAACCAAAGGGTATTTAATTGTCACTGGTGTCACTTTATGCCACAAAGGCATTTGGCAATTTGAAATGGTCTTATCTGTTCAAAATTAACCTTTCATTAAGTGGCTATGTGCTCCCTTATCACTTCTTAACATTTATTGGACCGAAAAGTTTTCCTTTCATCATTTTAACCGTTTTTGCTTTGAAACGTAAGTCAGAAAAGATGGAGAGTACGTAGGAGTTGAGCTGTTCCCCCTTTGCCATCATTTCCTTCCCATTAATAATAATAATAATAATAATAATAATAATTTATTATTTGTACCCTGCCCATCTGGCTGGGTTTCCCCAGTCACTCTGGGCGGCTTCCATAGAAACTGCAAATACACTAAAATATCACACATTAAAAACTTCCCTGAACAGGGCTGCCTTAAGATGTCTTCTGAACGTCAGGTAGTTGTTTATCGCTTTGACATCTGATGGAAGGGCGTTCCACAGGGCGGGTGCCACCACTGAGAAGGCCCTCTGCCTGGTTCCCTGTAGCTTTGCTTCTCGCAATGAGGGAACCGCCAGAAGGCCCTCAGCGCTTGACCTCAGTGTCCGGGCAGAATGATGGGGGTGGAGATGCTCCTTCAGGCATACTGGGCCGAGGCCGTTTAGGGCTTTAAAGGTCAACACCAGCACTTTGAATTTTGCTCGGAAACGTACTGGGAGCCAATGTAGGTCTTTCAAGACCGGTGTTATGTGGATTTCGGCGGCCGCCCCCAGTCACCAGTCTAGCTGCCGCATTCTGGATTAGTTGTAGTTTCCGAGTCACCTTCAAAGGTAGCCCCACGTAGAGCGCATTGCAGTAGTCCAAGCGGGAGATAACTAGAGCATGCACCACTCTGGCGAGACAGTCCGCAGGCAGGTAGGGTCTCAGCCTGCGTACCAGGTGGAGTTGGTAGACAGCTGCCCTGGATACAGAATTGACCTCCGCCTTCATGGACAGCTGTGAGTCCAAAATGACTCCCAGGCTGTGCACCTGATCCTTCAGGGGCACAGTTACCCTATTCAGGACCAGGGAGTCCTCCACACCAGCCCACCCCCTGTCCCCCCAAAACAGTACTTCTGTCTTGTCAGGATTCAACTTCAATCCATTAGCCGCCATCCATCCTTCAACCGCCTCCAGGCACTCACACAGGACGTTCACCGCCTTCACTGGTTCTGATTTGAAAGAGAGGTAGAGCTGGGTATCATCTGCATATTGATAGAAACCCAGTCCAACCCCCCTGATGATCTCTCTCAGCGGCTTCATATAGATGTTAAAAAGCATGGGGGAGAGGACGGAACCCTGAGGCACCCCACAAGTGAGGGCCCAGGGGTCTGAACACTCATCCCCCACCACCACTTTCTGAACACGGCCCAGGAGGAAGGAGCGAAACCACTGTATAACAGTGCCCCCAGCTCCCAGCCCTTCTAGACGGTCCAGAAGGATGTTACGGTCGATTGTATCAAAGGCCGCTGAGAGATCAAGCAGAACTAGGAAACAACTCTCACCTTTGTCCCTAGCTCGCCGGAGATCATCAACCAGCGCGACCAAGGCAGTTTCAGTCCCATGATGAGGCCTGAATCCCGATTGGAAGGGATCCAAATGGTCCGCATCCTCCAGGCGTGCCTGGAGTTGTTCAGCCACCACGCACTCAATCACCTTGCCCAAGAATGGAAGATTTGAGACTCGGCGATAGTTGGCCATACTGGCCGGGTCTAAAGGTGGTTTTTTAAGAAGCGGTTCAATGACCGCCTCTTTCAGCGGATCTGGGAATGTTCCCTCACAGAGGAAGCATTCACCACCCCGCAGAGCTCATCGCCCAGCCCTTCCCGGCTTGCTTTTATTAGCCAAGATGGGCAAGGATCAAGGAGACAGGTGGTTGGTTTCACGCATCCAAGCAGCCTGTCCACATCCTCAGGGGTAACGGATTGAAATTGATTCCATGCAACTTGACCAGACAGGGCTCTAGCACTCTCCCGCCCCAGCCCTGCTCCCACGGTGGTGTCTAGCTCCTTCCAAATATGAGTGAATTTATCTGCTAAAAACTTTGCAAAATCGTTGCAGGAGATCTTGGGGTCTTTACAAGGCCCTTTACAAGGTTTTTCATCCCCTTTATATTGTGTTTTTAAAAAGTTACTTACATATTCCCCATTAATCCCTTTCCATCTTTTAACCTTAACCTTATGAACTTCAGTCAATGCATATCAATAAATTTGTTTTGGAACAATGTTCTGTGTGGGTTAGTGTTTTCAGGCTGTTAACCCGAATGTTGGTGGACTAAGCCCACCCAGAGATGCCTGTGGTCAGGATTCGTACACTGCTGGGGTTTGGAGTAGATGACCCACAAGGATCCTTACAACTCTTCCAGGATTCTATGTTATAAGCAGTCTTGAGAATGGTTTTAACTATAGTAAGACATAGAAAGAAAATGATGGTGGTGGCGGCACACCCTGAGGCTCTGTGTGCAGGTTGAGCTACCTCAAATCTGCCTCTGGAATGGTAGTGGGAGCATAAGATTTTAACATATTTTTTGTTAAAATTGTGAAATATCCTAACTTGACCCCACTTGGTTCTGCCCTTACATGCCTCTGGAATGACTATTTTCATCCCAGCATGAGCTCAGTTCCTCTCAGCTGAGCCAGCTTCAACTCAGCCACCTCAGCCAAGGATCTTGCTATAGGATTGTTACTTTAAAAATAACAGCTTCAGAAAGAGCAGAATTTGCATGTAACACAATATGCAACTCTCTTTGTAGGGGAGTGACAGAGAACTATCAGCATCTTCAGGCTTTGGCTTTTGCTGTAAAGGAGGTTAACGAAAATCCCCAGATTTTACCCAATATTTCACTGGGATTCAATATATATGATAACACTTTGCAAGCTAGGTGGACCTATCTGCTGCGATGCAATTTATTTCACTAAAGGACCGACTCCTCCCCAACTTTATGCGTGGTATCCATGAAAATTTATTGACAATCACTGCGGATGTTACTAATTCCTACTTTTTTTTTGCTATCTACAAGATTCCTCAGGTAAGAGTATATGTGTGTAAGGACACAGAACAAACATTTACAATTGGAATAATGCTTTCCATTTCAGATGTGGTTTTGGATGCATCCAAATTAGTTTTTTAAAAATATACTTTTATTAAATTTCATATGAAAAAGAGAAAATCATGCAAAAATGTATAAAATACAGTTATCAATCAAGATGTGATGACAGTATAACTGATCCATATACAATTATAGATAACTGATGAACAAAGCAGACATAAAATAAACCAAATCAGGTATTTGAACACATTGAAGGAAGCAGCTAGAGCTTTTTATAGAATAGACATAATGGCTAACGTAGGCAGAATTATGAAAGATAGACTCTATTATGCAAGGGGAAAGTGATTAAAGTATTCAAATGCCCTGACTCAATTCATCAACCACGTTTATTCCAATTAATGTGATTGGTGTTTTATGAGGTTGTTTTTTCAACCCTTATTAAAAATACTGCTGGGGAAGAGAAAGGGGACTTTCTCACTCCTCCTCCTGTTGATCAGAGGGAGTGGGTAATTCTGATTGTTTTAGCCCACTACTCTGTACAGCTTCCAACAAATTACAAAACTACAGTAAAATGCCTCACATAGGAGCATTCCTTATACAGGACTGCCTTCTGGTGTAGTCTAAAAGTCAGATAGTTGTTTATTTCCTTGACATTTGACAGGAGGGTGTTACAGAGGGCGGGCGCCACTTCCAAGAAGGCCCTCTCTCATTCCATGGAACGTTACTTTTCATAATCAGAAAACCAGTAGAAGGCCCTTGGAGCTGGATTACAGTAGTAAAACAATGGGGGTGGAGACGCTCCTTCTGGTGTATAGGGTTGAAGCCGTGTATGAAAGCTGTGCATGAAAGCCAAGGATTTTTCTGTGTTATGCAAGCTGCAGAAATATGTAGTTGCCTTTACCTGATTTGTCCAACTTCTGTGTCCTTCCTTATTTGCCTTGGAACTTCACCTTCAGGTGAATCTTATATAAAGCCCTAGTGTATCTCATCATGTATTTCATCAGTATCATAAATAGCTCAATCCAACATAATTTGCAAGGTTGCTTCTAATGTGACCTCAGTTAAGAAGACAATGGTGTGAATTGAGATTTTCTGGATAACATGTGAGATTTAAAACTGTATTTCATATAAAATTAGAGAATTTACCGAACCTTGAAAAACCTAAAGAAATAAATACATTACAAAGTATGAACAGTCATTGAGATATATGCATGGTGTTTTATTAGGAAATAAAGCACTGTACAAATGTGTTTGCAGTCCTGAACGCCCCTCCTCCCCCATATAAGCACCACCAATGTAAACTAAACCAAACTGTCTCCACACCTGCAATATTTGTTTAGCTCATATATGATTTTGCTTCAATCATACTGGAGAACCCTGACCTCCCTTCCTTCTACAAAATGGTTCCAAAGAGACTTGATCAGTTCAGGGGGATTCTCAAATTACTTGGCTATTTCCAATGGAGATGGATTGGATTATTTGCTGCAGATGGAATGACTTTACAATGGTTCGTACAGAAGATGGTTCCAGAATTTTCCAATCATAGCATTTGTTTTGCATTCCTTGACTCATTCACCAGTTGAGAAAAGAAATTTTGACTAAAGTGCAATGTATTTGTCTGATAAGATCATGAACAGCAAAGCCAATGTCTTGGTTTTCCATGGAGAGGCTACAAAAATGCTGTCTTTGAGATGTCTTCTACAACAAAGAATCAAGCCCTAAATGCCAAATCCAAAAGGAAAAGTCTTCATTCTGACAATCGGGATGGAGTTAAAAACCTACCTCTTCAATCGTATCTTTGATATACAAGATTTCTCTGGTGCTTTATCATTTGCACTTCAGTCTAATGAGCTACAAGGATTCCAACACTTTATTCACAACAGAAACCCTTCTAACTCTATTTTTTCTTTTTCTTTTTTTTTAAAATGATATTTATTGAGAATTTAGAATTACAGAGAGAGAAAGGGGGGAAAAAGAAAAAAGGAAAAGGAAAAAAGGTAGACAAAAAGAGAAATTAAACAATACAAGTCAATAAAAAACAAAAGTCAAAGAAAAAACAAAACACACAATACATCAAAATCAAAAACAAAAATAAACAAAAAATTAAAAACAAATCCAATATTCCCAAATCTTTATCTTTCATTAACTTGTTTCATCGACCTCCTCACACCTCCCTTTTTTGTATTCTAGTTATTAATTATCTCAGCAAATCCTTTCCATCTTTCACTATATTCTGTCATTAAATTACCTTAATTTATTTTAACCTTATCTTACCATAAAAAGCCCTAAAGCTTAAAACTTAAAACTTCTTTATACATGATTCTTTTTAACATAACATATTTATACATAATTCTTTTTAACAGTTCTACTAGAGCCAAATAGTTTCATTCCAACATTTTTCTAATACTCCTTAATTTTACAATGATTTTCTAAATGAATTTTTAAAACTTTCTTCCAATCTTCATCCATCGTCTCTTCTTCCTGGTCTCGGGTTTTGTCAGGCCTTTCTTTCCCATCTAGTCCATCAAACTGGTGACCTTCTATCCGAGGCTTTTAAGTCTTTTCCATGTCCCTTCTGCAAGTCTTCTTCATGTTTATACCTGCACTTTACTTTATCTTCTGCTGCTCTTATTCTTAATTTCCTTCTTTCTCTCGGGGAGACTCCAACTTGACAATATCTTTATCCCTTCTCAACAAGTCAGCCCATTCTCCATAGTCGACACTGAAATCCAAAAGATATTTGAAGGCATGTTTCAAAGTCCCTCCAAGGTTAAGGGCCCCCACAACTCCAAACTCCCCCTGGCCCAAAGCCAGATCCGAAAAGTCAAAACATCCCTGCATAGGGGGATCTATCCAACTTCCCATCTCCAGACCAAACAGTACTCCATCTCTCCAAATCTGACTTTCTCCAGGTTCAGTTGTCAGAGGCAACAACTTATGTTCCTGCAAGGCCGCAGCTCTCTCCATTTCTATTACTTGAGGTTCAGCAACAACCTCCTCCTTTATCTTCTTCACAACTTGCTCTGTCAAAGCACATTCCTGGGTTGATTCCTGAGTGGTTTCTATATAGGTATTCACTGTTTGTCCAAAATTGGCAACTGCAACAGTCATCAAATCCATCTTCTCATGTAGCTGTTCCAGTAAAGCGCTTGTCTTGCAAAAAGCAAGCACTAAAGCTTCTTCTGGGAACATTCTTGTTCAAGGTCAATGTCTGGTCTCACGATCTTTAATCTCTACAGCTGTAGAGTTCCTCAGATCGACTCTAGCAACAGTTTCACAAACTCCCTCTAGAGGAAACAATTTCTATTTGTATCCGTCTTTTTAAAAGCAGATCTAGCAACAAAGTTCCTTTCGTTTTTCAGATATTTTGTTCCTTTTAAGTGCAAAAGGGAACATTGGAATCAATATGTTTCTCTTTTATAACTATCTGTCAAAAATGTTTTATCCACAGTCAATGAACTTCCCCAAAGCATCTGTCTCTGACACCCCGCTCCCAGGTTCAAGACGGTGGAAATTTATCTTTCTTTACTCTCTCTTCTGCAGGTTTAAACAGTCTAAGATTTCCCCCCTCTTCTCCTGCTTCCAAGGGGGGTTTAGTAATTTTAACTGATGGAAATTTAGTCCTTTACAAACGACTTTCCAGACTCTACCTTGCAATGTCTTTGATTCAATCTATTTACAAAAGTGGAAGGCAGACTTCCTGTTTAGACCTTCCCGCTTCGGTGCCAAATTAAAACGTTTCATAGTCCAATTTTCCGTTCTACTCACGGGCAGTTGTTTAAAATCCAATTGTCCACAGGAAAAAGTCAGCGCTCTCTGGCAACAGCAATGTGGCTTCACTCCGTGAAAAGAGCAGTCGATTCGAAGCACCGCGCCATTCACCCCACGTCGCTCCGGATCCCCGAAACAGGGTTTCCCCATGAGTAGGGGAGGCGCAAAAGGTGCCAGCCGAATCCCACGTCCACAGGCTTCTCCCGCCTGTGGTTTTTGGTGGGTCTCCGCCTCGCCGCGGCAGTCCAGACCCTAGTTCTCACGAAGCGGATTCCTCCCGATCAGAGGAAATCCGCCATTGCCGGAGGCGCTAAACCGGAAGTCCTGAAACCCTTCTAACTCTAAAGGAGATACTTTTATTAAAGATTTCTGGACAGATCAATTTTGCTGTATATCTCAGGATATTGTTCTGGACCGTTTTGTATTGGGTAATTACTCTGAGAGAATTTATTCATCTCCCTGCACTGGAGAGGAGAAACTAGAGAGCCTTCCTGAGCATGTCTTCCCAAAGAGTGTAACACGCCACAGCTACAGCTTTTACAATAGTGTCTATGTTGTGGCTCATGCCTTACATGCCATGATTTCATCCAGATCCAGAAGCAAAGCAGGGATGAAGAGAGAAAGAAGGAAGCGTCATAATCATCAGCCATGGCAGGTGACAGTGTCCTAACCTGAATCAGGGGCTGGTTGTTCTACCTTTATTATTAATTTCAATCACATTTAACTACATCTCAATACAAATTGTTTGTTAGTAAGGCTTTTTTGTTTTCTGTCTAAGGTTCAGGGATTTCCTTTTTTGCTTACATAAACATCCAGTCTCTTTGCTTCTTTGTTGCCTGGTGCCCATGTGGAGATGTTGATGGGAACTTGCTTTGCTCTGTGTAGAGAGTTTTTACCCATACTTTGCGGTAGGTGGAATTATGTGTGGGTTGATGTGAGTGTATGCATGATTGGGTGAGATTCAATTGGAGGGAGAGAGAGAGAGAGAGAGGTGTGCAAGTGTGGTGTGTGAAAGGGAAATGAAGCGAGGGAAATGTAAAAGGGCACATGAGAAAGAGTGGTATGTTTGAGAGATAGATGTACATGGTGTGTGTTTTCAGACTCATGCTGAGCTTTAATGTTGCGTCAGCAAGAAACAAATGGAGAATAATTCTATATTGGACCATAAGCTTCATGCGAATATGAGAGTATTAACAACACTTTATCATTTATTTTTGTTCCTTCCTTGAGTTTTTATTACCTTTTCATTCAGTTTTTAAAAATATACATTCCTCTCTCTATTCTACCACTTTTTCAAATAGGCTGCACAATGACATGATGATGCCTTGATTTGATTTTCTTATTTTCTTTTTTTACCCATTGCTTCATATCCTCTTATACATAGTTTGGTATTGTATCCGCATTATTGTACACATAGTTGCCCTGAGTCCTCCCAGGACAAAAGGCTGGGTATAAATATGATATTCTTAATAACAATTTTAGTCTTATTTTGTCTGTGATTTGTTTTGTACCTCAAAGCTTTTCACAAGCTTTTGTACATAAATAATAAAAGTCTGACCTAGATCTAGCTTTATTAACATTATCTCCATCAAGAGGGCATTATTCATCACAGTAGCCTTCATTGAATGGGTTTGGGGGTTGTTGTTTTTTTGTCTGGCTGAACCATTTTCTTAAACAGCTCCTTTTTCTGTTTTTGTTACAGCTCTACCATTTTTTGAAAGCTGTATCATTTAACAACAGTGTTGGGGAGAAGGTTTCCTTTGACCAGAATGGGGAGCTCATTCAAAAGTCTGACATTATCAATTTGATCACATATCCAAACCAATCTTTCAAGAGAGTGAAAGTTGGAAGGATGGATCCCCCAAGTTCCTCCTGACAAACTCTTGAGCTTTAACGAGGATTACGTAGTTTGGCACTGCTGGTTTAATCAGGTAGGACTTCAATACAGATATCTGTGGAAGTGTGCCACTGCTTAATGAGGGTGAGTCTTTTGTTCGAAGCCCATCCCTCAGCCCAATTTTGTGCTTGCCTATGCTGATTCTCCAACCACCCCAACCCTCTGAGGAGAGATTTCATGGAGGGTTCCCCACTGCATGAAAATGTTACTCCTATTTAAGCAAAAATGAAAAGCAGCCCTATGAAGACTTATTCCAGTGAGTAAGAGGGCATGGTGTGTGCTTCAAAATGTTTATATTTGTAAAATGCATTATATTGACAGAAATTACTTTGCCAAAATGTCAATATTATGCTGGTGTCAGGGAGTTTCAGGACACTGAAGAATGTGCAGTGGGGGAAGTGGGGCTGGAGTCTGACTGGGAAGGATGGGCAGCCAGGAAGCATGAGGCAGCGGAAGCTCCAGAGTTGGAGGGTGAAGGATTCCAGGAAATGGAGGAAGAAGTAGGTCAGGGAAGTGAAGAGCCAGGGGCTTCCATTCCCTCTCTGGCATCACTGTTTCCCAGAACCAGGAGAGAATTGAAGCACGAAGATCAGAAAAAGCTACCATGCAAGTGTAGTCTCCAGCTGTGTGTATGCAGCCAATAAATGGAAGTTACAGAAGCTGGTGAAGAGGGTGAGGCCCCCTGTTACTGCAATTGAGCTATCAACAAGGGGTATTTGGGTATTGTAAGTGTCAGCTTAGATAAGTGCCATCTGCACTTGTTAGGCCGGGAAGCACTCCTGACAGCTGATTGCAAACAAGTTTCCCTAAATGAGGAGAATTCAAACTAAAAGGCTCGTGAATTTTCATGTAGAATTTTTTTGAATGCATATACAAATCTGGATAACTATTTTTTGCCTAGAAAAGAATGAGAAATGGAGTGAAACCAGGCACAGCATGTTCTGCTCAACATGGGGGCGTGGGCATGGTGGCGGCAAGTGTGTGTCAAACCACACGCACAAAATGGATTTGCCCCGACAGGGCCCGTCACACCCTCTAAGAGCCCCTTAAGAGCCTACTACAGTCACAGCCCGAAGGAGCCCGTTGCAGCTGCAGCAGGGCTCGATAGGGTCTGCCAATCTCTGGAATATTGAGAGGCCTGATTCCCTTTATTTTAGGGTCCTTAACATCCCTGGCCCCCATAGATGGTGTGCCTGATAGAAACTGACATTGAAAGAGTCACTCAACATGAAGGTGTTATAGATATGGATATGAAAAAACGAATGATGGGAACGGATGTTTCTGCTTTATAAGCGGCATTGAAGGTGCAGGGAAGGGCATATGGCTAAAGGACTATAGAAAGGACTGTGTGGGAGGAAAATGTTCAAAAAGCACAATAGGATTGAGAATCTGAGGACACTCATTGGATAGGAGTGAGTGGCTACCCTCACTCCTATTCTATGATGAGTGTGGGTTTTTAGATGAAAGAGCAGAAACACAAAGTTGGTTGGACTGCTCTCCCCTGATGCAAAGATGGTTGACCACACTCTAAGGGAGGTATGTTCTTGAAGAGAACATCACACCCCTCTCTGTGTAAAGAGAGTTCTTCTGAACCATGTGTAATGACGCCTCATATCCACAGGTTTAAGTATCAAGGTAATTCTCACATTTCATTCAATATTCATACAAAAGATAAACAATTCAAAATTTGGTTTATGTTTCTTAGGAAGCTGGACCACTGTACAGCATATTCTTTCCTGAACCTTAATGATTCCAAGATGAGTCTCTTGAAAATTAACTTCTGCCTCCCTTCATTTCTTGATAGACACAGCCTGTTGCTTTGTGTAATCCCAAGTGCCCAACCGGTTATAGGAAGAAAAGCAAGGAGGGGGAGTCCTTCTGCTGCTATGATTGCATTGTATGCCCCAAAGGGTGGATATCTGATCATGAAGGTGAGAGTTTCAGCATACAGATACAAGAAGAATGTCTGTATTTCACAGCCCAATACAAGGAAGAATATTGGGCACATTATGTGAATATAATTAATGAATACTATGTGGGCAATACCATTTTATGCGTCCAGCTCTGCAATGTTAGGTGCCTTCCATATTTCAAATGAGATTTGGTAGTGTCTGTGAATATGTGTGTCTGTGAACCTTTGCATCTAGAGCCATCTAGCACAGCAGCCCACTCTTTGAGCTAGAAGGAGCCCTGGCTGATCATGTGTCTCAGAAGCAACTGAAAAAGCATCAAGAAGAGTGAAGCAGACCTGTCAGTTCAACAACAGAATGAGGAGGCCACGTCACACCATTCTGCCTATTCCTTCCTTGTCCTATGGAAAAACCAAACTTTCAAAAAAAAGCTTGTGGACTAAAGCCTGTGGACATCCAATAAGCTGAATATTAGCAAATTCAAGACAGATAAAAGAAGGTACTTCTGTGCACAGTGCATAGCTAAAATATGGAAGTTTCTGCCATAGGAGACAGAGATTTCCTCCAGCTAGGATTGCTTTAAGAGCCTTGACAAATTAAAGGAGAGGGCCATCAGTGGCTACAAGCCATGATGGATATGCCTCCATGGTCAGCAGCAGGAATGCTTCCTAATACCATTTGCTGGAAACCACAGTGGGCGGTAGAGTAGTCTTCTGCTTGGGTCCTGCTTGGGGGTTTCCTACAGGCATCAGGCTGGTCACTGTGAGAACCAGATGATGGTCAAGAAGGGCAAATGGCCTGATCTGGCTTTTCTCATGTTTCTGTGTTGTTGTTAGTGGAGGAGAAGCCGTATTGAGCAAATCTGGACAGTATGCAAATGCAGTGGTACCTCCGGTTACAGACGATAGCTGTCAACGTTTCCCTTTATTTAAAGGAAATTCCCTTATTCCAAATAAGATTCCTTGCAAGAAAAGGGAAAAGTTGACAGCTACGTTGCAGATGCTTTGGGTTACAGACACTTTGGGTTATAAAACTCTGCTAACCAGGAAGTGGTTGCTCCAGGTTAAGAACTTTGCCCCAGGCTAAGAATGGAAATCGTGCACCAGTGGCGCAGTGGCAGCAGTAGGCCCCATTAGCAAAAGCACGCCTCAGGTTAAGAACCGTTTCAGGTTAAGAACGGACCTCTGGAACGAATTAAGTTCTTAACCCAAGGTCCCACTGCATGTAATTTCTTCTTTTAGTCCACAGTGCCCCCTGCTGTGCAGATGACTGAGTATTACAGCTTCAGTGGTACCTCGGGTTAAGTACTTAATTTGATCCGGAGGTCTGTTCTTAACCTGAAACTGTTCTTTTTTTCCCCCTCCAAAAATTTTATTGATTTTCACAAAATTGTAAACAAACAAACAACAACAAACAAACAAACATAAATCATAACCTTATTAAAATTACGCTTATTAACATTGTTAAGTGACTTCCTCGCTTCCCCTTGGTTGAATTTCAATGCATATCCTTTTAATGGCTTTCCAAATCTTATAAACTTAACTTAATCATTTAACATCCTTATAACTTTCCATTTCGAAATTAAACATATCAAACATCACTTAACTTATATAAATTCCTAAGCCAATCTGTTTCCTGCAAGCTATTTCCAATTAGTTTAACTTAACAAATTTAACTAAATAATCATTAAATTTTGTCCATTCTTCCTCATACTCCTCCTCCTTATGGTCGCAGACTCTTCCGGTAAGGTCGGCTAGCTCCGAAAAATCCATCTTCTTCATTTGCCATTCTTCCACGTAGGTAATTCTTGGGTTTTCCACTTTTAGCTACTAAAATACGAGCAGCAGTTGTGTCATATATAAATAATTTAACCTCCTTCTTGGGCAATTCCAAACCTGTTATTCCAAGGAGAAAGGCCTCTGGTTTCTTTATGAATGTATATTTCAACATTTTTTTCAATTCATTATAAATCTTTTCCCAGAAGTCTTTCACCTTGGGGCAGGTCCACCACATGTGGTAAAAAGTTCCTTCCTTTTCTTTACATTTCCAACATAAATTATCACAGTTATGATATATCTTTGCTAATTTAACAGGAGTCAAATACCACCTGTACATCATTTTCATTATATTTTCCTTTAACACAGTACATGCAGTGAACTTAACCCATTTCTTCCACAGTCTTTCCCAATCCTCGAACATTATATTATGTCCTACATCTCTTGCCCAATCTATCATCACAGATTTAACTTGTTCATCTTTTGTATGCCACTCCAACAATAACTTATACATTTTAGACTAATTTTTACCTTTGTTATCCAACAACTCTGTCTCCAACTTAGATTTTTCAGAAGCAAACCCGTTTTTCTTATCCATTTTGTACAATTCATTAATCTGGTGGTAATGTAACCAGTTTAACTTATCTTTAACTTGATCAAATGGTTTTCGTTTATATCCTTCTTCCTTTTCCAATAGAAAATCAGAATATCTCAACCATTTGGTATCCATATTTAACTTTTTCTGGGCCTTTGCTTCCATTGGTGAAAGCCATCTGGGTGTTTTTCTTTCTAATAGATCTTTATATTTTATCCAAACATTATACAACGATTTCCTAATTACATTATATTTAAATGGCTTATGGGCATTTACCTTGTCATACCATAAATATGCATGCCAACCAAACACATTGTCAAATCCTTTCAGATCTAATAGGTCTGTATCTTCTAATTGCATCCACTCTTTAATCCAGCAGAGCGCCGCTTCTTCAAAGTAATTTTTTTAATCTGGCAGGGGAAATCCCCCTCTTTCTTTAGAATCTGTAAGTAATTTATATTTAATTATGGGTCCCCCCCCCCCGCCAGATAAATCTAAATAGAGCTTTCTGCCAATCTTTGAAACATTTTACATTATCTATTATTGGGAGGGCTTGAAACAAAAATAGCATCTTTGGCAGCACATTCATCTTAATAACTGAAATCCGGCCCATTAGTGATAATTTTAAATTGGACCGTATCTCCAAGTGCCTCTTGATTTTGTTCCATAATTTCTCATAAATATCTTTATATAAATTCAATTTTCCCCCAGACAGATTCACCCCCAAGTATTTAACTTTTTTTCATAAAATCTAGGCCCGTCTTTTCTTGTAATGATTTTCTTTCATCATTATCCAGATTTTTCTCTAATACTTTGGTTTTGCTCTTGTTCACTTTAAATCCTGCTACCTGTCCGAACTCTTGTATCAGCTCCAGTGCTTTAACTGCACTGGAGTCTGGATCTTGTAATGTCAATACTAGATCATCTGCAAAAGCTTTTAATTTATATTGTTTGGATTGCAACCTGAAACTGTTCTTAACCTGAAGCACCACTTTAGATAATGGTGCCTCCCACTGCTGCCACGCCGCAGGACCACAATTTCTGTTCTCAGCCTGAAGCAAGGTTTTTAACCTGGGGTACTATTTCTGGGTGAGCGGAGTCTGTATCCTGAAGCGTCTGTAACCTGAAGTGTATGTAACCCGAGGTACCACTGTATAGCTAATTTGTGTTACTTATTCATTATTATATTACACCTACCTCAGAAGGAAAGGGTTAAAAATAATTCTAACCTGATATATTTTTATTATTATT
Organism: Podarcis pityusensis; assembly: GCF_964106645.2. Lineage (NCBI taxonomy): Eukaryota > Metazoa > Chordata > Lepidosauria > Squamata > Lacertidae > Podarcis > Podarcis pityusensis. Next base: position 28,757,759 of record NC_138038.1, read on the forward strand.
TCAGATATGCCTGTGTGTTCCAAATGTCCAGATGATCAATATGCAAACAAGGTCCAGAATGCATGTACTCCCAAGACTATAACCTTATTATCTTATGAAGAACCTTTGGGTATCAGTTTAACAATTTCTGCTGTTTCATTTTCCATTATCGCAGTTTTGATGCTAAGAATATTTCTGAAGCACCATGATACTTCCATAGTTAAAGCCAACAACAGGGACCTGACCTACACTCTCCTCATCTCCCTTCTGCTCTGCTTCCTTTCTGCACTTCTATTTATTGGCAGACCTGAAAAGGTGACATGTTTTCTGCGCCAAACTGCCTTTGGCCTTGTGTTCACAATGGCTGTGTCTTCTGTGCTGGCGAAAACCATAATGGTCACACAGCCTGGATCCAGAATGAAGAAGTGGGTGGGAAAAAGACTGGCCAGCTCCATTGTGGTTTCTTGCTCCATTCTACAAGCAGGCATCTGCCTGGTGTGGCTTTCCACCTCTCCTCCATTCCCAGATACTGACACCCAGTCAATGACTGAGAAGATTGTACTGCAATGTAAAGAGTCATCCCCAATCATGTTTTACTGTGTCCTGAGCTACATGGGCTTGCTAGCCATGGCCAGCTTCACTGTAGCTTTCTTTGCCCGGAACTTGCCTGACAGTTTCAATGAAACCAAGTGCATCACTTTCAGCATGCTGGTGTTTTGCAGTGTTTGGTTGTCTTTTGTTCCAACTTACTTGAACACCAAAGGGAAATACATGGTGGCTGTGGAGATCTTCTCCATCTTGGCCTCCAGTGCTGGGTTGCTGACTTGCATCTTCTTTCCCAAATGCTACATTATCTTGTTGAGGCCTGAGCTGAACAAAAGGGAGCAGTTAATTAGGAGATGAAAACACGAAAGAACATTGAATTGAGAATTCTCAAAAGCTGCTGCTGCTTATTTTTGTTGTTTTGTGGATTTCATTGTACAAAGAACATCTTAAAAGGACATAATTGTGAATGTTCTCTCCGCTGCCCCCCCCCCCCGTTATTCACTTTCTATCCATATCATTTATCTAGACAGAGTAAGGTAGAATTCATTGATTTTTCTCTCCATGTTACCATCTCAGCAACATAGCAAATGAGCTTAATTTTATTTTAAGGTGGGTCTCCATTTGAGTAAAATTGAGTACAATTCTGTAATAACAATACCATACTGACTTTAAGAAGCTTTGGGAAACAACTGAAGGATAAGCATTCATGAATTGAGAAAAATATGTAATTCCTTACAGACAGCATCGGGTAAATAGAAGTGCATAGGTAAATGGTGGTCACAAATCCTCTTTGAATTAATCTATTTTTGAATCCAGTCCTTATGGTTCTCTGAGAGTAATATGGCAGCTTGGGTTCTCATTGGGTTCTCATTTGGTAATGGAGTTGCAGGAGTAGTTCACTTCCCCATCCACTTGTCTGTTCCCTTAGTTGTGTGATGACCAATTGGTATGGAGGCCTGTGCAGGCCTCTATTTAATTCCCTGGTAGCAGACCCAAGTGACACCTATTGTCTGGTTGGGCCCACTCCCTGTGAAATTCCTGCACCTAACCCTGCCCACTATTGGCCAGTCCCCAGGCAGGCTGTCATCCTCCCCACCAGGCATCAGATTGTGGATGTGGCCATGGCTAGGCTGAAACTCCGTTAACGGTAAGCAGATTTACCATAAAAAAGCTTTGCAGTTAATTTGGCTGCGTGGTTTGTTGGGCCTTTGGCAGTTACATGTTGCAGGTGCTTGTGGGTTTGCCACTATGATATTATAGGATTTAATTTGTCAGGGAACTACAGGAGGCTACCTACCTCAGAAAGGACACTACAGATGATAGTTTAACCCTTTGGTCATCAAAAGAACCCCATACATACACTAAGTAGAACAGAAGCAGAAACTACCGAATCCCACCGCCACTTACCATTTTCCCCTCCATGTCCTTCCCCCTCATTTCTTCCTAACCTAACACTGTATGTAACACTGATGTCTCACAACAAATGAAAATGATCTGTAGAAAACAAAACTTGGAAAAAGAGACAACATATGTATTTCTGTAAACTAGGAAATCTTTAATAAAAATATATTTTAAAATATTAAATTAATCTCTTCAGGTTGTGACTGTTGCTATGAGGTAGGTGAAAACCTGCAAGCCAATTTGCTTGCAGGAGAAAATTCCTCCTTGGCCCCAACTATGAAGACCCAGTAAACATAGCAAGTTTCATATGCAATGTGCCTGCTCTCCACTGTGCAGGCCCTTCTGGAACTGGGTGGGAAATCCCATGAATGCCAGTCAAGAAGGCAGCCTTCCCTCATGGCCCTGGCCCTGATTTTGCTCGCTGGGCACGCCCACCCACACCTCATTCTCTGATGTGTCCAGAGGTAGGTGGATCCAGGTGACCATCCCCTCCCCTGACCACACTGATGATGGCGGCCACAGCAGACCCAACACAACCATGCCATGCAGAAAAGCCACACACACCAATCCCTAGTTAAGCAAATATTACATGCAATGATCAAATTACACACATTCAAAGCCTGTGCACACACGCATCACAGTGACATAGTGACATGGAATCAGCACTCAATGACCCGGAACACAACCCAATAGCAAAATACAGGGTTGCCTGTATTTATAGTAACAATTATTTTTAAACAGGGGGAAAAAAAATGTAAATAAGAGAATGGGAATTATAAAAAATAGTTACCAAATATAAAGCTGATCCAAATGCCTCCAAAATAACCAAAAATTGTGGAGCATTACAATACTTCAATGGAGCATATTATGAATTTGGAACCATTCTAAATTGTTCGTAAATAATTTACATGAAGGAAAATTGAGGAAAAACGTATACTCAATAAGCTCAGCAAGTATGAAAATTTAAGAAACAAATGAAATATTGAACTTTTTAAATCTTTTAATTCAAATTTATATTCTCCCCCCCAAAAAAGCAGAAGTTTGGAAAAACCTAGAAGAAAAAGTGGGGTCACTCAGAGGAGAAGATGGTAAAATGCAAACAGGGGACACAGAAAGGGCTGAACTCCTCAATGCCTTCTTTGCCTCAGTCTTCTCCGATAAAGAAAACAATGCCCGACCTGAAGAATTTGGAGCAAATGATTCAGCAGAGGAAACACAGCCCAGAATAACTAAGGAGATAGTACAAGAATACTTGGCTAGTCTAGATGTATTCAAGTCTCCAGGGCCAGATGAACTGCATCCAAGAGTATTAAAAGAACTGGCAGATGTGATCTCAGAACCACTGGCAGTCATCTTTGAGAATTCCTGGAGAACAGGCGAAGTCCCGGCAGACTGGAGGAGGGCAAATGTTGTCCCTATTTTCAAAAAGGGGAAAAGAGAGGACCCAAATAATTACCGCCCAGTCAGTCTGACATCAATACCAGGGAAGATTCTGGAGCAGATCATTAAGCAAACAGTCTGTGGGCACCTAGAAAGGAATGCTATGATCACCAATAGTCAGCATGGATTTCTGAAAAATAAGTCATGTCAGACTAACCTGATCTCGTTTTTTGACAGAATTACAAGCCTGGTAGATGAAGGGAATACAGTGGATGTAGCCTACCTTGATTTCAGCAAGGCATTTGACAAGGTGCCCCATGATATTCTTGTAAAGAAGCTGGTAAAATGTGGTCTTGACTATGCTACCACTCAGTGGATTTGTAACTGGCTGACTGACCGAACCCAAAGGGTGCTCATCAATGGTTCCTCTTCATCCTGGAGAAGAGTGACTAGTGGGGTGCCACAGGGTTCTGTCTTGGGCCTGGTCTTATTCAACATCTTTATCAACGACTTGGATGATGGACTCAAGGGCATCCTGATCAAATTTGCAGATGACACCAAACTGGGAGGGGTGGCTAACACCCCAGAGGACAGGATCACACTTCAAAACGACCTTGACAGATTAGAGAACTGGGCCAAAACAAACAAGATGAATTTTAACAGGGAGAAATGTAAAGTATTTCACTTGGGCAAAAAAAAATGAGAGGCACAAATACAAGATGGGTGACACCTGGCTTGAGAGCAGTACATGTGAAAAGGATCTAGGAGTCTTGGTTGACCACAAACTTGACATGAGCCAACAGTGTGACGCGGCAGCTAAAAAAGCCAATGCAATTCTGGGCTGCATCAATAGGAGTATAGCATCTAGATCAAGGGAAGTAATAGTGCCACTGTATTCTGCTCTGGTCAGACCTCACCTGGAGTACTGTGTCCAGTTCTGGGCACCACAGTTCAAGAAGGACACTGACAAACTGGAACGTGTCCAGAGGAGGGCAACCAAAATGGTCAAAGGCCTGGAAACGATGCCTTATGAGGAACGGCTAAGGGAGCTGGGCATGTTTAGCCTGGGGAAGAGGAGGTTAAGGGGTGATATGACAGCCATGTTCAAATATATAAAAGGATGTCACATAGAGGAGGGAGAAAGGTTGTTTTCTGCTGCTCCAGAGAAGCGGACACGGAGCAATGGATCCAAACTACAAGAAAGAAGATTCCACCTAAACATTAGGAAGAACTTCCTGACAGTAAGAGCTGTTCAACAGTGGAATTTGCTGCCAAGGAGTGTGGTGGAGTCTCCTTCTTTGGAGGTCTTTAAGCAGAGGCTTGACAACCATATGTCAGGAGTGCTCTGATGGTGTTTCCTGCTTGGCAGGGGGTTGGACTCGATGGCCCTTGTGGTCTCTTCCAACTCTATGATTCTATGATTCTATGAAAATCCTATTGAATATTTGCAAATAGCCATTTCCTTTGAAAAAGTAGAATAAGTTAATAAAGCCTGAATGGTAAGAAAGACTCAATATGGATGGTTTTAACAGGGAGGAGACGGAATAGCACCCACAATCAGGGCCTCCTTATACTAGTTTTGAATACATTACATGTGGATTTTCAACATGGTGCACTTAGTCCTGACTCTTGGAAATTATCCAAACTTGTTTTATTATCTAAACCCAACACTGATACTGAACTTCTTGAATCATAAAGGGCATTCTCTTTTATTAATGTGAATCCTCAATTATTTACCATTGTTCTAGAAAACTGCTTAGCACACTAAAATATTTAAAAGTTTTTTTGGGTTTTTTTGCATCCCCAAAATCAACTATTAAATGTGATGGAGTGCAAGTAGGAGTTGAGCAGTGCCACGTTTGCCATCATCTCCTTTCCATAAAATGTCCTTGTATTTTGCCTTGTGCCAAACATTTGTCTATTTCTTAACATCCCTCTCTTAAAGGGGATTAAAAGCAACAAAATAAAGATGTTTATGAAATTAACATAAAGATGAATCAGAGATCTGCAAAGATATCTGAAGAGGACACGGAAGATGCATCAAGACAATGATCCATAGGAATATTTCCAATGCCTACTCATTGATTATCATAATTGATAATGGGGGGCATATTTGTGAGCTTTTGCTTGATCCTAGCAGTCTCATTTCAGATCCTATTATCTTTAAAATTAGGGGACACACACTGAAAGGTGCTTGTGCCAAAAAATGTATTTTCTTTCCTAGAATGGCAAAAGTGAGGGAAATCAAATTATTTTATCAGACAATGAAATACCTATGACAAATTAATCCCATTTTCTGCCAGGCTCCAGACAAGCCTCTTAAATTGTTGCTCTTCCTTTTGGTCGTAATTCTGCAAATCACATGCAGGTATTATTTCTCTTAAGATGTAACAAGTACATGTTCTTCAATAATTGCTCAGAGGATACACAATAGAGTACCTGCAATTAGCCAGAGGAAAAATTCTCCCAGGAATTCCAGTGGCCAATAAGAAAATAAATCACGTACTTTGTGAAGGATGCCATAAATATACCTCTTATTCAACACCAGGCCTAGGGAGTAGGGAACAAGATGTCTATGTTAGATTGATTTCTGTCAATGGTTGTTGGACTTGGGTAGATCTGCAAATTTGTCATTAAATTCAGGGTCTTGCTATCAGATTCTAAGCCCACAGCAGGAGATACAAATAGAGGGATGTGTGCTGAGGTTAGATTTGTACACAGAATGGCGAAATTAGTCACTTTGAAGATAGAAACAGATCAACTGAATTTAGATTTGCTTTGAGAATGATGATATTAGTAATTTTCTTGTTGCTGCTGCTGCTTCCTCACATAGCATGCAAAACTCTAGATGTTCAGTGTAGAAAGTGGCGTTCCAGACCGATTCATCCCAGGTTTTATCAACATGGAGATTTCACCTATGGAGCCATTGTTTTTCAGAGTGCCGTTTCTCTGTCTCCAATTACCTTGAACAGACATCCTGACTGGGAACAAGTACCTAAAGGGTTTGTATAAGGAATCATTTCTCCTTCCTACTTTGTCTCTGTTATATTACATTCAGCAGCAGAAAATAAAGAGACTGAACTTTGGTTCTTTGCAGCCCTGATTCTAAAACAGAAACTTTGAACAGACTAGACTAGGGAAAGGTAGAGGAAGGTCCACAGAAATCTTAAGTTTTCAGCCTCCAGACAATGGTCTTTTGTGCAACAGGAAAATCAAGTAATTAATCATAGGCATTTTGTATCCCACCTCCCCGCATACAAATATCCACTGAATATGTAGTGGGGCTTTGGAATGTCACCTGACTTTTATAGCATTGTTTTCTTGACTTATGTGCATTTCCATCCTCTTTCCATTTGTATCTCTCTCCATCACCATGTTGTCTTCCAAAGCAGGATTCTCATGCTGTTGAAGAGTGATGGTACCCAGTTAAGTTATGATATTGAATTCTGCTTCGTAAACCAAGCTACTATCCCCACCAAATAAAGGATAAAAGAGCTTAGCTTCAGGACAATGTATAGAGTAAGGAGCATCCCTCTTCTCAGCTCTCAAAAATTTAATACATCTTATTGGGTATGTTTGTAGTTATTCAGTATAGGAATTAAATATGTCATTGCCTGGAGACCATCTTGCTTGTGAGGGATGGATGATCTGCTCCCTTCCATGCAGGCAGTTTCCCTCTGGTCTTTGAGGGCAGTGCCCTGACGGAGTGACTGACAGACCCCAGCTACAAAAGCTGCTGATCAGACTCTTGGGCTGGGGTATTGTTCAGCATGCTTTGTTGGGGTGTTTCATTGTTGTTATTTATTCTTTTTTATTTTCATTTTTAGATCTGATTATGAATCAGATCTTATTCTGATTTATGTGGAAATTATTTTAGTTTGGCCTTGTACTTTTTGATGTGTTTTATTAATTTATTATGATTTTGTCATGTTAGTGATTATATAAATGTTTTCATGTCTTGTGCCTAAGGTACTGCAATGGACTAGAGTCCCCCCCCCCAATTTTATTTTGTTTGGGCTTGTACTTTTTGATGTGTTTTATTTATTCATTATTACTTTTGTCATGTTTGTAATTATGTAAATCTTGCCATGGCTTGTGCTTAAGGTACTGCAATGGGTTAGAGGGGTTTTTTCTTTTTTCCTCTCGTTTTGTTTTGCAATATTATATTCAATTACATCTTTAATCATTCTTTGCAATACAAACTATACATATATATCTATGTCTAGCTCTCTATTTGGTACCATATTTGTACCATTATGACTTCCCTCCACCCATGCTCAGCTTCCTTTATTTTTCATTCCCTTTATATTGTGTTCAAAAACTTATTTCCATATTCCCCATTAATCCCTTTTCATCTTTTCATCTTTAAACCTTAACTTTACAAACCTCAGTCAATGCATATCAGTAAATTTGTTTTGGAACAATGCTTTGTCTGGGTTAGAGTTTTCTTGCTGTTAACCAGAATGCTGGTGGTTTGAGCCCACCTAGAGATGCCTGTGGAGTAGATTACACTTGAGGTTCCTTCCTAATCTTCTAGGATTCTATGTTGTAAACTGCCTTGAACATGATTTTAACTATAGAAAGGCATAAAATAAAATGATGGTGGTGAAATTGATATGGTAGCTTTGCCTCACTTGTGTTCCAGAGTACATAATATAGAGTAATGAAGAACAATAACTAAAAAAAATAGGGGAACACTCCTGTGCACAATAAACTGGATGAGAGCAGGTCAGTGTGAATTAAGCTGAGGTAAAAATCCACCACATCCAAGCCACATAAAGCAGCAGAGATGCTGCTGCTCCTCTACCTAAGCCTGGCCTGTGGTGGATTTGAGGGGTCTCAGATTTCATGGGTGCTCTCTGTCTCTCACCTTCCATTCTACTTCATAGCTGTGACACACCCTCCAGCTCCATGTGCAGTACGACCAAACCTAGCAGTAAGAACCTAACATTTTAACATATTTTTGTATGTCGGCTTTCCAGGTAATGTGAGTTAGTGGAATATCCTAACTCAACCCCACTTTAGTCCTGCCCTCCCATTCCTCTGGAACGACTATTTCCCCCCAGCATCAGCTCAGTGATCGTCAGCTTGGCCAGCTTCAACTCAGCCACCTCAGCCAAGGCTCAACTAGGATGGGCCAGCTGAGACAGGAAGCAGCCCTCTGGCTCAGAGACCTGCTGCATTCTAAGATGCTCATCCAAGGGGATCTTGCTATAGGGTTGCCACTTTAGAAAATAACCGCTTCAGAAAGAGCAGAATATACTTGTGATACAATTTGCAACTCTCTTTTTAGTGGAGTGACAGAGAACTATCAGCATCTTCTGGCTTTGGCTTTTGCTGTAAAGGAGATTAATCAAAATTCCCAGATTTTACCCAATATTTCACTGGGATTCAATATTTATGATAACACTTTACAAGCTAGGTGGACCTGTCCTGCTGCAATGCAATTTATTTCACCGAAGGACAGACTTCTCCCCAACTTTATGTGTGGTATCCATGAACATTTATTGACAATCACTGCGGATGTTACTAATAACTACTTTCCCATACCACAAATATTTGCTATCTACAAGATTCCTCAGGTAAGAGTGTATGTGTGTAAGGATACAAAACAAATATATACAATGTGAATACTGCTTTTCATTTCAGAAGTGGTTTCGGATTCATCCAAATTAGTTTATGTGTGTGTGTGTGTGTGTGTGTGTGTGTGTGTATATATATATATATATATATATATATATATATATATATATATAAATGTCAATTAAAAAATGAAAATTATGCAAACAGGATTTGGTAACAATACAAGGTAACTTTGGTTGTCCAACTTAATGTGTTCTGGAAGTCCATTCGGCTTCCGAAACGTTGGATTTCTGAGGCGCGAATTCTGATTGGCTGTTGCACTGGCACTGGTTTTATCAAGGTGCTTTTTCAACCCTCATTAAACTTGCTGCTAGGAGGGAGGAAGAAGAAGGTGACTTTCTCATTCCTCCTCCTGATGATTTAAAGGAGAGGGTAATTCTGTGGGGTGTTCTTTTGCAAAAATGCCAAGCAGAAGACAGGACTGGAGCAAGCACAGTCTACACAGAGAGGCAAATCCTTCCTAGGCAGGAAGGAGGCAGGAAGGAGGGTGGACACAGTTTGCTCCTACCTTCTGCTAAAAGACACAACCAGCAATCAGGATAGGTCTAAGAGTTTCCACAAGGCTTACTTTCCCAGTGCCTGCTTTTCTTCATATCTTATGACATGAGTTATTATTATTATTATTATTATTATTATTATTAGCCACCCAACTGATTGGTTTGCCCCAATTACTCTCTGCGGCTTCCAGCAAATTATAAAACTACAGTAAAATGCCACACTTTGAAGTATTTCTTATACACGGACTGGTTTCAGATGTATTCTAAAATTCAGATAGTTGTTTAGTTCCTTGACATTGGACAGGGGGTGTTACACAGGGCGGGCACCATTACCAAGAAGGCACTTCCTGGTTCCCTGGAACCTCACTTTCCACAATGAGAGAACCACAAGAAGACTCTTGGAGCTGGATCTCAGTAGACTAACAATGGGGGTGGAGACGCTCCTTCTGGTATACGGGGTTGAAGCCATGTATGAAAGCCAAGGAATTTTCTGTGTTATAAAACCTGCAGAAATATGTAGTTGCCTTTACCTGATTTGCCCAACTCCTGTGTCCTTCCAAATATGCCTTATTTGCCTTGGAACTTCAGCATCAGGTGAATCTTATGTAAACCTCTAGTTTATCTCATCGTGTTTTTCATCAGTATCTTAAATATCATAATCCAATTTAATTTTCAAGATTGCTTCTAATGTGACTTCAATTAATAAGACAGTGGTGTGAATTGAGATTTTCTGGATAACATGTGAGATTTAAAATTGTATTTGATGTAAAATTAGAGAATTTACTGAACCTTCAAAAAATTTAAAGAAAAAAATACGTTGCAAAGTCTGAAAACTCATTGAGATATATGCATGGTTTTTTATTAAGATACACAGCACTGTACAAATGTGTTTGCAGTCCCCAAACCCCCCCAAACATAGAAGCACCACCAATGTAAACTAAAAAAAATCTTCTTTTCCACAACTGCAATAAATGTTTAGCTCATATATGATTCTGCTTCAATCATACTGGAGAACCCTGAACTCCCTTCCTTCTACAAAATGTTTCCAAAGAGACTTGATCAGTTCAGGGGGATTCTCAAATTACTTGACCATTTCCAATGGAGATGGATTGGATTGTTTGCTGCAGATGGAATGACGTTACAATGGTTCATAGAGAAGATGATTCCAGAATTTTCCAGTCATAGCATTTGTTTTGCATTCCTTGACTCATTCACCAGTTTTGAATATGATATTGATAAAGGAAATTTTGAACGAAGTACAATGTATTTGTCTGATAAGATCATGAACAGCAAAGCCAACGTCTTGGTATTCCATGGAGAGGCTGCAAGTATGATCATTTTGAGATGTCTTCTACAACAAAAAATGAAGCCCCAAATGCCAAATCCAAAAGGAAAAGTCTTCATTCTGACTATTGGGATGGAGTTAAAAACCTACCTCTTGGAATATGATTTCTTTGATTTCCAAGATTTCTCTGGTGCTTTATCGTTTGCACTTCAGTCTAATGAACTTCAAGGATTCCAGCATTTTATTCAGAACAGAAACCCTTCGAATGCTGAAGGAGATACTTTTATTAAAGATTTCTGGACAGATCAATTTTGCTGTATATCCCAGGATATTGTTCTGGACCCTTTTGTACTGGGTAATTACTCTGGGAGAGCTTATTCTTCTCCCTGCACTGGAGAGGAGAAATTAGAGAGCCTTCCTGAGCATGTCTTCCCAAGGAGTGTAACAGGCCACAGCTACAGCTTTTACAATAGTGTCTATGTTGTGGCTCATGCCTTACATGCCATGATTTCATCCAGATCCAGAAGCAAAGCAGGGATGAAGAGAGACAGAAGGAGTCTTCACTATCATCAGCCATGGCAGGTGAAAGAGTCCAAACTTGAATCAGGAGCTGTTTGTTCTACTTTCTTTATTAATTTCAGTGACTTTTAATTGTACATCTGAATTGTTTGTTAAGAAGAAAACATTGTTTCTTAGGAAGGTTTTTTTGTTTTCTTATTTAAGTTCTGGGATTTGCTATTTTGCTGACATAAGCACCCAGTCTCTCTGCTTCTTTGTTGCCCACTGCCCATGTGGTGATTTGGATGGGAACTCGCTTTGCTCTGTGTAGTTTCCCAATATATTTTGGGGAAGAGGGAATGATAGGAACCATTCCATCTACACAGCTAATTTCTACATACCACATTTGGAGCAGTTGGCCAACATGTTTTCATCCATTCAGCAGCTTTTCTGAATGGTTGTTTGAATGCTCAAATATGGTCTTTGTTTGTGTGTGTGTGTGTGTGTGTGTGTGTGTTGATGTGAGTATGTGCATGATTGGATGAGATTCAACTGGGCCGAGAGAGAGGTCAAGTGTGGTGTGTGAAAGAGAAATGAAGAGAGTGAAATGTAAAAGAGCATATGAGAAAGAGTGGTATGCTTGAGAGATGTACATGGTGTGTGGTTTCAGACTCAGGCAGAGCTCTAATGTTGCATCAGCAAGAAACAAATGCAGAATAAGTCCTGTATAGTCGCATCAGATTCATTCGGATATGAGAGTATTAAGAACACTTTATTTTTTATCATCTATTTTGGTTCCTTCCTTCAGTTTTAATTAATTTTCTGTTCATTTTTAAAAAATATATATTCCTCTCCCAACCCTAACACTGTTTCAAATCTAGTTGTTCACTGAAATGATGATTCCCTGATTTTATTATTTTATTTACTTATTCCTCTTTTCCCCATTGGTTCGTATTCGTATTCTTAGTTCATATTTGTATACATATTATTTTATACATAGCTGCCTTGAGTACCCCTCCAGTGAAAAAAGCTGGGCATAAATAAATTATTAATAATTATTGTTATTGTCTTCAATTTTGTCATTTTGGTTTGTTTTGTACCTGTAAGCTTTTCATAAGCTTTTGGCCATGAATAATAATGTATTGGCCCAAATATAAGCCACACCCAAATATAAGCTGCTCCTTTAAAATTCAAGGGGGGAATAAAAAAAAAAGACAATACTCGAATATAAGCCTCTCCCTTAAAATTCCACAGGCACACACCCATTCCTTTTTACCATATGTCTGTTTCAGCAGCGATATTGTAAAAGCCAATTTTTGTAAGGTTGCAAATTTAAGCCGCACTTTTCATGGTCGGAATTTGGGGGGAAAGTGAGGATTATAATCAGGTCAATACGGTAAAAGTCTAACCTAGATCTAGCTTTATTAACATTATCTCCATCAAGAGGGCATTATCCACCACAGTGGCCTTCACTGAAGTGGTTTGGAGGTGGGGTTTTTTTTGGGGGGGGGGGTTGTCTGGTTGAACCATTCTCTTAAATAGCTCCTTTTTCTGTTTTTGTTCCAGCTCTACCATTTTTTGAAAGCGGTGTCATTTAACAACAGTGTTGGGGAGAAGGTTTCCTTTGACCAGAATGGGGAGCTCATTCAAAAGTATGACATTATCAATTTGGTCACATATCCAAACCAATCTTTCAAGAAAATAAAAGTTGGAAGGATGGATTCCCGAGCTCCTCCTGACAAACTCTTGAGCATCAATGAGGATGCCATAGTTTGGCACAGCTGGTTTAATCAGGTAGAACTTCAATGCAGATATTTGTGGAAGTGTCCCAGTTCTTGAAGAGGGTGAGTCCTTTGAGCGAAGCCCAATCCCGAGCTCAATTTTGTCCTTGCCTGTTGCTCATTCTTCAACCATCCCAACCCGCTGAGGAGAGATTTCATGGATGGTTCCCCATTGCATGAAAATGCTGCTCTCATTCAAGCAAAAATAAAAAGCAGCCCTATGTAGACTCAATCCACTGAGTAAGAGGCCATAGTATGTGCTTCAAAATGTTTATATTTGTAAAATGAATTATATTGACAGACACCAGGAGCTGGCTGGCTGTCGGCTTGAGAAACAGCACACAAGAAGTAATTTAATGAAAGATTTATTGCTTACAAGCAATTAGCCTCTGACCGCTATCTCCGAGCAAACATACATCACAATCAAGTTGATCCTTCTGAACAATCCTTCCGGCTTCTGCAGAGTATCCTGAACTTCCGACCCTTACGTTTCAGGGGTCGTCTTTTGTCTTGGACTTTCCCCATCTGTCTAGCCCTGCGGTTGATGGGGTCAGCTCCCCCCCCCCTTCTGGTGAGGAACTGCTCTCCTTCCCTTGTGCCATGAATGTGATTCTTGAGAAAGCTGGCTTCCCTCCAGCCCGCCTTCCCTGAGCTGATAAACTGCATTCCTGCCAGCTTCAGAGGGGGGAGTTGTCAGCCCACTGGTTCCAGCTCTCTGAGAAGTCTGCAAGTCTCTCTGTTCTTTGCCTCCCTGCCTGCCTTCTATCTCAAGCTGTACTGCTTGGCTTTTGGCTGGCGTGTTCATGACAACAGAAATTACATTGCAAAAATGTCTATGTTATGTTGATGTAAACGAGTTTCAGGAAACTGATGAGTGTGCAGTGGGGGAATCGAGGCTGGAGTCTGACTGGGAAGGACAAGCAGGCAGGAGTGAAGAGGCAGAGGAAGCTGCAGAACTGGAGAGTGAATGACTCAAGGAAGTGCAGGAAGATGTAGGTCAGGGAAGTGAAGAGCCAGGTGCTTCCCTACTCTCTCCAGCATCACTTTCTCCCAGAAACAGGAAAGAATCGAAGCAGGAAGAGCAGGATGAGCAGAAACAGCTACCATGCAAGTGTAGTCTCCAGCTGTGTGACTGCAGCTGGTGAAGGGCGTGGGGCCCCCAAATGCTGCAACTTAGCCATCAGCAAGGGATATTGGGCATTGTAAGTCTCAGCTTTGACAAGTGCCATATGCACTTGTTAGACGGGGCCTTCAACATTCATTCCACAAGTAAACAATTCAAAATGTTTCTTAGGAAGCTAGACCACTGTACAGCATGTTGTCTCCAGAACCTTAATGATTCCAAGATCATTCTCCTGAAGATTAACATATCCGTGTTTCATTTGTTGATAGACACAGCCTGTTGCTTTGTGCAATCCCAAGTGCCCAACCGGTTATAGGAAGAAAAGCAAGGAGGGGGAGTCCTTCTGCTGCTATGATTGCATTGTATGCCCCAAAGGGTGGATATCTGATCATGAAGGTGAGAGTTTCAGCATACAGATGCAATAAGAATGTCTATACTTCACAGCCAAATACAAGGAAGAATAACAGACACATTATGTAAATGCAATTAATGAGTACTATGTGGGCAATGCCCTTTTATGCGTCCAGCTCTGCAATGTTAGGTGCCTTGCAAAGGAGATTTGGTAGTGTCTATGAATCTGTGTGGCTATCAACCTAGAGCCATCTAGCACAGCAGGCTATTCTATGAGCTAGAGGGAGCCCTGGCTTAGCATGTGTCTCAGCACCAACAAAAAAAGTCTCAAGGAGAGTGAAGTAAACATTTCAGCAACAGATTGAAGAAGCCAGGTGACCCCAACTTTCTGGATCATTTGGCCAGCATGACTAAATTGTTTCTGGTGCAACGGGACACGAAGATGGAAGCAAGAGAGCACAGAAATGCTATTTATTTTCCCACTATAACAGTACCTATCTATCTACTTATGCTGGCATGCTTTCGAACTGCTAGGTAGACAGGAGCTAGGACAAAGCAATGGGAGCTCACCTGGTTGTGCGGATCCGAACTGCCAACCTTGTGATTGGCAAGCTCAAGAGGCACGGTCGTTTAGACCACAGTGCCACCGGCAGTGTAGCTGACTGAGAGTAACAGCTATAGCTAGTTTGTGTTACTTATTCATTATTGTATTCCTGTCACGTCAGAAGCAAAGGGTTAAAAATAATTTTAACCTGGTATTTTTTGTGTTTTCCATTTCAGATATGCCTGTGTGTTCCAAATGTCCAGAAGATCAATATGCAAACAAGGGCCAGAATGCATGTATTCCCAAGACTATAACCTTCTTATCTTATGAAGAACCTTTGGGTATCAGTTTAACAGTTTCTGCTGTTTCATTTTCCATTATCACAGTTTTGATGCTAAGAATATTTTTGAAGCACCATGATACTGCCATAGTTAAAGCCAACAACAGGGACCTGACTTATACTCTCCTCATCTCCCTCCTGCTCTGCTTCCTTTCTGCACTCCTATTTATTGGCAGACCTGACAAGGTGACATGTTTTCTGCGCCAAACTGCCTTTGGCCTTGTGTTCACAATGGCTGTGTCTTCTGTGCTGGCCAAAACCATCACTGTAGTTCTTGTTTTCATGCCTACACAGCCTGGATCCAGGATGAAGAAGTGGGTGGGAAAAAGCCTGGCCAGCTCCATTGTCCTTTCTTGCTCCATTCTTCAAGTGGGCATCTGCCTGGTGTGGCTTTCCACCTCTCCTCCATTCCCTGATAGTGATGCTCAGTCAATGACTGAGGAGATTGTACTGCAATGTAACGAGTCATCCCCAATGATGTTTTACTGTGTCCTGAGCTACATGGGCTTGCTAGCCATGGCCAGCTTCATTGTAGCTTTCTTTGCCCGGAACTTGCCTGACAGTTTCAATGAAGCCAAGTTCATCACTTTCAGCATGTTGGTGTTTTGCAGTGTTTGGTTGTCCTTTGTTCCAACTTATTTGAGCACCAAAGGGAAATACATGGTGGCTGTGGAGATCTTCTCCATCTTGGCCTCCAGTGCTGGGTTGCTGACTTGCATCTTCTTCCCCAAATGCTACATTATCTTGTTGAGGCCTGAGCTGAACAAAAGGGAGCAGTTAATTAGGGGAGGAAAACACTAAAGAACATTGTAATTCTCAAAAGCTGCTGCTAATAAAAGTAATACTAATAATATTTTTTATTTATTTATACATTTATACTTAAGTATAAAGAAGGATTTTGATTGCAATGTACAAAGAACATCTTAAAATGACATAATTTGAATGTTCATTTTCCTTTAATTCTTTCTTACTCTCTATCCATATCATTCATAGACAGAGAGGGCAGAATTCATTGATTTTTCTCTCTATTTTACCATTTCAGCAACACTGTTAGGTATGTTATGTTGAATGATAACAAATGAGCTTAGCTTTATTTTAAGGTGAGTCTCCTTCATTTGAGTACAATGCTGTAATAACAATACCACACTGACTTTAAGGTGCTTTGAGAAAGAAGTGAAGGATAAGCATTCATGAATTTTGAAAAATGTCTAATTCCTTACAGAAAGCATTCTTGAGTGACACTCTCAGGTGAATATGAGTGCATAGGTAAATCCTCTTTGTATTAATCCTCTTTGTAGTAATCTTTTATTTTAATCCAGTCCTCATGTTTCTCTGAGAGTAATATGGCAGCTTGGGTTCTCCTTGGGTCCTCATTTGGTAATGGAGTTGGGGGAGAAGTTCACTTTCCCATCCACTTGTCTGTTCCCTTAGTTGTGTGGTGACAAACTGGGATGGAGGCCTCTGTAGGAGACCCTAATAATAATAATAATAATAATAATAATAATAATAATAATTTATTTATACCCCGCCCATCTGGCTGGGTTTCCCTAGCCACTCTGGGCGGCTTCAGAAAGAATACTAAAAATACAATAAAACATCCGACACTAAAAACTTCCCCAAAGAGGGCTGCCTTCACATGTATTCTAAAAGTCAGGTAGTTGTTTATCTCTTTGACATCTGATGGGAGGGCGTTCTACAGAGTGGGTGCCACTACAGAGAAGGCCCTCTGCCTGGTTCCCTATAGCTTTGCTTCTCGCAGTGAGGGAACCGCCAGAAGGCCCTCAGCGCTTGACCTCAGTGTCCGGGCAGAATGATGGGGGTGGAGATGCTCCTTCAGGCATACTGGGCCGAGGCCGCTTAGGGCTTTAAAGGTCAACACCAGCACTTTGAATTTTGCTCGGAAACGTACTGGGAGCCAATGTAGGTCTTTCAAGACCGGTGTTATGTGGATTTCGGCGGCCGCCCCCAGTCACCAGTCTAGCTGCCGCATTCTGGATTAGTTGTAGTTTCCGAGTCACCTTCAAAGGTAGCCCCACGTAGAGCGCATTGCAGTAGTCCAAGCGGGAGATAACTAGAGCATGCACCACTCTGGCGAGACAGTCCACAGGCAGGTAGGGTCTCAGCCTGCGTACCAGGTGGAGTTGGTAGACAGCTGCCCTGGATACAGAATTGACCTCCGCCTTCATGGACAGCTGTGAGTCCAAAATGACTCCCAGGCTGTGCACCTGATCCTTCAGGGGCACAGTTACCCTATTCAGGACCAGGGAGTCCTCCACACCAGCCCACCCCCTGTCCCCCCAAAACAGTACTTCTGTCTTGTCAGGATTCAACTTCAATCAATTAGCCGCCATCCATCCTTCAACCGCCTCCAGGCACTCACACAGGACGTTCACCGCCTTCACTGGTTCTGATTTGAAAGAGAGGTAGAGCTGGGTATCATCTGCATATTGATAGAAACCCAGTCCAACCCCCCTGATGATCTCTCTCAGCGGCTTCATATAGATGTTAAAAAGCATGGGGGAGAGGACGGAACCCTGAGGCACCCCACAAGTGAGGGCCCAGGGGTCTGAACACTCATCCCCCACCAACACTTTCTGAACACGGCCCAGGAGGAAGGAGCGAAACCACTGTATAACAGTGCCCCCAGCTCCCAGCCCTTCTAGACGGTCCAGAAGGATGTTACGGTCGATTGTATCAAAGGCCGCTGAGAGATCCAGCAGAACTAGGAAACAACTCTCACCTTTGTCCCTAGCTCGCCGGAGATCATCAACCAGCGCGACCAAGGCAGTTTCAGTCCCATGATGAGGCCTGAATCCCGATTGGAAGGGATCCAAATGGTCCGCATCCTCCAGGCGTGCCTGGAGTTGTTCAGCCGCCACGCACTCAATCACCTTGCCCAAGAATGGAAGATTTGAGACTGGGCGATAGTTGGCCATACTGGCCGGGTCTAAAGGTGGTTTTTTAAGAAGCGGTTCAATGACCGCCTCTTTCAGCGGATCTGGGAATGTTCCCTCACAGAGGAAGCATTCACCACCCCGCAGAGCTCATCGCCCAGCCCTTCCCGGCTTGCTTTTATTAGCCAAGATGGGCAAGGATCAAGGAGACAGGTGGTTGGTTTCACGCATCCAAGCAGCCTGTCCACATCCTCAGGGGTAACGGATTGAAATTGATTCCATGCAACTTGATCAGACAGGGCTCTAGCACTCTCCCGCCCCAGCCCTGCTCCCACGGTGGTGTCTAGCTCCTTCCAAATATGAGTGATTTTATCTGCTAAAAACTTTGCAAAATCGTTGCAGGAGATCTTGGGGTCTTTACAAGGCCCTTTACAAGGTTTTTCATCCCCTTTATATTGTGTTTTTAAAAAGTTACTTACATATTCCCCATTAATCCCTTTCCATCTTTTAACCTTAACCTTATGAACTTCAGTCAATGCATATCAATAAATTTGTTTTGGAACAATGTTCTGTGTGGGTTAGTGTTTTCAGGCTGTTAACCCGAATGTTGGTGGACTAAGCCCACCCAGAGATGCCTGTGGTCAGGATTCGTACCCTGCTGGGGTTTGGAGTAGATGACCCACAAGGATCCTTACAACTCTTCCAGGATTCTATGTTATAAGCAGTCTTGAGAATGGTTTTAACTATAGTAAGACATAGAAAGAAAATGATGGTGGTGGCGGCACACCCTGAGGCTCTGTGTGCAGGTTGAGCTACCTCAAATCTGCCTTTGGAATGGTAGTGGGAGCATAAGATTTTAACATATTTTTTGTTAAAATTGTGAAATATCCTAACTTGACCCCACTTGGTTCTGCCCTTACATGCCTCTGGAATGACTATTTTCATCCCAGCATGAGCTCAGTTCCTCTCAGCTGAGCCAGCTTCAACTCAGCCACCTCAGCCAAGGATCTTGCTATAGGATTGTTACTTTAAAAATAACAGCTTCAGAAAGAGCAGAATTTGCATGTAACACAATATGCAACTCTCTTTGTAGGGGAGTGACAGAGAACTATCAGCATCTTCAGGCTTTGGCTTTTGCTGTAAAGGAGGTTAACGAAAATCCCCAGATTTTACCCAATATTTCACTGGGATTCAATATATATGATAACACTTTGCAAGCTAGGTGGACCTATCTGCTGCGATGCAATTTATTTCACTAAAGGACCGACTCCTCCCCAACTTTATGCGTGGTATCCATGAAAATTTATTGACAATCACTGCGGATGTTACTAATTCCTACTTTTTTTTTGCTATCTACAAGATTCCTCAGGTAAGAGTATATGTGTGTAAGGACACAGAACAAACATTTACAATTGGAATAATGCTTTCCATTTCAGATGTGGTTTTGGATGCATCCAAATTAGTTTTTTAAAAATATACTTTTATTAAATTTCAAATGAAAAAGAGAAAATCATGCAAAAATGTATAAAATACAGTTATCAATCAAGATGTGATGACAGTATAACTGATCCATATACAATTATAGATAACTGATGAACAAAGCAGACATAAAATAAACCAAATCAGGTATTTGAACACATTGAAGGAAGCAGCTAGAGCTTTTTATAGAATAGACATAATGGCTAACGTAGGCAGAATTATGAAAGATAGACTCTATTATGCAAGGGGAAAGTGATTAAAGTATTCAAATGCCCTGACTCAATTCATCAACCACGTTTATTCCAATTAATGTGATTGGTGTTTTATGAGGTTGTTTTTTCAACCCTTATTAAACATACTGCTGGGGAAGAGAAAGGGGACTTTCTCACTCCTCCTCCTGTTGATCAGAGGGAGTGGGTAATTCTGGTTGTTTTAGCCCACTACTCTGTACAGCTTCCAACAAATTACAAAACTACAGTAAAATGCCTCACATAGGAGCATTCCTTATACAGGACTGCCTTCTGGTGTAGTCTAAAAGTCAGATAGTTGTTTATTTCCTTGACATTTGACAGGAGGGTGTTACAGAGGGCGGGCGCCACTTCCAAGAAGGCCCTCTCTCATTCCATGGAACGTTACTTTTCATAATCAGAAAACCAGTAGAAGGCCCTTGGAGCTGGATCACAGTAGTAAAACAATGGGGGTGGAGACGCTCCTTCTGGTGTATAGGGTTGAAGCCGTGTATGAAAGCTGTGCATGAAAGCCAAGGATTTTTCTGTGTTATGCAAGCTGCAGAAATATGTAGTTGCCTTTACCTGATTTGTCCAACTTCTGTGTCCTTCCTTATTTGCCTTGGAACTTCACCTTCGGGTGAATCTTATATAAAGCCCTAGTGTATCTCATCATGTATTTCATCAGTATCATAAATAGCTCAATCCAACATAATTTGCAAGGTTGCTTCTAATGTGACCTCAGTTAAGAAGACAATGGTGTGAATTGAGATTTTCTGGATAACATGTGAGATTTAAAACTGTATTTCATATAAAATTAGAGAATTTACTGAACCTTGAAAAACCTAAAGAAATAAATACATTACAAAGTATGAACAGTCATTGAGATATATGCATGGTGTTTTATTAGGAAATAAAGCACTGTACAAATGTCTTTGCAGTCCTGAACGCCCCTCCTCCCCCATATAAGCACCACCAATGTAAACTAAACCAAACTGTCTCCACACCTGCAATATTTGTTTAGCTCATATATGATTTTGCTTCAATCATACTGGAGAACCCTGACCTCCCTTCCTTCTACAAAATGGTTCCAAAGAGACTTGATCAGTTCAGGGGGATTCTCAAATTACTTGACTATTTCCAATGGAGATGGATTGGATTATTTGCTGCAGATGGAATGACTTTACAATGGTTCGTACAGAAGATGGTTCCAGAATTTTCCAATCATAGCATTTGTTTTGCATTCCTTGACTCATTCACCAGTTGAGAAAAGAAATTTTGACTAAAGTGCAATGTATTTGTCTGATAAGATCATGAACAGCAAAGCCAATGTCTTGGTTTTCCATGGAGAGGCTACAAAAATGCTGTCTTTGAGATGTCTTCTACAACAAAGAATCAAGCCCTAAATGCCAAATCCAAAAGGAAAAGTCTTCATTCTGACAATCGGGATGGAGTTAAAAACCTACCTCTTCAATCGTATCTTTGATATACAAGATTTCTCTGGTGCTTTATCATTTGCACTTCAGTCTAATGAGCTACAAGGATTCCAACACTTTATTCACAACAGAAACCCTTCTAACTCTATTTTTTCTTTTTCTTTTTTTTTAAAATGATATTTATTGAGAATTTAGAATTACAGAGAGAGAAAGGGGGAAAAAAGAAAAAAGGAAAAGGAAAAAAGGTAGACAAAAAGAGAAATTAAACAATACAAGTCAATAAAAAACAAAAGTCAAAGAAAAAACAAAACACACAATACATCAAAATCAAAAACAAAAATAAACAAAAAATTAAAAACAAATCCAATATTCCCAAATCTTTATCTTTCATTAACTTGTTTCATCGACCTCCTCACACCTCCCTTTTTTGTATTCTAGTTATTAATTATCTCAGCAAATCCTTTCCATCTTTCACTATATTCTGTCATTAAATTACCTTAATTTATTTTAACCTTATCTTACCATAAAAAGCCCTAAAGCTTAAAACTTAAAACTTCTTTATACATAATTCTTTTTAACATAACATATTTATACATAATTCTTTTTAACAGTTCTACTAGAGCCAAATAGTTTCATTCCAACATTTTTCTAATACTCCTTAATTTTACAATGATTTTCTAAATGAATTTTAAAAACTTTCTTCCAATCTTCATCCATCGTCTCTTCTTCCTGGTCTCGGGTTTTGTCAGGCCTTTCTTTCCCATCTAGTCCATCAAACTGGTGACCTTCTATCCGAGGCTCTTAAGTCTTTTCCATGTCCCTTCTGCAAGTCTTCTTCATGTTTATACCTGCACTTTACTTTATCTTCTGCTGCTCTTATTCTTAATTTCCTTCTTTCTCTCGGGGAGACTCCAACTTGACAATATCTTTATCCCTTCTCAACAAGTCAGCCCATTCTCCATAGTCGACACTGAAATCCAAAAGATATTTGAAGGCATGTTTCAAAGTCCCTCCAAGGTTAAGGGCCCCCACAACTCCAAACTCCCCCTGGCCCAAAGCCAGATCCGAAAAGTCAAAACATCCCTGCATAGGGGGATCTATCCAACTTCCCATCTCCAGACCAAACAGTACTCCATCTCTCCAAATCTGACTTTCTCCAGGTTCAGTCGTCAGAGGCAACAACTTATGTTCCTGCAAGGCCGCAGCTCTCTCCATTTCTATTACTTGAGGTTCAGCAACAACCTCCTCCTTTATCTTCTTCACCACTTGCTCTGTCAAAGCACATTCCTGGGTTGATTCCTGAGTGGTTTCTATATAGGTATTCACTGTTTGTCCAAAATTGGCAACTGCAACAGTCATCAAATCCATCTTCTCATGTAGCTGTTCCAGTAAAGCGCTTGTCTTGCAAAAAGCAAGCACTAAAGCTTCTTCTGGGAACATTCTTGTTCAAGGTCAATGTCTGGTCTCACGATCTTTAATCTCTACAGCTGTAGAGTTCCTCAGATCGACTCTAGCAACAGTTTCACAAACTCCCTCTAGAGGAAACAATTTCTATTTGTATCCGTCTTTTTAAAAGCAGATCCAGCAACAAAGTTCCTTTCGTTTTTCAGATATTTTGTTCCTTTTAAGTGCAAAAGGGAACATTGGAATCAATATGTTTCTCTTTTATAACTATCTGTCAAAAATGTTTTATCCACAGTCAATGAACTTCCCCAAAGCATCTGTCTCTGACACCCCGCTCCCAGGTTCAAGACGGTGGAAATTTATCTTTCTTTACTCTCTCTTCTGCAGGTTTAAACAGTCTAAGATTTCCCCCCTCTTCTCCTGCTTCCAAGGGGGGTTTAGTAATTTTAACTGATGGAAATTTAGTCCTTTACAAACGACTTTCCAGACTCTACCTTGCAATGTCTTTGATTCAATCTATTTACAAAAGTGGAAGGCAGACTTCCTGTTTAGACCTTCCCGCTTCAGTGCCAAATTAAAACGTTTCATAGTCCAATTTTCCGTTCTACTCACGGGCAGTTGTTTAAAATCCAATTGTCCACAGGAAAAAGTCAGCGCTCTCCGGCAACAGCAATGTGGCTTCACTCCGTGAAAAGAGCAGTCGATTCGAAGCACCGCGCCATTCACCCCACGTCGCTCCGGATCCCCGAAACAGGGTTTCCCCATGAGTAGGGGAGGCGCAAAAGGTGCCAGCCGAATCCCACGTCCACAGGCTTCTCCCGCCTGTGGTTTTTGGTGGGTCTCCGCCTCGCCGCGGCAGTCCAGACCCTAGTTCTCACGAAGCGGATTCCTCCCGATCAGAGGAAATCCGCCATTGCCGGAGGCGCTAAACCGGAAGTCCTGAAACCCTTCTAACTCTAAAGGAGATACTTTTATTAAAGATTTCTGGACAGATCAATTTTGCTGTATATCTCAGGATATTGTTCTGGACCGTTTTGTATTGGGTAATTACTCTGAGAGAATTTATTCATCTCCCTGCACTGGAGAGGAGAAACTAGAGAGCCTTCCTGAGCATGTCTTCCCAAAGAGTGTAACACGCCACAGCTACAGCTTTTACAATAGTGTCTATGTTGTGGCTCATGCCTTACATGCCATGATTTCATCCAGATCCAGAAGCAAAGCAGGGATGAAGAGAGAAAGAAGGAAGCGTCATAATCATCAGCCATGGCAGGTGACAGTGTCCTAACCTGAATCAGGGGCTGGTTGTTCTACCTTTATTATTAATTTCAATCACATTTAACTACATCTCAATACAAATTGTTTGTTAGTAAGGCTTTTTTGTTTTCTGTCTAAGGTTCAGGGATTTCCTTTTTTGCTTACATAAACATCCAGTCTCTTTGCTTCTTTGTTGCCTGGTGCCCATGTGGAGATGTTGATGGGAACTTGCTTTGCTCTGTGTAGAGAGTTTTTACCCATACTTTGCGGTAGGTGGAATTATGTGTGGGTTGATGTGAGTGTATGCATGATTGGGTGAGATTCAATTGGAGGGAGAGAGAGAGAGAGAGAGGTGTGCAAGTGTGGTGTGTGAAAGGGAAATGAAGCGAGGGAAATGTAAAAGGGCACATGAGAAAGAGTGGTATGTTTGAGAGATAGATGTACATGGTGTGTGTTTTCAGACTCATGCTGAGCTTTAATGTTGCGTCAGCAAGAAACAAATGGAGAATAATTCTATATTGGACCATAAGCTTCATGCGAATATGAGAGTATTAACAACACTTTATCATTTATTTTTGTTCCTTCCTTGAGTTTTTATTACCTTTTCATTCAGTTTTTAAAAATATACATTCCTCTCTCTATTCTACCACTTTTTCAAATAGGCTGCACAATGACATGATGATGCCTTGATTTGATTTTCTTATTTTCTTTTTTTACCCATTGCTTCATATCCTCTTATACATAGTTTGGTATTGTATCCGCATTATTGTACACATAGTTGCCCTGAGTCCTCCCAGGACAAAAGGCTGGGTATAAATATGATATTCTTAATAACAATTTTAGTCTTATTTTGTCTGTGATTTGTTTTGTACCTCAAAGCTTCTCACAAGCTTTTGTACATAAATAATAAAAGTCTGACCTAGATCTAGCTTTATTAACATTATCTCCATCAAGAGGGCATTATTCATCACAGTAGCCTTCATTGAATGGGTTTGGGGGTTGTTGTTTTTTTGTCTAGCTGAACCATTTTCTTAAACAGCTCCTTTTTCTGTTTTTGTTCCAGCTCTACCATTTTTTGAAAGCTGTGTCATTTAACAACAGTGTTGGGGAGAAGGTTTCCTTTGACCAGAATGGGGAGCTCATTCAAAAGTCTGACATTATCAATTTGATCACATATCCAAACCAATCTTTCAAGAGAGTGAAAGTTGGAAGGATGGATCCCCAAGTTCCTCCTGACAAACTCTTGAGCTTTAACGAGGATGACGTAGTTTGGCACTGCTGGTTTAATCAGGTAGGACTTCAATACAGATATCTGTGGAAGTGTGCCACTGCTTAATGAGGGTGAGTCTTTTGTTCGAAGCCCATCCCTCAGCCCAATTTTGTGCTTGCCTATGCTGATTCTCCAACCACCCCAACCCTCTGAGGAGAGATTTCATGGAGGGTTCCCCACTGCATGAAAATGTTACTCCTATTTAAGCAAAAATGAAAAGCAGCCCTATGAAGACTTATTCCAGTGAGTAAGAGGGCATGGTGTGTGCTTCAAAATGTTTATATTTGTAAAATGCATTATATTGACAGAAATTACTTTGCAAAAATGTCAATATTATGCTGGTGTCAGGGAGTTTCAAGACACTGAAGAATGTGCAGTGGGGGAAGTGGGGCTGGAGTCTGACTGGGAAGGATGGGCAGCCAGGAAGCGTGAGGCAGCGGAAGCTCCAGAGTTGGAGGGTGAAGGATTCCAGGAAATGGAGGAAGAAGTAGGTCAGGGAAGTGAAGAGCCAGGGGCTTCCATTCCCTCTCTGGCATCACTGTTTCCCAGAACCAGGAGAGAATTGAAGCACGAAGATCAGAAAAAGCTACCATGCAAGTGTAGTCTCCAGCTGTGTGTATGCAGGCAATAAATGGAAGTTACAGAAGCTGGTGAAGAGGGTGAGGCCCCCTGTTACTGCAATTGAGCTATCAACAAGGGGTATTTGGGTATTGTAAGTGTCAGCTTAGATAAGTGCCATCTGCACTTGTTAGGCCGGGAAGCACTCCTGACAGCTGATTGCAAACAAGTTTCCCTAAATGAGGAGAATTCAAACTAAAAGGCTCATGAATTTTCATGTAGAATTTTTTTGAATGCATATACAAATCTGGATAACTATTTTTTGCCTAGAAAAGAATGAGAAATGGAGTGAAACCAGGCACAGCATGTTCTGCTCAACATGGGGGCGTGGGCATGGTGGCGGCAAGTGTGTGTCAAACCACACGCACAAAATGGATTTGCCCCGACAGGGCCCATCACACCCTCTAAGAGCCCCTTAAGAGCCTACTACAGTCACAGCCCGAAGGAGCCCGTTGCAGCTGCAGCAGGGCTCGATAGGGTCTGCCAATCTCTGGAATATTGAGAGGCCTGATTCCCTTTATTTTAGGGTCCTTAACATCCCTGGCCCCCATAGATGGTGTGCCTGGTAGAAACTGACATTGAAAGAGTCACTCAACATGAAGGTGTTATAGATATGGATATGAAAAAACGAATTATGGGAACGGATGTTTCTGCTTTATAAGCGGCATTGAAAGTGCAGGGAAGGGCATATGGCTAAAGGACTATAGAAAGGACTGTGTGGGAGGAAAATGTTCAAAAAGCACAATAGGATTGAGAATCTGAGGACACTCATTGGATAGGAGTGAGTGGCTAACCTCACTCCTATTCTATGATGAGTGTGGGTTTTTAGATGAAAGAGCAGAAACACAAAGTTGGTTGGACTGCTCTCCCCTGATGCAAAGATGGTTGACCACACTCTAAGGGAGGTATGTTCTTGAAGAGAACATCACACCCCTCTCTGTGTAAAGAGAGTTCTTCTGAACCATGTGTAATGACGCCTCATATCCACAGGTTTAAGTATCAAGGTAATTCTCACATTTCCTTCAATATTCATACAAAAGATAAACAATTCAAAATTTGGTTTATGTTTCTTAGGAAGCTGGACCACTGTATAGCATGTTCTTTCCTGAACCTTAATGATTCCAAGATGAGTCTCTTGAAAATTAACATCTGCCTCCCTTCATTTCTTTATAGACACAGCCTGTTGCTTTGTGTAATCCCAAGTGCCCAACCGGTTATAGGAAGAAAAGCAAGGAGGGGAAAACACCGTTAACGGTAAGCAGATTTACCATAAAAAAGCTTTGCAGTTAATTTGGCTGCGTGGTTTGTTGGGCCTTTGGCAGTTACATGTTGCAGCTGCTTGTGGGTTTGCCACTATGATATTATAGGATTTAATTTGTCAGGGAACTACAGGAGGCTGCCTACCTCAGAAAGGACACTACAGATGATAGTTTAACCCTTTGGTCATCAAAAGAACCCCATACATACACTAAGTAGAACAGAAGCAGAAACTACCCAATCCCACCCCCACTTACCATTTTCCCCTCCATGTCCTTCCCCCTCATTTCTTCCTAACCTAACACTGTATGTAACACGGATGTCTCACAACAAATGAAAATGATCTGTAGAAAAGAAAACTTGGAAAAAGAGACAACATATGTATTTCTGTAAACTAGGAAATCTTTAATAAAAATATATTTTAAAATATTAAATTAATCTCTTCAGGTTGTGACGGTTGCTATGAGGTAGGTGAAAACCTGCAAGCCAATTTGCTTGCGGGAGAAAATTCCTCCTTGGCCCCAACTATGAAGACCCAGTAAACATAGCAAGGTTCATATGCAATGTGCCTGCTCTCCTTCTGGAACTGGGTGGGAAATCCCATGAATGTCAGTCAAGAAGGCAGCCTTCCCTCATGGCCCTGGCCCTGATTTTGCTCGCTGGGCACCGCCCACCCACACCTCATTCTCTGATGTGTCCAGAGGTAGGTGGATCCAGGTGACCATCCCCTCCCCTGACCACACTGATGATGGTGGCCACAGCAGACCCAACACAACCATGCCATGCAGAAAAGCCACACACACCAATCGCTAGTGAAGCAGATATTACATGCAATGATCAAATTACACACATTCAAAGCCTGTGCACACACGCATCACAGTGACATGGAATCAGCACTCAATGACCCGGAACACAGCCCAATAGCAAATTAAGGGTTGCCTGTATTTATAGTAACAATTATTTTTAAACAGGAAAAAAAATGAAAATAAGAGAATGGGAATTATAAAAAATAGTTACCAAACATAAAGCTGATCCAAATGCCTCCAAAATAACAAAAAATTGTGGAGCATTACAATACTTCAATGGAGCATATTATGAATTTGGAAACATCCTAAATTGTTAGTAAATAATTTACATGAAAGAAAATTGAGGGAAAAAGTATACTTAATAAGGTCAGCAAGTATGAAAATTTAAGAAACAAATGAAATATTGAATTTTTTAAATCTTTTAATTCAAATTTATATTCCCCCCCCCCCCAAAAAGAGCAGAAGTTTGGAAAAACCTAGAAGAAAATCATATTGAATATTTGCAAATAGCCATTTCCTTTGAAAAAGTAGAATAAGTTAATAAAGCCTGAATGGTAAGAAAGGCTCAATATGGATGGTTTTATCAGGGAGGAGATGGTATAGCAGCCACAGTCAGGGCCTCCTTATACTAGTTTTGAATACATTACATGTGGATTTTCAACATGGTGCACTTAGTCCTGACTCTTGGAAATTATCCAAACTTGTTTTACTACCTAAACCCAACACTGATACTGAACTTCTTGAATCATAAAGGGCATTCTCTTTTATTAATATGAATCCTCAATTATTTACCATTGTTCTAGAAAACGGCTTAGCACACTAAAATATTTAAAAGTTGATTTTTTTGCATCCCAAACATCAACTATTTAATGTGATGGAGCGCAAGTAGGAGTTGAGCAGTGCCACGTTTGCCATCATCTCCTTTCCATAAAATGTCCTTGTATTTTGCCTTGTGCCAAACGTTTGTCTATTTCTTAACATCCCTCTCTTAAAGGGGATTAAAAGCAACAACATAAAGATGTTTATGAGATTAACATAAAGATGAATCAGAGATCTGCAAAGATATCTGAAGAGGACACGGAAGATGCATCAAGACAATGGTCCATAGGAATATTTCCAATGCCTACTCATTGATTTTCATAATTGATAATGGGGGGCATATTTGTGAGCTTTTGCTTGATCCTAGCAGTCTCATTTCAGAGCCTATTATCTTTAAAATTAGGGGACACACACTGAAAGGTGCTTGTGCCAAAAAATGTATTTTCTTTCGTAGAATGGCAGAAGTGAGGGAAATCAAATTATTTTATCAGACAATGAAATCCCTATGACGAATTAATCCCATTTTCTGCCAGGCTCCAGACAAGACTCTTAAATTGTTGCTCTTGCTTTTGGTCATAATTCTGCAAATCACATGCAGGTATTATTTCTCTTAAGATGTAACAAGTACATGTTCTTCAAGAATTGCTCAGAGGATACACAATAGAGTACCTGCAATTAGCCAGAGGACTGTAATGGAAAAATTCTCCCAGGAATTCCAGTGGCCAATAAGAAAATAAATCACGTACATTGTGAAGGATGCCATAAATATACCTCTTATTCAACACCAGGACTAGGGAGTAGGGAACAAGATGTCTATGTTAGATTGATTTCTGTCAATGGTTGTTGGACTTGGGTAGATCTGCAAATTCTTCATTAAATTCAGGGTCTTGCTATCAGATTCTAAGCCCACAGCAGGAGATACAAATAGAGGGATGTGTGCTGAGCTTAGATTTGTAAACGGAATGGCGAAATTAGTCATTTTGAAGATAGAAACAGATCAACTGAATTTAGATTTGCTTTGAGAATGATGATATTAGTAATTTTGTTGTTGCTGCTGCTGCTTCCTCACATAGCATGCAAGGCTCAAGATGTTCAGTGTAGAAAGTGGCGTTCCAGACCAATTAATCCCAGGTATTATCAGCCTGGAGATTTCACCTATGGAGCCATTGTTTTTCAGAGTGCCGTTTCTCTGTCTCCAATCACCTTGAACAGACATCCTGATTGGGAACAAGTACCTAAAGGGTTTGTATAAGGAATCATTTCTCCTTCCTACTTTGTCTCTGTTATATTACATTCAGCAGCAGAAAATAAATAGACTGAACTTTGATTCTTTGCAGCCCTAATTCTAAAACAGAAACTTTGAACAGACTAGACTAGGGAGAGGTAGAGGAAGGTCCACAGGAATCTTAAGTTTTCAGCCTCCAGACAATGACATGGGGTTTTTTTTGTAATAGGAAAATCAGTTAATTAATTATAGGAATTTTGTATCCCACCTCCCCGCATACAAATATCCACTGAATATGTACTGGGGCTTTGGAATGTCACCTGACTTTTATAGCATTGTTTTTTTGACATGTGCATTTCCATCCTCTTTCCATTTGTATCTCTCTCCATCACCATGTTGTCTTCCAAAGCAGGATTCTCATGCTGTTGAAGAGTGATGGTACCGAGTTAAGTTATGATATTGAATTCTTCTTCGTAAACCAAGCTACTATCCCCACCAAATAAAGAATATAAAGAGCTCAGCTTCAGGACAATGTATTGAGTGAGGAGTATCCCTCTCCACAGCTCTCAAAACATTAATATATCTTATTGAGTATGTTTGTAGTTATTCAGAATAGGAATTAAACATGTCATTGCCTGGAGACCATCTTGCTTGTGAGTGATAGATGATCTGCTCCCTTCCATGCAGGCATTTTTCCTCTGGTCTGGAAGGGCAGTGCCCTGACGGAGTGACTGACTGACTTCAGCTACAAAAGCTGCTGATCAGACTCTTGGGCTGGGGTATTGTTCAGCATGCTTTGTTGGGGTGTTTCATTGTTGTTGTTATTATTATTATTATTATTTTAGATCTGATTATGAATCAGATCTTATTCTGATTTATGTGGAAATTATTTTAGTTTGGCCTTGTACTTTTTGATGTGTTTTATTAATTTATTATGATTTTGTCATGTTAGTGATTATATAAATGTTTTCATGTCTTGTGCCTAAGGTACTGCAATGGGCTAGAGTCCCCCCCCCCCCCATTTTTATTTTGGTTCGGCCTTGTACTTTTTGATGTGTTTTATTTATTCATTATGACTTTTGTCATGTTTGTAAATATGTAAATCTTGCCATGACTTGTGCTTAAGGTACTGCAATGGGTTAGAGGTTTTTTTTTTCTTTTTTCCTCTCGTTTTGTTTTGCAATATTATATTCAATTACATCTTTAATCATTCTTTGCAATACAAACTATACATCTATATCTATGTCTAGCTCTCTATTTGGTACCATATTTGTACCATTATGACTTCCCTCCACCCATGCTCAGCTTCCTTTGTTTTTCATTCCCTTTATATTGTGTTCAAAAACTTATTTCCATATTCCCCATTAATCCCTTTTCATCTTTAAACCTTAACTTTACAAACCTCAGTCAATGCATATCAGTAAATTTGTTTTGGAACAATGCTTTGTCTGGGTTAGAGTTTTCTTGCTGTTAACCAGAATGCTGGTGGTTTGAGCCCACCTAGAGATGCCTGTGGAGTAGATTACACTTGAGGTTCCTTCCTAATCTTCTAGGATTCTATGTTGTAAACTGCCTTGAACATGATTTTAACTATAGAAAGGCATACAAATAAAATGATGGTGGTGAAATTGATATGGTAGCTTTGCCTCACTTGTGTTCCGGAGTACATAATATATAGTAATGAAGAACAATAACTTAAAAAAAAAATGGGGAACACTCCTGTGCACAATAAACTGGATGAGAGCAGGTCAGTGTGATTTAAGCTGAGGTAAAAATCCACCACATCCAAGCCACATTCAGCAGCAGAGATGCTGCTGCTCCTCTACCTAAGCCTGGCCTGTGGTGGATTTGGGGGGTCTCAGATTTCATGGGCAAACTCTGCCTCTCACCTTCCATTCTACTTCATAGCTGTGACACACCCTCCAGCTCCATGTGCAGTACGACCAAACCTAGCAGTAAGAACCTAACATTTTAACATATTTTTGTATGTCGGCTTTCCAGGTAATGTGAGTTAGTGGAATATCCTAACTCAACCCCACTTTAGTCCTGCCCTCCCATTCCTCTGGAACGACTATTTCGGCCCAGCATCAGCTCAGTGATCGTCAGCTTGGCCAGCTTCAACTCAGCCACCTCAGCCAAGGCTCAACTAGGATGGGCCAGCTGAGACAGGAAGCAGCCCTCTGGCTCAGAGACCTGCTGCATTCTAAAATGCTCATCCAAGGAGATCTTGCGATAGGGTTGCCACTTTAGAAAATAACAGCTTCAGAAAGAGCAGGATATACTTGTGACACAATATGCAACTCTCTTTTTAGTGGAGTGACAGAGAACTATCAGCATCTTCTGGCTTTGGCTTTTGCTGTAAAGGAGATTAATCAAAATCCCCAGATTTTACCCAATATTTCACTGGGATTCAATATTTATGATAACACTTTACAAGCTAGGTGGACCTGTCCTGCTGCAATGCAATTTATTTCACCGAAGGACAGACTTCTCCCCAACTTTATGTGTGGTATCCATGAACATTTATTGACAATCACTGCGGATGTTACTAATAACTACTTTCCCATACCACAAATACTTGCTATCTACAAGATTCCTCAGGTAAGAGTGTATGTGTGTAAGGATACAAAACAAATATATACAATGTGAATACTGCTTTTCATTTCAGAAGTGGTTTCGGATTCATCCAAATTAGTGTGTGTGTGTGTGTGTGTGTGTGTGTGTATAAATGTCAATTAAAAAAAGAAAATTATGCAAACAGGATTTGGTAACAATACAAGGTAACTTTGGTTGTCCAACTTAATGTGTTCTGGAAGTCCATTCGGCTTCCGAAACGTTGGATTTCTGAGGCGCGAATTCTGATTGGCTGTTGCACTGGCACTGGATTTATCAAGGTGCTTTTTCAACCCTCATTAAACTTGCTGCTAGGAGGGAGGAAGAAGAAGGTGACTTTCTCATTCCTCCTCCTGATGATTTAAAGGAGAGGGTAATTCTGTGGGGTGTTCTTTTGCAAAAATGCCAAGCAGAAGACAGGACTGGAGCAAGCACAGTCTACACAGAGAGGCAAATCCTTCCTAGGCAGGAAGGAGGCAGGAAGGAGGGTGGACACAGTTTGCTCCTACCTTCTCCTCAAAGACACAACCAGCAATCAGGATAGGTCTAAGGGTTTCCACAAGGCTTACTTTCCCAGTGCCTGCTTTTCTTCATATCTTATGACATGAGTTGTTGTTGTTATTATTATTATTATTATTATTAGCCACCCAACTGATTGGTTTGCCCCAATTACTCTCTGCGGCTTCCAGCAAATTATAAAACTACAGTAAAATGCCACACTTTGAAGTATTTCTTATACATGGACTGGTTTCAGATGTATTCTAAAATTCAGATAGTTGTTTAGTTCCTTGACATTGGACAGGGGGTGTTACACAGGGCGGGCACCATTACCAAGAAGGCACTTCCTGGTTCCCTGGAACCTCACTTTCCACAATGAGAGAACCACAAGAAGACTCTTGGAGCTGGATCTCAGTAGTCTAACAATGGGGGTGGAGACACTCCTTCTGGTATACGGGGTTGAAGCCATGTATGAAAGCCAAGGAATTTTCTGTGTTATAAAACCTGCAGAAATATGTAGTTGCCTTTACCTGATTTGCCCAACTCCTGTGTCCTTCCAAATATGCCTTATTTACCTTGGAACTTCAGCATCAGGTGAATCTTATGTAAACCTCTAGTTTATCTCATTGTATTTTTCATCAGTATCTTAAATATCATAATCCAATTTAATTTGCAAGATTGCTTCTAATGTGACTTCAATTAATAAGACAGTGGTGTGAATTGAGATTTTCTGGATAACATGTGAGATTTAAAATTGTATTTGATGTAAAATTAGAGAATTTACTGAACCTTGAAAATTTTAAAGAAAAAAATATGTTGCAAAGTCTGAAAACTCATTGAGATATATGCATGGTTTTTTATTAAGATATACAGCACTGTACAAATGTGTTTGCAGTCCCCAACCCCCCCCCCCCCAAACATAGAAGCACCACCAATGTAAACTAAATAAAAAAATCTTTCCACTTCTGCAATATATGTTTAGCTCATATATGATTCTGCTTCAATCATACTGGAGAACCCTGAACTCCCTTCCTTCTACAAAATGTTTCCAAAGAGACTTGATCAGTTCAGGGGGATTCTCAAATTACTTGACCATTTCCAATGGAGATGGATTGGATTGTTTGCTGCAGATGGAATGACGTTACAATGGTTCATAGAGAAGATGATTCCAGAATTTTCCAGTCATAGCATTTGTTTTGCATTCCTTGACTCATTCACCAGTTTTGAATATGATATTGATAAAGGAAATTTTGTCAGAAGTGCAATGTATTTGTCTGATAAGATCATGAACAGCAAAGCCAATGTCTTGGTCTTCCATGGAGAGGCTACAAGTATGATCAGTTTGAGAAATCTTCTAGCACAAAGAATGAAGCCCCAAATGCCAAATCCAAAAGGAAAAGTCTTCATTCTGACTATTGGGATGGAGTTAAAAGCCTACCTCTTGGAATATGATTTCTTTGATTTCCAAGATTTCTCTGGTGCTTTATCGTTTGCACTTCAGTCTAATCAACTTCAAGGATTCCAGCATTTTATTCAGAACAGAAACCCTTCGAATGCTGAAGGAGATACTTTTATTAAAGATTTCTGGACAGATCAATTTTGCTGTATATCCCAGGATATTGTTCTGGACCCTTTTGTACTGGGTAATTACTCTGGGAGAGCTTATTCTTCTCCCTGCACTGGAGAGGAGAAATTAGAGAGCCTTCCTGAGCATGTCTTCCCAAGGAGTGTAACAGGCCACAGCTACAGCTTTTACAATAGTGTCTATGTTGTGGCTCATGCCTTACATGCCATGATTTCATCCAGATCCAGAAGCAAAGCAGGGATGAAGAGAGACAGAAGGAGTCTTCACTATCATCAGCCATGGCAGGTGAAAGAGTCCAAACTTGAATCAGGAGCTGTTTGTTCTACTTTTTTTTATTAATTTCAGTGACTTTTAATTGTACATCTGAATTGTTTGTTAAGAAGAAAACATTGTTTCTTAGGAAGGTTTTTTTGTTTTCTTATTTAGGTTCTGGGATTTGTTATTTTGCTGACATAAGCACCCAGTCTCTTTGCTTCTTTGTTGCCCACTGCCCATGTGGTGATTTGGATGGGAACTCGCTTTGCTCTGTGTAGTTTCCCAATATATTTTGGGGAAGAGGGAATGATAGGAACCATTCCATCTACACAGCTAATTTCTACATACCACATTTGGAGCAGTTGGCCAACATGTTTTCATCCATTCAGCAGCTTTTCTGAATGGTTGTTTGAATGCTCAGATATGGTCTTTGTGTGTGTGTGTGTGTGTTTGTGTGTGTGTGTGTGTGTGTGTGTGCGTGCGTGATTGGATGAGGTTCATTTGGGCCGAGAGAGAGAGAGAGGTCAAATTTGGTGTGTGAAAGAGAAATGAAGAGAGCAAAATGTAATAGTGCATATGAGAAAGAGTGGTAAACTTGAGAGATGTACATGGTGTGTGGTTTCAGACACAGGCAGAGCTCTAATGTTGCATGAACAAGAAACAAATGGAGAGTAAGTCCTATATAGTAGCATCAGATTCATTCGGATATGAGAGTATTAACAACACTTTATTTTTTATCATCTATTTTGGTTCCTTCCTTCAGTTTTAATTAATTTTCTGTTCATTTTTAAAAAATATATATTCCTCTCCCAACCCTAACACTGTTTCAAATCTAGTTGTTCACTGAAATGATGATTCCCTGATTTTATTATTTTATTTACTTATTCCTCTTTTACCCATTGCTTCGTATTCGTATTCTTAGTTCATATTTGTATACATATTATTTTATACATAGCTGCTTTGAGTACCCCTCCAGTGAAAAAGGCTGGGCATAAATAAATTAATAATTATTATTGTTATTGTCTTCAATTTTGTCATTTTGATTTGTTTTGTACCTGTAAGCTTTTCATAAGCTTTTGGCCATGAATAATAATGTATTGGCCCGAATATAAGCCACAACCAAATATAAGCTGCTCCTTTAAAATTCAAGAGGGGAATGAAAACAAAGACAATACTCAGATATAAGCCTCTCCCTTAAAATTCCACAGGCACTCCCACCCATTCCTTTTTACCATATGTCTGTTTCAGCAACGATATTGTAGAAGCCAATTTTTGTAAGGTTGCAAATATAAGCCACACTTTTCATGGTCGGAATTTGGGGGGAAAGTGAGGATTATAATCAGGTCAATACGGTAAAAGTCTGACCTAGATCTAGCTTTATTAACATTATCTCCACCAAGAGGGCATTATCCACCACAGTGGCCTTCATTGAAGTGGTTTGGAGGTGGGGGGTTTTTTTTGGGGGGGGGGGTTGTCTGGTTGAACCATTCTCTTAAATAGCTCCTTTTTCTGTTTTTGTTCCAGCTCTACCATTTTTTGAAAGCGGTGTCATTTAACAACAGTGTTGGGGAGAAAGTTTCCTTTGACCAGAATGGGGAGCTCATTCAAAAGTATGACATTATCAATTTGGTCACATATCCAAATCAATCTTTCAAGAAAATGAAAGTTGGAAGGATGGATCCCCGAGCTCCTCCTGACAAGCTCTTGAGCATCAATGAGGATGCCATAGTTTGGCACAGCTGGTTTAATCAGGTAGAACTTCAATGCAGATATTTGTGGAAGTGTCCCAGTTCTTGAAGAGGCTGAGTCCTTTGAGCGAAGCCCAATCCTGAGCTGAATTTTGTCCTTGCCCGTTGCTCATTCTCCAACCATCCCAACCCATTGAGGAGAGATTTCATGGATGGTTCCCCATTGCATGAAAATGCTGCTCTCATTCAAGCAAATATAAAAAGCAGCCCTATGTAGACTCAGTCCACTGATTAAGAGGCCATAGCATGTGCTTCAAAATGTTTATATTTGTAAAATGAATTATATTGACAGACACCAGGAGCTGGCTGGCTGTCGGCTTGAGAAACAGCGCGCAAGAAGTAATTTAATGAAAGATTTATTGCTTACAAGCAATTAGCCTCTGACCGCTATCTCTGAGCAAACATACATCACAATCAAGTTGATCCTTCTGAACAATCCTTCCAGCTTCTGCAGAGTATCCTGAACTTCCGACCCTTACG
Organism: Podarcis pityusensis; assembly: GCF_964106645.2. Taxonomy (NCBI): domain Eukaryota; kingdom Metazoa; phylum Chordata; class Lepidosauria; order Squamata; family Lacertidae; genus Podarcis; species Podarcis pityusensis. The sequence continues at coordinate 28,794,995 of NC_138038.1, forward strand.
TTTCAGGGGTCGTCTTTTGTCTTGGACTTTCCCCATCTGTCTACCCTGCGGTTGATGGGGTCAGCTCCCCCCCCCCTTCTGGTGAGGAACTGCTCTCCCTCCCTTGTGCCATGAATGTGATTCTTGAGAAAGCTGGCTTCCCTCCAGCCCGCCTTCCCTGAGCTGATAAACTGCATTCCTGCCAGCTTCAGAGGAGGGAGTTGTCAGCCCACTGGTTCCAGCTCTCTGAGAAGTCTGCAAGTCTCTCTGTTCTTTGCCTCCCTGCCTGCCTTCTATCTCAAGCTGTACTGCTTGGCTTTTGGCTGGCGTGTTCATGACAAAAGAAATTACATTGCAAAAATGTCTATGTTATGTTGATGTCAGGGACTTTCAGGAAACTGATGAGTGTGCAGTGCGGGAATCGAGGCTGGAGTCTGACTGGGAAGGACAAGCAGCCAGGAGTGAAGAGGCAGAGGAAGCTGCAGAACTGGAGAGTGAATGACTCAAGGAAGTGCAGGAAGATGTAGGTCAGGAAAGTGAAGAGCCAGGTGCTTCCCTACTCTCTCCAGCATCACTTTCTCCCAGAAAGAGGAAAGAATTGAAGCAGGAAGAGCAGGATGAGCAGAAACAGCTACCATGCAAGTGTAGTCTCCAGCTGAGTGACTGCAGCTGGTGAAGGGCGTGGGGCCCCCAAATGCTGCAACCGAGCCATCAACAAGGGATATTGGGCATTGTAAGTCTCAGCTTTGACAAGTGCCATATGCACTTGTTAGACGGGGCCTTCAACATTCATTCCACAAGTAAACAATTCAAAATGTTTCTTAGGAAGCTAGACCACTGTACAGCATGTTGTCTCCAGAACCTTAATGATTCCAAGATCATCCTCCTGAAGATTAACATATCCGTGTTTCATTTGTTGATAGACACAGCCTGTTGCTTTGTGCAATCCCAAGTGCCCAACCGGTTATAGGAAGAAAAGCAAGGAGGGGGAGTCCTTCTGCTGCTATGATTGCATTGTATGCCCCAAAGGGTGGATATCTGATCATGAAGGTGAGAGTTTCAGCATACAGATAAAAGAAGAATGTCTATACTTCACAGCCAAATACAAGGAAGAATAACAGACACATTATGTAAATGCAGTTAATGAGTACTATGTGGGCAATGCCCTTTTATGCGTCCAGATCTGCAATGTTAGGTGTCTTGCATATTTCAAAAAGAGATTTGGTATTGTCTATGAATCTGTGTGGCTATCAACCTAGAGCCATCTAGCACAGCAGGCTATTCTATGAGCTAGAGGGAGCCCTGGCTGATCATCTGTCTCAGGACCAACCGAAAAAGTATCAAGGAGAGTGAAGTAAACATTTCAGCAACAGATTGAAGAAGCCAGGTGACCCCAGCTTTCTGGATCATTTGGCCAGCATGACTAAACTGTTTCTGGTGCAACGGGACACAAAGATGGAAGCAAGAGAGCACAGAAATGCTGTTTATTTTCCCACTATAACAGTACCTATTTATCTACTTATGCTGGCATGCTTTCGAACTGCTAGGTGGACAGGAGCTAGGACAAAGCAATGGGAGCTCACCTGGTTGTGCGGATCCGAACTGCCAACCTTGTGATTGGCAAGCTCAAGAGGCATGGTCGTTTAGACCACAGTGCCACCGGCAGTGTAGATAATAGAGAGGAACAGCTATAGCTAGTTTGTGTTACGTATTCATTATTGTATTCCTGTCACGTCAGAAGCCTTAATTTTAACCTGGTATTTTTTGTGTTTTCCATTTCAGATATGCCTGTGTGTTCCAAATGTCCAGAAGATCAATATGCAAACAAGGGCCAGAATGCATGTATTCCCAAGACTATAACCTTCTTATCTTATGAAGAACCTTTGGGTATCAGTTTAACAATTTCTGCTGTCTCATTTTCCATTATCACAGTTTTGATGCTAAGAATATTTTTGAAGCACCATGATACTGCCATAGTTAAAGCCAACAACAGGGACCTGACCTACACTCTCCTCATCTCCCTCCTGCTCTGCTTCCTTTCTGCACTCCTATTTATCGGCAGACCTGACAAGGTGACATGTTTTCTGCGCCAAACTGCCTTTGGCCTTGTGTTCACAATGGCTGTGTCTTCTGTGCTGGCAAAAACCATCACTGTGGTTCTTGTTTTCATGGCCACACAGCCTGGATCCAGGATGAAGAAGTGGGTGGGAAAAAGCCTGGCCAGCTCCATTGTCCTTTCTTGCTCCATTCTTCAAGCAAGCATCTGCCTGGTGTGGCTTTCCACCTCTCCTCCATTCCCAGATAGTGATGCTCAGTCAATGACTGAGGAGATTGTACTGCAATGTAACGAGTCATCCCCATTCATGTTTTACTGTGTCCTGAGCTACATGGGCTTGCTAGCCATGGCCAGCTTCACTGTAGCTTTCTTTGCCCGGAACTTGCCTGACAGTTTCAATGAGGCCAAGTTCATCAATTTCAGCATGTTGGTCTTTTGCAGTGTTTGGTTGTCCTTTGTTCCAACTTACTTGAGCACCAAAGGGAAATACATGGTGGCTGTGGAGATCTTCTCCATCTTGGCCTCCAGTGCTGGGTTGCTGACTTGCATCTTCTTCCCGAAATGCTACATTATCTTGTTGAGGCCTGAGCTGAATAAAAGGGAGCAGTTAATTAGGAGAGGAAAATACTGAAGAATATTTTAATTCTCAAAACCTGCTTCTGCTTATTTTTGTTGTTTTTGTTTTTGTTATTGTTGTTGTTGTTATGTATAGCTCATTCAAAGCTTTTCTGATCTAAGTATAAATAAGTATGCGGATATCATTTTACAAAGAACATCTTAAAAGGACATCATTGTGAATGTTCTCTCCGCCCCCGCCCCCCCTTATCCACTTTCTATCCATATCATTTATCTAGACAGAGCATGGAGGAATTCATTGGTTTGTCTCTACCATCTCAGCAACACTGTTACATATGTTGTGCTGAATTATAGCAAATGACCTTAGTTTTATTTTAAGGTGGGTCTCCTTCATTTGAGTACAGTGCTGTAATAATAATGCCACACTGACTTTAAGGAGCTTTGGGAAAGAAGTGAAGGATAAGCATTCATGAATTTTGAAAAATCTGTAATTCCTTACAGACAGCATTCTTGAGTGACACTCTCAGGTACATATGAGTGCATAGGTAAATGATGGTCACATATCCTCTTTGTATTAATCTTTTATTTTAATCCAGTCCTTATGGTTCTCTGAGAGTAATCTGGAAGCCTGTGTTCTCTTTGGGTCCTCATTTGGTAATGGAATTGGGGGAGAAGTTCACTATCCCATCCACTTCTCTGTTCCCTTATTTGTGTGGTGACAAACTGGGATGGAGGCCTGTGCAGGTCTCCATTGACCTTCCCTGTAGCAGACCCTAATATTAACAACAACAACAACAACAATTTATTTATACCCCGCCCACCTGTCTGGGTTTCCCCAGCCCCTCTGGGCGGCTTCAAAAAGCATACTAAAAATACAATAAAACACCAGACACTAAAAACTTCCCTAAAGAGGGCTGCCTTCACATGTATTCTAAAAGTCAGATAGTTGTTTATTTCCTTGACATCTGATGGGAGGGCGTTCCACAGGGCAGGTGCCTATACCAAGAAGGTCCTCTCCATTGTTCCCTGTAACTTTGCTTCTCGCAGTGAGGTAACCGCCAGAAGGTCCTTGCAGCTGGAACTCAGTGTCTGGGCTGAATGATGGGGGTGGAGACGCTCCTTCAGGTATACATATGGAGCATTACAATACTTAAATGGAGCATATTAAGAATTCAGAAACAATCTAAATGATTAGGAAATTGTTTAAATGAAAGAAAATAGAGAAATAAATGATAAATGTGGAATTCCTATGATGTAATTGTGCAGAAATGTGAAGTAAGTCTTCGAAAGGGAAGTTGAGTGGCTCTGTGGAGCTAAAAGTTATGTAAAAGGATATAAGATGTTATATGAATGTTAAAAATGGAAACTCAATAAAAAATATTTTAAGAGAAATAAAATAGTTCCAATAAGCTCATCAAATGTGAAAAGTTATGAAATAAATGAAATATTGAAAAATAATAATCCTTTAATTCAAATTTATATTCTTCCACCCAATAATTTTTTAACAAAAGCAGAAGTTTTTTTTAAAAAACCTAGTCAAAAATCATTTTGAATATTTACAAATACCCTTTTCCCTTGAAAAAGTAAAACAAATTCATAAAGCCTGTAAGGTTAAAAAAAAAAGACTCCCAATATAGATGGTTTTATCGGAGGAGAAGAGCGCAGTGCTTTTTGTATTAAAAATTGTTTAGGGGTACCCCTGCATGCCCCAGAAAAAAAAGCACTGGGAGAGGGTATAACCCCCACATTCAGGGCCTCCTTACACCACTTTTCAATATATTAGATGTGGATTTTCAACAAGGTTGGCTCTTGGAAATTATGCAAACATGTTTTATTACCTAAACTCAACACTGATACTGAACATCTTGAATCATAAAGGGCTTTCTCTTTGATTAATGTGAATGCTCAATGATTTACCATTGTTCTAGCAAACTGCTTAGCAAAACCCAACTCCAAAATATTTAAAAGTAGATCAGATTAAAAATATTAATTTTGCATCCCAAACATCGACTATTTAATGTCGATTTGGTTTACACTAAACCAAAGGGTATTTAATTGGCACTGGTGTCACTTGATGCCACAAAGGCATTTGGCAAATTGGAATGGACTTATCTATTCAAATTAGCCTTTCCTTAAGTGGATGTGTGCTTCCATATCACTTCTTAACACAGATTGGACCGAAAACTTTTCCTTTCATCATTTCAACCGTTTTTTCTGCGAAACGTTAGTCAGAAAAGATGGAGAGCATGTAGGAGTTGAGCTGGTCCCCTTGGCCATCATCTCCTTCCCATAAAATGTCCTTGTATTTCCCATTTTGCCAAACGTTTGTCTATTTCTTAATATCCCTCTCTTAAAGGGAAGGGTTGAGTGCCATGAGAGAGGCAGGAACATCTTCTTCTTTTTAAATGTATGGGCTTATCCACACTTAAATTTTGCCCTGTTCTTTCCAGGTCTGTGCTTTAAATCTCCATCTCTGAGTGTGTTGGGGGGGGGGGTTCCCTGCTAAAACCTGCTCTTTTAGGCCGGATGGTTTGAGGCCTAGTTCTCCAACTGTCACTCCTCAGACCAGGCAAGGAAGGCTGAAGTGGCTGAAACTTAGATTTGAGGCCTACCCCTCCAACTATCTCTCCCCAGGACAGGACAGGAAGCATTGAGGAGGCTTAATCACTGACCTTCGGGGGCCGCTAGGGGCGCATTGGAAGATGGCTGACAATTCCATCTCTCTGTCTCACATGGGGTAATTAAGAGGCTAATATGGGAGTATGCAGCCTCCCTTGTTACCCCTGGGAGTGGGGTAATACTGCCTCGCCTGCTGTTGCCATAAATCACCCCCGAGTTCGAAAGTGGGTGAAGGCACTAGGCGCACAGCATCCGTGTGGCACGGCTCTCCCGGACGCTGTCTCTGATTGCACGAACTGGTTGCAGGAGCTCAAAATAAACAATTAGAGAGAAGCAAATGCACATATTTCGAGTGAAGATTGGGAGTTAAGACTGCTAATTGAAGTGACCTCTGTGAAGTAGAGCGACGGGCTGGATTCAACAATACATCAAGAAGAAGATACATCAAAGGGTCGGTATGTCAGAACGGGACTGAAAGGAGGGGGGGGGAACCTTTCTTTTTTTTAATCTTATGTGAGTACCTAACAACCCTCCCCCCAAAAAGAATTGTTGCAATTACTGATTACAAGCAGGATGATTAAGAACTGTGTGGAAATAAATTACTAATCAAAGACATGGCTTGTGGAATATCTGGAAAGGAATGAAAGGTCTTTGTGACGCAGTTATAAAAAGAGACTTGTTAGGGCAGGCCTGCCTACAGGATTTACGATCGAGGGGGAGGAGACCATGGCTTGTTATTACATCGCCCTGTGAATTTGACCTGGCAGAACCCCCTAAGGAGAGACTGACAGGCCTGCGAGAATTAATGGACAGACTTTGAGAATGTTTTGTACGGAAGTGTGGAAATGGCGACACGACCTTACAAGGGGCCGCTCGGGACTTCGTGGAAAGCATGGCCTCCATGGGGCTGTCCCTGAATAAGTTTGGCCCAACTCATAGTCATGGACATGCCTTAGACCTGGTGTTCACCTCTAGTGACGTGGGTGATCTGACACTAAGTAAAAGTAAAACAAAAGAAGTGCCATGGTCAGATCAATTCCTGGTGCAACTGGACTTCTCCGCTACCCTTCCCCTCTGCAGGGAGGTGGGACCAATTCGGATGGTCCTCCCCCGCCACTTAATGGATCCAAATGGTTTCCAGAGAGTGGTAGGGGATGCTTTATCACATGTTGATGGCCTCTCAGCGGATTCCCTGGTGGCCCGCTGGAATGCGGAGTTAACCAGGGCTATCGACTGTCTGGCTCCGAAGCGCCCTCTCTGATTGCATGGAGCCTGGACAGCCCCGTGGTTTTCCTCAGAGCTGAGGGCGATGAAACAATCACTGAGACGGCTAGAGTGTCAGTGGCAGAAAACTCATTCCGAATCTGACCGGACACAGGTTAGAGCTCAATGTCGAGCCTACCAAGTGGCGATAGCGACAGCGAAGAAGACTTTCTTTGCTGCCTCTATTGCATCTGCAGAAAATAGTAGCAGGAGACTCTTTCAGGTGGTCCGCAATTTAGCGGAACCACCTTTACCACCGGGGCCTTGTAAAGACCCCAAGATCTCCTGCAATGATTTTGCAAAGTTTTTTGCAGATAAAATCACTCATATTTGGAAGGAGCTAGACATCACCGTGGGAGCAGGGCTGGGGTGGGAGAGTGCTAGAGCCCTGTCTGGTCAAGTTGCATGGAATCAATTTCAATCTGTTACCCCTGAGGATGTGGACAGGCTGCTTGGATGCGTGAAACCAACCACCTGTCTCCTTGATCCTTGCCCATCTTGGCTAATAAAAGCAAGCCGGGAAGGGCTGGGCGATGAGCTCTGCGGGGTGGTGAATGCTTCCTCTGTGAGGGAACATTCCCAGATCCGCTGAAAGAGGCGGTCATTAAACCGCTTCTTAAAAAACCATCTTTAGACCCGGCCAGTATGGCCAACTATCGCCCAGTCTCAAATCTTCCATTCTTGGGCAAGGTGATTGAGCGCGTGGTGGCTGAACAACTCCAGGCACGCCTGGAGGATGCGGACCATTTGGATCCCTTCCAATCGGGATTCAGGCCTCATCATGGGACTGAAACTGCCTTGGTCGCGCTGGTTGATGATCTCCGGCGAGCTAGGGACAAAGGTGAGAGTTGTTTCCTAGTTCTGCTGGATCTCTCAGCGGCCTTTGATACAATCGACCATAACATCCTTCTGGACCGTCTAGAAGGGCTGGGAGCTGGGGGCACTGTTATACAGTGGTTCCGCTCCTTCCTCCTGGGCCGTGTTCAGAAAGTGTTGGTGGGGGATGAGTGTTCAGACCCCTGGGCCCTCACTTGTGGGGTGCCTCAGGGTTCCGTCCTCTCCCCCATGCTTCTTAACATCTATATGAAGCCGCTGGGAGAGATCATTAGGGGGTTTGGACTGGGTGTCCATCAATATGCAGAGGATACCCAGGTCTACCTCTCTTTCAAATCAGAACCAGTGAAGGCAGTGAAGGTCCTGTGTGAGTGCCTGGAGGCCGTTGGAGGATGGGTGGCGGTAAATGGATTGAGGTTGAATCCTGACAAAACAGAAGTACTGTTTTTGGGGGACAGTAGACCTGGGTACGGGAAGGTGAAGTAGTCTCCCTAGATGAGATAAAACCCCCAGGTTTCTCTGTCCTCCATCAATCGCGGACTGTGGGTCGGGGGGGAGGAGTAGCGTTGTTAATCCGGGAGGATTGCTCTTTCAGAGCTCTGCCATCACCGGCGATCTCCGGAATTGAATGTGTTGGTCTCGTGTGGGGCACCAAGGAGAGCTTGGCTGTCTGGCTGGTGTACCGACCACCTAGCACACCGGAAGCCACCCTGTCAGACCTGCTGGAGGTGGTGGCGCGCTGGGCCTTGGAGTTCCCAAGCCTACTGGTTTTGGGAGACTTCAACATCCATGCAGATGCCGCTCCCTCCTCACAGGCTCTGGACCTAGTGACTTCCATGGCAACACTAGGGCTCTCCCTGTTTGTTTTGGGCCCCACTCATCAAGCAGGCCACACGCTGGATCTGATCTTTGGGGCTGGCATAGATGTGATCATGCTCCCCCCTGTGGAAGTGCCATGGTCTGATCACTACTCTCTGAAAGCCAAGATTGTCTTCCCGCTCCTCCCCTGCTCCGGAAAATGAAGCAGGATCTCAGACGGCTAGAGCGAGTATGGCGATGGCCTCGTGACGGAGCCTCAAGAACATCTTATAGGATGCTTATGAAAGCCTATGAGATGGCTATGAAAGCTGCTAAGAAATCTTACTTTGCAGCTTCCATTGCATCCGCTAGCTCTTGCCCGGCACAACTTTTTAGAATAATTAGGTCAATAACGTCCTTAGGAGGACAACCAAATTTAAGCACAAATTCGACCCACAGCTGTGAGGCATTCGCGAGCTTTTTTGCGGAGAAAGTCCTTTTGCTCCACCGTGACCTCCCTGGCAATTTAGATACAGTGACTGAACTGGAGGCCCCTCGACTGACTTCAGGTCCAGTGTTGGACCATTTTAATAATAATAATAATAATAATTTATTATTTATACCCCACCCATCTGGCTGGGCTTCCCCGGCCACTCTGGGCGGCTTCCAAAAGAATATTAAAATACTATAATACATCAAACATTAAAAGCTTCCCGAAACAGGGCTGCCTTCAGATGTCTTCTAAAAGCCTGGTAGTTGTTGTTCTCTTTGACATCTGGTGGGAGGGTGTTCCACAGGGAAGGCGCCACTACCGAGAAGGCCCTCTGCCTGGTTCCCTGTAACTTGGCTTCTCGCAGTGAGGGAACCGCCAGAAGGCCCTCAGTGCTGGACCTCAGTGTCCGGGTAGAACAATGGGGGTGGAGACGCTCCTTCCTTTTGATTGGATACTCCCTGCTGATGTGGATAGATTCCTCCAAGTTGGAAGGCCCACCACCTGCCTCCTTGATCCGTGCCCGTCTTGGCTGATTAGGGAGTGTCCAGATGTCGCGCGGACCCCCCTGGTTGAAATTATCAATTTGTCTGTGATGAGTATGAGTTACTCGTGCGTAAACTGGTGCCTCTCTAGGCTAATTTGCCTTGTTAAACCTTTCTGACTGCACAGCCCTTTCTAATTGTGACTGCCTCAGTCACTGGCAGAATCCGTCAGTGGGCGTTTCTTGAACCTCTTCCAACATAAAAGTTGTTTGACACCCAGTCTCCTCCTCCTCTCACTGCGCGGGAGTCTTCTGCACAGGGAGGGCGTGGGTAGCGGAGGACCTGTCCCCTCCTCACTGAGTTCCAGTGAAGAGTCCTGGAGCCCTCTCTCCGTTTCCCCCATCTGCCCACCTTTATCCCTGGTGTTGCGCTTAAATGCTTCCCCCTCAACTGAGCTGTATCTCCCCCTGCTGCTGGGTCCTTCTCCAGCATCGTCTAGGAGCCTCCCCTTCGGCTCTCGCTCCGATGTCAGTTCCCTGACATCCACCTCCCCCCCAGAATCCCCTCCATCCCTGGACCGACCTGTGGGATCAATTTCGTGCCCTTCGTCGGCCGACGAGGCGGGGAACCCCTGGAAGGAACTGTCACCATCTTCTGTGGATTCGAAACCCGCTTCCCACCTGCTCTTACACCTGCCAACAGGGTGGTCCTCCCAGTCTGATTCTTCTTCCTCCGAAACCTCTCCTCCCTCCTCCTCAGAATCAGAAAATCCCTCAAAAACCTCTTCATCATCTGTGGTTCCAAATTGCTCCTCCCAGAATCTCTCCAGGGGTTTGGGTTTGTCCGGGAACCGGTGGTGGAATACCTCCACCAGATACCTGTCCTCGAAGGCTTCCGTGGGAACCCACGTGTTTTCGGACCCGGGTTCCCCCTCCCACGCTACCAAATACTCCACCCGGCGCCCTCGCCACCTTGAGTCCAGTATTTCCGTGGCCCTGTGATGGTGTTCCCTTTCTTCTACCTGCGGGTGTGTGGTGACTTCTCCCTCTTGCCCCTGGAATTCCCACGCTTCCCTATGTGGTGAAAGCAGGGACCTGTGGAAAACCGGGTGTATTTTCATGCTATCAGGCAACTTGAGCTTAAATGCCACGGGATTAACTTGCTGTGTTACCTCAAAAGGTCCCAGCCGTCTGGGTTGCAACTTCTTGCACCCCCCTTTGAAAGGTAGCCCTTGGGTGGACAACCACACCCGGTCCCCCACCCGTATGGTCTCCCCTTCCCTGCGGTGCTTGTCTGCCTGCCTCTTGTAAGTTTCCTTGGCCCGCTCCAAGTTCATCTTATGTTGCTGGTGCAGGGCCTCAATTTCTTCCACAAACTGCTCTGCAGCGGGTACACTCCAGTGTTCCTCCCCACTCCCCGGGAAGGCCCTGGGATGACATCCATGGTTGGCCATGAATGGGCTCATTCCCGTGGACACGTGTTCCGCGTTGTTGTACGCGAATTCAGCCAGCGCTAGTTTTTCTACCCAATCGTTCTGCCTCTCGCTGATGTAGCAGCGTAGGTATTGCTGGAGTATACTGTTTGCTCTTTCTGCTTGCCTGTTGGTCTCTGGTGTCTCGCCGTCGAGAAACCCACCTCCACCTGCAACAAGCTCATGAGCTTCCTCCAGAACCGGGAAGTAAATTGTTTTCCGCGGTCGGAGATAACCCTCAAGGGGGCGCCATGCAGCCGGAATATGTGCTCCACAAACAACCGGGCTGTTTCCTCTGCCGTTACATCATGTGAGCAAGCTATAAAATGGCACATTTTTGTCAGTAGGTCGACCACTACCATGACTGCTGTCTTTCCCCGGGACTTGGGCAAATCTGTCATAAAATCAATGGATACCACCTCCCAGGGTTTTCCCGGCGTGGGTAAGGGTTCCAGTAATCCTGCGGGGGCAGCCCGCTCCCCCTTTGCCCTTTGGCAGCGGTCGCACCCCTGTACATATTCCCGTACATCCTCCCTCACCCTGGGCCACCAGAACTGCCTGGTCACGAGCATCATGGTTTTGTGCTGTCCAAAGTGCCCTGCTGTGGGGTTGTCGTGGAGTTGTTTGAGTACCTTTCCCCTCAGGGTCTCCCCCGGTACGTACAGCACTCCCCTATAGTACAGTACCCCTTCCTTCTCCTCAAACCCTTCTTGGGTCCCTCTTCCATCTCGTAGTTCCCGGATTTTAGTTTGCGTGAACATGTCGTTTCTGGTCAGCCCGGCTAGTTCTCGTTTCCCCACCAAAGTTCCCCCACACACCCATCGGTCCTCGGGGATCACGTGTCGTTTCTCCGGCGGCCCCTCTCCTTCCAGGTACTCCGGTTTACGCGAGAGAGCATCTGCTCTTACGTTTTCCTCTCCGGGCACGTATCGGATTTCAAAGAAAAACTTGGAGAACTCCTGTGCCCATCGAATCTGTCTCTGGTTGAGTACTCGTGCGGTCCTCCAGTACTCCAAGTTCTTGTGATCTGTGCAAACCTGGATCTGTTGTTGCGCCCCTATCAGTAGATGACGCCAACGACGAAAGGCCGCGTAGATCGCCAGCAGTTCGCGGTCATACACTGTATAGTTTTGCTCCGACTTGCTCAGTTTTCTCGAGAAAAAGGCACACGGTTTCCATTCCTGCTTGCCCCTCCCTGGCTGCAAAAGGACCGCCCCTACGGCTCTGTCGGACGCGTCGGTCTCTAGCCTCAGGGGTTTCTCCAGATCTACGTGCAGGAGTTGCTCTTCTGATGCGAACGCCTTCTTCAGTTTTTCAAAGGATTGCTGGGCCTCTTCTGTCCACACAAACTTCTTTTTGCTACTGAGACAATCCGTGATGGGCGCTGTCAAGTGGGCGAAGTTCTTGATGAACTTCCTGTAGAAGTTGCTGAACCCTAGGAACCTCTGTACGTCCTTCCGTGTTTTGGGAGCCTTCCACTCCAGCACTGCCTGCACCTTGTTTGGGTCCATCGCTAAGCCTTTGTCAGACAACTTGTACCCCAGAAACTCGACTTCTCTGGCGTGAAACTGACATTTTTCCAGCTTGACCCACAACTGGTGCTTCTGCAGTCATTGTAACACTTCCCTGATGTCTCTAACATGTTGCTCCTCGTTGTCCGAATAAATTAAGACGTCGTCCAAGAAGGCTACGCAGTTCTTGTACAGCAGAGACCCCAACACGTGGTGCATGAAAGCTTGAAAACAGGCGGAGCCCGACTGTAATCCAAAAGGCATAACTAAGTACTCAAAGGCACCTAGGGGTGTGAACATTGTGGTCTTCCATTCGTCCCCCTCCCTCATCCTGATCAAATTGTATGCGCCCCTGAGGTCCAGCTTGGTAAAATTTTTGCCTTTCCTCACTCGCGTTAAAATGTCGTCAATCCTGGGCATTGGGAAGGTCACGGGTTCTGACACCAAATTGACGGCCCTATAGTCCACAACTAGCCTGGGTTGATTAGTGTCCTTTTTGTCCACAAAGAACACCGGACTGCCCCCCACCGCCTTTGATTCTCTTATGAAGCCTCTTTTCAGGTTCTTGTCAATAAATTCTCACAACTCCTTCATCTCCCTGTCAGACATGGCATACAGCTTACCCACTGGCAGCTGAGCCCCCGGAAGCAAGTTGATCTGGCAGTCAAAGGGCCTATGGGGTGGCAGTCTATCTGCCTCCTTCTCGCTGAAGACCTCCCGCAGATCTGCGTATTGCGGCGGCACCTCCCCTTTCCGCTCCACAGCCATCCCAGCCACCCTGGCCACGGTCATTCTTGGGGCTTTCCCCCCTAGACAGTGTTCCAGGCAGTAAGCTGACCCAAAGGTGACTGTCCTCTGATGCCACGCCACCACTGGATCATGTTGTGCTAGCCAGCTCATCCCTAATATTATTGGGGGCCCTGCTAGTGAGGTGACGTGAAAGGCAATGGTCTCCGAGTGCCTGGACACCCTCATTCTCATTGGTGGGGTCTGGTGTGTCACTTCCCCTCCTAGAAGCTCCCTGCCATCAATGGTGGTCACTTGCAAGGGAAAATCCAAAGGCAGTAAGTGGAGCTGGTGCTCTAATGCAAAGTCTTTGCTGAAGAAATTACATGAGCTGCCTGAATCCAGCATCCCTTTCACCTTGACTGGGTGCCCGTTCGGGAGTTCTAGCACCACTTCGATGGCTATTGCCGCCTTGGGGGGGTCTGGTTGGGGCACTTTTACTGGTGGCTGGCCTGGCTGCTGTGCCCCTTGATTGGCAGCCAAGCGTTCCCGTTTCCCTGTTCCTGTTCCTTTACCACCTCCTCCTCACCCCCTGCGGTTCCCACCATTCCTTGCCAGGCCTTTCTTTGAGGGCAGGCTCTGGCAAAATGTCCTGGCCGCTGGCAAAGGAAACACTTCTTGGAGGTTTTCCAATCCTTTCCCTCCTTCTTGCGCCCTTCGCTGGCGCTTGAAACTTCCCGCGCGCGTGCCCCATCTATTTCCATTGGCTCTGCTGGCGGGGAAGGCTACCTTGGTATTTCAGGAATGCGGTAGTCATGGCAATGTTGCTCTCTCCCTTCCTGCCTCTCCTGGGCCCGCGCTTCCTGCCGCACGCCAATCGCAAGCACAGCCTTGGTCAGCTGATCCATCCCCTGTGGGCGGGGTGCGCGGGAAAGTTCATCCTTAACCATTGGGGACAACCCCTCCTCGAATAACATTTGTATGGGTTCGGAGTCCAGTTGCCACCCGAGGCTGTGAACTATCATGGCAAAGCGCGACCAGTAGTCCCTAACTGACTGGCTCCCCTGTTTACAGTTCATCAGTTCCCGCTTTGTCACACTTTGTTGTACATCACTGGAAAACATTGCGTCCATTCCCTGGAAGAATTTCCTCAGGTCCTGCATGGCGGCATTCTGCGTCGCCATAAGGGGCCTGACCCATTCCCTGGCCCCGTCCTGCAGGTGACCCACAATATATGCCACCCGCGACGCATCGTCTTCAAAATCGTTATGCTGCAGTTCCAATGCGTACTCTATTTCCGTTCGAAACGTACTGTATTCCTGCGGCTTCCCCCCAAATTTGTGCACCAGTCCCGGTACCTTCCTTGCTATGGGGGTGGGCCTGACCTGTGCATCTTGAGACCGCCTTTCGTCCAGCCGCGCTGTCAGAATGGCCACATGCTGCTCCAACTCCCGGTTCCTCTCCACCAGCATTTGCCCTCCAGCTGCTCCCCCCTGGGTGCTTGCTTCTCTGGGTTTGCTCATGATGCTGCCTGCCTGCTGCTGCGCACGAGCAACTTTCAGGGACTGACGGATTGCTGTGATGAGTATGAGTTACTCGTGCGAAACTGGTGCCTCTCTAGGCTAATTTGCCTTGTTAAACCTTTCTGACTGCACAGCCCTTTCTAATTGTGACTGCCTCAGTCACTGGCAGAATCTGTCAGTGGGTGTTTCTTGAACCTCTTCCAACATAAAAGTTGTTTGACACCCAGTCTCCTCCTCCTCTCACTGCGCGGGAGTCTTCTGCGCAGGGAGGGCGTGGGTAGCGGAGGACCTGTCCCCTCCTCACTGATTCCAGTGAAGAGTCCTGGAGCCCTCTCTCCGTTTCCCCCATCTGCCCACCTTTATCCCTGGTGTTGCGCTTAAATGCTTCCCCCTCAACTGAGCTGTATCTCCCCCTGCTGCTGGGTCCTTCTCCAGCATCGTCTAGGAGCATCCCCTTCGCCTCTCGCTCCGATGTCAGTTCCCTGACATTGTCCCTTGACACGGGGACATTCCCAGGGGAACTGAAGGAAGCAGTGGTGTGTCCACTCTTAAAGAAAATTTCACTAGATCCCTTAGGTAAAGGTAAAGGGACCCCTGACCATTAGGTCCAGTCGTAACCGACTCTGGGGTTGCGGCGCTCATCTCGCTTTATTGGCCAAGGGAGCCGGCGTTTGTCTGCAGACAGCTTTCGGGTCATGTGGCCAGCATGACTAAGCTGCTTCTGGCGTACCAGAGCAGCACACAGAAACGCCGTTTACCTTCCCGCTGGAGTGGTACCTATTTATCTACTTGCACTTTGATGTGCTTTCGAACTGCTAGGTTGGCAGGACCTATCCCTTAGACCTATCCAATTACCGCCCAGTTTCAAATCTTCCATATCTGGGTAAGGTAATTGAGAGAGCGGTTGCTGAACAGCTTGGTAGGTTTCTGAGAGAGCGGTTGCTGAACAGCTTGGTAGGTTTCTGGAGGAAACATCGGCTTTAGATCCATTTCAGTCCGGTTTCCATCCTGGTTTTGGGACCGAGACGGCTCTGGTTGCCCTAACAGATTATCTCCGTAGACAACTGGATCGAGGTGGGTCAGGACTGGTGATCCTTTTAGATTTGTCAACAGCCTTTGACATGGTCGATCATGATCTTCTGGACAACCGCCTCTCAGATGTGGGGATACAGGGCATAGCCCGTAACTGGCTGTGCTCTTTTATCTCTGGTCGGGGACAGGGTGGCACTAGAGAGGGAAATGTCATCGCGCCATTCCTTGGTGTGTGGAGTGCTGCAGGGCGCAATCCTCTCCCCAATGCTTTTTAACAGCTTTATGCGCCCCCTTGCCCAGATTATCTGGAGCTTTGGGCTGGGCTGTCACCAATATGCTGATGACACTCAGCTCTATCTGCTGATGGATGGCCACACTGACTCGGCCCCGAACACACTGACCAGATGCTTGGAAGCTGTGGCTGGATGGTTTCGTGGGAGCCGATTGAAACTAAATCCTTCGAGGGAGACCGCTAGGGGCGCCTTGGAAGATGGGGGATATTAACATCTATCCAGCCCGCACGAGGTAATTAGAGGCTGATTATGGGGAGTAAATCAGTCTCCCTAACATCTTTCCAGGGGGGAGAGATGCAGTTTTCACCCGCTGTTTCCATAAATCACCCCCAAGTTCAGAAGAAGGAGGGGGTGAGGCACTGGGTGCACAACCCTCAGCGGATCTCGGAACTCCTCCGAAGCTACTTCCAGGAGCGAAACTAGTTGAGTTACTTAGAAGAAAAAAAATTGGTAAAAGATAACGCACATGCTTCAAGAGAGGCAGGAGGCTTTGATCTGCTAACAATTGTACCACCGAAATGAAGAAGACTGAGACGGAAGGTTACATCAATTACTACAGACAAGCTGGTATGTGGATTGTAGTGCAACAGAACTGAAAGGGGGGGGGATGACTTTTTATCTTTTTCCCCTCTATGTGATTAATTAATAACCCTCCCTCTTAGAAGATCCGTCACAGCAACTAATTGGCAAATGGGACTGAAAACAAACTGTGTGGGAATGATAAGATAAAGGTTTTACTCTGTAAAGGGCTTGGAAAGAAGAAGGGCTGTCTCTGTGAGGCAGTTAAAATGGAGACCTGATATGAGACCTGTGTTGCAGGAAGGTTTGGTCTTGGGGAGGGCGAGCCGAAGATTTATTATTTTCGATGAGATTGCAATCTGGAAGGGGCAGCCCTCCTGGAAAAAGATTAATTTACGATGCAACAGGTCGGGAAAGCTAAAGAGCGAGCTTTTGGACTGTATTTCATTGGAAGACAAGATGGCGATGACTTGCTTGAGCGGAACTCTTCGGACTATTGGGATTTACAAGAGAGCAGTACAAAGTCCACACAGAAATACAAACAAGACTGTTTTTTACAACCCACTTGCGGAGCAATTCGGAGGTGAAAGGAAAGGAAAATGAGGAATGACAAGCATTGAGAAGAGGGGTTTGGAAATATCATTCTTAATATGAAAGTAGCAGAAAACAGTTGAGGATTGGACTCCTGCGGATCGAGAAGCATGGGTATCCCCCTCAAAAATTTATAAATTGGAAAATAATTGGACTACATGATATGTATTGTTATAATTTGGACTAATTGATTTGATGTGTTTAATTTGGTAATATGAAACTTAATAAAAATTATTTTAAAAAAGAAAAGAAACTAAATCCTTCGAAGACAGAGGTCCTATGGCTGGGTCGGGATGGCATGGAGATGAGGGACCAACTCCCTTCTCTTGCGGGGGCCCAATTAGTGCCATTGCCTTCCGTTAAGAGTTTGGGTGTAATCCTTGACGCCTCCCTTTCCATGGAGGCGCAAGTTACAGCAACAGCCAAGGCGACATTTTTCCACCTCCGCCGCATCAAGCAGTTGGTCCCTTACCTTTCCCGCCCCGACCTGGACACAGTGATCCATGCGACGGTCATCTCCAGGCTTGACTACTGTAATTCGCTCTATGGGGGCTGCCCTTGAAGCTGACCCAGAAACTCCAGAGGGTGCAGAATGCTGCAGCGAGGCTCCTCACGGGGTCTCTGCCATGGGAGCATATTCACCCAGTGCTTTTCA
Organism: Podarcis pityusensis; assembly: GCF_964106645.2. Lineage (NCBI taxonomy): Eukaryota > Metazoa > Chordata > Lepidosauria > Squamata > Lacertidae > Podarcis > Podarcis pityusensis. The sequence continues at coordinate 28,812,416 of NC_138038.1, forward strand.
AGCTGCACTGGCTCCCAGTGGAATACAGGGTCAGATTTAAGGTGCTGCTTTTGACCTTTAAAGCCCTTCACGGCCTATGATCCTCGTACCTACGGGACCGCCTCTCCCGGTATGCCCCACGGAGAGCCTCAAGGTTCATAAATAGTAATACTCTAGTGGTCCTGGCCCTAAGGAAGTTAGATTAGCTTCAACCAGAGCCAGGGCCTTTTCAACTCTGGCTCCGGCTTGGTAGAATGATCTGCCTCATGAAACCAGGGCCCTGCAGAATCTGATTTCTTTCCGCAGGGGCTGTAAGACAGAATTGTTCTGCCTGGCCTTTGGCTTGGAGCCAATTTGATTCCCTCCCTCTCTTCCTTTTTTCTTTTCCTTCTCCTCCTGTGATGAGGCTACATTTTAATATTTTAATGTTTCAACATTTTAATGTTGTATTTTTAATTTTGTTTTTAAGTTGTAATCATTCAACTTCTTTTTATTATTGCTTGTAAGCCACCCTGAGCCCGGCCTTGGCTGGGGAGGGCGGGGTATAAATAAAAATTATTACTATTACTATTATAGGGGATTTTAAAAAGAATTGTTTAGAGTAAAGGTCAATTCGAGATCTGCAAATATATCTGAAGAGGACACAGAAGACGAATCAAGTCAATGGTCTATAGGAATATTTTCAATGCCTACTCATTGACTCTCATATTTGATTATGGGGGGCATATTTGGGAGTTGTTGCTTGGTCATAGCAGTCCATTTTACATTTGGATCCTATTAACTTTAACCTTAGGGGATACACACTAAAAGGTGCTTGGGCTAAAAATATGTTTACTTTCCTAGAATGGCAGAAGTGGGGAAATCACATTATATCATCAGACTTGACAATCCTTATGATGAATGAAACCCATTTTTGCCAGTTTCCAGACAAGCCTCTTTAATTATTGCTCTTGCTTTTGGCCCTTATTATCCAAATCACATGCAGGTATTATTTCTCTTAAGATATAACAAGTATGTATTTTTCAAGAAATGCTCAGAGGATACAAAATAGAGCACCTGCAATTACCAAGGACTAGGGAATAGAGAACAAATCTATGTAAGACTGGTTTCTATCAATTCATGTTTTTTTTGGTTGTTGGGCTTGGGTAGATTTGCAAATTATTCATTAAAGTCAGGCTGTTGCTATCATGGAGATTTTAAACATACAGCGGTAGATACAAATAGAGGGATCTGAGTGCTGAAGTTAGATATGTACACAGAATGGTGACATTATTAATTTTGACCATATAATTAGATCAATTGAAGTTAGATTTGCATTGAAAATGGTGATATTGGTAATTTTGTTGTTGCTGCTGCATACAAAAATAAATTCTTATCCTTCTTTTTAACCTCCTTTCCCACTAATCCCAAAAGAAAGGCTTTGGGTTTTTTTGAAAGGTATACTTAAAGATTTTTTTTAGCTCGTTATAAATTAAATCCCAAAAGCCCTTCACCTTTTGACATTTCCACCACATATGGTAGAGATCTCCATCTACCTCTCCACATTTCCGACATTTCTTATTTTTCATTCTGTACATGTACATCTTCTGGTATACAGTGCCAAAGCACCACCAATGTAAACTAAATAAAAAATGTTTCCACATCTGCAATATATGTTTAGCTCATATATGATTTTGCTTCAGTCATACTGGAGAACCCTGAAGTCCCTTCCTTCTACAAAATGATCCCAAAGAGACTTGATCAGTTCAGGGGGATTCTCAAATTACTTGACTACTTCCATTGGAGGTGGATTGGATTGTTTGCTGCAGATGGAATGACTTTACAATGGTTCATACAGAAGATGGTTCCAGAATTTTCCAATCATAGCATTTGTTTTGCATTCCTTGACTCATTCTCAAGTTTTGAATATGATGTTGAGAAAGGAAATTTTGTTAGAAGTGCAATGTACTTATCTGATAAAATCATGAACAGCAAATCCAATGTACTGGTCTTCCATGGAGAGGCTGCAAATATGATGCGTTTCAGATCATTTCTACGAAAGGGAATCAAGCCCCAAATGCAAAATCCAAAAGGAAAAGTCTTCATTCTGACTATCGGGATGGAGTTGAAATCTTACCTCTACAATAGTATCTTTGGTATACAAGATTTGTCTGGTGCTTTATCGTTTGCACTTCAGTCTAATGAACTTCTAGGATTCCAACATTTTATTCAGAACAGAAACCCTTCGAATGCTGAAAGAAATACTTTTATTAAAGATTGCTGGACAGGTCAATTTCGCTGTATATCCCAGGATATTGTTCTGGACCGTTTTGTACTGGGTAATTACTCTGGGAGAGCTTATTCTTCTCCCTGCACTGGAGAGGAGAAATTAGAGAGCCTTCCTGAGCATGTCTTCCCAAGGAGTGTAACAGGCCACAGCTACAGCTTTTACAATAGTGTCTATGTTGTGGCTCATGCCTTACATGCCATGATTTCATCCAGATCCAGAAGCAAAGCAGGGATGAAGAGAGAAAGAAGAAACCTTCACAATCTTCAGCCATGGCAGGTGAAAGAGTCCAAACTTGAATCAGGGACTGTTTGTTCTACTTTCTTTATTAATTTCAGTGACATTTAACTGTACATCTGAATTTGTTTGTTAGGAAGGTTTTTTTGTTTTCTTATTTAGGTTCTGGGATTTGCTATTTTGCTGACATAAGCACCCAGTCTCTTTGCTTCTTTGTTGCCCACTGCAAGTGTGGTGATTTGGATGGGAACTTGCTTTGCTCTGTGTAGTTTCCCAATATATTTTGGGAAAGACGGAATAATAGGAACCATTCCATCTACACAGCTAATTTCTACATACCACATTTGGAGCAGTTGGCCAGCATGTTTTCATCCATTCAGCAGCTTTTCTGAATGGTTGTTTGAATGATCAAATATAGTCTCTCTCTCTCTCTCTCTCTCTCTCTCTCTCTCTCTCTCTCTCTGTGTGTGTGTGTGTGTTTGGGTGAGATTCCAGGAGGACTCCCCTGAGTGAGTGCTTGAGGGCCCTGCTCTTGCCACTTACCATCTGGCCTGGGGCGGGGCCTGAAGTTTCACAAGGACTGCTTGCTGCTTGCTGCCTGCTGCCCGGGAGGACTCCCCTGAGTGAGTGCCTGAGGGTCCTGCTCCTTCCTGCCACTTACCATCTGGCCTGGGGCGGGGCCTGAAGCCTCACAAGGACTGCTTGCTGCTTGCTGCCTGCTGCCCGGGAGGACTCCCCTGAGTGAGTGCCTGAGGGCCCTGCTCCTTCCTGCCACTTACCATCTGGCCTGGGGCGGGGCCTGAAGCCTCACAAGGACTGCTTGCTGCTTGCTGCCTGCTGCCCGGGAGGACTCCCCTGAGTGAGTGCCTGAGGGCCCTGCTCCTTCCTGCCACTTACCATCTGGCCTGGGGCGGGGCCTGAAGCCTCACAAGGACTGCTTGCTGCTTGCTGCCTGCTGCCCGGGAGGACTCCCCTGAGTGAGTGCCTGAGGGCCCTGCTCCTTCCTGCCACTTACCATCTGGCCTGGGGCGGGGCCTGAAGCCTCACAAGGACTGCTTGCTGCTTGCTGCCTGCTGCCCGGGAGGACTCCCCTGAGTGAGTGCCTGAGGGCCCTGCTCCTTCCTGCCACTTACCATCTGGCCTGGGGCGGGGCCTGAAGCCTCACAAGGACTGCTTGCTGCTTGCTGCCTGCTGCCCGGGAGGACTCCCCTGAGTGAGTGCCTGAGGGCCCTGCTCTTGCCACTTACCATCTGGCCTGGGGCAGGGCCTGACAGGCCTCACTAGGACAGTTGCTGTTACTGCCGGAGGGGCACAGAGTGTTTTTAAAATGTTTTTAAAAATTTCTTTTGGATTTTTTGTATGTGGGGGGTGGGGGTGGGATGGATGTTTGGTTGGACTTGGGGAATTTTTTTGATTTTGATGTTTTTGTAATTTTTACCGTTTTTTGTTTGTATTCTTTTATTGGTTTTGTTTATTTGTTTAAGGTGTTATTTTGTTCTTAAGGGGAGGGGTCAGGGCTGCCGGGGAGTGGGCCCCAGCCCACAAAATGGCTGGGGCATGTTCCACAGGGGGGGATGCACTGGGACAACCGATCTCAGTGATCACGGGTAGGAGGAGGAGTTACGCTAAGACTAGACCATGTCATTACAGAGGGGGCAGGTTTAGTCGTTGTCTGAGAACTATTCCTGCCTCCAGGTCTGGTCCTGAGCGGATGGATACTAGAATCAGCAAGGGATACCCACATGACCTGAAGGTGCTGCTGTGCAATGCCAGGTCAATGATTCATAAGACCACTGCCATCCATGACTTGATAATGGATGGAGGACTTGACCTGGCATGTGTAACAGAGACTTGGTTGGATGAAGCAGATGGGCCTGTCCTTGCCGCTGCTTGTCCACCAGGTTTCTCTTATGCACAGCAACCCAGGTCATGTGGGTGGAGAGGGGGGGGGGTTGCAGTGATTTTTAGGAAGTCATTAGTTTGCATCAGGCATCCTATTGGTAAGACCCAGTTTTCCGAGTGCATGTTCTGGAAGTTGGGCAATAGGGGCAGTACAGGATTCCTTTTGGTGTACCGACCTCCCCGCTGCACCAAGGATTCCCTGCCCGAACTGCTTCAGGTCGTGGCGGATGTTCTCCTGGAAACACCTAGCTTGGTCGTCCTAGGGGATTTTAACATCCATGCCGACATCACCTTACAAGGGGCCGCTCGGGACTTCGTGGAAAGCATGGCCTCCATGGGGCTGTCCCTGAATAAGTCTGGCCCAACCCATAGCCGCGGACATGCCTTGGACCTGGTGTTTACCTCTATGGATGTTGGTGATCTGACACTAAGTAAAAGCGAAATGAAAGAAGTGCCATGGTCAGATCACTTCCTGGTGCAACTGGACTTCTCTGCGACCCATCCCCTCTGTAGGGATTTGGGACCAATTCGGATGGTCCACCCCCGCCACTTAATGGATCCAAATGGTTTCCAGAGAGTGGTAGGGGATGCTTTATCCCATGTTGATGACCTTTCAGCTGATTCCCTGGTGGCCCGCTGGAATGTGGAGTTAACCAGGGCTATTGACTGTTTGGCTCCGAAGCGCCCTCTCTGATTGCATGGAGCCCGGACAGCCCCGTGGTTTTCCACGCATCTGAGGGCAATGAAACAATCATTGAGACGACTAGAGCGCCGGTGGCGGATAACTCATTCTGAATCTGACCGGACACAGGTTAGAGCTCAACGTCGAGCCTACGAAGTGGCGATAGCGATGGCGAAGAAGAATTTCTTCATCGCCTCTATTGCATCTGCAGAAAACAGCAGCAGGAGACTTTTTCAGGTGGTTCACAATTTAGCTGAACCACCTGCAACATTGGAGCCCAGCACGGGCCACATGTTCTCCTGCAATGATTTTGCAAAGTTTTTTACAGATAAAATCGCTGAGATTCGGGAAGAAGTAGACTCCACCGTGGGAGCAGGGCCGGGGCGGGAGAGTGCTAGAGTTTTGTCTAGTCAAGTTGAGTGGGATCAGTTCCAATCTGTTACCTCCGAGGATGTGGACAGGCTGCTTGGACGAGTGAAACCAACCACCTGTCTCCTGGATCCTTGCCCATCCTGGCTTATAAAAGCTAGCCGGGAAGGACTGGGTGATGGGCTTCGTGGGGTGGTGAATGCTTCCCTCCGTGAGGGAGCCTTCCCAGACCCACTGAAAGAGGCGGTTATTAAACCGCTTCTTAAAAAACCATCTTTAGATGCGGCCACGATGGCCAACTATCGCCCAGTCTCAAATCTTCCATTCTTGGGCAAGGTGATTGAGCGAGCGGTTGCTGAACAACTCCAGGCACGCTTGGAAGAAGCGGACCATTTGGATCCCTTCCAGTCGGGATTCAGGCCTCATCATGGGACTGAAACTGCCTTGGTCGCACTGGTTGATGATCTCCGGCGGGCTAGGGACAAGGGTGAGAGCTGTTTCCTAGTTCTGCTGGATCTCTCTGTGGCGTTTGATACCATCGACCATAACATCCTTCTGGACCGTCTTGAGGGGCTGGGAGCTGGGGGCACTGTCATACAGTGGTTCCGCTCCTTCCTCCTGGGCCGTGTTCAGAAAGTGGGGGGGGGGGATGAGTGTTCAGACCCCTGAGCTCTCACTTGTGGCGTGCCTCAGGGTTCTGTCCTCTCCCCCATGCTTTTCAACATTTACATGCAGCCGCTGGGAGAGATCATCAGGAGGTTTGGGCTGGGTGTTCATCAGTATGCGGATGATACCCAGCTCTACCTCTCTTTTAAATCAGAACCAGTGAAGGCGGTGAAGGTCCTGTGTGAGTGTCTGGAGGCAGTTGGAGGATGGATGGCGGCTAACAGATTGAAGTTGAATCCTGACAAGACAGAAGTACTGTTTTGGGGGGACAGGAGGCGGGCAGGTGTGGAGGATTCCCTGGTCCTGAATTGGGTCACTGTGCCCCTGAAGGACCAGGTGCGCAGCCTGGGAGTCATTTTGGACTCACAGCTGTCCATGGAGGCACAGGTCAAATCTGTGTCCAGGGCAGCTGTTTACCAGCTCCATCTGATACGTAGGCTGAGACCCTATCTGCCTGCGGACTGTCTCACCAGAGTGGTGCATGCTCTGGTTATCTCCCGCTTGGACTACTGCAATGCACTCTACGTGGGGCTACCTTTGAAGGTGACTCGGAAACTACAACTAATACAGAATGCGGCAGCTAGACTGGTGACTGGGGGCGGCCGCCGAGACCATATAACAGCGGTCTTGAAAGACCTACATTGGCTCCCAGTATGTTTCCGAGCACAATTCAAAGTGTTGGTGCTGACCTTTAAAGCCCTAAACGGCCTCGGTCCAGTATACCTGAAGGAGCGTCTCCACCCCCATCGTTCTGCCCGGACGCTGAGGTCCAGCGCCGAGGGCCTTCTGGCGGTTCCCTCATTGCGAGAAGCAAAGCTACAGGGAACCAGGCAGAGGGCCTTCTCGGTAGTGGCGCCCGCCCTGTGGAACGCCCTTTCACCAGATGTCAAAGCAATAAACAACTACCTGACATTCAGAAGACATCTTAAGGGAAGATGTCTTCAGGGAAGTTTTTAACGTGTGATATTTTAGTGTATTTTCAGTTTCTATGGAAGCCACCCAGAGTGGCTGGGGAGGCCCAGCCAGATGGGCGGGGTATAAATAATAAATTATTATTATTATTATTATTATTATTCTTTTGGGCACAGAGAGAGAGAGATAGGTGCAAGTGTGGTGTGTGAAAGAGAAATGAAGAGAGGAAAATGTAAAAGGGCATATGAGAAAGAGTGGTATGCTTGAGAGATGTACATGGTGTGTGGTTTCATACACAGGCAGAACTCTAATGTTGCATCAGCAAGAAACAAATGCAGAATAAGTCCTGTATAGTAGCATCAGCTTCATTCAAACATGAGAGTATTAACAACACTTTATTTTTTATCATTTATTTTGGTTCCTTCCTTCAGTTTTTATTAATTTTCTGTTCAATTTTTAAAAGATATATTCCTCTCCCAACTCTAACACTGTTTCAAATCTAGCTGTACACTGAAATGATGATTCCCTGATTTTATTATTTTATTTACTTTATTCCTTTTTTACCCATAGCTTCGTACTCTTATTCTTAGTTCTTATTTGTATACATAGTATACATGATTTTGTATTGTATACATATTATTTTATACATAGCTGCCTTGAGTCCCTCCAGGGAAAAATGCTGGGCATAAATAAATTATTATTTATAATAATAATAATTGTTGTTGTTGTTGTCTTCAATTTTGTCATTTTGATTTGTTTTGTATCGGTAAGCTTTTCGTAAGCTTTTGGCCATAAATAATAATGTATTGGCCCGAATATAAGCCACCGCCAAATATAAGCTGCAGCTTTAAAATTCAACAGGGGAATATAAAAAATGACAATACTTGAATATAAGCCTCTCCCTTAAAATTCCAAAACACACACCCATTCCTTTTTACCGTATATCTGTTTCAGCAGCAATATCGTAAAAGCCAATTTTTGTAAGGTTGCAAATTTCAGCCGCACTTTTCATGGTCGGAATTTGGGGGAAAAGTGAGGCTTATAGTCAGGTCAATACGGTAAAAGTCTGACCTAGATCTAGCTTTATTTACATTATCTCCATCAAGAGGGCATTATCCACCACAGTGGCCTTCATTGAAGTGGTTTGTTTTTGTTTTTTTCTCTGCCTGAACCATTTTCTTAAATAGCTCCTTTTTCTGTTTTTGTTCCAGCTCTACCATATTTTGAAAGCTGTGTCATTTAAGAACAGTGTTGGGGAGAAGGTTTCCTTTGACCAGAATGGGGAGCTCATTCAAAAGTATGACATTATCAGTTTGGTCACATATCCAAATCAATCTTTCAAGAAAATGAAAGTTGGAAGGATGGATCCCCGAGCTCCTCCTGACAAGCTCTTGAGCATCAATGAGGATGCCATCGTGTGGCACAGCTGGTATAATCAGGTAGGACTTCAATGCAGATATTTGTGGAAGTGTCCCAGTTCTTGAAGAGGGTGAGTCCTTTGAGCGAAGCCCAATCCCGAGCTCAATTTTGTCCTTGCCCGTTGCTCATTCTCCAACCATCCCAACCCGCTGAGGAGAGATTTCATGGATGGTTCCCCATGGCATGAAAATGCTGCTCTCATTCAAGCAAAAATAAAAAGCAGCCCTATGTAGACTCAGTCCACTGATTAAGAGGCCATAGCATGTGCTTCAAAATGTTTATATTTGTAAAATGAATTATATTGACAGACACCAGGAGCTGGCTGGCTGTCGGCTTGAGAAATAGCGCGCAAGAAGTAATTTAATGAAAGATTTATTGCTTACAAGCAATTAGCCTCTGACCGCTATCTCCGAGCAAACATACATCACAATCAAGTTGATCCTTCTGAACAATCCTCCCGGCTTCCACAGAGTATCCTGAACTTCTGACCCTTACGTTTCAGGGGTTGTCTTTTGTCTTGGACTTTTCCCATCTGTCTAGCCCTGCGGTTGATGGGGTCAGCTCCCCCCCCCCTTCTGGTGAGGAACTGCTCTCCTTCCCTTGTGCCATGAGTGACTGTGATTATTGAGAAAGCTGGCTTCCCTCCAGCCCTCCTTCCCTGAGCTGAAAAACTGCATTCCTGCCAGCTTCGGGGGGGGGGGGGAGTTGTCAGCCCACTGGTTCCAGCTCTCTGAGAAGTCTGCAAGTCTTTCTATTCTTCTCCTGTCTTCCTGCCTTATATCTCAAGCTGTACTTCTTGCCTTTTCTGGTGTGTTCATGACAAGATAAATTACATTGCAAAAATGTCTATCTTATGTTGATGTCAGGGAGTTTCAGGAGACTGATGAGTGTGCAGTGGAGGAATTGAGGCTGGAGTCTGACTGGGAAGGAAAGGCAGCCAGGAGGCAAGAGGCAGAGGAAGCTGCAGAACTGGAGAGTGAATGACTCAAGGAAATGGAGGAAGAAGTAGGTCAGGGAAGTGAAGAGCCAGGTGCTTCCCTTTTCTCTCCTGCATCACTTTCTCCCAGAACCAGGAGAGAATCGAAGCAGGAAGAGCAGAAACAGCTACCATGCAAGTGCAGTCTCCACTCCACCTCATTCTCTGATGTGGACAGAGGTAGGTGGATGCAGGTGACCGTTCCCTCTCCAGACCACACTGATGATGGTGGCCACAGCAGACCCACCACAACCATGCCATGCAGAAAAGCCACACACACCAATCCCTATTTAAGCAAATATTACATGCAATGATCAAATTACACACATTCAAAGCCTGTGCACACACGCATCACAGTGACCTGGAATCAGCACCCAATGACCCAGAACACAACCCAATAGGGGTCTGCCTGTATTTATAGTAACAATTATCTTTAAACTGGAAAAAAAATTGTAATAAGAGAGTGGGAATTATAAAAAATAGTTACCAAACATAAAGCTGACCCAAATGCCTTCAAAATAACCAAAAATTGTGGAGCATTACAATACTTCAATGGAGCATACTATGAATTTGAAAACATCCTAAATTGTTAATAAATAATTTACATGAAATAAAATTGAGAAAAAAGTATTTTCAATAAGCTCAGAAAGTATGAAAATTTAAGAAACAAATGAAATATTGAATTTTTTAAATCTTTTAATTCAAATTTATATTCTCCCCCCCAAATTATTTTTTTTAAACAAAAGCAGAAGTTTTGAAAAACGTAGAAGAAAATCATATTGAATATTTGCAAATTGCCATTTCCTTTGAAAAAGTAGAACAAGTTAATAAAGCCTGAAAGGTAAGAAAGACTCAATATGGATGGTTTTATTGGGGAGGAGACGGTATAGCACCCACAATCAGGGCCTGCTTATACTAGTTTTGAATACATTGCCTGTGGATTTTCAACATGGTGCACTTATTCCTGACTCTTGGAAATTATCTAAACTTGTTTTATTACCTAAACCCAACACTGATACTGAACTTCTTGAATCATAAAGGGCATTCTCTTTTATTAATGTGAATCCTCAATTATTTACCATTGTTCTAGAAAACTGCTTAGCACACTAAAATATTTAAAAGTTGATTTTTTTGCATCCCAAACATCAACTAATTAATATGATGGAGCGCAAGTAGGAGCTGAGCTGTTCCCCCTTTGCCATCATCTCCTTTCCATAAAATGTCCTTGTATTTTCCCTTGTGCCAAATGTTTGTCTATTTCTTAACATCCCTCTCTTAAAGGGGGCTAAAAAGAACAACGTAAAGATGTTTATGAGATTAACATAAAGATGAATTAGAGATATGCAAAGATATCTGAAGAGGACACGGAAGATGCATCAAGACAATGATCCATAGGAATATTTCCAATGCCTACTCATTGACTTTCATAATTGATAATGGGGGGCATATTTGTGAGATTTTGCTTGATCCTAGCAGTCCCATTTCAGATTTGGATCCTATTATTTTTAAACTTAGGGGACACACACTGAAAGATGCTTGTGCCAAAAATATATTTTCCTTCCTAGAATGGTAGAAGTGGGGGAAATCAAATTATTTTATCAGACAATGAAATCCCTATGATGAATTAATCCCATTTTTCTGCCAGGCTCCAGACATGCCTCTTAAAGTGTTGCTCTTACTTTTGGTCATAATTATCCAAATCACATGCAGATATTATTTCTCTTAAGATATAACAAGTACTTGTTCTTCAAGAATTGCTCAGAGGATACACAATAGGGTACCTGCAATTAGCCAGAGGACTGTAATGGAAAAATTCCCCCAGGGATTCCCGTGGGCAATAAGAAAATAAATTACGTACATTGTGAAGGATGCCATAAATATACCTCTTATTCAACACCAGGACTAGGGAGTAGAGAACAAGATGTCTATATTAGATTGATTTCTGTCAATGGTTGTTGGACTTGGGTAGATCTGCAAATTCTTCATTAAAGTCAGGCTTTTGCTATCAGATTCTAAGCCCACCGCAGGAGATACAAATAGAGGGATGTGTGTGCTGAGGTTAGATTTGTAAACGGAATGGCGAAATTAGTCATTTTGAAGATAGAAACAGATCAACTGAATTTAGATTTGCTTTGAGAATGATGATATTAGTAATTTCGTTGTTGTTGTTGCTGCTGCCTCACATAGCATGCAAGGCTCAATATGTTCAGTGTAGAAAGTGGCGTTCCAGACCAATTCATCCCAGGTTTTATCAACATGGAGATTTCACCTATGGAGCCATCGTTTATCAGAGTGGTGTTTCTCTGTCTCCAATTACCTTGAACAGACATCCTGATGAGGAACAAGTACCTAAAGGGTTTGTATAAGGAATCATTTCTCCTTCCTACTTTGTCTCTGTTATGTTACATTCTGGAGCAGAAAATAAAGAGACTGAACTTTGGTTCTTTGCAACCCTGATTCTAAAACAGAAACTTTGAACAGATTATACTAGGGAGGGGTAGTCGAAGCGCCACAGAAATCTTAAGTTTTCAGCCTCCAGAAAATGGTCTTTTGTGCAACAGGAAAATCGAATAATTATAGGCATTTTGTATTCCACCTCCCCGTATACAAATAGCCACTGAATATGCACTGGGGCTTTGGAATGTCACCTGACTTTTATAGCATTGTTTTCTTGACTTATGTGCATTTCCATCCTGTTTCCATTTGTATCTCTCTCCATCACCATGTTGTCTTCCAAAACATAATTTTCATGCTATTGAACAGTGATGGACAGCAGTGCCCAGTTAAGTTATGATATTGAATTCTGCTTCAAAAACCAAGGTAATCCCTCCATCAAATAAAGAATATAAACAGCTCAACTTCAGGACAATTTATAGAGTGGGGAGTATCCCTCTCCCTCTCCACAGCTCTCAAAACATTAATATATCTTATTGAGTATGTTTGTAGTTATTCAGAATAGGAATTAAACGTCTCATTGCCTGGAGACCATCTTGCTTGTGAGGGATGGATGATCTGCTCCCTTCCATGCAGGCATTTTTCCTCTGGTCTGGGAGGGCAGTGCCCTGATGGAGTGACTGACTGACATCAGCTACAAAAGCCGCTTGCTGATCAGACTCTTGGGCTGGGGTATTGTTCAGCATGCTTTGTTGGGGTGTTTCATTGTTGTTGTTGTTGTTGTTGTTGTTGTTGTTATAGATCTGATTATGAATCAGATCTTATTCTGATTTATGTGGAAATTATTTTAGTTTGGCCTTGTAAAATTTGATGTGTTTTATTAATTCATTATGATTTTGTCATGTTAGTGATTATATAAATGTTGTCATGTCTTGTGCCTAATGTACTGAAATGGGTTAGAGGGTTTTTTTCTTTTTTCCTCTCATTTTGTTTTGCAATATTATATTCAATTACATCTTTAATCATTCTTTGCAATACAAACTATACATATATATCTATGTCTATTTGGTACCATATTTGTACCATTATGACTTCCCTCCACCTGTGCTCAGCTTCCATTGTTTTTCATTCCATTTATATTGTGTTTAAAAAAGTCATTTACATATTCCCCATTAATCCCTTTTCACCTTAACTTTACAAACTTCAGTCAATGCATATCAATAAATTTGTTTTGGAACAATGCTTTGTCTGGGTTAGAGTTTTCTTGCTGTTAACCAGAATGCTGGTGGTTTGAGCCCACCTAGAGATGCCTGTGGTGTAGATTACACTTGAGGTTCCTTCCTAATCTTCTAGGATTCTATGTTGTAAACTGCCTTGAACATGATTTTAACTATAGAAAGGCATACAACTAAAATGACGGTGGTGAAGTTGATATGGTAGCTTTGCCTCACTTGTGTTCCGGAGTACATAATATATAGTAATGAAGAACAATAACTAAAAAAAATTGGGGAACACTCCTATGCACAAGAAACTGGATGAGAGCAGGTCAGTGTGAATTAAGCTGAGTTAATCCACCACATCCAAGCCGCATTCAGCAGCAGAGATGCTGCTGCTCCTCTACCTAAGCCTGGCCTGTGGTGGATTTGGGGGGTCTCAGATTTCATGGCTGCCCTCTGCCTCTCACCTTCCATTCTACTTCATAGCTGTGACACACCCTCCAGCTCCATGTGCAGTACGACCAAACCTAGCAATAAGAACCTAACATTTTAACATATTTTTGTATGTCGGCTTGCCAGGTAATGTGTCTTAGTGGAATATCCTAACTCAACCCCCCTTTACTCCTGCCCTCCCATTCCTCTGGAATGACTATTTCTCCCCAGCATCAGCTCAGTGACCGTCACCTTGGCCAGCTTCAACTCAGCCACCTCAGCCAAGGCTCAACTAGGATGGGCCAGCTGAGACAGGAAGCAGCCCTCTGGCTCAGAGATCTGCTGCATTCAAAGATGCTTATCCAAGGGGATCTTGCGATAGGGTTGCCACTTTAGAAAATATCAGCTTCAGAAAGAGCAGAATATACTTGTGACACAATTTGCAACTCTCTTTTTAGTGGAGTGACAGAGAACTATCAGCATATTCTGGCTTTGGCTTTTGCTGTAAAGGAGGTTAACGAAAATCCCCAGATTTTACCCAATATTTCACTGGGATTCAATATTTATGATAACACTTTACAAGCTAGGTGGACCTGTCCTGCTGCAATGCAATTTATTTCACCAAAGGACAGACTTCTCCCCAACTTTATGTGTGGTATCCATGAACATTTATTGACAATCACTGCGGATGTTACTAATAACTACTTTCCCATACCACAAATATTTGCTATCTACAAGATTCCTCAGGTAAGAGTGTATGTGTGTAAGGATACAAAACAGATACAATGTGAATACTGCTTTTCATTTCAGAAGTGGTTTCGGATTCATCCAAATTTATATATATATATATATATATATATATATATATATATATATATATATAATTAAATTTCAATTAAAAAATGAAAATTATGCAAACAGGATTTGGTAACAATACAAGGTAACTTTGGTTGTCCAACCTAATGTGTACTGGAAGTTTGTTTGGCTTCCGAAACATTGGATTTCCGACGCGTGACTTCTGAGTGGCTGTTCCACTGACACTGGTTTTACCAAGGTGCTTTTTCAAACCCTCATAAACTTGCTGCTAGGAGGGAGGAAGAGGAAGGTGACTTTTTCATTCCTCCCACTGTTGATCAAAAGGAGGAGGTAATTCTGTGGGGTTTTCTTTTGCCACAATGCCAAGCAAAGATGGACTGGTGCAAGCACTGAAAAGCTGCTGCTCAGAGAGGCAAATCCTTCCTAGTGCAGGGAGCAAGGAGAGAGGACACAGTGTGCTTCAAACTTCCCCTGAAAGACACAGCCAGCAATCAGGATAGGTCTTAAAGTTTCCACAAGGCTTACTTTCCCAGTGCCTGCTTTTCTTCATATCTTATGACATGAATTATTATTATTATCATTATCATTATCATTATCATTATTATTATTATTATTATTATTATTAGCCACCCAACTGACTGTTTTGCCCCAGTTACTCTGTGTGGCTTCCAGCAAATTATAATACTACAGTAAAATGCCACACTTTGAAGTATTCCTTATACAAGGACTGGTTTCAGATGTATTCTAAAATTCAGATAGTTGTTTAGTTCCTTGACATTGGACAGGGGGGTGTTATACAGGGCGGGCACCACTACCAAGAAGGCACTCGCTGGTTCCCTGGAACCTCACTTTCCACAATGAGAGAACCACAAGAAGGCCCTTGAAGCTGGATCTCAGTAGTCTAACAATGGGGGTGGAGACGCTCCTTCTGGTATACGGGGTTGAAGCCATGTATGAAAGCCAAAGAATTTTCTGTGTTATACAACCTGCAGAAAAATGTAGTTGCCTTTACCTGATTTGTCCAACTCCTGTGTCCTTCCAAATATGCCTTATTTGCCTTGGAACTTCAGCTTCTGGTGAATCTTATGTAAAGCCCTAGTTTATCTCATCGTGTTTTTCATCAGTATCTTACATATCTTAATCCAATTTAATTTGCAAGGTTGCTTCAAGGTTGCTGCAAGATGTGACTTCAATTAATACGACAGTGGTGTGAACTGAGATTTTCTGGATAACATGTGAGATTTAAAATTATATTTGATGTAAAATTAGAGAATTTACTGAACCTTGAAAAACCTAAAGAAAAAAAATATGTTACAAAGTCTGAACAATCATTGAGATATATGCATGGTGTTTTATTAGGAAATACAGCACTGTACAAATATGTTTGCAGTCCTCAAACCCCCACAAACATCAAAGCATGACCAATGTTAACTAAAAAAATTTTTTCTTTTCCACAACTGCAATATATGTTTAGCTCATATATGATTCTGCTTCAATCATACTGGAGAACCCTGACCTCCCTTCCTTCTACAAAATTTTTCCAAAGAGACTTGATCAGTTCAGGGGGATTCTCAAATTACTTGACCATTTCCAATGGAGATGGATTGGATTGTTTGCTGCAGATGGAATGACTTTACAATGGTTCATACAGAAGATGGTTCCAGAATTTTCCAATCATAGCATTTGTTTTGCATTCCTTGACTCATTCACCAGTTTTGAATATGATATTGAGAAAGGAAATTTTGTCAAAAGTGCAATGTATTTGTCTGATAAGATCATGAACAGCAAAGCCAATGTTTTGGTCTTCCATGGAGAGGCTACAAGTATGATCAGTTTGAGAAGTCTTCTAGGACAAAGAATGAAGCCCCAAATGCCAAATCCAAAAGGAAAAGTCTTCATTCTGACTATCGGGATGGAGTTAAAAACCTACCTCTCGAAATATGACTTTGATTTCCAAGATTTCTCTGGTGCTTTATCGTTTGCACTTCAGTCTAATGAACTTCAAGGATTCCAACATTTTATTCAGAACAGAAACCCTTCTAATGCTGAAGGAGATACTTTTATTAAAGATTTCTGGACAGATCAATTTCGGTGTATATCCCAGGATATTGTTCTGGACCGTTTTGTACAGGGTAATTACTCTGGGAGAGCTTATTCTTCTCCCTGCACTGGAGAGGAGAAATTAGAGAGCCTTCCTGAGCATGTCTTCCCAAGGAGTGTAACAGGCCACAGCTACAGCTTTTACAATAGTGTCTATGTTGTGGCTCATGCCTTACATGCCATGATTTCATCCAGATCCAGAAGAAAAGCAGGGATGAAGAGAGAAAGAAGGAAACTTCATAATCATCAGCCGTGGCAGGTAAGAGAATCCAAATGTGAATCAGGGACTGGTTGTTCTGCTTTTATTATTAATTCCATTGACATTTAACTGTATATGTGAAGGCATATTGGTTTGTGAAAGAGAAATGAAGAGAGGGGGAATGAATCAGGGGCTTTTTGTTCTACTTTCTTTATTAATTTCAGTGACATTTAACTGTACATCTGAATTTGTTTGTTAGGAAGGTTTTTTTGTTTTCTTATTCAGGTTCTGGGATTTGCTATTTTGCTGACATAAGCACCCAGTCTCTTTGCTTCTTTGTTTCCCACTGCACGTGTGGTGATGTGGATGGGAACTTGCTTTGCTCTGTGTAGTTTCCCAATATATTTTGGGAAAGAGGGAATAATAGGAACCATTCCATCCACACAGTTAACTTCTACATACCACATTGGGCACAGCTGGCCAGCATGTTTTCATCCATTCAGCAGCTTTTCTGAATGGTTGTTTGAATGCTCAGATATGGTCTTTCTGTGTGTGTGTGTGTGTGTGTGTGTGTTGATGTGAGTATGTGCATGATTGGATGAGATTCAATTGGGCCGAGAGAGAGAGAGGTCAAGTGTGGTGTGTGAAAGAGAAATGAAGAGAGTAAAATGTAAAAGAGCATATGAGAAAGAGTGGTATGCTTGAGAGATGTACATGGTGTGTGGTTTGAGACTCAGGCAGAACTCTAATGTTGCATCAGCAAGAAACAAATGGAGAATAAGTCCTATATAGTAGCATCCGCTTCATTTGAATATGAGAGTATTAACAACACTTTATTTTTTATAATTTATTTTGGTTCCTTCCTTCAGTTTTTATTACTTTTCTGTTCAATTTTTTAAAAGATATATTCCTCTCCCTACTCTACCACTGTTTCAAATCTAGCTGGATACTGAAATGATGATTCCCTGATTTTATTATTTTATTCACTTTATTCCTTTTTTACCCATAGCTCCGGATTCTTATTCTTAGTTCTTATTTGTATACATAGTATACATGATTTTGTATTGTATACATATTATTTTATATATAGCTGCCTTGAGTCCCTCCAGGGAAAATTGCTGGGCATAAATAAATTGTTGTTGTTGTTGTTGTTGTCGTCGTCTTCAATTTTGTCATTGTGGTTTGTTTTGTACCTGTTTTGTTTTCATAAGCTTTTGGCCATAAATAATAACACATTGGACTGAAAATAAGCCACACCCAAAAATAAGCAGCACCTTTAAAATTCAAGCGGAGAATATAAAAAAAGACAATAGTCAAATATATGCCTCTCCCTTAAAATTCCGCAGGCACTAACACCCATTCCTTTTCACCATATTTCTGTTTCAGCAGCAATATCGTAAAAGCCAATTTTTCTAAGGTCGCAAATTTAAGCCTCACTTTTCACTGTCAGAATTTGGGGGGAAAGTGAGGCTTACACTGAGGTCAATACAGTAAAAGTCTGACCTAGATCTTTGTGTGTGTGTGTGTGTGTGTGTGTGCGTGATTGGGTGAGATTCTTTTGGGCAGAGAGAGAGAGAGAGATAGGTGCAAGTGTGGTGTGTGGAAGAGAAATGAAGAGAGCGAAATGTAAAATAGCATATGAGAAAGAGTGGTATGCTTGAGAGATGTACATGGTGTGTGGTTTCAGACACAGGTAGAGCTCTAATGTTGCATCATCAGGAAACAAATGGAGAATAAGTCCTATATAGTAGCATCAGCTTCATTCGAATACGAGAGTATTAACAACACTTTATTTTTTATCATTTATTTTGGTTCCTTCCTTCAGTTTTTATTAATTTTTAAGAAAATATATTCCTCTCCCTACTCTACCACTGTTTCAAATCTAGCTGTGCACTGAAATGATGATTCCCTGATTTTATTACTTTATTTACTTTATCCCTCTTTTACCCGTTGCTTCGTATTCTTATTCTTAGTTCTAATTTGTATACATAGTATACATGATTTTGTATTGTATACATATTATTTTATACATAGCTGCCTTGAGTCCCTCCAGTTAAAATGGCTGGGCATAAATAAATTATTATTATTAATTGTTGTTGTTGTTGTCTTCAATTTTGTCATTTTGATTTGTTTTGTACCTGTAAGCTTTTCATAAGCTTTTGGCCATAAATAATAACGTATTGGCCCGAATATAAGCCACACCCAAATATAAGCTGCTCCTTTAAAATTCAAGGGGAGAATATAAAAAAAGACAATACTCGAATATAAGCCTCTCCCTTAAAATTCCACAGGCAAACACCCATTCCTTTTTACCGTATGTCTGTTTCTTTCTTTTTTTAAGAATAATTTTTTATTAACCGACCAATCACATCAAATCAAACCAAATTACATAAATTCCAAATTATACAGCCGAATTTTAAATTTTTGTTGGGGGTACCCATATTTCAAGTTCCGAAGGGGATCCAATCAACTTCTTGCTTCTTGCTGCTGTTTTAATGTCCACAAATCTAACCTTATGATGTTCACAGTACTATCCAGTCCTTTCTTATTGTTTTTCCACATCTCTTGTTGTTATTTTCATATATTTTTCCTTTCTCTTTGTGACCTCTGATAGTCTCCGCAAGCTGGTTAGAACAGTTTGTAATCCTGCGTGGATATATATATATATTTAATCCAATAGCCATATCCAGACGTTTTCCATATATCATCACTTCCATACATCAAAACAGTCTTAGCGTCATTAATCTTCACCAATCTGCCTCCTTTCTCAAAACCTCTGAGGAGATTCACCAGCAATGCAGTCTGAAAACAAGTCCGTTCCTCCTCCCGGCTATAAATCCTTTGGCAAGATGGCGACTCCAAATTAATTGCTCCGCCATTCCAAAAGCTCTTATTGCTTCTCGATCTCCATAAAGCATACTTTTGGTTAAAGTTTATCTCCACACAGACCTTAATCATCCTGCTTGGGTCAGTTCAACCGATGGTTCTAATGAGGAGGGGTTCTTAGTAAATCACATAAGAGGAAAGTAAAAAAGGTTCCCCTCCCCATTCAGTCCCGTTGCCGACATACCCAGCCTTTGGTGTATCTTCATCGTAAAATATTCCTGTTTCTCCAACCCGTCGTCTTCTTTTGCAGAGGTCACTTAAATTAGCAGACTTCACTCCCCTTCGTCACTTGAAATATGTGCATTTGCTTCTTTTATAATTAATTATTCCAAATTGCTGCAGCTAGTGCGCGAACAGAGACAGCGTCCAGGAGAGCCGAGGTCCACACGGGGGCATTCTGCCTAGTGCCCTCACCCACCTTTTTTCAAATTGGGGGTGATTTATGGGCACAGCAGGCAAGGGCAGTGTTCCCCATTCCCTTGGGGCAACAAGGGAGGCTGCCTACTCCCATAACAACCTCTTAATTACCCCGTGTGGGTCGGAGAGATGGTATTGTCGGCCATCTTCCAATGCGCCCCTAGTGGCCCCCCTACCGTATGTCTGTTTCAGCAGCGATATCGTAAAAGCCAAGTTTTGTAAGGTTGCAAATTTAAGCCACACTTTTCATGGTCGGAATTTGGGGGGAAAGTGAGGCTTATAGTCAGGTCAATACGGTAAAAGTCTGACCTAGATCTAGCTTTATTTACATTATCTCCATCAAGAGGGCATTATCCACCACAGTGGCCTTCATTGAAGTGGTTTTGTTTTTGGTGTTTTTTTTTTTGTCTGGCTGAACCATTCTCTTAAATAGCTCCTTTTTCTGTTTTGTTCCAGCTCTACCATTTTTTGAAAGCTGTGTCATTTAACAACAGTGTTGAGGAGAAGGTTTCCTTTGACCAGAATGGGGAGCTCATTCAAAAGTATGACATTATCAGTTTGGTCACATATCCAAACCAATCTTTCAAGAGAGTGAAAGTTGGAAGGATGGATTCCCGAGCTCCTCCTGACGAACTCCTGAGCATCAATGAGGATGCCATAGTGTGGCACAGCTGGTTTAATCAGGTAGGACTTCAATGCAGATTTTTGGGGAAGTGTCCCAGTTCTTGAAGAGGGAGAGTACTTTGAGCGAAGCCCAACCCTGAGCTCAATTTTGTCCTTGCCCGTTGCTCATTCTCCAACCATCCCAACCCGCTGAGGAGAGATTTCATGGATGGTTCCCCATTGCATGAAAATGCTGCTCTCATTCAAGCAAAAATAAAAAGCAGCCCTATGTAGACTCAGTCCACTGATTAAGAGGCCATAGCGTGTGCTTTAAAATGTTTATATTTGTAAAATGAATTATATTGACAGACACCAGGAACTGGCTGGCTGTCGGCTTGAGAAACAGCACGCAAGAAGTAATTTAATGAAAGATTTATTGCTTACAAGCAATTAGCCTCTGACCACTATCTCCGAGCAAACATACATCACAATCAAGTTGATCCTTCTGAACAATCCTTCCAGCTTCTGCAGAGTATCCTGAACTTCTGACCCTTACGTTTCAGGGGTCGTCTTTTGTCTTGGACTTTCCCCATCTGTCTAGCCCTGCGGTTGATGGGGTCAGCTCCCCCCCCCCTTCTGGTGAGGAACTGCTCTCCCTCCCTTGTGCCATGAATGATTGTGATTATTGAGAAAGCTGGCTTTCCTCCAGCCCTCCTTCCCTGAGCTGAAAAACTGCATTCCTGCCAGCTTCAAAGGGGGGGGGGGAGTTGTCAGCCCACTGGTTCCAGCTCTCTGAGAAGTCTGCAAGTCTCTCTGTTCTTTGCCTCCCTGCCTGCCTTCTATCTCAAGCTGTACTGCTTGGCTTTTGGCTGGCATGTTCATGACAACCGAAATTACATTGCAAAAATGTCTATGTTATGTTGATGTCAGGGAGTTTCAGGAAACTGATGAGTGTGCAGTGGGGGAATTGAGGCTGGAGTCTGACTGGGAAGGACAAGCAGCCAGGAGCGAAGAGGCAGAGGAAGCTGCAGAACTGGAGAGTGAATGACTCAAGGAAGTGCAGGAAGATGTAGGTCAGGGAAGTGAAGAGCCAGGTGCTTCCCTACTCTCTCCTGCATCACTTTCTCCCAGAAACAGGAAAGAATCAAAGCAGGAAGAGCAGGATGAGCAGAAACAGCTACCATGCAAGTGTAGTCTCCAGCTGTGTGAATGCAGCCGGTGAAGGGCGTGGTGCCCCCTAATGCTGCAACTGAGCCATCAACAAGGGGTATTGGGTATTGTAAGTCTCAGCTTTGACAAGTGCCATGTGCACTTCTTAGACGGGGACTTTCAACATTCATTCCACAAGTAAACAATTCAAAATGTTGTTTATGTTTCTTAGGAAGCTAGACCACTGTATAGCATATTGTCTCCTGAACCTAATGATTCCAAGATAACCCTCCTGAAGATCAACATCTCCCCCTTTCATTTGTTGATAGACACAGCCTGTTGCTTTGTGTAATCCCAAGTGCCCAACCGGTTATATAAAGAAAAGCAAGGAGGGGGAGTCCTTCTGCTGCTATGATTGCATTGTATGCCCCAAAGGGTGGATATCTGATCATGAAGGTGAGAGTTTCAGCATACAGATAAAAGAAGAATGTCTATACTTCACTGCCAAATACAAGGAAGAATAACAGACACATTATGTAAATGCAATTAATGAGTACTATGTGGGCAATGCCCTTTTATGCGTCCAGCTCTGCAATGTTAGGTGCCTTGCATATTTCAAAGGAGATTTGGTAGTGTCTATGAATCGGTGGCTATCAACCTAGAGCCATCTAGCACAGCAGGCTATTCTATGAGCTAGAGGGAGCCCTGGCTTAGCATGTGTCTCAGCACCAACTGAAAAAGTATCAAGGAGAGTGAAGTACCCATGTCAGCAACAGATTGAAGAAGCCAGGTGACCCCAGCTTTCTGGATCATTTGGCCAGCATGACTAAACTGTTTCTGGTGCAACGGGACATGAAGATGGAAGCAAGAGAGCACAGAAATGCTGTTTATTTTCCCACTATAACAGTACCTATTTATCTACTTATGCTGGCATGCTTTCGAACTGCGAGGTGGACAGGAGCTAGGACAAAGCAATGGGAGCTCACCTGGTTGTGCTGATCCGAACTGCCAACCTTGTGACTGGCAAGCTCAAGAGGCACGGTCGTTTAGACCACAGTGCCACCGGCAGTGTAGATAATAGAGAGGAATAGCTATACTTAGTTTGTGTTACTGATTCATTATTGTATTCCTGTCACGTCAGAAGCAAAGGGTTAAAAATAATTTTAACCTGGTATTTTTTGTG
Organism: Podarcis pityusensis; assembly: GCF_964106645.2. Lineage (NCBI taxonomy): Eukaryota > Metazoa > Chordata > Lepidosauria > Squamata > Lacertidae > Podarcis > Podarcis pityusensis. The sequence continues at coordinate 28,835,220 of NC_138038.1, forward strand.
TTTTCCATTTCAGATATGCCTGTGTGTTCCAAATGTCCAGAAGATCAATATGCAAACAAGGGCCAGAATGCATGTATTCCCAAGACTATAACCTTCTTATCTTATGAAGAACCTTTGGGTATCAGTTTAACAGTTTCTGCTGTCTCATTTTCCATTATCACAGTTTTGATGCTAAGAATATTTTTGAAGCACCATGATACTGCCATAGTTAAAGCCAACAACAGGGACCTGACCTACACTCTCCTCATCTCCCTCCTGCTCTGCTTCCTTTCTGCACTTCTATTTATTGGCAGACCTGACAAGGTGACATGTTTTCTGCGCCAAACTGCCTTTGGCCTTGTGTTCACAATGGCTGTGTCTTCTGTGCTGGCCAAAACCATCACTGTGGTTCTTGTTTTCATGGCTACACAGCCTGGATCCAGGATGAAGAAGTGGGTGGGAAAAAGCCTGGCCACCTCCATTGTGGTTTCTTGCTCCATTCTACAAGCAGGCATCTGCCTGGTGTGGCTTTCCACCTCTCCTCCATTCCCAGATAGTGATGCTCAGTCAATGACTGAGGAGATTGTACTGCAATGTAACGAGTCATCCCCAATCATGTTTTACTGTGTCCTGAGCTACATGGGCTTGCTAGCCATGGCCAGCTTCATTGTAGCTTTCTTTGCCCGGAACTTGCCTGACAGTTTCAATGAGGCCAAGTTCATCACTTTCAGCATGTTGGTGTTTTGCAGTGTTTGGTTGTCGTTTGTTCCAACCTACTTGAGCACCAAAGGGAAATACATAGTGGCTGTGGAGATCTTCTCCATCTTGGCCTCCAGTGCTGGGTTGCTGACTTGCATCTTCTTCCCGAAATGCTACATTATCTTATTGAGGCCTGAGCTGAACAAAAGGGAGCAGTTAATTAGGGGAGGAAAACACTAAAGAACATTGTAATTCTCAAAAGCTGCTGCTAATAAAAGTAATACTAATAATATTTTTTATTTTTATTTATACATTTATACTTAAGTATAAAGACGGATTTTGATTGCAATGTACAAAGAAGAAGAAGAAGAAGAAGAGTTTGGATTTGATATCCCGCCTTTCACTCCCTTTAAGGAGTCTCAAAGCGGCTAACATTCTCCTTTCCCTTCCTCCCCCACAACAAACACTCTGTGAGGTGAGTGTGGCTGAGAGACTTCAAAGAAGTGTGACTGGCCCAAGGTCACCCAGCAGCTGCATGTGGAGGAGCGGAAACGTGAACCCGGTTGCCCAGATTACGAGACTACCCCTCTTAACCACTACACCACACTGGCTCTTAAAACATCTTAAAATGACATAATTTGAATGTTCATTTTCCTTTAATTCTTTCTTACTCTCTATTCATATCATTCATAGACAGAGAGGGCAGAATTTATTGATTTTTTTCTCTATTTTACCATTTCAGCAACACTGTTAGGTATGTTATGTTGAATGATAACAAATGAGCTTAGCTTTATTTTAAGGTGAGTCTCCTTCATTTGAGTACAATGCTGTAATAACAATACCACACTGACTTTAAGGTGCTTTGAGAAAGAAGTGAAGGATAAGCATTCATGAATTTTGAAAAACCTCTAATTCCTTACAGTAAGCATTCTTGAGTGACACTCTCAGGTAAATATGAGTGCATAGGTAAATCCTCTTTGTATTAATCCTCTTTGTATTAATCTTTTATTTTAATCCAGTCCTTATGTTTCTCTGAGAGTAATATGGCAGCTTGGGTTCTCCTTGGGTCCTCATTTGGTAATGGAGTTGGGGGAGAAGTTCACTTTCCCATCCACTTGTCTGTTCCCTTAGTTGTGTGGTGACAAACTGGGATGGAGTCCTCTGTAGGAGACCCTAACAACAACAATGATGATAATAATAATAATAATAATAATAATAATAATAATAATAATAATTTATTTATTTATACCCCGCCCATCTGGCTGGGTTTCCCCAGCCACTCTGGGCGGCTTCAGAAAGAATACTAAAAATACAATAAAACATCTGACACTAAAAACTTCCCCAAAGAGGGCTGCTTTCACATGTATTCTAAAAGTCAGGTAGTTGTTTATCTCTTTGACATCTGATGGGAGGGCGTTCTACAGAGTGGGTGCCACTACAGAGAAGGCCCTCTGCCTGGTTCCCTATAGCTTTGTTCTCGCAGTGAGGGAACTGCCAGAAGGCCCTTGGAGCTGGACCTCAGTGTCTGGGCTGAATGATGGGGGTGGAGACGCTCCTTCAGGTATACAGGTGAAACTCGAAAAATTAGAATATTGTGGAAAAGTTCATTTATTTCAGTAATTCAACTTAAAAGGTGAAACTAATATATGAGAAAAACTCATGACATGCAAAGCGAGATATATCAAGTCTTTATTTGTTATAATTGTGATGTTTATGGTGTATAGCTGATGAAAACTCCAAATTAACAATCTCAGAAAATTAGAATATTAAATGAAATCAGCAAAACAAGGACTGCAAATAGAGCAATATTGTTTCTCTGAGAAGTAGAAGCATGCATATGTACTCAGTACTTGGTTTGGTCCCCTTTTGCATCAATTACTGCCTCAATGTGGCATGACATGGATGCTATCAGCCTGTGGCACTGCTGAGGTGTTATGGAAGACCAAGAAGCTTCAATAGCAGCCTTCAGCTCTTCTTCATTGCTCGGTCTCATGTCTCTCATCTTTCTCTTGGCAATGCCCCATAGATTCTCTATGGGGTTCAGGTCAGGCGGGTTTGCTGGCCAATCAAGCACAGTAATCCCATGGGCATTGAACCAGGTTTTGGTACTTTTGGCAGTGTGGGCAGGTGACAAAGTCCTGCTGGAAAATGAAATCAGTACCCCGATAAAGCTCGTCTGCAGAAGGAAGCATGAAGTGCTCCAAAATCTTTAGGTAGATGGCTGCATTGACCCTGGACTTAATAAAGCACAGTGGACCAACACCAGCTGATGACATGGCTCCCCAAATCAACACAGACTGTGGAAACTTCACATTGGACTTCAAGCATCTGGCGTTGTGTGCCTCCCCATTCTTCCTCCAGACTCTGGGTCCTTGGTTTCCAAATGAGATGCAAAAGCTGCTCTCATCAGAAAAGAGATTTGGGGAGCCATGTCATCAGCTGGTGTTGGTCCACTGCGCTTCATTAAGTCCAAGGTCAACGTAGCTGTCTTCCAGGAGATTTTGGAGCACCTCCTTCCGCAGACGAGCTTATAAGAAATAAGGAAATAAGATGTTATATGAATGTTAGAAATGGAAAATCAATAAAAAATATTTTAAAAGAGAGAAATAAAATAGTTCCAATAAGCTCATCAAATGTGAAAGTTATGAAATAAATAAAAAATTGAAAAAAAATTAATCCTTTAATTCAAATTTATATTCTTCCACCCAATTATTTTTAACAAAAGCAGAAGTTTTTAAAAAAACCTAGAAGAAAATCATTCTGAATATTTGCAAATACCCTTTTCCCTTGAAAAACAAGTTAATAAAGCCTGAAAGGTAAAAAAAGACTCCCAATATAGATGGTTTTATTAGAGGAGCAGAGGGCAGTGCTTTTTCTCTTAAAAACTGTTTAGGGGTACCCCTGCATGCCCCAGAAAAAAAGCACTGGTAGAGGGTATAACCCCCACATTCAGGGCCTCCTTATACCAGTTTGGAATACATTAGATGTGGATTTTCAACAAGGTGGGCTTAATCCTGGCTCTTGGAAATTTTTCAAACTTGTTTTATTACCTAAACTCAACATTGATACTGAACTTCTTGAATCATAAAGGGCATTCTCTTTTATTAATGTGAATACTCAATGATTTACCATTGTTCTAGCAAACTGCTTAGCAAAACCCAACTTCAAAATGTTTAAAAGTAGATCAGCTTAAAAATATTAATTTTGCATCTCAAACATCGACTATTTAATGTGATTTACCACACTAAACCAAAGGGTATTTAATTGGCAATGGTGTCACTTGATGCCACAAAGGCATTTGGCAAATTGAAATGGACTTATCTATTCAAAATTAGCCTTTCATTAAGTGGCTGTGTGCTTCCATATTACTTCTTAACACAGATTGGACGAAAACTTTTCCTTTCATCATTTCAACCGTTTTTTCTTCAAAACATTAGTCAGAAAACATGGAGACCAAGTAGGAGTTGAGCTGTTCCCCTTTGCCATCATCTCCTTCCCATAAAATGTCCCCTTTTGCCAAACGTTTGTTTATTACTTAACATCCCTCTCTTAAAGGGGATTTTTAAAAAAATTGTTTAGAGTAAAGGTTAATTCGAGATCTCCAAATATATCTGATGAGGACACAGAAGCTAAATCAAGTCAATGGTCTATAGGAATATTTCCAATGCCTACTCATTGACTGTCATATTTGATAATGGGGGGCATATTTGGGAGTCAGTGCTTGACCATAGCAGTCCCATTTTAAATTTACTATTAACTTTAAACTTAGGGGATACACACTAAAAGGTGCTTTGGCTAAAAATATGTTTACTTTCCTAGAATGGCAGAAGTGGAGAAATTGCATTATATTGTCAGACATGACAATTCTGATGATGAATGAAACCCATATTCTGCCAGGCTCTAGACAAGCCTCTTTAATTATTGCTCTTGCTTTTGGCCCTTATTATCCAAATCACATGCAGGTATTATTTCTCTTAATATATAACAAGTACGAGTACATATTTTTTCAAGAAATGCTCAGAGGATACAAAATAGAGTACCTGCAATTACCAAGGACTAGGGAATAGAGAACAAACCTATGTTAGACTGGTTTCTATCAATTCATGTTTTTTGGTTGTTGGGCTTGGGTAGATTTGCAAATTATTCATTAAAGTCAGGCTGCTGCTATCATGGAGATTCTAAACATATATTGGTAGATACAAACAGAGGGATTTGTGTGCTGAAGTTAGATTTGTACACAGAATGGTGACATTATTAATTTTGACCATATAATTAGATCAACTAAATTTAGATTTGCATTGAGTATGGTGATATTAGTAATTTTGTTGCTGCTGCTGCTGCTGCCTCACATAGCATGCAAGGCTCAAGATGTTCAGTGTAGAAAGTGGCATTCCAGACCGATTCATCCCAGGTTTTGTCAACGTGGAGATTTCACCTATGGAGCCATCGTTTATCAGAGTTCCATTTCTCTGTCTCCAATTACCTTGAACAGACATCCTGATTGGGAACAATTACCTAAAATGTATGTATAAGGAATCATTTCTCCTTCATACTTTGCCTCTGTCTATATTACATTCCGCAGCAGAAAAGAAAGAGATTGAACCTTGGTTCTTTGCAATCCTGATTCTAAAATTGAAACAAAAAACACCCTAGACTAGGAAGAGGTAGTGGAAGGTCCACAGGAATCTTAAGTTTTCAGCCTCCAGACAATGACAGGTTTGTTTGTGCAATAGGAAAATCAGTTAATTAATTATAGGAATTTTGTATCCCACCTCCCCATATACAAATAGCCACTGAATATGTACTGGGGCTTTAGAACTGACTTTAATAGCATTGTTTTCTTGACTTATGTGCATTTCCATCCTCTTTCCATTTGTATCTCTCTCCATCACCATGTTGTCTTCCAAAGCAGGACTCTTATGCTGTTGAAAAATGATGGACAGCAGTAGCCAGTTAAGTTATGATATTGAATTCTGCTTCACAAACCAAGCTGCTATGCCCCACCAAATAAATAATCTAAACAGCTCAGCCTCAGCACCATGTATACAGCGAGGAGCATCCCTCTCCTCTGCTCCCAAAACATTAATATATCTCATTGGGTTTCTTTGTGGTTATTTAATATAGGAATTAAATTTGACATTGCCAGGAGACCATCTTGGTTGTGAGTCCTGGATGATCTGCTCACTTCCATGGAGGCCTTTTACCCATCAGGCCTGGGAGGGCAGTGCCCTGACTGAGTGAATGACTTCAGCTACGAAAGCTGCTGAACAGACTCCTGGGCTGGGGTCTTGTTTCACATCTTTTGTTGGGTGTTTCATTATTGTTATTTATTCTTTTTTATTTTCATTTTTAGAACTGATTATGAATCAAATCTTATTCTGATTTTTGTGGCAATTATTTCAGTTTCGCTGTTTTACTTTCGATGTGTTTTATTTGTTCATTATGACTTTTCTCATGTTTGTGATTATATAAATATTGTCATGTCTTGTGCCTAAGGTAGTGCAATGGGCGAGTGTTTTCAGGCTGTCAATCAGAATGCTGGTGGTTTGAGACCTACCAGATATGCCTGTAGGGTAGAATACACATGAGGTTGCTTCCTAATCTTCTAGGATTCTATGTTGTAAGCTGCCTTGAGCATGGTTTCAACTGTAGAAAGGCATACACATAAAATGATGGTGGTGGTGTTGATATTGTAGCTTTCCCCCACTCTTGTATGTGTGCAAGCACATAATATATAGTAATGTATAGTAATGAAGAACAATAACTGGGGGGAAAATGGGGAACACTCATACGCACAATAAACTGCATTAAAGCAAGTCTGTGTGAATTAAGCTAAGGTAAAGATACACCACATCCAAGCCACATTCAGCAGCAATGCTGCTGCTGCTCCTTTGCCTAAACCTGGCCAGTGGTGGATTTGGGGGTCTCAGATTTCATGGGTGCCCTCTGCCTCTCACCTTCATACTTCATAGTTGCGGCACACCCTGTGGCTCCATGTGCAGTACAAGCGAACCGGTTGAGCTTCCTCAATTCTGCCTCTGGCTTGGTAGTGGGAACATCAGAGTTTAACATATTTTTGTATGCCAGCTTGCCAGGTAATGTGTGTTAGTGAAATATTGTAACTCAATCCCACTGTGGTCCTTTCCTCTGGAACAACCATTTTTCCAGCTTCAGTTCAGTGACCCTCAGCCAGCTCCAACTCAGCCACCTCAGCCAAGGATCTTGCTATAGGATTGCCATTTAGAAAATAACAGCTTTAGAAAGAGCAGAATATACACAATATGCAACTCTATTTTTTTAAAAAAATATATATTATTTAATCTTTTTTTATACAATCAACCTCAAAAGACACATATAACAAAAAACATAATAGCAATAATAACACATTTTGACAATTCAGATTTGAATACAGTGATGTACCTATGACTACACCTTTTAAACAATATTTTCCCACCTCTCTCTCCTCCCCCTACTTCCCAGCACTGTCCGCCTTATCGCTTAAATATTCCTTCCAGATTTCTTCATATTTATCCATTCTTAATTTGTGTTGACATGCAATTCATTCGTATGTAGCTAGTCTGTCCATATTTTCAATGCATGTGCTCAATGGAATTTTCTTGCAGCTCTTCCAATTCATCCAAACAATTTTTTTTGCTTCTAATATAGCATGGTACATCCATTATTTTTGACCCCTTGAAATCGCCACATTTCCGGAATGTAATTTAGAATTAAATTCAGAATTAAATTCATTTTTTTTTTTATTACTCTTGCTATAAATATCCTCATCTCGCACCAAGATGAGCTTATTATCTGGCAGTTAATCAACATATGTACTAAGTTCGCATTTTAACTTACACATTTCCAGCAGTTGTCTGCACTTGTTATTTTCTTCTGGTATAATATGCAACTCTCTTTTTAGTGGAGTGACAGAGAACTATCAGCAACTTCTGGCTTTGGCTTTTGCTGTAAAGGAGGTTAATGAAAATCCCCAGATTTTATCCAATATTTCACTGGGATTCAACATTTATGATAACACTTTGGAAGCTAGGTGGACCACTCCTGCTGCGATACAATTTATTTCACCAAAAGACAGACTCCTCCCCAACTTTATGTGTGGTATCCATGAAAATTTATTGACAATCACTGCAGATGTTACTAATTCCTACTTTCCCATACCACAAGTATTTGGTATCTACAAGATTCCTCAGGTAAGAGTGCATGTGTGTAAGGAAACAGAAGAATATATACAGTTTAAATACTGCCTTTCCCTTCAGTAGTGGTTTTGGATGCATCCCAAATTAGTTTTTTTAAAATATATTTTTATTAAATTTCAAATGAAAAAAGGAACATTATGCAAAAACGTATAGAATACAGAGTTATCAAACAAGGTGTGATGACAGTATGAGTAATCCATATACAATTATAGATGACTGATCAACAAAGCAGACATAAAATAAACCAAATCAGGAATCTGAACACATGGAAGGTAGCTGATAGAGCTTTTAATAGAATAGGCATAATGGCTAAAAACACAGAATTACAAAAAGATAGACTCTATTATGCAAGGGGAAGCTGATTAAAGTATTCAAATGCCCTGACTCAATTTATCAACCACATTCATTCAAAATAATAGGACTGATGTTTTATCAGGGGTTTTTTCAACCCTTATTAATCATACTGCTAGGAGGGGGGAAGAGGAAGGTGACTTTCTCATTCCTCCCCCTGTTGATCAAAAGGAGGGCTAATTCTGTGGGGTGTTCTTTTGCCAGAATCCCAAGCAGAAGACGGGATTGGTGCAAGCACAGAAACGCTGATACACAGAGAGGCAAATCCTTCCTAGTGGAGGCAAGAAGGAGAGTGGACATAGTTTGCTCCTACCTTCTCCTGAAAGACACACCCAGCAATCAGGATAGGTCTTAGAGTTTTCACAAGACTTTCCTTCCCATGCCTGTTTTTCTTCATGTATTCTGCCCCACCTCATGAATAATAATAATTATAATAATTTTTATGCTGGCCATCTGACTGGTTTGGCCCAGCTACTCTGTGCAGCTTCCAGCAAATTATAAAACCACAGTAAAATGCCACACATAAAAGCATTCTTTATAGAGGGCTACCTTCAGATGTATTCTAAATGTCAGATATTTGACAGGAGAGTGTTACACAGGGCGGAGCCACTACCAAGAAGGCCCTCCCTGGTTCACAATAAGGGAACCACTAGAAGGCCCTTGGAGCTGGATCTCAGTATCCGGACAATGGGGGTGGAGATGCTCCTTCTGGTATACAGTGCCGAAGCACCACCAATGTAAACTAAATAAAAAATGTTTTGTTTTTTTAAAAAAAAATGATATTTATTACTTTTTCAAAATTTCCAACACAACACTACAAACAAAAAGAAAAAGAAAAAAAAGACAAAAATAAGAAAAAACAATACGAATACAATACAAAAACGCTACATGGACGAACAAATCAAGCAAAAACAAACAAAAACAATTTAAAAACACCTCAAACATTTTCAATATCTTATATTTCATTCACTTATTTCCAGCGACTTCCTCACTCCTCCCTTTTTGTATTCCACTTCTATTATTTGTTTCCGCAATTCCTTTCCATCTTACTCTGTTTTCTGTTCTATAATTATCTTAACAAATTCTTGCCATACTTTTCCTTTAATTTTCTATTAATCTATTTATACTTAATTCCTTATGACATTTCTACTAAAGCCATGTAATTTCATTCCAACATTTTTCTAACATTCCTTAATGTTACAATATTTCTATAAATAGTCTTTAAACTTTTTCCAATCTTCTTCCACCGACTCTTCACCCTGGTCTCGGATCTTGCCAGTCATTTCCGCCAATTCCCTATAGTCCATCAACTTCGTCTGCCATTGTCCAACACTTCAGTGTTTTCAAGAAGCAACCATTCTCTCAACCAGCAAAAGGCAGATGGTTCACAACAAAGTTTAAAGGTCTGGCAGGGCAGGTCCACCTCCTTCTTTAGCATCCATCAATATCTTAAGCTTAACTCGAGGCTTCCTGCCCTGCCAAACAACTCTAGGAGCATCCCTCTGCCACCTCCTGAGACCCTCCATCCTATCCAGAGCTTGCAATGTTTGAAACAAAAGCAACATCCCCAGCAACACAGCAGCCCTCATCCCCACCACAATAACTCGGCCCAACAGTAACAACTTCTGATTTGTCCATATTTCCAAATCCCCCTTCTCTTCAATCCAACATCCTTCACAGTTGTCCTTAAGCAGATTCACATTTTTGGTGGTCATACTAACCCCCAAATACCTCTCTTTCTCAACCAATGTTAGTCCTGTCGCCTCCTGAAACTCTGTCAGGCTTTCCTTTTCCAATTCAGATAGGGCTCTGGTCCTCAAATTCATCCGTTCTTCTTTAAGTTCAATCATAACGAATGCCAGCTTATGTTCATCAAGTTGTCTTTGTATGGATGGGACTCTCCTCTCCAGTTGTATTACTTTAGATCCAGCAGCAAGGGTTTTTTCCCTGACTTCATCTGCAGTTTGCCGTATCAGAGTAGATTCCTGTATCAGTTTCTGGGTGGTTTCTGAATTGGTATTCACCTTTTGTCACAAATTATTTAAACTTTCTACAATTAAATCAGTTTCAATATTTGCAACATCCAATTTCACATTTATCGCATCTGTTTTCTTATGGAGTTGTTCCAGCGAATTGTTTATTTTCAATAATGCAGCCACTAAGGCCTCCTCTGTCGACATCCCATCTGTTTTTTCCTTTCCGTTTGCCATAACACTTAAGAGATTCAAGGTCAATTCCAACGTCTCACACTTTTCTTATCTTGCAGCTGGAAATTCCCCTAGCCCAGCTCCTATAAAGTAACCAATTTCAAAAGCTTCCACTAGGGGAAAACAGGTTGTATTTGTATCGGTCAATATGTCCTCTTTTAAACACAGTTTCAATAATCCGAAGTTAGTTTCAATTTTCAGTTACTTTCTTCCTTTTTTAAAAACAACCGGAAACAGTAGAAACAATGTATTTCTCTTATTTAGCTAGCTGTCAATGAACGTTCTAAGCGCTGTCAATGAACATTCAAAAAAACAAAAAAAAAACACCACACCATCAGTCTTACTAGCAGCCCGTTTCCAGGGTCAGAGCGGCGGTGTTTTAAGCCTCTTCACTCTCTCCCGCAGGCATACTCAATCCGCAACTTCCCCCTCTCTTCTCCTGCCTCCAAGGGGGGGTTTAATGTTCTTTACCATTGGAAATTTGATCTTTTACAAAAGACCTTCCAGGACTCCAGCTTGCAACTTCGTTGCCTCAGTCTATATACAAAAAGGGAAGGCGGACTTCCTGTTTTGAACCTCCCTGTTACGATACCAAATTAAACTTTTAGAGATCCAATTCTTCCGTTTCAGCTCTACTCACGGGTAATTACTTTAAAGTCAAATTGTCCACAGGAAAAGGTCAGCGCTCTCCGACAACAGATATGCGGCTTCACTCCGTGGAAGAAGCAGACGATTCGATGCACCACGCCGCTCACCCCACGTCGCTCCGGAGCCCCAAAAACCGGGGTTCCCTGTGAGTGGGGGAGGCGCAAAAGGTGCCCGCCGAATCCCACGTTCACAGGCTTCTCCCGCCTGTGATTTTAACGGGTCTCCGCCTTCGCCGTGGCGGCCAGACCCAGATTTCCGCGGAGCACATTCCTCCTGGTCAGAGGAATTCTGCCTTTGCTGGAGGCGCCTCCCCCGGAAGTCGTAAACGAAATAAAAAATGTTTCCACATGGCGTGTTCTCCATCACGGAGAGCACGTGTTGCGGTTGGGGATTCCAAGACACCTTGCTCTTTCTGGGCAGATGGTTTGGCAACTCGTAAGCAGGGGCGGGCTGTTACTGGGGAAAATTACATGTTGCCATTTAGTGATTGACAGCCCTATTTGTTAAATACAAGGCACGCAGCAACGGGCGTCCTCTTTCGCTGCATGCTTCGGATCACCCGCCCTCCCTTCCCTAATGTTAGGCTGTTTGCTTGACCTTGCTATTGCCTGTCATGGGGTCGTCTGCTTTGGGGCAGGGGCCTGGTAGGAATTTTGCCATTTGGCTGATTAGTGTGTGCCACTTGGTTTTCGCCTACCGCGTAGCAAATCGTCACAACTTGTAAGGTATGCGGTTAGGCTTTGGTCTGGAATTGGTTGCTGGGGGGGTATGGATTCGGCTGTGCCTGCCCCCCAAAATGCTGCTGCTGGTGGAGGGGTATGGATTCGGCTGTGCCTGCCCCTCCAAAATGCTGCTGCTGCTGAAGGGTTTTACCATTAAAGGAACCCAGGGGCTCCCCCATGCTTTTGTCCGAAACCCCCTGGCAAGGGGCTAGGGCCACGCAAGCCCCTGGGAGCATGCTGGGGAGAGGTGAGGCATGGTTCCCAGTCCCGTCTCTCTCCCCAGGTGACTTACCCTTCCTGACTTCACGGGGGGTGCAAATGTCAGAGCTGTCCCCGTGCGGGGGCAGTTAGTGCTACCACTTAATGCCTAAGCAACCACTCACATTGCTGTATTTGAATAAAGTTGTGGCCAAAATTATGCCAAAAAAAATTAAACAAAAATTAAGTGTCAATTGTGTTTTCCTTTGGGGTATATTGGGGACCTCGACACGCAACTGCAATATATGTTTAGCTCATATATGATTCTGCTTCAATCATACTGGAGAACCCTGAAGTCCCTTCCTTCTACAAAATGGTTCCAAAGAAACTTGATCAGTTCAGGGGGATTCTCAAATTACTTGTCTATTTCCATTGGAGATGGATTGGATTGTTTGTTGCAGATGGAATGACTTTACAATGGTTCATACAGAAGATGGTTCCAGAATTTTCCAATCATAGCATTTGTTTTGCATTCCTTGACTCATTCACCAGTTTGGAATATGATGTTGAGAAAGGAAATTTTGAAAGAAGTGTAATGTATTTGTCTGATAAGATCATAAACAGCAAATCCAATGTCCTGGTCTTCCATGGAGAGGTTACAAATATGATCTGCTTGAGATATTTTCTATGAAAAGGAATCAAGCCCCAAATGCAAAATCCAAAAGGAAAAGTCTTCATTCTGACTATCGGGATGGAGTTGAAAACCTACCTCTACAAACATATCTTGGACATACAAGATTTCTCTGGTGCTTTATCATTTGCACTTCACTCTAATGAGCTACAAGGATTCCAACACTTTATTCAGAACAGAAACCCTTCTAACTCTAAAGGAGATACTTTTATTAAAGATTTCTGGAGAGATCAATTTCACTGTATATCTCAGGATATTGTTCTGGACCGTTTTGTACTGGGTAATTACTCTGGGAGAGCTTATTCTTCTCCCTGCACTGGAGAGGAGAAACTAGAGAGCCTTCCTGAGCATGTCTTCCCAAAGAGTGTAACAGGCCACAGCTACAGCTTTTACAATAGTGTCTATATTGTGGCTCATGCCTTACATGCCATGATTTCATCCAGATCCAGAAGCAAAGCAGGGATGAAGAGAGAAAGAAGGAAGCTTCATAATCATCAGCCATGGCAGGTAACAGAATCCAAATGTGAAGCAGGGACTGGTTGTTCTGCTTTTATTATTAATTCCATTGGCATTTAACTGTATATGTGAAGGCATATTGGTTTGTAAAAGAGAAATGAAGAGAGGGGAATGTGAAAGGGCACATGAGAAAGAGTGGGATGTTTGAGGGATGTACATGGTGTGTGTTTTCAGACTCAAGCAGAGCTCTAATGTTGCATTAGCAAGAAATATAAGGAGAATACGTCTTTTATAGTAGCAACAGCTTCATCTGAATTGTTGGTCTCACCCACATTGTGAGGTGCTGCTTTAATTAAGGAGACCCAGCTGTGTCCCTCAGCTTTGTACTATGATGGAGAGGTGGAGCCCTGGTCTGTCCAAAACTTTGGCACTGTAGTTCTCCAAGTCCAAGAACAGCAATATTACATCTCCAGGTCAAGTTAGCAGGAAGAATGATTCATCTGCTGGAGACACTTTTTAGATTGATCCTGTGCAATTGTCCACTTCTGCTTTGCCTTCATTCCCTATAGTTAAGAGGTAGAAGGCTGGGCAATTTTTGTTATTTTTTTTTGTGAGCTCAAGTGTTGTCTTCTTTGCGAGTAACATATATTTGGCCAGAGAGGGAGAGAGGGGGAGAAATGTCTGTATGTGGGCTGTGTGAAAAAGAAATGGAGAGATGGAAGAAATAAAAGGGTGCGCACTGACCCCTCTCGCTCTCCAGGCTTCAGCGAAAGCCTGCATTCGCTCCATAGGACGCACACACATTTCCCCTTCATTTTTGGAGGGGAAAAAGTGCGTCCTATAGGGCGAAAAATACGGTATATGGTGTGACCTATCTATGAGAGTATTAACGGCGCTTTGTTTTTATTATTATTTCTGTTCCTTCCTTCAGTTTTTATTAATTTTCTGTTATTATTTTTAAATATATTTATAGTCCTCTCCCGGCTCTACCACTGTTTCAAATCTAGCTGTACACTGATATGATGTCCTGATTTGATTATTTACTTTTTTCCTTTTTTACCTATTGCTTCGTATTCTTATCCTATGGTCTTATTTGTATACAGAGTATACATAGTTTTGCATTGTATACATATTATTGTATACATGCGCCCTCTTGACCAGCTTGTTCGGAGCTTCAGGCTGGCCTGTCATCAATACGCTGATGACACCCAACTTTATCTGTTGATGGACGGCCATCCTGACTCGCCCCAGACACACTGACCAGATATTTGGAATCTGTGGCTAGATGGTTGCGTGGGAGCTGGATGTAGTTAAATCCTTTGAAGACAGAGGTCCTTTGGCTGGGTTAGGATGACACAGGGTTGGGGGCCCAACTCCCATCTCTTGCACGGGCGTAATTAGTGCTAACGCCTTCTGTCAAGAGTCTGGGTGTAACCTTTGAGGTCTCCCTCTCTATTAAGGCACAGGTTGCAGCTACAGCAAAGGCGGCATTTTCCCACCTCAGTCTTGCTAAGCAGCTGGTACCTATACAGCCTGGGACCCTAGTACCTAAGTGACTACCTCCCCTGGTATGCTCCACGGAGAACCTTACGGTCTGCAAAACAATAACACCTTGGAGGTCCTGGGTCTCAAGGAGGTTAGACTGACCTCTACCTTTTTGGCCCTGGCCCCAGCCTGGTGGAATGTTCTGTCACAAGAAACCAGGGCCCTGCAGGACTTGACATCTTTCCGCAGGGCCTGCAAGACAGAGCTGTTCCACCAGGCCTTTGGTCGGGGCCCATTCTGACGATCCCCCCTCTTTATTACAAGACCCTGTATGAAAATGGCTTCTCTAACTCTTCTCACCGGGTCATATAAGACCAACACAAATAGCTGGGCCTGGTGAGCACTTAATGTTTCCAACGCCTATAGTTATAATTTGTGGGTTGCCATCTGATTTTATTCTGATTTTACTCTGTATTTCAATTGATTATTTGTTCTTTTGTTTTAATGTATCATATATCCTGATTTTAGCCATCTTGAGCCCGGTTCTGGCCGGGAAGGGCAGGATATAAATAAAATTTACTACTACTACTACAACTACTACATAGCTTCCTTGATTCTCCTCATGGAAAAAGGCTGGGTATAAATTAATTTAATAATAATAATAATAGTAGTAGTAGTAATTCTAGTCTTCGTTTTTGTCATTGTAATTGGTTTATACCTCTAAGTCTGTTTGAACTTTTTCAAAAGCTTTTGACCATAGATAATAAAAGTCTGACATGAATCTACCTTTTGTAACATTATCTCCATCAAGAGGGCATTATCCACCACAGTGGCCTTTATTGAAAGGTTTTGGCGGGTTTCTTTTGGTTTGGCTGAACCATTCTCTTAAATAGCTCCCTATTCTGTTTTGGTTCCAGCTCTACCATTATTTGAAAGCTGTGTCATTTAACAACAGTGTTGGGGAGAAGGTTTCCTTTGACCAGAATGGGGAGCTCATTCAAAAATATGACATTATTAATTTGGTCACATATCCAAACCAATCTTTCAAGAGAGTGAAAGTTGGAAGGATGGATCCCCGAGCTCCTCCTGACGAACTCTTGAGCATCAATGAGGATGCCATAGCGTGGCACAGCTGGTTTAATCAGGTAGGACTTCAATACAGATATTTGTGGAAGTGTCCCAGTTCTCAATGAGAGTGAGTCTTTTGTTCAAAGCCCAACCCTCTGCACAATTTTGTCCTTGCCCATTGCTCATTCTCCAACCATCCCAACCCTCTGAGGAGAGATTTCATGCATGAAAATTTTACTCTTATTCAATCAAAAATAAAAAAGCAGCCCTAGGCAGACTTATTCCAGTGAGTCAGAGGACATAGTGTGTGCTTTAAAATGTTTATATTTGTAACAGAAATATACAGGCTGTATAGGGCTTTGTAATTTTTGACAGAAATTACTTTGCAAAAATGTCTATGTTATGCCTCGGCCCAGTATACCTGAAGGAGCGTCTCCACCCCCATTATTCTGCCCAGACACTGAGGTCCAGCTCCGAGGGCCTTCTGGCAGTTCCCTCACTGCGAGAAGCAAAGCTATAGGGAACCAGGCAGAGGGCCTTCTCGGTAGTGTCACCCTCCCTGTCGAATGCCCTCCCATCAGATGTCAAAGAGATAAACAACTACCTGACATTTTGAAGACATCTGAAGGCAGCCCTGTTTAGGAAAGTTTTTAATGTGTGACATTTTAATGTATCATTAAAATGATACATTATGTATGTACATGATACATCTTGTATTTTAATGTAATGTAATCTTTGTTGGAAGTCAGCCAGATGACCGGGGTACAAATAATAAATGGTGGTGGTGTCAGGGAATTTCAGGCACTGATGAAAGTGCAGTGGAGGAAGTGGGGCTGGAGTCTGATTGGGAAGGAAAGGCAGCCAAGAGGCAAGAGGCAGAAGAAGCTGCAGAGCTGGATGGTGAAGGACTGGAGGAAGTGGAAGAAGAAGCAAGTCAGGGAAGTAAAGAGCCAGGTTCTTCCCTATCCTCTCCTGTACCACTGTTTCCCAGAACTAGGAGAGAATTGAAGGAGCAAGAGCAGAAAGGAGAAAAGGAGGAGAGATTTCTAAAGCTTTCCCCATTGTATGAAAATTATACTCTCATTTAAGCAAAAATAAAAAGCAGCCCTATGCAGACTTATTCCAGTGAGAAAGAGGGCCTGGTGTGTGCTTCAAAATGTTTATATTTGTTTAAGGCATTAGAATGACAGAAATTGCTTTGCAAAAATGTCTATATTACGCTGATGTCAGGGAGTTTCAGGACACTGATGAGTGTGCACCAGGGGAAGTGGGGCTGGAGTCTGACTGGGAAGAACAGGAAGCCAGGAGGTACGAGGTCGAGGAAATTGCAGAGCTGGAGGGTGAAGGACTCAAGGAAGTGGAGGAAGAAGCAGGCCAGGGAAGTAAAGAGCCAGGTGCTTCCATTCCCTCTCTGGCATCACTGTCTCCCAGAACCAGGAGAGAATTGAAGCTGGAAGAGCAGAAAGAGCTACCATGCAAGTGTCGTCTCCAGCTGTGAGTATGCAGCCCGTAAATGAAAGTTACAGAAGCTGGTGAATGTGGTAAGGCCCCCTGTTGCTGCAACTGAGCCATCAGCAAGGGGTATTTGGGTTTTGTAAGTGTCAGCTTACCAAGTACAATCTGTACTTGTTAGGACTGTGAGAAGCATCGCTAAATGAGGAGAAAACAAACTCAAAGGCTTGCAAATTTTCATGGAGATTTTTTTTTTTAATGCGTATACAATTCTGGATAACTAAATTTTACAAAGAAAAGAAAGAGAAATGGAGTGACATCAGGCACACCAGGTTTCACTCAACAGGGGGGGGGGTCAGCGAGTGTGATATCACATGGACAGCATGGGTTTGCCATAGCTGCGGTTACACCCGACAGGGCCTGTCACACCCTCTAAAAGGCCATTCAGAGACTATTGCAGCGACAGGAGGGCCCAACAGAGATCCAAAGAGCCCGTTGCAGATGCGGCAGAGCCTGATGGCACCTACCTAGCTCCAGAATATTAAGGGGGCCCACCCCATGATTGGTTTTTTTTAAGGTTCCTTGACCTCTCTGGCCCCCCATAGATGGCATGCCTGAGAGAAACTGACATTGAGAGAATCACTCAACATGAAGGTGTTACAGATGCAGCATGGATATGAAAAAACCAAATTATGAGAATTGATGTTTATGCGTTATAAGTGTCAGGAATGAGCCAGCTCCCAGTGAAGGTTTGCAGTGAACTGAAGAAAACAGCCGGGAACACAGAAAGTTAACTTTCATGCAGGGTGAGCAGCAGAGAGAGCTAACTTCCTTGGAATGCCAATTGATAAGGGAATGACTGAGAGCGGGCTGGAACCCAACCAAAACTCTCAGGAAGTGCAATCAGACAAGAAAAGGGATGGAAGTAGTTCTAAGAATCAGCTAAGGGGAGGGCTGTTAGATGAGAAATAAAACAAGAGATGCAAGATTCAAAGATTTCTTATCTTCTGTAGAAACCAGAAACAGTCTTCAGAAGGGTCATCCTGATTGTTGATGCTGGAGGCGATGTTACAGCTGTCTGGAGCTATCTGTTTGTTTTTTGCAATAAATCCTCCTTTTTAATTGACAATGCTTACTGTGTTATCAAGCCAGGAACTTGGACGCATGACAGTAAGCAGCAGTTAAAGTGGAGGGAAGGGAAGGGCATATGACTAAAGGACTAAAGAAAGGACTGTGTATGAGGAAAATGGCCAGAAAAGTACAATGAGATTCCAAGATGACTCTCCTGAAGATCAACATCTCCCCCTTTCATTTCTTGATAGACACAGCCTGTTGCTTTGTGTAATCCCAAGTGCCCAACCGGTTATATGAAGAAAAGCAAGGAGGGGGAGTCCTGCTGCTGCTATGATTGCATTGTATGCCCCAAAGGGTGGATATCTGATCATGAAGGTGAGAGTTTCAGCATACAGATACAAGAAGAATGTCTGTACTTCACAGCCCAATAGAAGGAAGAATAATGGGCACATTATGCAAATGCAATTAATGAGTACTATGTGGACAATGGCAGTTTATGCGTCCAGCTATGGAATGTTATGTGCCGTCGATATTTCAAATGAGATTTTGTAGTGCTATGAATCTGTGTCCCATGGACTGCAAGAAGATCAAACCTCTTCATTCTTAAGGAAATCATCCCTGAGTGCTCACTGGAAGGACAGATCGTGAAGCTGAGGCTCCAATACTTTGGCCACCTCATGAGAAGAGAAGACTCCCTGGGAAAGACCCTGATGTTCGGAAAAATGGAGGGCACAAGGAGAAGGGGACCACAGAGGATGAGATGGCTGGATAGTGTTCTCGAAGCTACCAGCATGAGTTTGACTAAACTGCGGGAGGCAGTGGAAGACAGAAGTGCCTGGTGTGCTCTGGTCCATGGGGTCACGAAGAGTCGGACACGACTTAACGACTAAACAACAACAACAACAACCAAAACAACATGAATCTGTGTGTCTGTGAACCTTTGCATCTAGAGCCATCTAGCACAGCAGCCCACTCTGAGCTAGAGGGAGCCCTGGCTTATGATGTGTCTCAGTGCCAACTAAAAAAGTGTCAAGGAAGGTGAAGTAGACCTCTCACTTCAGCAGGAGAAAAAGGAAGCCAGGTCATCTGATTCTGCCTATTCTTTCCCTGACCTATGGGAAAAAAACAAACTTTCAATAAAAGTTTGTGAACTAAAGTCTGTGGACATCCAATGAAGCTGAATATTAGCAAATTCAGGACAGATAAAAGAAGGCAGTTCTGTGCACAGTGCATAGCTAAATTATGGAAGTTTCTGCCATAGGAGACAGAGATTTCCTCCAACTTGGATTGCTTTAAGAGCCTTGACAAATTAAAGGAGAGGGCCATCAGTGGCTACTAGGCATGATGGATATGCCTCCATGGTCAGCAGCAGGAATGCTTCCTAATACCATTTGCTGGAAACCACAGTGGGCGGTAGAGTAGTCTTGTGCTTGGGTCCTGCTTATGGGTTTCCTACAGGCATCAGGTTGGTCACTGTGAGAACCAGACGATGGACAAGAAGGGCAACTGGCATGATCCCGAAGGCTTTTCTTATGTTCCTGTGTTCTTGTTTGTGGAGGAGAAGCTGTATTGAGCAAATCTGGACAGTATGCAAATATGTAATTTCTTCATTTAGGAGTTAAACATCTTAATGCTTGATCCCCCAGTGTTAGAGAGGGTTTCCAGATGAGACTCACTGGTATTTCTTCCCACATTGTCAACTTCAAAGATGAATGACAGTCTGCAGCGTGTTTAGCACATTTTGAACTGTTCCTTGTCTCACCCTTAATTTCCACTCCTTTCCTCAATGTAGTTCCATGTGTGTACAAGCTTAACACCTACAGTGAGGTTTTTGCAGTTTAAGTGGCTTTAGTTCCAGTTCCTGGTTTGTTTCCCCCACTGATCCCTAAAAACATGAGAGTTTGCTTGTTTTTGTAAAATAGTAATAACAACCCAGATTTGCTTCACACAATGCAGTATTACTAATAAAATTGAATTTATTTTTCACCCAACCACATTGAGGCACCCATAACATTTGCAGCAACCATGTGATAGCCTGGAAATATGTGCTAATGTCCATACAAGAACTACATAATACAATACATTATGGGAGAAAGATGAACATACAATCCAGCTTAATGTTCAGTCAAATCACCTTGTTCTTCCTATGTTTTGATGAGCCCTTGATTTTTTAGCCATTGAATGTAACACCGCATTTCCCATTAAAAAAAAAGAATGGAATACATGAGTGAATACAAAAGTAAGGAGAATATTTCATTTTTCAGTTATTACATATTGTACTGAAAAGGTAAAGGTAAAGGACTCCAGGACAGTTAAGTTCACTCAAATTCGACTATAGGGTGTGGCGCTCATCTCTGCTTACAGGACGAGGAAACTGGTGTTTGTCCACAGACAGTTTTCTGGGTCATGTGGCTAGAATGACTAAACTGCTTTTGGTGCAACGGGACACCGTAATAGAGGCCAGAGAGCATAGAAACACCATTTACCTTCCCGCTACAGTGTTACCCATTTATCGTATGGGATGTGCGTGGCACTGTTGTCTAAACCACTGAGCCTCTTGGGCTTGCCGATTGGAAGGTTGGTGGTTCAAATGCCCACAACGGGGTGAGTTCCCATTGCTTTCTCCCCACTCCTGCCAATCTAGCAGGTCAAAAGCACGCCAGTACAAGTAGAAAAATAGGTACTGCTGCAGTTGGAAGGTAAACGGCGTTTCTGTGCGCTCTTGCTTCTGTCACGGTGTTCCATTGCACCAGAAGTGGTTTAGTGATGCTGGCCACATGACCTGGAAAGCTGTCTGTAGACAAACACTGGCTCCCTTGGCCTGAAAGTGAGATGAGCACCCAACCCGATAATCACCTTTGGCTGGACTTAACCATCCGTGAGTGCTTTACCTTTTATTTTTTACTCACACTGGTATGGTTTGGAACTGCTAGGTTGGCAGGAATTAGCAATGGGAGCTCACCCGGTTGTGCAGATTAAAACTCGTTGGTTTAGACCACAGTGACACCGGCAGTGTAGCTGACTGAGAGTAACATCTATACTTAGTTTGTGTTACTTATTCATGACTGTATTCCTGTCACGTCAGAAACAAAAGTTAAAAATAATTCTAACCTGGTATTTTTTTGTGTTTTCCATTTCAGATATGCCTGTGTGTTCCAAATGTCCAGATGATCAATATGCAAACAAGGGCCAGAATGCATGTATTCCCAAGACTATAACCTTCTTATCTTATGAAGAACCTTTGGGTATCAGTTTATCAGTTTCTGCTGTCTCATTTTCCATTATCACAGTTTTGATGCTAACAATATTTCTGAAGCACCATGAGACTCCCATAGTTAAAGCCAACAACAGGGACCTGACCTACACTCTCCTCATCTCCCTCCTGCTATGCTTCCTTTCTGCACTTCTATTTATTGGCAGACCTGACAAGGTGACATGTTTTCTGCGCCAAACTGCCTTTGGCCTTGTGTTCACAATGGCTGTGTCTTCTGTGCCGGCCAAAACCATCACTGTGGTTCTTCTTTTCATGGCCACACAGCCTGGATCCAGGATGAAGAAGTGGGTGGGAAGAAGCCTGGCCAACTGCATTGTCCTTTCTTGCTCCATTCTCCAAGCAGGCATCTGCCTGGTGTGGCTTTCCACCTCTCCTCCATTCCCAGATAGTGACGCCCAGTCAATGACTGAGGAGATTGTACTGCAATGTAACGAGTCATCCCCAATCATGTTTTACTGTGTCCTGTGCTACATGGGCTTGCTAGCCATGGCCAGCTTCACTGTAGCTTTCTTTGCACGGAACTTGCCTGACAGTTTCAATGAAGCCAAGTTCATCACTTTCAGCATGTTGGTGTTTTGCAGTGTTTGGTTGTCCTTTGTTCCAACTTACTTGAGCACCAAAGGGAAATACATGGTGGCTGTGGAGATCTTCTCCATCTTGGCCTCCAGTGCTGGGTTGCTGACTTGCATCTTCTTCCCCAAATGCTACATTATCTTGTTGAGGTCTGAGCTGAACAAAAGGGAGTACTTAATTAGGGGAGGAAAACACTAAAGAACATTGTAATTCTCAAAAGCTGCTGCTAATAAAAGTAACAATAATAATTTTTTTATTATTATTTATAATTCATTTATACTTAAGTATAAATAAGGATTTTGATTGCAATGTACAAAGAACATCTTAAAATGACATAATTTGAATGTTCATTTTCCTTTAATTCTCTCTTACTCACTTTCTATCCATATCATTCATAGAAGAAGAAGAAGAGTTTGGATTTGATAGCCCGCCTTTCACTCCCCTTCAGGAGTCTCAAAGCGGCTAACATTCTCCTTTCCCTTCCTCCCCCACAACAAACACTCTGTGAGGTGTGTGGGGCTGAGAGACTTCAAAGAAGTGTGACTGGCCCAAGGTCACCCAGCAGCTGCATGTGGAGGAGCAGAGACACGAACCCGGTTACCCAGATTACGTGACTACTGCTCTTAACCACTACACCACACTGGCTCACACTAGACAGAGCAGGGCAGAATTCATTGATTTTTCTTTCTATTTTACCATCTCAGCAACACTGTTAGGTATGTTATGTTGAATGATAACAAATGAGCTTAGCTTTATTCCTTACAGACAGCATTCTTGAGTGACACTCTCAGGTAAATATGAGTGCATAGGTAAATGATGGTAACATATCCTCCTTGTGTTAATCTTTTATTTTAATCCAGTCCTTATGTTTCTCTGAGAGTAATATGGCAGCTTGGGATCTCTTTGGGTCCTCATTTGGTAATGGAGTTTTGGGTCCTCATTTGGTAATGACAAACTGGGATGGAGGCCTCTGCAGGTCTCCATTGACCTTCCCTGTAGCAGACCCTAATAATAATAATAATAATAATAATAATAATAATATTCAGAAAGAATACTAAAAATACAATAAAACATCAGACGCTAAAAACTTCCCTAAAGAGGGCTGCCTTCACATATATTCTAAAAGTCAGATAGTTGTTTATTTCCTTGACATCTGATGGGAGGGCGTTCCACAGGACGGGTGCCTATACCAAGAAGGCCCTCTCCCTTGTTCCCTGTAACTTCGCTTCTCGCAGTGAGGGAACCGCCAGAAGGCCCTTGGAGCTGGACCTCAGTGTCTGGGCTGAATGATGGGGCTGGAGATGCTCCTTCAGGTATACATATGGAGAATTACAATACTTAAATGGAGCATATTAAGAATTCAGAAACAATCTAAATGATTAGTAAATTGTTTAAATGAAAGAAAATAGAGAAATAAATGATAAATGTAGAATTCCTATGATGTAATTGTGCAGAATATGAAGTAAGTATTTGAAAGGGAAGTTGAGTGGCTCTGTGGAGCTAAAAGTTATGTAAAAGGAAATAAGATGTTATATGAATGTTAAAAATGGAAAATCAATAAAAAATATTTAAAAAGAGAGAAATAAAATAGTTCCAATAAGCTCATCAAATGTGAAAAGTTATGAAATAAATGAAAAATTGAAAAAAAATCCATTAATTCAAATTTATATTCTTCCACCCAATTATTTTTTAACAAAAGCAGAAGTTTTTTTTAAAAAAGCCTAGAAGAAAATCATTCTGAATATTTGCAAATACCCTTTTCCCTTGAAAAACAAGTTAATAAAGCCTGAAAGGTAAAAAAGACTCCCAATACAGATGGTTTTATCGGAGGAGAAGAGGGCAGTGCTTTTTCTCTTAAAAATTGTTTAGGGGTACCCCTGCATGCCCCAGAAAAAAAGCACTGGGAGACGGTATAACCCCCACATTCAGGGCCTCCTTATACCACTTTTCAATATATTAGATGTGGATTTTCAACAAGGTGGGCTTAATCTTGGCTCTTGGAAATTATCCAAACTTGTTTTATTACCTAAACTCAACATTGATACTGAACTTCTTGAATCATAAAGGGCATTCTCTTTTATTAATGTGAATACTCAATGATTTACCATTGTTCTAGCTAGCTGCTTAGCAAAACTCAACTCCAAAATGTTTAAAAGTAGATCAGATTAAAAATATTAATTTTGCATCCCAAACATCGACTATTTAATGTGATTTACCACACTAAACCAAAGGGTATTTAATTGGCACTGGTGTCACTTGATACCACAAAGGCATTTGGCAAATTGGACCGGACTTATTTATTCAAAATTAGCCTTTCATTAAGTAGCTGTGTGCTTCCATATCACTTCTTAACACAGATTGGACCGAAAACTTTTCCTTTCATCATTTCAACCGTTTTTGCTTCAAAACGTTAGTCAGAAAAGATGGAGATCACGTAGGAGTTGAGCTGTTCCCCTTTGCCATCATCTCCTTCCCATAAAATGTCCCCTTTTGCCAAACGTTTGTCTATTTCTTAACATCCCTCTCTTAAAGGGGATTTTTTAAAAAATTGTTTAGAGTAAAGGTCAATTCGAGATCTGCAAATATATCTGAAGAGGACACAGAAGATAAATCAAGTCAGTGGTCTATATTTCCAATGCCTACTCATTGACTCTCATATTTGATAATGGGGGGCATACTTGTGAGTTGTTGCTTGGTCATAGCAGTCCCATTTCACATCTGGATCCTATTAACTTTAAACCTAGGAGATACACACTAAAAGGTGCTTGGGCTAAAAATATGTTTTCTTTCCTAGAATGGCAGAAATGGGGAAATTGCATTGTTTTCAGCAGACATGACAATCCTTATGATGAATGAAACCCATATTCTGCCAGGCTCTAGACAAGCCTCTTTAATTATTGCTCTTGCTTTTGGCCCTTATTATCCAAATCACATGCAGGTATTATTTCTCTTAAGATATAACAAGTACGTATTTTTCAAGAAATGCTCAGAGGATACAAAATAGAGTACCTGCAATTACCAAGTACAAGGGAATAGAGAACAAACCTATGTCAGACGGGTTTCTATCAATTCATGTTTTTTGGTTGTTGGGCTTGGGTAGATTTGCAAATTATTCATTAAGGTCAGGCTGCTGCTATCATGGAGATTCTAAACATATAGTGGTAGATACAAACAGAGGGATTTGTGTGCTGGGTAGAGTTCTACCCAGAATGGTGACATTATTAATTTTGACCATATAATTAGATCAACTCAATTTAGATTTGCATTGAGTATGGTGATATTGGTAATTTTGTTGCTGCTGCTGCTGCCTCACATAGCATGCAAGGCTCAAGACGTTCAGTGTAGAAAGCGGCGTTCCAGACCGATTCATCCCAGGTTTTATCAACGTGGAGATTTCAGCTATGGAGCCATCGTTTTTCAGAGTGCCGTTTCTCTGTCTCCAGTTACCTTGAACAGACATCCTGATTGGGAACACTTACCTAAAATGTATGTATAAGGAATCATTTCTCCTTCATACTTTGTCTCTGTCTATATTACATTCCGCAGCAGAAAATAAAGAGATTGAACTTTTCTTTGCAATCCTGATTCTAAAACTGAAATAAAAATCACCCTAGACTAGGGCGAGATGTGGGAAGGTCCACAGGAATCTTAAGTTTTCAGCCTCCAGACAATGACATGTTTGTTTTTGCAATAGGAAAATCAATTAATTATAGGAATTTTGTATCCCACCTCCCCATATACAAATAGCCACTGAATATGTACTGGGGCTTTAGAACTGACTTTAATAGCATTGTTTTCTTGACATGTGCATTTCCATCCTCTTTCCATTTGTATCTCTCTCCATCACTATCTTGTCTTCCAAAGCAGGACTCTTATGCTGTGGAAGAGTGATGGACAGCAGTACCCAATTAAGTTATGATGTTGAATTCTGCTTCATAAACCAAGCTGCTACCCCCACCAAATAAATAATCTATACAGCTCAGCCTCAGAACCATGTATACAGCGAGGAGCATCCCTCTCCTCAGCTCCCAAAACATTAATATATCTCATTGGATTTGTTTGTGGTTATTTAATATAGGAATTAAATTTGTCATTGCCAGGAGACCATCTTGGTTGTGAGTCCTGGATGATCTACTCGCTTCCATGGAGGCCTTTTACCCATCAGGCCTGGGAGGGCAGTGCCCTGACTGAGTGACTGACTTCAGCTACGAAAGCTGCTGAACTGACTCTTGGGCTGGGGTCTTGCTTCACATCTTTTGTTGGGGTGTTTCATTGTTGTTATTTGTTCTTTTTATTTTCATTTTTAGAACTGATTATGAATCAGATCTTATTCTGATTTTTGTGGCAATTATTTCAGTTTCGCTGTTTTATTTTTGATGTGTTTTATTTGTTCATTATGACTTTTCTCATGTTTGTGATTATATAAATATTGTCATGTCTTGTGCCTAAGGTAGTGCAATGGGCGAATGTTTTCAGGCTGTTAATCAGAATGCTGGTGGTTTGAGGCCAGCCAGATATGCCTGCAGGGTAGAATACACATGAGGTTGCTTCCTAATCTTCTAGGATTCTATGTTGTAAGCTGCCTTGAGCATGGTTTCAACTGTAGAAAGGCATACACATAAAATGATGATGGTGGTGTTGATATTGTAGCTTTCCCCCACTCTTGTATGTGTGTAAGCACATAATATATAGTAATGTATACTAATGAAGAACAATAACTTTAAAAAAATGGAGAACACTCCCACGCACAATAAACTGCATTAAAGCAAACCTGTGTGAATTAAGCTGAGGTAAAGATACACCACATCCAAGCCACATTCAGCAGCAGAGCTGCTGCTGCTCCTTGGCCTAAACCTGGCCAGTGGTGGATTTGGGGGTCTCAGATTTCATGGGTGCCCTCTGCCTCTCACCTTCATACTTCATAGTTGCGGCACACCCTGTGGCTCCATGTGCAGTACAAGCGAACCGGTTGAGCTGCCTCAATTCTGCCTCTGGCCTGGTAGTGGGAACATATTCTATTTTAACATATTTTTGGATGCCTGCTTGCCAGGTAATGTGTGTTAGTGAAATATTGTAACTCACCCCCACTGTGGTCCTGCCCTCCCATTCCTCTGGAACAACCATTTTTCCAGCTTCAGTGACCCTCAGCCAGCTTCAACTCAGCCACCTCAGCCAAGGATCTTGCTATAGGATTGCCACTTTAGAAAATAACAGCTTTAGAAAGAGTAGAATATACTTGTGACACAATATGCAACTATCTTTTTAAAAAATAATAAATAAATTACCTAATCATTTTTTTATACAATCAACCGCAAAATACACATATAACAAAAACTATAATAACAATAATAACACATTTTGACAATTCAGATTTGAATACACTGATATACCTATGACTACACCTTTTTAACAATATTTTCCCAACTCTCTCTCCTCCCCGTACTTCTCACCACTATCCACTTAAATATTCATTCCAGATTTCTTCATATTTATCCATTCTTATTTTGCATCGACATGCAGTTCGTTCGTATGTAGCAAATCTGTCCATATTATCTGGCAGTTAATCAACATATGTACTAAGTTCGCATTTTAACTCACACATTTCCAGCAGTTGTCTGCACTTGCTATTTTCTTCTCGTATAATATGCAACTCTCTTTTTAGTGGAGTGACAGAGAACTATCAGCACCTTCTGGCTTTGGCTTTTGCTGTAAAGGAGGTTAATGAAAATCCCCAGATTTTATCCAATATTTCACTGGGATTCAACATTTATGATAACTCTTTGCAAGCTAGGTCGACCTCTCTTGCTGTGATACAATTTATTTCACCAAAGGACAGACTCCTCCCCAACTTTATGTGTGGTATCCATGAAAATTTATTGACAATCACTGAGGATGTTAATGATTACTACTTTCCCATACCACAGGTATTTGGTATCTACAAGATTCCTGAGGTAAGAGTGCATGTGTGTAAGGAAACAGAAGAAATATATACAATTTAAATACTGTCTTCCGGTTCAGAAGTGGTTTTGAATACATCCCAAATTAGTTTTTTGAAAATATATTTTTATTAAATTTCAAATGAAAAAAGGAACATTATGCTAAAATGTTTAGAATACAGAGTTATCAAACAAGGTGTGATGACAGTATGAGTAATCCATATACAATTATAGATGACTGATCAACAAAGCAGACATAAAATAAACCAAAACAGGAATTTGAACACATGGAAGGTAGCAGCTAGAGCTTTTAATAGAATAGGCATAATGGCTAAAAAACACAGAATTATAAAAAGATAGACTCTATTATGCAAGGGGAAGCTGATTAAAGTATTCAAATGCCCTGACTCAATTTATCAACCACATTCATCCAAAATAATAGGACCAATGTTTTATCAGGGTGTTTTTTCAACCCTTATTAATCATACTGCTAGGAGGGGGGAAGAGGAAGGTGACTTTCTCATTCCTCCCCCTGTTGATCAAAAGGAGGGCTAATTCTATGGGGTGTCCTTTTGCCAGTATCCCAAGCAGAAGACGGGATTGGTGGAAGCACAGAAACACTGCTACACAGAGAGGCAAATCCTTCCTAGTGCAGGAAGGAAGGAGAGTGGGCACAGTGTGCTCCTACCTTCTCCTGAAAGACACACCCAGCAATCAGGATAGGTCTTAGAGTTTTCACAAGACTTTCCTTCCCATGCCTGTTTTTCTTCATGTATTCTGCCCCACCTCATCAATAATAATAATTATAATAATTTTTATGCTGGCCATCTGACTGGTTTGGCCCAGCTACTCTGTGCAGCTTCCAGCAAATTATAAAACCACAGTAAAATGCCACACATAGAAGCATTCCTTATAGAAGGCTACCTTCAGATGTATTCTAAAAGTCAGATATTTGACAGGAGAGTGTTACACAGGGTGGAGCCACTACCTTTTCCTGAAAGACACACCCATCAATCAGGATAGGTCTTAGAGTTTTCACAAGACTTTCCTTCCCATGCCTGTTTTTCTTTTTTCTTTTTTATAATAATTTTTATTCAGTTTCCAATTTACATTCCATCCATATTAACATCCAGTTCTAACATATACATCTTTTAGACTTCCCTCAGCCTATCTGACAATTTTCCATATAATCACAATTACTCACATTTCTTAAATTTATATTGCGCTTTAACAATCTTGATCTTATCATATCTTTTAAGCAACATTTCTATATATCATTTTCACAGAGCCTCTTGAAAGCCAACAAGCGTTATTTGCTTCTCACATACATTTTTCGTATACTCTGTAAATTTATTCCAGTCCTCGGTGAATCTCTGATGACGTTGATTCCGAATTTTCCCTGTTAATTTGTCCATTTCTGCATATTCCATCAATTTCATTCTCCATTCTTCCCTCGTCGGCATTTCTTCCTGTTTCCATTTCTGGGCCATCAAAATTCTAGCTGCTGTCACTGCATACCTAAATAATTTCACATCCTTTTTTAAATTTCATTCCCTAATATTCCTAATAAAAATGCTTCTGGTTTCTTAACAAAGGTATATTTCAACATTTTCTTCATCTCATTATAAATCATTTCCCAGAAGCTTTTCACTTTCTTACACTCCCACCACATGTGATAAAATGTTCCTTCTTTTTCCTTACATTTCCAACATTTATTACTGACTTTATACATCTTACCAAGTTTCACTGGTGTTACATACCATCTATACATCATTTTCATAACATTTTCTTTTATTGTAGTGCATGCAGTGAATTTCATTCCTTCTTTCCACAATTTTATCCACTCATCAAATTGTATGTTATAACCGAAATCTTTGGCCCACTGAATCATAGCTTATTTAACTTCCTCATCCTTTGTATGCCACTCAAGTAATAATTTATACATTTTTGATAAAATTTTAACATCACTGTCCAAGATTTCTTGATGAAACCTAGATTTCTTTTCCTGAAAACCTCTTTCTGACAACTCTTTTTTAAACATTGCATTTAACTGAAAATAGTGCAACCAGTCATTTACATTTTCTTTAATTTCTTCATATGGTCTCAATTTCAATTTATTACCTTCTTTAATTATCAAATTCTCATAAGTAATCCATCTCCCTGTCATATTGATCTTTTTCACACTCATTATATCCAATGGTGATAGCCAGTATGGAGTTTTAAACTCTAATAAATTTTTATACCTATTCCAGACTTCAAGCAACGATTCTCTAAAGATGTGGTTTTCAAAACCCTGATGCACTCTGTTCTTTTCACACCATAGATACGTGTGCCAACCGAATCTATTATTATAACCTTCTAAGTCCAACAATTCTGTGTTTTCTAACTTTATCCACTCTTTCACCCAGCAAAGACACGAAGCTTCATAATATAACTTTAAATCTGGCAGGGCAAAGCCTCCTCTATCTTTTGCATCTGTTAATATCTTAAATTTTATTCTCGGCTTCTTGCCCTGCCAGATATATCTTGACATTGTTCTTTGCCATTCTTTAAATATTGTCACACCTTTAATTATTGGAATTGTTTGAAACAGAAACAACATTTTCGGTAACACACTCATCTTTATTGTTGCAATTCTTCCCCATAATGATAATTTCATTCTTCCCCACACCTCTAGATCACGTTTGATTTTATTCCATATTGGTACATAGTTATTTTGAAACAGATCAATACTCCTGGGAGTTAACATAATCCCTAAATACTTCACTTTCTTAACCACATTCATCTCTGTTTGTTGCTGTATTCTTTCTATTATCTCTTGATCCATATTCTTAGCAATTATCTTATTTTTTTGCCTATTTAACTTAAAGCCGGACACCTGACCAAAATGTTCTATCTCTTCTAACACCTCATTAACACTCTGCATAGGATCTTCTATAGTTATAACCAAGTCATCGGCAAAGGCTTTAACCTTATATTCATTACAACCAACTGTCACACCTTTTATTTTTTCATTATTTCTTAGTGTTCTTAGGAAGACTTCTAGGACCGAGATGAATAATAACGGGGATAAAGGACACCCTTGTCTTGTACCCTTAGTTATGGCAATATTTTCTGTTATAACATTATTAACAATTAATTTCGCTCTCTGCTCCGAATATATTGCCTTTATACCACTCAGAAAAGATTGACCCATATCCATATATTCCAGATTCTTTAACATAAATTCTTAGCAATTATCTTATTTTTTTGCCTATTTAACTTAAAGCCGGACACCTGACCAAAATGTTCTATCTCTTCTAACACCTCATTAACACTCTGCATAGGATCTTCTATAGTTATAACCAAGTCATCGGCAAAGGCTTTAACCTTATATTCATTACAACCAACTGTCACACCTTTTATTTTTTCATTATTTCTTAGTGTTCTTAGGAAGACTTCTAGGACCGAGATGAATAATAACGGGGATAAAGGACACCCTTGTCTTGTACCCTTAGTTATGGCAATATTTTCTGTTATAACATTATTAACAATTAATTTCGCTCTCTGCTCCGAATATATTGCCTTTATACCACTCAGAAAAGATTGACCCATATCCATATATTCCAGATTCTTTAACATAAATTCCCAAGAAATGTTGTCAAAGGCCTTCTCAGCATCCACAAATATCAACATCGCTTGTTTATCCTTCCTGTTTGACAGATACTCTATTATATTGATTACATTTCTTATGTTGTCTTTCATCTGCCTACCAGGAAGGAAACCTGTTTGATCCTTATGAATCATTTCCTTTAACACCTTTTTCATCCTATTTGCCAAAATATTTGCAAACATTTTATAGTTGTTACTCAATAATGAAATTGGCCTATAATTTTTAATCTGTGTTAAATCAGAGTCTTGTTTAGGAATAAATGTTATGTATGCTTCTTTCCAGGTCTCCGGTATTTCTCCTTCTTTCAAAATGTTATTCATTACTTCTTTCAATGGTACAAGTAGAGTGCGTTTCATTTCTTTATAATATCTTGCACTGAATCCATCCGGTCCCGGCGACTTCCCACTCTTCAAATCCTTTGTTGCCATTTGAATTTCTTCTAATTCTATTGGTTCATTCAGTTTAATTTTATTACTCTTTGATATCTTTTGCCCCTTTTTCTTCATTAAATACTCCTCCATTGTCTTTATGTTGAGTTTCTCTTTTCTTTTGTATAAATCTCGATAAAAGTCCACAAAACCCTTCCTTATTCCTTTCGGATTCTCAATCTCCCCATGCCTGTTTTTCTTCATGTATTCTGCCCCACCTCATGAATAATAATAATTTTAATAATTTTTATGCTGGCCATCTGACTGGTTTGGCCCAGCAACTCTGTGCAGCTTCCAGCAAATTATAAAACCACAGTAAAATGCCTCACATAGAAGCATTCCTTATAGAGGGCTACCTTCAGATATATTCTAAAAGTCAGGTATTTGACAGGAGAGTGTTACACAGGGCAGAGCCACTACCAAGAAGGCCCTCCCTGGCTCACAATGAGGGAACCACTAGAAGGCCCTTGGAGCTGGATCTCTTTTTATATATATATAAATATTTTTATTAGATTTTCCATCAAAAAAAACATTTTTACAAAATTATACATCCATTTTTAACTTAAACCCTTTCTTTCCAGAACTTCCCTCAGCTTGTCTGATAATTTTCCATTTATTTTTTTTATCTTCGTCTCACATTTCCCAATATTATGTTGCACTCAAATACTCTTAATCACATCATATTTTTTAAACAATATTTTTAACAGTAATTTCACAGAGCTTCTTGAAAGCCAGTGAACGTTATTTGCTCATCACAGAACTTTTTGATATACTCTGTAAATTTCTTCCAGTCCTCGCAGAATCTCTGGTCATGTTGGTTCCTAATTCTCCCCGTCAATCTGTCCATTTCTGCGTATTCCATCAGTTTCATCCTCCATTCTTCTTTCGTGGACATCTCTTCCTGTTTCCATTTCTGTGCCAGCAAAATTCTGGCGGCTGTTACTGCATACAAAACTAATTTCATATATTTTTTACTAATTTCATTATCCAGTATTCCCAACAAAAGAGCTTCTGGTTTTTTAACAAATGTATATTTCAACATTTTCTTTAACTCATTATAGATCATCTCCTAAAAGCTTTTTACCTTCTTACATTCCCACCACATATGGTAAAATATTTCTTCTGTCTCCTTTGGAGCTGGATCTCAGTATCCGGACAATGGGGGTGGAGATGCTCCTTCTGGTATACAGCGCCGAAGCACCACCAATGTAAACTAAATTAAAAAATGTTTCCACATCTGCAATATATGTTTAGCTCATATATGATTCAACTTCAATCATACTGGAGAACACTGAAGTCCCTTGCTTCTACAAAATGGTTCCAAAGAGACTTGATCAGTTCAGGGGGATTCTCAAATTACTTGACTATTTCCATTGGAGATGGATTGGATTGTTTGCTGCAGATGGAATGACTTTACAATGGTTCATACAGAAGATGGTTCCAGAATTCTCCAATCATAGCATTTGTTTTGCATTCCTTGACTCTTTCACCAGTTTGGAATATGATGTTGAGAAAGGAAATTTTGACCGAAGTGCAATGTATTTGTCTGATAAGATCCTGAACAGCAAAGCCAATGTCCTGGTCTTCCATGGAGAGGATAAAAATATGATCTGTTTGAGATATTTTCTACGAAAAAGAATCAAGCCCCAAATGCAAAATCCAAAAGGAAAAGTCTTCATTCTGACTATCGGGATGGAGTTAAAAACCTACCTCTACAAACATATCTTTGATATAGAAGATTTCTCTGGTGCTTTATCATTTGCACTTCAGTCTAATGAGCTACAAGGATTCCAACAGTTTATTCAGAACAGAAACCCTTCTAATGCCGAGGGAGACACTTTTATTAAAGATTTCTGGACAGATCAATTTAGCTGTATATCTCAGGATATTGTTCTGGACCGTTTTGTACAAGGTAATTACTCTGGGAGAATTTATTCTTCTCCCTGCACTGGAGAGGAGAAACTAGAGAGCCTTCCTGAGCATGTCTTCCCAAAGAGTGTAACAGGCCACAGCTAAAGCTTTTACAATAGTGTCTATATTGTGGCTCATGCCTTACATGCCATGATTTCATCCAGATCCAGAAGAAAAGCAGGGATGAAGAGAGAAAGAAGGAAGCTTCATAATCATCAGCCGTGGCAGGTAAGAGAATCCAAATGTGAATCAGGGACTGGTTGCTCTGCTTTTATTATTAATTCCATTGACATTTAACTGTATATGTGAAGGCATATTGGTTTGTGAAAGAGAAATGAAGAGAGGGGAATGTGAAAGGGCAAATGGGAAAGAGTGGGATATTTGAGGGATGTACATGGTGTGTGTTTTCAGACTCAAACAGAGCTCTAATATTGCATTAGCAAGAAATATAAGGAGAATAAGTCTTTTATAGCAGCAACAGCTTCATCTGAATTGTTGGTCTCACCCACATTGTGAGGTGCTGCTTTAATTAAGGAGGCCCAGCTGTGTCCCTCAGCCTTGTACTATGATGGAGAGGGGGAGCCCTGGTCTGACCAAAACTTTGGCACTGTAGTTCTCCAAGTCCAAGAACAGCAATATTACATCTCCAGGTCAAGTTAGCAGGAAGAATGATTCATCTGCTGGAGACACTTTTTAGATTAATCCTGTGCAATTGTCCACTTCTGCGTTGCCTTCATTCCCTATAGTTAAGAGGTACAAGGCTGGGCAATTTTTCTTAATATTTTTTTGTGAGTTCAAGTGTTGTCTTTGCGAGCAACATATATTTGGCCAGAGAGGGAGAGAGAGACAGAAATGTCTGTATGTGGGCTGTGTGAAAAAGAAATGGAGAGATGGAAGAAATAAAAGGGTGTATGTGATATAGATATATGGTGCGACCTATGAGGGTATTAACGGCAGTTTATTTTTATTTTTATTTCTGTTCCTTCCTTCAGTTTTTATTAATTTTCTGATATTATTTTTTAAAATATATATATTCCTCTCCCTGCTCTACCACTGTTTCAAATCTAGCTGTACACTGATATGATGTCTTGATTTGATTATTTACTTTATTCCTTTTTTACCTATTGCTTCGTATTCTTATCCTAAGGTCTTATTTGTATACATAATATACATAGTTTTGTATTGTATATATATTATTGTATACATGCACCCTCTTGCCTAGCGTGTTCAGAACTTCGGGCTGGGCTGTCCTCAATATGCTGATGACACCCAACTTTATCTGGCTCCCTTTTCTGTTTTTGTTCCAGCTCTACCATTTTTTGAAAGCTGTGTCATTTAACAACAGTGTTGGGGAGAAGGTTTCCTTTGACCAGAATGGGGAGCTCATTCAAAAGTATGACATTATCAATTTGGTCACATATCCAAACCAATCTTTCAAGAGAGTGAAAGTTGGAAGGATGGATCCCCAAGCTCCTCCTGACGAACTCCTGAGCATCAATGAGGATGCCATCGTGTGGCACAGCTGGTTTAATCAGGTAGGACATCAATACAGATATTTGGGAAAGTGTCCCAGTTCTCAATGAGGGTGAGACTTTTGTTCAAAGCCCAACCCTCTGCACAATTTTGTCCTTGCCCATTGCTCATTCTCCAACCATCCCAACCCTCTGAGGAGAGATTTCATGCATGAAAATTTTACTCTTATTCAATCAAAAATAAAAAAGCAGCCCTAGGCAGACTTATTCCAGTGAGTCAGAGGACATAGTGTGTGCATTGGATTGTTTATATTTGTAACAGAAATATAGAGACTGTATAGGGCTTTGTAATTTTTGACAGAAATTACTTTGCAAAAATGTCTATATTATGTCTCGGCCTAGTATACCTGAAGGAGCGTCTCCACCCCCATCATTCTGCCCAGACACTGAGGTCCAGCTCCGAGGGCCTTCTGGCAGTTCCATCACTGCGAGAAGCAAAGCTATAGGGAACCAGGCAGAGGGCCTTCTCGGTAGTGGCACCCACCCTGTTGAACGCCCTCCCATCAGATGTCAAACAGATAAACAACTAACTGACATTTAGAAGACATCTGAAGGGAGCTCTGTTTAGGGAAGTTTTTAATCAGTGACATTTTAGTGTATTTTTAATCTTTGTTGGAAGCCAGCCAAATGGACGGGATACAAATAATAAATGATGGTGGTGTTGGTGGTGGTGGTGGTGTTAGGGAGTTTCACGACACTGATGAATGTGCAGTGGAGGAAGTGGGGCTGGAGTCTGATAGGGAAGGAAGGGCAGCCAAGCGGCAAGAGGCAGAAGAAGCTGCAGAGCTGGATGGTGAAGGACTGGAGGAAGTGGAGGAAGAAGCAGGTCAGGGAAGTAAAGAGCCAGAGCTTGTTAGGATTGTGAGCACTCCTGACAGCAGATTGCATACAAGCATCACTAAATGAGGAGAAATTCAAACTAAAAGGCACGTGAATTTTCATGGAGAATTTTTTTTTTTAAAAAATGCATATACAATTCTGGATAACTAAATTTTACACAGAAAAGAAAGAGAAATGGAGTGAAATCAGGCACACCAGGTTTCACTCAACATTGGGGGGGGGGTCAGTGAGTGTGATATCACATGCACAGCATGGGTTTGCCACAGCTGCATTTACACCCAACACGGCCTGTCACACCCTCTAAAAGGCCATTCAGAGACTATTGCAGTGACAGGAGGGCCCAACAGAGGTCCAAAGGAGCCCGTTGCAGCTGCGGCAGAGCCTCATGGCACCTGCCTAGCTCCAGAATATTGAGGGGGCCCACCCCATGATTGATTTGTTTTCGGAATCCTTGACCTCTCCGGCCCGCCATAGATGGGATGCTTGAGAGAAACTGACATTGAGAGAATCACTCAACATGAAGATGTTACAGATGCAGTATGGATATGGAAAAACCAAATTATGAAAATTGATGTTTATGCGTTATAAGTGTCAGGAATGAGCCAGCTCCCAGTGAAGGTTTGCAGCGAACAGAAGAAAGCAGCCGGGAACACAGAAAGTTAACTTTCATGCAGGGTGAGCAGCAGAGAGAATGGAATGCCTTGGAATGCCACTTGATAAGGGAATGACTGAGAGCGAGCTGGTACCCAACCAAAACTCTCAGGAAGTGCAATCAGGCAAGAAAAGGGACGGAAGTAGTATGTCAGACTGGGAAGAGGTTGGAGATGATTTAATCCCTTCTAAGAATCAGCTAAGGGGAGGGCTGTTAGACGAGAAATAAAGCAAGAGATGCAAGGTTCAAAAATTTCTTATCTTCTGTAGAAACTGGAAACAGTCTTCAGAAGGGTCAGCCTGATTGTTGATGCTGGAGGCGATGTTACAGCTGTCTGGAGCTATCTGTTTGTTTGTTTTTTGAAATACATCCTCCTTTTTAATTAACAATGCTTACTGTGTTATCAAGCCAGGAACTTGGACGCATGACAGTAAGCAGCAGTTAAAGTGGAGGGAAGGGAAGGGCATATGACTAAAGGACTAAAGAAAGGACTGTGTATAAGGAAAATGGCCAGAAAGTACAATGAGATTCCAAGATGACTCTCCTGACGGTCAACATCTCCCCCTTTCATTTCTTGATAGACACAGCCTGTTGCTTTGTGTAATCCCAAGTGCCCCACCGGTTACAGGAAGAAAAGCAAGGAGGGGGAGTCCTTCTGCTGCTATGATTGCATTGTATGCCCCAAAGGGTGGATATCTGATCATGAAGGTGAGAGTTTCTGCATACAGATGCAAGAAAAAATATCTATACTACACAGCCAAATACAAGGAAGAATAATGGCCACATTATGTGAATATAATTAATGAGTACTATGTGGGCAATACCATTTTATGCATCCAGCTCTGCAATGTTAGGTGACTTCCATATTTCAAATGAGATTTGGTAGTGTCTATGAATCTGTGTGTCTGTGAACCTTTGCATCTAGAGCCATCTAGCACAGCAGCCCACTCTGAGCTAGAGGGAGCCCTGGCTTATGATGTGTCTCAGCACCAACTATAAAAGTGTCAAGGAAGGTGAAGCAGACCTCTCAGTTCAGCAGGAGAAAAAGGAAGCCAGGTCATCCGATTCTGCCTATTCTTTCCTTGACCTGTGGAAAAAACAAACTTTCAATAAAAGTTTGTGAACTAAAGCCTGTGGACATCCAATGAAGCTGAATTTTAGCAAATTCAGGACAGATAAAAGAAGGCAGTTCTGTGCACAGTGCAAAGCTAAATTATGGAAGTTTCTGCCATAGGAGACAGAGATATCCTCCAACTTGGATTGCTTTAAGAGCCTTGACAAATTAAAGGAGAGGGCCATCAGTGGCTACTAGGCATGATGGATATCCATGGTCAGCAGCAGGAATGCTTACTTGTACCATTTGCTGAAAACCTGCTTGGGTCCTGCTTGGGGGTTTCCTACAGGCATCAGGCTGGTCACTGTGAGAACCAGACAATGCACAAGAAGGGCAACTGGCCTGATCCCGAAGGCTTTTATGATGTTCCTGTGTTCTTGTTACTGGAAGAGAAGCCTTATTGAGCAAATCTGGACAGTATGCAAATACAGTGGTACCTCCGGTTACAGACGATAGCTGTCAACGTTTCCCCTTATTTAAAGGGAAATTCCCTTATTCCGAATAGGATTCTTCGCAAGAAAAGGGAAAAGTTGACAGCTATGTTGCAGACACTTTGGGTTACAGACACTTCTGGTTATAAAACTCTGCTAACCAGGAAGTGGTTGCTCCAGGTTAAGAACTTTGCCCCAGGGTAAGAATGGAAATCGTACACCAGTGGCATAGCGGCAGCAGGAGGCCCCATTAGCAAAAGCACGCCTCAGGTTAAGAACCATTTCAGGTTAAGAACGGACCTCTGGAACAAATTAAGTTCTTAACCCGAGGTCCCACTGTATGTAATTTCTTCCTTTAGACCACAGTGCCCCCTGCTGTGCAGATGACTGAGTATTAAGTACTTAATTTGTTCCGGAGGTCTGTTCTTAACCTGAAACTGTTCATTTTTCTCTCTCCAAAATTTTTATTGATTTTCACAAAATTGTAAACAAACAAACAGATAAACAAACAAACAAACAAAAATCACAACCTTATTAAAATTACACTTATTAACATTGTTAAGTGACTTCCTCGCTTCCCCTTCGTTGAATTTCAATGCATATCCTTTTAATGGCTTTCCAAATCTTATAAACTTAACTTAATTATTTAACATCATTATATCTTTTCATTTCAAAATTAAAGATATCAAACATCACTGAACTTATATAAATTCCTAAGCCAATCTGTTTCCTGCAAGCTATTTCCAATTAGTTTAACCAATTTAACTAAATAATCATTAAATTTTGTCCATTCTTCCTGATACTCCTCCTCCTTCTGGTCGCAGACTCTTCCGGTAAGGTCGGCTAGCTCCAAAAAATCCATCATCTTCATCTGCCATTCTTCCACCGTTGGTAATTCTTGGGTTTTCCACTTTTTAGCTAGTAAAATACGAGCAGCAGTTGTGGCATGCAAAAATAATTTAACATCCTTCTTGGGCAATTCCAAACCTGTTATTCCAAGGAGAAAGGCCTCTGGTTTCTTTATTAATGTATATTTCAACCTTTTTTTTCAATCATTATAAATCTTTTCCCAGAAGTCTTTCACCTTGGGGCAGGTCCACCACTTGTGGTAAAAAGTTCCTTCCTTTTCTTTACATTTCCAAGATAAATTATCACAGTTATGATATATCTTTGCTAATTTAACAGGAGTCAAATACCATCTGTACATCATTTTCATCATATTTCCCTTTAACACAGTACATGCAGTGAACTTAACCCCTTTCTTCCACAGTCTTTCCCAATCCTCGAACATTATATTATGTCCTACATCTCTTGCCCAATCTATCATCACAGATTTAACTTGTTCATCTTTTGTATGCCACTCCAACAATCACTTATACATTTTAGACAAATTTTTACCTTTATTATCCAACAACTCTGTCTCCAACTTAGATTTTTCAGAAGCAAAACCGTTTTTCTTATCCAATTTGTACGATTCAATAATCTGGTGGTAATGTAACCAGTTTAACTTATCTTTAACTTGATCAAATGGTTTTAGTTTATATCCTTCTTCCTTTTCCAATAGTTTGCATGTCGAGGTCCCCAAGACACCCCAAATAAAAGCACAATGACACTTAATTTTTGTTTAAGGTTTTTTGGCATAATTTTGGCCACAACTTTATTAAATTACAGCAATGTGAGTGGTTGCTTAGACATTGGTAGCATTAAGTGACCCCGCACGGGGACAGCTCTGATATTCGCACCCCCCGCAAAGTCAGCAAGGGTAAGTCACCTGGGGAGAGAAACAGGACTGGGAACCATGCCTCACCTCTCCCCAGAATGCTCCCAGGGGCTCTTGTGTGGTCCTAGCCCCTTGCCAGGGGGTTTCGGACAAAAGCATGGTGAGCCCCTGGGTTCCTTTAACGGAAAACCCTTGAAGCAGCAGCAGCATTTTGGAGGGGCAGGCGCAGCCAAATCCATACCCCTCCACCAACCAATTCCCAAACCAATGCCTGACCGCAACCTTACATGTTGTGATGATTTGCTACGCAGTAGGCAAAACCATATGACACCAGCCAATCAGACAAATGGACAAAATTCCTACCGGGCCCCTGCCCCAAAGCAGACGACCCCATGACAGGCGTAGCAAGGTCAAGCAAACAGCCTAACATTAGGGAAGAGAGGGCAAGTGATCCGAAGCACGCAGCGAAAAGAGGAAGTACGTCGCTGCGTGCAATGTATTTAACAAATAGGGCTGCCAATCAATAAATGGCAACATATAAATTTCCACAGTAACAGCCCGCCCCTGCTTTAAAGAATGGCCAAACCTTTTGCCTAGCAACAGTGAGGTGTCTCGTCAGCCCCCACCGCAACACGTGCTCTCCATGAGGGAGAACACGCTAAATCAGAATATCTCAACCATTTGGTATCCATATTTAACTTTTTCTGGGCCTTTGCCTCCACTGGTGAAAGCCATCTGGGTGTTTTTCTTTCTAATAGATCTTTATATTTTATCCAAACATTATACAACAATTTCCTAATTACATGATTTTTAAATGCCTTATGGGCCTTTACCTTGTCATACCATAAATATGCATGCCAACCATACACATTGTCAAATCCTTTCAGATCTAATAGGTCTGTATCTTCTAATTGCATCCACTCTTTAATCCAGCAGAGCGCCGCTTCTTCAAAGTAAATTTTTTAATCTGGCAGGGGAAATCACCTTCTTTCTTTAGAATCCGTAAGTAATTTCTGTTTAATTATGGGTTCCCCCCTCCCGCCAGATAAATCTAAATAGAGCTTTCTGCCAATCTTTGAAACATTTTACATTGTCTGTTATTGGGACCATTTAGCTAATGGGGCTTCCCACTGCTGCCGCGCAGCAGGAGCACGTTTTCTGTTCTCATCATGAATCAAAGTTCTTACCCCTAGGTACTATTTCTGGGTGAGCAGAGTCTGTATCCTGAAGCGTCTGTAACCTGAAGCATCTGTAACCTGAAGCGTATGTAACCCGAGGTACCACTGTATAGCTAATTTGTGTTACTTATTCATTATTGTATTCCACTCACCTCAGAAGGAAAGGGTTAAAAAATAATTCTAACCTGATATATTTTTGTTTTCTATTTCAGATATGCCTGTGTGTTCCAAATGTCCAGATGATCAATATGCAAACAAAGGCCAGAATGCATGCATTCCCAAGACTATAACCTACTTATCTTATGAAGAACCTTTGGGTATCAGTTTAACAATTTCTGCTGTTTCATTTTCCATTATCACAGTTTTGATGCTAAGAATATTTTGGAAGCACCATGATACTCCCATAGTTAAAGCCAACAACAGGGACCTGACCTACACTCTCCTCATCTCCCTCCTGCTCTGCTTCCTTTCTGCACTCCTATTTATTGGCAGACCTGACAAAGTGACATGTTTTCTGCGCCAAACTGCCTTTGGCCTTGTGTTCACAATGGCTGTGTCTTCTGTGCTGGCCAAAACCATCACTGTGGTTCTCATTTTCATGGCCACACAGCCTGGATCCAGGATGAAGAAGTGGGTGGGGAAAAGCCTGACCAGCTCCATTGTCCTTTCTTGCTCCATTCTCCAAGTGGGCATCTGCCTGGTGTGGCTTTCCACCTCTCCTCCATTCCCAGATACTGATGCTCAGTCAATGACTGAGGAGATTGTACTGCAATGTAACGAGTCATCCCCAATCATGTTTTACTGTGTCCTGAGCTACATGGGCTTGCTAGCCATGGCCAGCTTCACTGTAGCTTTCTTTGCCCGGAACTTGCCTGACAGTTTCAATGAAGCCAAGTTCATCACTTTCAGCATGTTAGTGTTTTGCAGTGTTTGGTTGTCCTTTGTTCCAACTTACTTGAGCACCAAAGGGAAATATATGGTGGCTGTGGAGATCTTCTCAATCTTGGCCTCCAGTGCTGGGTTGCTGACTTGCATCTTCTTCCCGAAATGCTACATTATCTTGTTGAGGCCTGAGCTGAACAAAAGGGAGCAGTTAATTAGGGGAGGAAAACACTGAAGAACATTGTAATACTCAAAAGCTGCTGCTGCTTATTTTTGTTATTGTTGTTGTTGGTGTTGTTATATATAGCTCATTCAAAGCTTTTCTGATTTAAGTATAAATTAGGATGTGGATTATTATTATTTTTAATAATTTTTATTAGGTTTTCAAAAATCAAAAAAACTAAAGAAAAAAACAGACAACATAAAAGTGCAATACATAAAAAACTTAAACAAAACATTCTTTTCAACTATACATATTGTCAACTTATCTACTTGCGTTATATCACTCCTCGACTTCCCTCCTTCCCAGTTTCGGTTTTCTTATTGTTACTTATCTTTTACAGTTTCTTCATATTCTTTATATATATATATATGTCACAAGAGTTAAACTAACCCTGCTGTAGTCCTTAAGCTTCTACAATTGGTTTCTATATATATGACAAATTTACTCCATTCTTCTACAAATTTTGATCCTTTTTGGTTTCTAATCCTATGTATCATTTTCGCAAATTCTGTATACTCAAATAGTTTTACTTGCCATTCCATGACAGTTGGAATTTCTGGTGTCTTCCATTTTTGCGCTACTAAAACCCTAGCTGCCACAGTTGCGTACTGAAATTGTTTATGGTCGGCTTTTTTAAATCTCTTCTCCTATTATGCCTAATAAAAATGCCTCCGGCCTTTTTGGAAAGGTATACCTAAAAATTTTCTTTAATTCATTATATATTAGTTCCCAGAATCTTTTCATTCTCTCGCATGTCCACCACATAGGATATAGGTCTCCTTCTTTGCTTTTACATTTCCAGCAAGCCTTGTTTCCCGTTTTATACATTTTTCCTAGTTTAACTGGCGTAACATACCACCTGTACATCATTTTTTCTAGGTTCTCCCTTAGTGTGGAACATGCCGTAAATTTCATTCCCTTATTCCATAAATTCACCCATTTATCATAATCTATATTATAACCCAGGTAAATTGCCCACTTTAACATCACCTCCTTAATTTCCTCATCTTTGGTGTCCCATTCCAGTAAAACATTATACATCTTTGATAAGAGTTTTGTTTTCCCTTCCAAAATTTCTGTTTGATATTTAGATTTTTTTAGAATTCTTGTAATGCATTACCAACCGTAGTTTGTGGTTCTTCTAATGTAAGTACCAAATCATCCGCATATGCTTTCAGCTTAAATTCCTTTTTTCCAATTTTGATTCCTCAAATTTCCAGTGTCTTCCTTATCTTGTTTGCTATCACCTCTAGAACCATTATGAATAGCAAGGGGGATAGAGGGCACCCTTTTCTTGTTCCTTTTGTAATTTCGAATGGCTCTGTCACATTGTTATTAATGATTAATTTGGCTATTTGTTTAGAATATATAGCCTTTATACCTTTCATAAATGTTCCCTCTATCCCCATTGCTTCCATGCTTTTTATTAGAAACTGCAATGACACATTATCAAATGCCTTTTCTGCATCAATAAAAATTAGCACAGCTGGTATTTCATTTTTAACTTCCAGGTATTCTATGATGTTTACAATGTGTCTTATATTGTCTTTAAGTTGTCTGTTTGGCAGAAACCCAGCTTGATCTTTATGGATGTGATCCTTCAGGCTTCTTTTCAATCTTTCTGACATTATGTTTGTAAAGATTTTAAAGTCATTATTTAACAGAGAGCTAGGTCTGTAATTTTTGATATTTAGTCTA
Source organism: Podarcis pityusensis (assembly GCF_964106645.2). Taxonomy (NCBI): domain Eukaryota; kingdom Metazoa; phylum Chordata; class Lepidosauria; order Squamata; family Lacertidae; genus Podarcis; species Podarcis pityusensis. Next base: position 28,879,508 of record NC_138038.1, read on the forward strand.
TCCGTGTCAGGTTTGGGAATCAAAGTTATATGCGCTTCCCTCCTTGTATTCGGTATATTCCCTCCTTGCAGAATATTGTTCATGACTTCACATACTACAGGAGTCAATTGTTCATCCAAAACCTTATAGTATTTTGCCAAAAGTCCATCTGGGCCTGGGACTTTGCCAGTTTTCATCTTTTTTATTGCCTTTTGAATCTCTTCTGTTGTTATTAACTTATTCAGTTGTTCTTTTTCTTCCTCTCTTATTTTTTCCCCTTTAAACTTTTCTAAATAGTCTTCTATTTTACTTGTCTCCTCATTCTCCTTCTTATATAAATTTTCATTAAATTCTTGATTTTTTTTTAAATTTCCTTTGGATCTTCTGTCTGGCGGTCTCCTGATTTTATCTTATTTATCACGCTTTGTTTTTGTCTTTTTCTTAATTGCCATGCAAGAAGTTTTCCTGTTTTATTAGCTGACTCAAAATAATTCTGTTTGATTAGTTTAATTTTCCATTCAACCTCTTGGTTAACTAATATAGAAAATTGGGTTTGTAGCATTTGGATTGCTTGTTTATTCTGATCATCTTTGGGTTTTGCTATTAATTTCTTTTCACACTCTTCCAATTGTGCCAGGACTTCTTCTTTTTTCTTTTCTCGTAACCTTCTTCTATAGTTATTTTGTTGAATCAAGAAGCCTCTCATAACTCCCTTGCTTGCATCCCAGACAGTTTCCAAATTTATCTCATTGTTTAAATTCCATTTAAAATATTCTTTCAGGGTTTCTTTGGCTTTATCAATAACTTCTGAATTCTCAAAAATATTTTCGTTCATCCTCCATCTATATGTGCCTTGAACATTACTTTTCACCTCTAAAATTATGGGATTGTGATCTGATAGAGTTCTTGATAATATTTCACATTTCAATGTTCTTGTAGTTAGTTGTCTCGAGATCCATATTTGGTCTATCCTTCCCCAGCTTTTATGAGGTTCCGAATAAAAGGTGAATTGTTTGGTGGTTGGATGTCTAAGCCTCCAGACATCTGTCAATTCCAGGTTCTCCACAAGATTGAAAAAAGTCTTAGGTAATTTACCCTGATTGGCTTTCTTCTTTTTTATTGATCTACCCATTTCTGGCATTACCACACCATTATAATACCTATTAGAATAAGTTTTTGGTCTTCTATTTCTATCAGTCTTTCTTCTAACTTCCTGTAAATCTCTGCTTTATTTGTGTGCATAAATTGTAACCACATTGATTTCCCCCCCTTGATAGTTAATTTGTTCCCCCAGTACTCTCCCTTCTTCATCTTTACAGATTAATTTAGGTTCCCATTTGTCTTTAACATATAACACTACCCCTCTCTTCTTGTTCGCATCTGAATTTATAAATTCAGCACCTAATCTTTTATATTTTAGAATATGCTTATGTTTTTTAGCAACATGTGTCTCTTGTAAACAAATTACGTCAAAGTTTTTTTTTCTTCAAAACATTTTCTACTTTATTTCTCTTTGATTTCTCATTTAATCCATTCACATTTCAAGTTATTAATTTCAGAGTCATTATGATAAATTCTAATCAAGCTTATTTAAATTCAAATTCAAATTCTTGTTGCTTCTCCCTTTAAATTCTCCTCCTCTTCTTCTTCCCCCTCTTCTTCTTCCTCTATTTCCTCTTCTTCTTCCTCTTCTTTTTCCTCCTCTTCTCTTCTCTTCTCTTCTCTTCTCTTCTCTTCTCCTTATTCTTTTCTCTCTCTTCTAACTCAGATCTGTATGTTGGTCTATCTTCTACCTTTCCTAGCTCTTTCTCATATCTCCTAATAAATTTCTTCACTTCTTGAGTATCTGTCAATCTGAATCTTTTATCTTTGTAGTAGAAAGAAATCCCTTCTGGAAATTCCCACGCATGTTGAACATCATTTCTTTTCAACACACTCACCAGTTGTTTGTAACCATCCCTCTTGCATAAGAAACGTGTAGGGATTCCTTTAAAAATGATTATAGGTCTCCCATCTATTATCAGGGTGTTTTTTTGATAACTTTCAATATAGCATTTCTCATATCTAATGAATTGAATATCATTAGACAGTTTCCTGGTAGTTTTTTTTGATCTCATCTTTAATGATCTTACTTTAATTCTAAAAGCATTCTCCAGCGTATATTCAATTTCTTCCTCTTTCATATCCATCCATCTTGCCAATTCTTTGATCATTTTAATTTTTATATTTTCATTCATTTCTTCCCCTACTCCTCTGAATTTCAGATTCATTTGTATCTGCCTCATTTCGAGCATGGCTAAACTGTCCCATACCTGCTCCTGTGTTTTATTCAAGACACCTATCTCCTCCTTAATCTTTTCTGCCTCCCGTTTATTTTCTTTCACCTCTTAGGATGTGGATTTCATTGTACAAAGAACATCTTAAAAGGACATCATTGTGAATGTTCTCTCTGCCCCCCCCCGTTATTCACTTTCCATCCATATCATTCATTCTGACAGAGTAAGGCAGGATTCATTGATTGTTCTCTCCATGTTACCATCTCAGCAACATAGCAGATGAGCTTAGTTTTATTTTAAGGTGGGTCTCCATTTGAGTACAATTCCGTAATAACAATACCATACTGACTTTAAGAAGCTTTGGGAAACAAGTGAAAGATACGCGTTCTTGAATTGGGAAAAGTAGTTCCAGTTACAGATAGGTAGCCGTGTTGGTCTGCCATAGTCAAGTACTTCTGTTTCAGTGTATCTGAAGAAGTGTGCATGCACACGAAAGCTCATACCAAGAACTAACTTAGTTGGTCTTTAAGGTGCTACTGGAAGGAATGTTTTTATTTTGGGAAAAGTAGGTAATTCCTTATAGACAGCATCAGGTAAATACAAGTGCATAGGTAAATGGTGGTCACATATCCTATTTGAATTAATCTATTTTTGAATCCAGTCCTTATGTTTCTCTGAGAGTAATATGGCAGCTTAGGTTCTCATTGGGTTCTCATTTGGTAATGGAGTTGCAGGAGTAGTTCACTTCCCCATCCACTTGTCTGTTCCCTTAGTTGTGTGATGACAAACTGGTTTGGAGGCCTGTGCGGGCCTCTATTTAACTCCCTGGTAGCAGACCCAAATGACGCCTAATGTCTGGTTGGGCCCACCCCCTGTGAAATTCCTGAACCTAAGCCTGCCCGCTATTAGCCAATCCTCGGGCAGGCTGTCATCCTCCCCACCAGGCATCAGGTTGTGGATGTGGCCATGACTAGGCTGAAACACCGTTAACGGTAAGCAGATTTACCATAAAAAAGCTTTGCAGTTATTTGGCAGTGTGTTTTGTTCTGCCTTTGGCAGTTACCTGGTGCAGCTGTTTGTGAGTTTGCAAATATTACTTTATAGGATTTTAATTTGTCAGGGAACTACAGGAGGCTACCTACTTCAGAAAGGACACTACAGATGATAGTTTAATCCCTTTGGTCATCAAAGTAGAAGAAGAGAAGAATAACTAGCCGATCCCACCCCCACTTACCATTTCCCCCTCCCCACCCACCCCCTCTTTTCTTCCTAACCTAGCGCTGTATGTAACACTGATGTCTCAGAACAAATGAAAATGATCTGTAGAAAACAAAACTTGGAAAAAGAGACAACACATGTATTTCTGTAAACTAGGAAATCTTTAATAAAATATATATTTTAAAATATTAAATTAATCTCTTCAGGTTGTGACTGTTGCTATGAGGTAGGTGAAAACGTGCAAGCCAATTTGCTTGCAGGAGAAAATTCCTCCTTGGCCCCAGCAATGAAGACCCAGTAAAGCATAGCAAGGTCCATATGCAATGCGCCTGCTCTCCACTGTGGGAAATCTCATGAATGTCAGTCAAGAAAGCAGCCTGCCCTCATGGCCCTGGCCCTGATTTTGCTCCATGGGCACCGCACACCCGCACCTCATTCTCTGATGTGGCCAAAGGTAGGTGGATGCAGGTGACTGTCCCCTCCCCTGACCACACTGATGATGGCGGCCACAGCAGACCCACCACAACCATGCCATGCAGAAAAGCCACACACACCAATCGCTAGTGAAGCAGATATTACATGTGATGATAAAATTACACACATTCAAAGCCTGTGCACACACGCATCACAGTGACCTGGAATCAGCACCCAATGACCCAGAACGCAACCCAATAGCAAATTGGGGGTTCCCTGTATTTATAGTAACAATTATCTTTAAACTGGAAAAAAATTGTAATAAGAGAATGGGAATTATAAAAAATAGTTACCAAAAATAAAGCTGACCCAAATGCCTCCAAAATAACCAAAAATTGTGGAGCATTACAATACTTCAATGGAGCATATTATGAATGTGGAAACATCCTAAATTGTTAATAAATAATTTACATGAAATAAAATTGAGAAAAAAGTATTTTCAATAAGCTCAGCAAGTATGAAAATTTAAGAAACAAATGAAATATTGAATTTTTTAAATCTTTTAATTCAAATTTATATTCTCCCCCCCCCCCAAAAAAAAAATTATTTTTTTTTAACAAAAGCAGAAGTTTTGGAAAACTTAGAAGAAAATCATATTGGATATTAGCAAATTGGCATTTCCTTTGAAAAAGTATAACAAGTTAATAAAGCCTCAATAATAATAAATAGAATATTATTTTATTTATTATAATAAATAATAATAAATAATAATAATAATAATAATAATAATAATAATAATAATAAATAATAAATAATAATAAAGTATAACAAGTTAATAAAGACTCAATATGGATGGTTTTATTGGGGAGGAGACGGTATAGCACCCACAATCAGGGCCTCCTTATACTAGTTTTGATTACATTGCATGTGGATTTTTAACATGGTGCACTTATTCCTGACTCTTGGAAATTATCCAGACTTGTTTTATTACCTAAACCCAACATTGATACTGAACTTCTTGAATCATAAAGGGCATTCTCTTTTATTAATGTGAATTCTCAATTATTTAACATTGTTCTAGAAAACTGCTTAGCACACTAAAATATATAAAAGTTGATTTTTTTGCATCCCAAACATCAACCATTTAATGTGATGGAGCGCAAGTAGGAGTTGAGGTGTTCCCCCTTTGCCATCATCTCCTTTCCATAAAATGTCCTTGTATTTTCCCTTGTGCCAAACATTTGTCTATTTCTTAACATCCCTCTCTTAAAGGGGATTAAAAACAACAACATAAAGATGTTTATGAGATTAACATAAAGATGAATCAGAGATCTGCAAAGATATCTGAAGAGGACACGGAAGATGCATCAAGACAATGGTCCATAGGAATATTTCCAATGCCTACTCATTGATTTTCATAATTGATAATGGGGGGCATATTTGTGAGCTTTTGCTTGATCCTAGCAGTCTCATTTCAGATCCTATTATCTTTAAAATTAGGGGACAAACACTGAAAGTGCTTGTGCCAAAAAATGTACCGTATTTTTTGCACCATAACACTCACTTTTTTCCTCCTAGAAAGTAAGGGGAAATGTCTGTGCGTGTTATGGAGGAAATGCCTACGGGTGGCATGCCTACAGATTTTCCTCCTCTAAAAACTATGTGCGTGTTATGGTCGGGTGCGTGTTATAGAGCGAAAAATACGGTATTTTCTTTCCTAGAATGGCAGAAGTGAGGGAAATCAAATTATTTTATCAGACAATGAAATACCTATGACAAATTAATCCCATTTTCTGCCAGGCTCCAGACAAGCCTCTTAAATTGTTGCTCTTACTTTTGATCATAATTCTCCAAATCACATGCAGGTATTATTTCTCTTAAGATGTAACAAGTACATGTTCTTCAAGAATTGCTCAGAGGATACACTATAGAATACCTGCAATTAGCCAGAGGACTGTAATGGAAAAATTCTGCCAGGAATTCCCGTGGCCAATAAGAAAATAAATCATGTACATTGTGAAGGATGCCATAAATATACCTCTTATTCAACACCAGGACTAGGGAGTAGGGAACAAGATGTCTATGTTAGATTGATTTCTGTCAATGGTTGTTGGACTTGGGTAGATCTGCAAATTCGTCATTAAATTCAGGGTCTTCCTATCAGATTCTAAGCCCACAGCAGGAGATACAAATAGAGGGATGTTTGTGCTGAGGTTAGATTTGTACACAGAATGGCGAAATTAGTCATTTTGAAGATAGAAACAGATCAACTGAATTTAGATTTGCTTTGAGAACGATGATATTAGTAATTTTCTTGCTGCTGCTGCTGCTTCCTCACATAGCATGCAAAACTCTAGATGTTCAGTGTAGAAAGTGGCGTTCCAGGCCAATTCATCCCAGGTATTATCAGCCTGGAGATTTCACCTATGGAGCCATTGTTTTTCAGAGTGCCGTTTCTCTGTCTCCAATTACCGTGAACAGACATCCTGATTGGGAACAAGTACCTAAAGGGTTTGTATAAGGAATCATTTCTCCTTCCTACATTGTCTCTGTTATATTACATTCAGCAGCAGAAAATAAAGAGACTGAACTTTGATTCTTTGCAGTCCTAATTGCCTGGAGACTATCTTGCTCATGAGTGATGGATAATCTGCTCCCTTCCATGCAGGCATTTTCCCTCTGGTCTGGGAGGGCAGTGCCCTCATGGAGTGACTGACTGACTTCAGCTACAAAAGCTGCTGATCAGACTCTTGGGCTGGGGTCTTTTTTCACATCTTTTGTTGCAGTGTTTCATTGTTGTTATTTATTCTTTTTTATTTTCATTTTTAGATCTGATTATGAATCACATCTTATTCTGATTTATGTGGAAATTATTTTAGTTTGGCCTTGTACTTTTTGATGTGTTTTATTAATTTATTATGATTTTGTCATGTTAGTGATTATATAAATGTTTTCATGTCTTGTGCCTAAGGTACTGCAATGGGCTAGAGTCCCCCCCCCCCCCAATTTTATTTTGTTTGGGCTTGTACTTTTTGATGTGTTTTATTTATTCATTATGACTTTTGTCATGTTTGTAATTATGTAAATCTTGCCATGGCTTGTGCTTAAGGTACTGCAATGGGTTAGAGGGGTTTTTTCTTTTTTCCTCTCGTTTTGTTTTGCAATATTATATTCAATTACATCTTTAATCATTCTTTGCAATACAAACTATACATCTATATCTATGTCTAGCTATCTATTTGGTACCATATTTGTACCATTATGACTTCCCTCCACCCATGCTCAGCTTCCTTTGTTTTTCATTCCCTTTATATTGTGTTCAAAAAGTTATTTCCATATTCCCCATTAATCCCTTTTCATCTTTTAACCTTAATTTTACAAACTTCATTGAATGCATATCAATAAATTTGTTTTGGAACAATGCTTTGTCTGGGTTAGAGTTTTCTTGCTGTTAACCAGAATGCTGGTGGTTTGAGCCCACCTAGAGATGCCTGTGGAGTAGATTACACATGAGGTTCCTTCCTAATCTTCTAGGATTCTATGTTGTAAACTGCCTTGAACATGATTTTAACTATAGAAAGGCATACAAATAAAATGATGGTGGTGAAATTGATATGGTAGCTTTGCCTCACTTGTGTTCCGGAGTACATAATATATAGTAATGAAGAACAATAACTAAAAAAAAAATGGGGAACCCTCCTGTGCACAATAAACTGGATGAGAGCAGGTCAGTGTGATTTAAGCTGAGGTAAAAATCCACCACATCCAAGCCACATTCAGCAGCAGAGATGCTGCTGCTCCTCTACCTAAGCCTGGCCTGTGGTGGATTTGGGGGGTCTCAGATTTCATGGGCAAACTCTGCCTCTCACCTTCCATTCTACTTCATAGCTGTGACACACCCTCCAGCTCCATGTGCAGTACGACCAAACCTAGCAGTAAGAACCTAACATTTTAACATATTTTTGTATGTCGGCTTTCCAGGTAATGTGAGTTAGTGGAATATCCTAACTCAACCCCACTTTAGTCCTGCCCTCCCATTCCTCTGGAACGACTATTTCCCCCCAGCATCAGCTCAGTGATCGTCAGCTTGGCCAGCTTCAACTCAGCCACCTCAGCCAAGGCTCAACTAGGATGGGCCAGCTGAGACAGGAAGCAGCCCTCTGGCTCAGAGACCTGCTGCATTCTAACATGCTCATCCAAGGGGATCTTGCGATAGGGTTGCCACTTTAGAAAATAACAGCTTCAGAAAGAGCAGGATATACTTGTGACACAATATGCAACTCTCTTTTTAGTGGAGTGACAGAGAACTATCAGCATCTTCTGGCTTTGGCTTTTGCTGTAAAGGAGATTAATCAAAATCCCCAGATTTTACCCAATATTTCACTGGGATTCAATATTTATGATAACACTTTGCAAGCTAGGTGGACCTGTCCTGCTGCGATGCAATTTATTTCACCAAAGGACAGACTTCTCCCCAACTTTATGTGTGGTATCCATGAACATTTATTAACAATCACTGCGGATGTTACTAATAACTACTTTCCCATACCACAAATATTTGCTATCTACAAGATTCCTCAGGTAAGAGTGTATGTGTGTAAGGATACAAAACAAATATATACAATGTGAATACTGCTTTTCATTTCAGAAGTGGTTTCGGATTCATCCAAATTAGTATGTATATATATGTGTGTGTGTGTGTGTGTGTGTGTGTGTGTGTATAAAATTTCAATTAAAAAATGAAAATTATGCAAACAGGATTTGCTAACAATACAAGGTAACTTTGGTTGTCCAACTTAATGTGTTCTGGAAGTCCATTCGGCTTCTGAAACGTTGGATTTCTGAGGCGTGAATTCTGATTGGCTGTTGCACTGGCACTGGTTTTATCAAGGTGCTTTTTCAACCCTCATTAAACTTGCTGCTAGGAGGGAGTAAGAAGAAGGTGACTTTCTCATTCCTCCTCCTGATGAATTAAAGGAGGGGGTAATTCTGTGGGGTGTTCTTTTGCAAAAATGCCAAGCAGAAGACAGGACTGGAGCAAGCACAGTCTACACAGAGAGGCAAATCCTTCCTAGGCAGGAAGGAGGCAGGTAGGAGGGTGGACATAGTTTGCTCCTACCTTCTCCTAAAAGACACAACCAGCAATCAGGATAGGTCTAAGAGTTTCCACAAGGCTTACTTTCCCAGTGCCTGCTTTTCTTCATATCTTATGACATGAATTATTATTATCATTATTATCATTATTATCATTATTACTATTAGCCACCCAACTGATTGGTTTGCCCCAATTACTCTCTGCGGCTTCCAGCAAATTATAAAACTACAGTAAAATGCCACACTTTGAAGTATTTCTTATACACGGACTGGTTTCAGATGTATTCTAAAATTCAGATAGTTGTTTAGTTCCTTGACATTGGACAGGGGGGTGTTACACAGGGCGGGCACCATTACCAAGAAGGCACTTCCTGGTTCCCTGGAACCTCACTTTCCACAATGAGAGAACCACAAGAAGACTCTTGGAGCTGGATCTCAGTAGTCTAACAATGGGGGTGGAGACACTCCTTCTGGTATACGGGGTTGAAGCCATGTATGAAAGCCAAGGAATTTTCTGTGTTATAAAACCTGCAGAAATATGTAGTTGCCTTTACCTGATTTGCCCAACTCCTGTGTCCTTCCAAATATGCCTTATTTGCCTTGGAACTTCAGCTTCCGGTGAATCTTATGTAAACCTCTAGTTTATCTCATCGTGTTTTTCATCAGTATCTTAAATATAATCCAATTTAATTTGCAAGATTGCTTCTAATGTGACTTCAGTTAATAAGACAGTGGTGTGAATTGAGATTTTCTGGATAACATGTGAGATTTAAAATTGTATTTGATGTAAAATTAGAGAATTTACTGAACCTTGAAAATTTTAAAGAAAAAAATACGTTGCAAAGTCTGAAAACTCATTGAGATATATGCATGGATTTTTATTAAGATATACAGCACTGTACAAATGTGTTTGCAGTCCCCAAACCCCCCCAAACATAGAAGCACAACCAATGTTAACTAAAAAAAAATCTTCTTTTCCACAACTGCAATATATGTTTAGCTCATATATGATTCTGCTTCAATCATACTGGAGAACCCTGAACTCCCTTCCTTCTACAAAATGTTTCCAAAGAGACTTGATCAGTTCAGGGGGATTCTCAAATTACTTGACCATTTCCAATGGAGATGGATTGGATTGTTTGCTGCAGATGGAATGACGTTACAATGGTTCATAGAGAAGATGATTCCAGAGTTTTCCAGTCATAGCATTTGTTTTGCATTCCTTGACTCATTCACCAGTTTTGAATATGATATTGAGAAAGGAAATTTTGTTAGAAGTGCAATGTATTTGTCTGATAAGATCGTGAACAGCAAAGCCAATGTCCTCGTCTTCCATGGAGAAGCTACAAGTATGATCAGTTTGAGATGTCTTCTACAACAAAAAATGAAGCCCCAAATGTCAAATCCAAAATGAAAAGTCTTCATTCTGACTATCGGGATGGAGTTAAAAACCTACCTCTTGGAATATGATTTCTTTGATTTCCAAGATTTCTCTGGTGCTTTATCGTTTGCACTTCAGTCTAATGAACTTCAAGGATTCCAGCATTTTATTCAGAACAGAAGCCCTTCGAATGCTGAAGGAGATACTTTTATTAAAGATTTCTGGACAGATCAATTTTGCTGTATATCCCAGGATATTGTTCTGGACCCTTTTGTACTGGGTAATTACTCTGGGAGAGCTTATTCTTCTCCCTGCACTGGAGAGGAGAAATTAGAGAGCCTTCCTGAGCATGTCTTCCCAAGGAGTGTAACAGGCCACAGCTACAGCTTTTACAATAGTGTCTATGTTGTGGCTCATGCCTTACATGCCATGATTTCATCCAGATCCAGAAGCAAAGCAGGGATGAAGAGAGACAGAAGGAGTCTTCACTATCATCAGCCATGGCAGGTGAAAGAGTCCAAACTTGAATCAGGAGCTGTTTGTTCTACTTTTTTTTATTAATTTCAGTGACTTTTAATTGTACATCTGAATTGTTTGTTAAGAAGAAAACATTGTTTCTTAGGAAGGTTTTTTTGTTTTCTTATTTAGGTTCTGGGATTTGCTATTTTGCTGACATAAGCACCCAGTCTCTTTGCTTCTTTGTTGCCCACTGCCCATGTCGTGATTTGGATGGGAACTCACTTTGCTCTGTGTAGTTTTCCAATATATTTTGGGGAAGAGGGAATGATAGGAACCATTCCATCTACACAGCTAATTTCTACATACCACATTTGGAGCAGTTGGCCAACATGTTTTCATCCATTCAGCAGCTTTTCTGAATGGTTGTTTGAATGCTCAGATATGGTCTGTGTGTGTGTGTGTGTGTGTGTGTGTGTGTGTGTGTGTGTGTTTGTGTGTGTGCGTGCGTGATTGGATGAGATTCATTTGGGCCGAGAGAGAGAGAGGTCAAGTGTGGTGTGTGAAAGAGAAATGAAGAGAGCAAAATGTAATAGTGCATATGAGAAAGAGTGGTAAGCTTCAGAGATGTACATGGTGTGTGGTTTCAGACACAGGCAGAGCTCTAATGTTGCATGAACAAGAAACAAATGGAGAGTAAGTCCTATATAGTAGCATCAGATTCATTCGGATATGAGAGTATTAAGAACACTTTATTTTTTATCATCTATTTTGGTTCCTTCCTTCAGTTTTAATTAATTTTCTGTTCATTTTTAAAATATATATATTCCTCTCCCAACCCTAACACTGTTTCAAATCTAGTTGTTCACTGAAATGATGATTCCCTGATTTTATTATTTTATTTACTTATTCCTCTTTTACCCATTCCTTCATATTTGTATTCTTAGTTCTTATTTGTATACATATTATTTTATACATAGCTGCCTTGAGTACCCCTCCAGTGAAAAAGGCCGGGCATAAATAAATTATTAATAATTATTGTTATTGCTATTGTCTTCAATTTTGTCATTTTGATTTGTTTTGTACCTGTAAGCTTTTCATAAGCTTTTGGCCATGAATAATAATGTATTGGCCCGAATATAAGCCACACCCAAATATAAGCTGCTCCCTTTAAAATTCAAGGGGGGAATAAAAAAAAAAGACAATACTCAAATATAAGCCTCTCCCTTAAAATTCCACAGGCACTCCCACCCATTCCTTTTTACCATATGTCTGTTTCAGCAGCGATATTGTAAAAGCCAATTTTTGTAAGGTTGCAAATTTAAGCCGCACTTTTCATGGTCGGAATTTGGGGGGAAAGTGAGGATTATAATCAGGTCAATACGGTAAAAGTCTGACCTAAATCTAGCTTTATTAACATTATCTCCATCAAGAGGGCATTATCCACCACAGTGGCCTTCATTGAAGTGGTTTGGAGGTGGGGGGGGGCTTTTGGGGGGGGGTTGTCTGGTTGAACCATTCTCTTAAATAGCTCCCTTTTCTGTTTTTGTTCCAGCTCTACCATTTTTTGAAAGCTGTGTCATTTAACAACAGTGTTGGGGAGAAGGTTTCCTTTGACCAGAATGGGGAGCTCATTCAAAAGTATGACATTATCAATTTGGTCACATATCCAAACCAATCTTTCAAGAGAGTGAAAGTTGGAAGGATGGATCCCCAAGCTCCTCCTGACAAACTCTTGAGCATCAATGAGGATGCCATAGTTTGGCACAGCTGGTTTAATCAGGTAGAACTTCAATGCAGATATTTGTGGAAGTGTCCCAGTTCTTGAAGAGGCTGAGTCCTTTGAGCGAAGCCCAATCCCGAGCTCAATTTTGTCCTTGCCCATTGCTCATTCTCCAACCATCCCAACCCACTGAGGAGAGATTTCATGGATGGTTCCCCATTGCATGAAAATGCTGCTCTCATTCAAGCAAAAATAAAAAGCAGCCCTATGTAGACTCAATCCACTGAGTAAGAGGCCATAGTGTGTGCTTCAAAATGTTTATATTTGTAAAATGAATTATATTGACAGACACCAGGAGCTGGCTGGCTGTCGGCTTGAGAAACAGCACGCAAGAAGTAATTTAATGAAAGATTTATTGCTTACAAGCAATTAGCCTCTGACCGCTATCTCCGAGCAAACATACATCACAATCAAGTTGATCCTTCTGAACAATCCTTCTGGCTTCTGCAGAGTATCCTGAACTTCCGACCCTTACGTTTCAGGGGTCGTCTTTTGTCTTGGACTTTTCCCATCTGTCTAGCCCTGCAGTTGATGGGGTCAGCTCTCCCCCCCCCCTCCTGGTGAGGAACTGCTCTCCCTCCCTTGTGCCATGAATGTGATTCTTGAGAAAGCTGGCTTCCCTCCAGCCCGCCTTCCCTGAGCTGATAAACTGCATTACTGCCAGCTTCAGAGGGGGGAGTCGTCAGCCCACTGGTTCCAGCTCTCTCAGAAGTCTGCAAGTCTCTCTGTTCTTCGCCTGCCTGCCTGCCTTCTATCTCAAGCTGTACTGCTTGGTTTTTGGCTGGTGTGTTCATGACAACAGAAATTACATTGCAAAAATGTCTATGTTATGTTGATGTCAGGGAGTTTCAGGAAACTGATGAGTGTGCAGTGGGGGAATTGAGGCTGGAGTCTTACTGGGAAGGACAAGCAGCCAGGAGTGAAGAGGCAGAGGAAGCTGCAGAACTGGAGAGTGAATGACTCAAGGAAGTGCAGAAAGATGTAGGTCAGGGAAGTGAAGAGCCAGGTGCTTCCCTACTCTCTCCTGCATCACTTTCTCCCAGAAACAGGAAAGAATCGAAGCAGGAAGAGCAGGATGAGCAGAAACAGCTACCATGCATGTGTAGTCTCCAGCTGTGTGAATGCAGCTGGTGAAGGGCGTGGGGCCCCCAAATGCTGCAACTGAGCCATCAACAAGGGGTATTGGGTATTGTAAGTCTCAGCTTTGACAAGTGCCATGTGCACTTGTTAGACGGGGCCTTCAACATTCATTCCACAAGTAGACAATTCAAAATGTTGTTTATGTTTCTTAGGAAGCTAGACCACTGTACAGCATGTTGTCTCCAGAACCTTAATGATTCCAAGATAATCCTCCTGAAGATTAACATATCCGTGTTTCATTTGTTGATAGACACAGCCTGTTGCTTTGTGTAATCCCAAGTGCCCAACCGGTTATATGAAGAAAAGCAAGGAGGGGGAGTCCTTTTGCTGCTATGATTGCATTCTATGCCCCAAAGGGTGGATATCTGATCATGAAGGTGAGAGTTTCAGCATACAGATAAAAGAAGAATGTCTATACTTCACAGCCAAATACAAGGAAGAATAACAGACACATCATGTAAATGCAATTAATGAGTACTATGTGGGCAATGCCCTTTTATGCGTCCAGCTCTGCAATGTTAGGTGCCTTGCATATTTCAAAGGAGATTTGGTAGTGTCTATGAATCTGTGTGGCTATCAACCTAGAGCCATCTAGCACAGCAGGCTATTCTATGAGCTAGAGGGAGCCCTGGCTGATCATCTGTCTCAGGACCAACTGAAAAAGTATCAAGGAGAGTGAAGTAAACATGTCAGCAACAGACTGAAGAAGCCAGGTGACCCCAGCTTTCTGGATCATTTGGCCAGCATGACTAAACTGTTTCTGGTGCAACGGGACACTGATATGGAAGCCAGAGAGCACAGAAATGCTGTTTATTTTGTTCAGTTTCTGTTAATTGATTCTCATGGGAACTTACAGATTCTGGCTTCACACAATTAACTCAAGGCAGTGTCAATTTACTCTTGGCAGAAAGCCAAGGCCTGCTTGACCTAGAAACTGCTTACTCCGATTGGTTAACGACCAGCACTCAACTCTGTTATCTAGGAATGCTAGCACAGTTTGGGGTTAGGTGTGTTAGGAGTAGGAGTAGAAGTGCTGTGTATGGTTATGAGAGAGAGAGAAAGAAAGGATTTATTTTGCTTTGTTTTGTATGCAGAAACTCTGCTGGTTTTATTTTTCCTTTTAATAAATCCTGTAAATAGTTATTCTGAGTCTAGCTGACTAGTCATTTCCACCTCGACTAGCTTCTTCGCTGTGCAGGAAAACTCTGCTACGTTTGGGCTAAAGCCATTAGAGCTATGCCTGACACTTCAAAGTTCCATGAGATTATTGGCATTGTGCTGCCAGCCTGAGTTGTGGTGGTGTCGGCATCAACGGTGTTGGTTCCAGTAGTTCCAGAAGTTGTTGTTCCTGTTGGTGCAGCAGATGGACACTGGCTGGTTCCTGACTGTTGTGAGCTGGTGATGCAGTGGACACAAGGACAACAGCTGCAGCGTGTGAGTGCTGGGTGCTGTGGTTCCTGTTTTCTCTCTCAGTGGTCATGTGTAGCTGGTTCCGGGTTCCAGGGACATCGCTCTCAAGATGGCCTCACAACCAGTTCAGATGGCTTTTGAGCGTCTGAATGACTCCAATTACTTGCTGTGGTCGGAACGCATGCAGGCAGTGCTGCAGAGGGATCGTCTCTGGCAAGTGGTGAGTAAGTTTCCTGGGAAGCCTGATGATGAAGACCTCGATAAAGACCAAAGAGCAAGGGCCACCATTGTCTTGGGGCTGGAAGATTCCCAGTTGCTGTATGTGAGGGGAATCAAGACAGCTAGAGGTGTGTGGCAAGCACTTAAAGAACTCCATGTGTGTGAGACAGCGGTTTCCAAGCTGTTCATTCGCAAGGCATTGTACAAGGCAATGTTACAGCCTGGGGTTACAATGCAGGAACACCTACACAGTTTACAGTTAAAGTTTGCTGCGCTACAGGAAAGAGACTGTGCGTTAGACCAGCAGGAGAAGGTGGCTATTATTTTGAGTTCTCTCCTGAAAAGCTGGGATAATTTAGTTTTGTCTCTAGAAGGCATACAGGAGCATGATTTATCAGTCAGTTACGTTACTGGGCGTTTGATTGAAGAATGGCAGAAGAGGCAAGAAAGGGCGTTTGCTGCAGAGGCTTCTTCAGGCGGGCGGTTTGGAAGGAGTTCTTATGCTGTGCCAGAGGTGAAGCAAAAGCAGGTTACCGGTGAGGAGTCAGCGTTTGCTGTTAGGCGTTGTTTCCGATGTGGGTCTTCAGCGCATCTAAAACGACAATGTCCGGAGTTGGTCAAGTCTCAGTTGCCGGTGCAGGAGCAGAGACGAGATCAGCAGCAGCAGCAGCGTAAAAAGAAATTCCTCAAACAAAAACAGTCGGCTCAGCTGGTGACCGCCGAGGTCAAGATTGCTGATGAGAAACAAGCTGTCTGGGTGGTCGATTCTGGAGCGTCTCAGCCCATCGTAAATTCAGATGAATTGTTTGTTTCCAAGAACTCAACACAGCGCAGCCAGGTGGCTCTAGCAGACGGAAGTACTTCCGAAGTGATTTCGGGGGGTGCAGTTTTTGTTCCTTGTCTTCGTGAATGCCTGCAAAATGTACTTTGTGTGCCGTCATTAAGGAGCAATCTGATGTCTGTAGATTGTTTGCTAAAAGCTGGGTTTAAAGTGTATTTTGAAGGAGACAGTTGCATTATTAAGAAGGCTGGTGAGATTTTAGGCACTGCTAAGTCAGAGGGAGGCTTGTTTTGGCTTAAAGCAGGATCTCAAGTTGCAGCAGTAGTCAGTAAATCTCAGCCTGCAGTGAATAACAAAGCTATACATGACAACTGTGTGCACTTATTGCATAGGAAAATGGGGCATGCTTGCTGGAAAAGTGTACTAAAAATGTCTGAATTGGCTGATGGGGGTAATTTAAAGAGTTGTAACAAGTACCTTGATTGTAATGTTTGTAAAAAGGTTAAAACCCACAGAGTCTCTTACCCCAGAAGTGACAGAGTTAGTGAGACACCGCTACAGCTGGTTCACATGGGCGTAATTGGTCCATTTGCTGTAAGCAGGGGTGGAGCGCGCTTTTCACTAACAATTGTGGATGACGCCACGCGGTACTCTTGGGTTTTTCCCATGAAGAATAAGGGTGACGTGTTCACTAAGTTTAAAGGCTGGGTGGCATCTGTGGAAAGATTTCTGTCCATTAAACTCAGAAGGATTCAGACGGACAGAGGTGGCGAATTTATGTCAAATGCCTTTAGAGATTGGTTACAAAAGCATGGCATTGGGCATAGAAAAACGAATGTTTTTCCCCCAGAGGAGAATGGTGTTGCAGAGCGAAAAAACAGATCTTTACAAGATATGATGTTTGCCATGCTTGATGATGCTGATTTGCCCATGTCTTATTGGGGGGAGAGCATGCTCACCGCGTGTTATCTCCAAAATAGTCTCTTTCATCAAACAATAGGTACAACCCCGTACTTTAAATTGTTTCAGAAAAAACCTAAAATTGACCATTTGCATGTGTTTGGATTAAAAGCCTGGGTATTAATTCTGAAACAAATGAGAAAGAAGGGAGATCCTAAGACCAAACAGTTAGTGTTTGTGGGTTACCAGGAGCTGGGAAAAGGTTTCCGCTTTGCTGAAGGGACAAATGGCATTGTGATCTCCAGGAATGCCAGTTTTTGTGAACATAGTGGCTGGGAGAGACTACATGCCAATACTGAGGTTTGGTTTGAACCTTCCCAGGAGCTCCATGACTCTGAAGGTAGACACAGAGAATCAGAGTCTGAGGGGGAGGAAAGTTCAGATAAGAGCTCTCAAGAAAGTGGAATTAGCCAGAGACCAGTTGCTAAGCAACAAAAGAGAGGTCGTAGTTCTGAGGAGGAAAGTGGGTCAGAAGAAAAATTTTCTCCCAGAAGATCTAAAAGACAAAACAAAGGAGTGCCTCCGGTGTGTTTTTCTCCAGATACTGCAAATGTGTTTAGTGTAATTGCAGAACCCAAGAGTTTTCAGGAGGTGTTAAAGTTACCAAAAGAAGAGGCAGAGCTCTGGAAACAGGCAATGGAGGAAGAGATGTCCTCTCTGAATGAGCACAAGGTCTTTACACCAGTAGCAGCACCTGAGGGGGCAAAGATTGTAGGCTGCAGGTGGGTGTACAAACTTAAACCTCTGGTGACAGGAAAGTACAAATACAAAGCTCGTTTAGTGGCTCAAGGATATTCTCAGAGGCCTGGAAAAGATTATGACGAAACTTTTTCCCCTACTGCTAAGGGGGACAGTGTAAGGCTGATTCTAATGCTTGGAGCAAAGAGAAAACTCCTGTTAAACCATTTTGATATCCAGATCGCATATTTACATGCATCAATATCAGAAGACCTGTATCTAGCCGAACCGCCTGGTTATGAGACAGGTGTTAGGATATTTCCGTTCCACCTTAAAAGGGAGCAGGCTTTGTGAGTCACAGAGTCTGCGCATGTCCTATTCACAGGATGTTTATGTTTGCTATTCCTTTCGATTTCTCAGCCGGTCAGAGACGCTGACTCAGAACGGTCATGTTTTCCTTTGTTCTGTTCAACGCTAAATAAAGTCTGTAAATTATGCTCTTCTGCGGTGCAAGCTTTCTGGCTGTGTTTTCTGCTGATAAAGAGTGTGCACGAGCCCCGGAATGCAGCCTATCTATTTCTGAGGTTTCGTGTCGCTAATTGCTGGATCTGCGTGGCTACAGGGATCGATGGACGTCCGGCAGCCGGCTTGGGGCCATGATGGACTATATCTCCCTGGCAGTATTCCCAACAACAAGGTTATGGGCCCAGATTCACAGCACCTACAGGAGAGTAAAACTGCAACAGACTGCAAAGGTATGTGAAAAGCGAAAGAGAGGCTTTTCTGTTTATTACCTCAGAAGGAGTCTTTGATCTCCGGCAGGGCTTAATTGGCCTGGGAACCGAGCCAGAGAGTTCGTGATTAATGAGCTGCCAAGATAAGGAGTCTTTGAAGGCATAAAGGCTCACGGCTCAAGCAAAAGGCTGGAAATGGAGTTTTTCCAAGCTTCTGGAGATGCTGAGTGTCCTAAGTTATATGGGCAGAATTATAAAACCTGGGCAAAATGGTGTGAATCTTTGCTGCATCAGTTTGGGGTGTGGCATACCATTTCTGAGCCCCCTCCGGTTCCTCTGACAGAGAGATTGAAAGCCGATGATTCGAAGGCGATAGACGTAATAGTCTTATCCGTCTCTCTTGAGGAAATTAAGACGCTTGCTGGCAACACCACTGCACATGGGATGTGGAATGCTTTGAAGAAAGCCCACCAGCCAGTCATCCCAGCCCAGAGTTTGACTGCATCGGAGGTCCTAGCTGTTTCCCAGAATGCGAGTGAATGCAGGGATGCTGAGGGCACCGGTTGCAAGCTGCAGGGGGAGCTGACCGTCACGTCATCCCAGGCAGCATTCCAGCCTCCAGGGGGAGCCAAGGAGTCGGCAGCTGAGAGCTCTGTTTCTCGTGGGAACCAAGGTCATCGCCTTTGCAGAGGCCGGAAAGGCAAAGGTAAACAGAGGCAGACGCCTGCAGATGGCCAGAAGCAGAGGGAGGGTGAAGAGCCCGTGCCAGGGAAAAACAAGGTTTTGTTTGCTGGCACAGATTCACCAAAGGCTAAAGGCACGTCAGGTGGCCAGGAGCAGCAGGGGGGCAAGCTGCAAAAGCCCACGCCGGTGGAAAACAAGGGTTTGCTTGCTGTAAAGACTGCTCCAACAGCCAAAGGCAGATTTATTGTCGATTCAGGTGCCAGCCGCCACGTCACGAAGGATCGCCATCTCTTTATCTCCTTCAAGCCTCAAGAAGGTGAGATTCACCTGGCTGACGGAAGGACGTTGCAAATCGCAGGAGAAGGGACTGTGAAACTTGCAAGTCTGCACACTACCATCAGTAATGTACTTTATGTTCCAGGCGCTGCAAGCAACTTGCTCAGTGTCCCACAGCTTACTGGGCGTGGTTTTCAGATTTCCTTCAAGAGGAGCGTCTGTGTCATCAGTAAAGGCAAAGAGGACTATTTGCATGCAAAGTTTATGGATGGTTTGTTCCATATAACTTATGATGACACTGCTGTTGTATCTAATGCTGATTCTTGTTGTGTTGCACAAACTAACAAAGTTCTTCATGCAGGTTGCATTCACGATGCGCATCGAAGGTTTTGTCACCTCTCTTGGAAGGCACTGGCCAAGATGCCAGAGGTGGTTGAAGGTTTGAATATCAAACCCTGTAAATTTCACATGAAATGTGTATCTTGTGCGGAGAACAAGGTGAAGGTTGCTCCAAAAGGCAAGGAGTCTAGCAGGCAGGCCTCCAAACCCTACCAGCTAGTGCATGCGGACCTGGTTGGTCCACTTACGCCCTCTTTAGGAGGAGCAAGGTACTTCATGGTTCTAATTGATTCTTTTTCCAGGTACATTCATGTGTTTTTGCTCGAACAGAAATCGCAAGCGTTTCCGAAGTTTAAGGCATTCTGTGCTTGGTTGGAGAATGTGCACGGTAAACGTATTGCCTGTTTGTTTACTGATCGGGGCGGGGAGTTCACTTCTCAGCAGTTTGAAGCTTTCCTGACTGAGAAGGGAATCCAGCATGACATGTCAACGCCCAGATCGCCATGGATGAATGGGCTTGCGGAGCGAGCAAATCAGACATTGCTGCAAGGAATGAAAACCTTGTTGCATGATGCCAACCTCCCTGAGAAGTTTTGGGGGGAAGCTCTGTCAACGGTAGTTTATACCGTTAATCGCAGATTGTCATCACCCATTGGTTGTACCCCCTATGAGAAGATGTTTGGCAAGAAGCCCAACATCAAGCACATGAAAATTTTTGGTTCTGACATGTGGGTACGCACCCCACAAACCAACAAGCTTGGGAAGCGTGGGGCACATGGTTTGTTCATGGGGTACGAAAAAGGTGCATACAGGGTATGGATGACTGACTCTAAATCCATAAAGTTCACAAGGAGTGTTGAGTACAATCCTAAGTGGGGGGGAAATGTGGGAATTTTCCAGAGTTACCCAGAGGAGGATGAAGATGATGTCAAGCAAGCAGCTAAAGCTGAGGATGATGAGGATGAGGATGATGATGATCAGAGTTCGGATTCCAGTTCAGTGGGCGGCGCTGCTGCTGGTGTCAGTGACAGTGATGACACAGCAGACTACGAGAGCGCAAAGGCCTCAGTCAGACCATCTGATGCGTCTGACAATGAACTGGAAGAACCACTGTTCACCATTGGTCATTTTTCTCCTAAGAAAGAGGAGATGAGTCAAGAAGACTTGCGTCTAGTACGCAGATCTGAGAGGGCCACGAAGGGCAGACCTCCAAAGAGATTTGCTGATGAGTTTGCTAAGACAGCAACTGCTGTTCTTAATAGCTCAGAGAAGGTGTGGGAACCTTCAAGCTTCAAAGAGGTTCAGGAGTTAACCTCTAAAGATGCTGAGCCTTGGCTTAATGCCATGAAGGCTGAAGTTGATTCCTTGAACAGGAACCAAACTTGGGAACTGGTACCGGTAGTCCCAGGAATGAGACTGGTTGGCAGCAAATGGGTCTTCAAGGCCAAGACAGACCAGAATGGCAAGGTAGTCAGACACAAAGCCAGATTGGTTGCCAGAGGTTTTTCACAGGTACCAGGACAGGATTACCACGAGACCTACTCACCCACAGTCAAATATGAGAGCATTCGGCTGATGCTCAAGATCGCTGCGGAGGAGAAACTGCATGTTTCCCATCATGACATTAATACAGCTTTTTTGTACGGGATTTTGAATGAGGAGCTGTTCATGCTTCCACCTGATGGGATGGAGATACAGAAGGGAATGGTCTGTAAACTGCGGAAATCCTTATATGGTCTTAAGCAGAGTGCCAGATGTTGGAACACAAAACTCACTGAAACATTGCTTTCTCTAGGTTTTCACCAGGGCAAAGCTGATCCATGTGTGTTTGTCAAGGAGGAGGGGCAAAACAAACTGTATTGTTTATGTTTTGTTGATGATCTTCTGATGTTTTGGAAGAATCAGGCTTTCTACCAAAGCACCCTAGCTCAGCTGAAGGAGCACTTTGACATGAAGGATCTTGGTGAGGTATCCAACTATCTTTCTCTGCAGGTGGAGAGGGACCAAGCAGGTAATTTTCTGGTACACCAAACACAGAAAATTGCTGATGTATTAACCAGGTTGAATTTGGTTGATGCAAACCCAGGAGACACACCGATGGTGACAGGTTACCAGGTAGACAGTACTGCTGAAGCGTTTTCTGACACAACGCTATACAGATGCATTCTAGGCAAGCTGAATTTCATTGCCAGATGTTCAAGACCTGACATTGCTGTAAGCTGTAATCTGCTTAGCAGACATGCCAAAAATCCTACGGTTCAGGATTGGAAAGCTCTGAAGCGCATAGCCCGCTATTTGAAAGGGACTATGCACTACAGGCTGAGGTTCACCAGTCAGAAGACTGGAGGTCTTGAAATCTTTGCAGATACAAGTTTTGGAAGTGACACCACGGATGGTACGAGCACTTCTGGAGTATGCTACATGTACAACCACTGCCTGTTTGACTGGTTGTGCAGGAAGCAAACAACAGTGAGCCTAAGTTCCTGTGAAGCAGAACTCAATGCTCTGTCATTTTCACTCATGGATTGTGAATGGTTGATGCAACTGTTTAAGGACATCGGGGTTTCTGTGAAATGTCCTATACAAGTGTATCAAGACAATAGATCTTGTTTGGCTTTGCTGAACTCGGAGAGTTGCAAGCAAAGAACCAAGTACTTGCAGATTAAGCTACATCGTGCAAGAGAGTGTATTCAGAAAGGACTGATTCGGGTGTCCTACATGGCAGGAAATGAAATTCCTGCTGATCTGTTGTCTAAGGTTGTTAACAGAGAACAACTTAAGGTTTATGTACAAAGGTTGCAATTGGGTTGAACCACAGGTACTACAGGTTACACGGAAAGGGGGAGGATGTTAGGATATTTCCGTTCCACCTTAAAATGGAGCAGGCTTTGTGAGTCACAGAGTCTGCGCATGTCCTATTCACAGGATGTTTATGTTTGCTATTCCTTTCGATTTCTCAGTCGGTCAGAGACGCTGACTCAGAACGGTCATGTTTTCCTTTGTTCTGTTCAACGCTAAATAAAGTCTGTAAATTATGCTCTTCTGCGGTGCAAGCTTTCTGACTGTGTTTTCTGCTGATAAAGAGTGTGCACGAGCCCCGGAATGCAGCCTATCTATTTCTGAGGTTTCGTGTCGCTAATTGCTGGATCTGCGTGGCTACAGGGATCGATGGACGTCGGCAGCTGGCTTGGGGCCATGATGGACTATATCTCCCTGGCAGTATTCCCAACAACAGGTTCCAATAGAGTGTTAAAATTAAACAAAGCTCTATACGGTCTCAAACAGGCTGCAAGATCTTGGAACAAATGTTTCCATGAGGCCTTGGTTTCAAGCAGAGTACAGCTGACAATTGTGTTTATGTACGTGGTACAGGCAGTGATCAAGAGTTTTGTCTGATTTATGTAGATGATGTATTGTATGCTTGCAAAACAGATAAACAAACTAAAAGGTTTGCCAAGCAATTGTCCAGTAAGTTCAAAATGAAAGACTTAGGACCGGTTAGGACATATCTAGGGTTGGAAGTGTGCTGGGCCCAAGATGGCAGCTGCCTAATTAGTCAGCAGAACAAAGTTAAACAACTACTGACTACATACAGGATGCAGGATTGCAAAGGGGCAGCGGTGCCTATGGATCCAGGTTTCATAAAAACACTTCATATAGATGAGAGTCCTGAATTTGAACATCCTGATGTATATCACTCTGTAATTGGAAGTTTATTGTATCTAGCACAGTGGTCCAGACCTGATATTAGCTACGCAGTAGGCATATTAAGTAGATTAGTCTCAAAACCCACACTAAATGCCTGGAAAGGGGTAAAACAAGTTCTGAGATACCTCAAACAGACAATTGGCTATATGTTACAATTAAATTCTTCCGAGGACGAAATGTTGAGTTGCTACTGTGATAGTGACTGGGGAAATTTGCCAGATAGAAAATCTGTCACAGGACTAGTCATAATGGTCGGTGGAGCTTTAATCAGCTGGTGGTCACGCAAGCAAGACGTTGTAAGTGTGTCATCAACAGAATCTGAGTACGCCGCATTGAGTGAATTGTGCAACGAGGTGATTTATTTCAAGCATTTGTTAGCAGATTTAAATGTAAATTGTGGAGAACCAGTACGAGTTTACATTGATAATCAAGCTTGTATAACCTTAAGTAAAACAGAGGGTTTCAAATCACGTTCCAAACATATCTCTGTAAAATACCAAAATGTACGTTGCTGCGTACAAGACAATATAATCACATGTACTTATGTATCAAGTGAAGAAAATGTAGCAGATGTATTAACTAAACCATTGGCAAAGATAAAGAACAAGCAAATGTGCAATGGTTTAGGTTTGCTGGAAAAATAATCTCCTACATAGGTGTTATTTGATGTTAATTGTCCAGCAGAATCTGTGAGGGGGTGTTCAGTTTCTGTTAATTGATTCTCATGGGAACTTACAGATTCTGGCTTCACAAAATTAACTCAAGGCAGTGTCAATTTACTCTTGGCAGAAAGCCAAGGTCTGCTTGACCTAGAAACTACTTACTCTGATTGGTTAACGACCAGCACTCAACTCTGTTATCTAGGAATGCTAGCACAGTTTGGGGTTAGGTGTGTTAGGAGTAGAAGTGCTGTGTATGGTTATGAGAGAGAGAGAGAGAGAAAGAAAGAAAGGATTTATTTTGCTTTGTTTTGTATGCAGAAACTCTGCTGGTTTTATTTTTCCTTTTAATAAATCCTGTAAATAGTTATTCTGAGTCTAGCTGACTAGTCATTTCCACCTCGACTAGCTTCTTCGCTGTGCAGGAAAACTCTGCTACGTTTGGGCTAAAGCCATTAGAGCTATGCCTGACACTTCAAAGTTCCATGATATTTTCCCACTATAACAGTATCTATTTATCTACTTATGCTGGCATGCTTTCGAACTGCTAGGTGGACAGGAGCTAGGACAAAGCAATGGGAGCTCACCTGGTTGTGTGGATCCAAACTGCCAACCTTGTGATTGGCAAGCTCAAGAGGCATGGTCGTTTAGACCACAGTGCCACCGGCAGTGTAGATAATACAGAGGAAAAGCTATAGCTAGTTTGTGTTACTTATTCATTATTGTATTCCTGTCATGTCAGAAGCAAAGGGTTAAAAATAATTTTAACCTGGTATTTTTTGTGTTTTCCATTTCAGATATGCCTGTGTGTTCCAAATGTCCAGAAGATCAATATGCAAACAAGGGCCAGAATGCATGTATTCCCAAGACTATAACCTTCTTATCTTATGAAGAACCTTTGGGTATCAGTTTAACAGTTTCTGCTGTCTCATTTTCCATTATCACAGTTTTGTTGCTAAGAATATTTCTGAAGCACCATGATACTGCCATATTTAAAGCCAACAACAGGGACCTGACCTACACTCTCCTCATCTCCCTCCTGCTCTGCTTCCTTTCTGCACTTCTATTTATTGGCAGACCTGTCAAGGTGACATGTTTTCTGCGCCAAACTGCCTTTGGCCTTGTGTTCACAATGGCTGTGTCTTCTGTGCTGGCCAAAACCATCACTGTGGTTCTTGTTTTCATGGCTACACAGCCTGGATCCAGGATGAAGAAGTGGGTGGGGAAAAGCCTGGCCAGCTCCATTGTCCTTTCTTGCTCCATTCTCCAAGCGGGCATCTGCCTGGTGTGGCTTTCCACCTCTCCTCCATTCCCTGATAGTGATGCTCAGTCAATGACTGAGGAGATTGTACTGCAATGTAACGTGTCATCCCCAATCATGTTTTACTGTGTCCTGAGCTACATGGGCTTGCTAGCCATGGCCAGCTTCACTGTAGCTTTCTTTGCCCGGAACTTGCCTGACAGTTTCAATGAAGCCAAGTTCATCACTTTCAGCATGTTGGTGTTTTGCAGTGTTTGGTTGTCCTTTGTTCCAACTTACTTGAGCACCAAAGGGAAATACATGGTGGCTGTGGAGATCTTCTCCATCTTGGCCTCCAGTGCTGGGTTGCTGACTTGCATCTTCTTCCCGAAATGCTACATTATCTTGTTGAGGCCTGAGCTGAACAAAAGGGAGCAGTTAATTAGGGGAGGAAAACACTAAAGAACATTGTAATTCTCAAAAGCTGCTGCTAATAAAAGTAATACTAATAATATTTTTTTTATTTATTTATACATTTATACTTAAGTATAAAGAAGGATTTTGATTGCAATGTACAAAGAACATCTTAAAATGACATAATTTGAATGTTCATTTTCCTTTAATTCTTTCTTACTCTCTATCCATATCATTCATAGACAGAGAGGGCAGAATTCATTGATTTTTCTCTCCATGTTATCTTCTCAGCAATACTGTTAAGTATGTTATGTTGAATGCTAACAAATGAGCTTAGCTTTATTTTAAGGCGAGTCTCCTTCATTTGAGTACAATGCTGTAATAACAATACCACACTGACTTTAAGGAGCTTTGAGAAAGAAGTGAAGTATAAGCATTCATGAATTTTGAAAAATCTCTAATTCCTTACAGAAAGCATTCTTGAGTGACACTCTCAGGTAAATATGAGTGCATAGGTAAATGATGGTCACATATCCTCTTTGTATTAATCTTTTATTTTAATCCAGTCCTTATGTTTCTCTGAGAGTAATATGGCAGCTTGGGTTCTCCTTGGGTCCTCATTTGGTAATGGAGTTGGGGGAGAAGTTCACTTTCCCATCCACTTGTCTGTTCCCTTAGTTGTGTGGTGACAAACTGGGATGGAGGCCTCTGTAGGAGACAATAATAATAATAATAATAATAATAATAATAATAATAATAATAATAATTTATTTATACCCCGCCCATCTGGCTGGGTTTCCCCAGCCACTCTGGGCGGCTTCAGAAAGAATACTAAAAATACACTAAAACATCCAACACTAAAAACTTCCCCAAAGAGGGCTGCCTTCACATGTATTCTAAAAGTCAGGTAGTTGTTTATCTCTTTGACATCTGATGTGAGGGCGTTCTACAGGGTGGGTGCCATGACAGAGAAGGCCCTTTGGCTGGTTCCCTATAGCTTTGCTTCTCGCAGTGAGGGAACTGCCAGAAGGCCCTTGGAGCTGGACCTCAGTGTCTGGGCTGAATGATGGGGGTGGAGACACTCCTTCAGGTATACATACGGAGCATTACAATACTTAAATGGAGCATATTAGGAATTCAGAAACAATCTAAATGATTAGTAAATTGTGTACATGAAAGAAAATAGAGAAATACATGATAAATGTAGAATTCCTATGATGTAATTGTGCAGAAATGTGAAGTAAGTATTTGAAAGGGAAGTCGGGTGGCTCTGTGGAGCTAAAAGTTATGTAAAAGGAAATAAGATGTTATATGAATGTTAAAAATGGAAAATCAATAAAAAATATTTTAAAAGAGAGAAATAAAATAGTTCCAATAAGCTCATCAAATGTGAAAGTTATGAAATAAATAAAAAATTGAAAAAAATTAATCCTTTAATTCAAATTTATATTCTTCCACCCAATTATTTTTTAACAAAAGCAGTTTTTTAAAAAACCTAGAAGAAAATCATTTTGAATATTTGCAAATACCCTTTTCCCTTGAAAAAGCAAAACAAGTTAATAAAGCCTGAAAGGTGAAAAAAAGACTCCCAATATAGATGGCTTTATTGGGGGAGAAGAGGGCAGTGCTTTTTCTCTTAAAAATTGTTTAGGGGTACCCCTGCATGCCCCAGAAAAAAAGGACTGGGAGCGGGTATAACCCCCACATTCAGGGCCTCCTTATACCAGTTTTGAATACATTAGACGTGAATTTTCAACAAGGTGGGCTTAATCCTGGCACTTGGAAATTTTTCAAACTTGTTTTATTACCTAAACTCAACATTGATACTGAACTTCTTGAATCATAAAGGGCATTCTCTTTTATTAAAGTGAATACTCAGTTATTTACCATTGTTCTAGCAAAACTGCTTAGCAAAACCCAACTTCAAAATATTTAACAGAATATCAGATTAAAAATATTAATTTTGCATCCCAAATATCGACTATTTAATGTGATTTACCACACTAAACCAAAGGGTATTTAATTGGCAATGGTGTCACTTGATGCCACAAAGGCATTTGGCAAATTGAAATGGACTTATCTTTTCAAAATTAGCCTTTCATTAAGTGGCTGTGTGCTTCCATATCACTTCTTAACACAGATTGGCCGAAAACTTTTCCTTTCATCATTTCAACCGCTTTTTCTTCAAAACATTAGTCAGAAAAGATGGAGACCAAGTAGGAGTTGAGCTGTTCCCCTTTGCCATCATCTCCTTCCCATAAAATGTCCCCTTTTGCCAAATTTTTGTCTATTTTTATCCCTCTCTTAAAGGGGATTAAAAAAAAAATTGTTTAGAGTAAAGGTCAATTTGAGATCTGCAAATATATCTGAAGAGGACACAGAAGATGAATCAAGTCAATGGTCTATAGGAATATTTCCAGTGCCTACTCATTGACTTTCATATTTGATAATGGGGTGCATATTTGGGAGTTGTTGCTTGATCATAGCAGTCCATTTTACATTTGGATCCTATTAAGTTTAAACTTAGGGGATACACACTAAAAGGTGCTTTGGCTAAAAATATGTTCACTTTCCTAGAATGGCAGAAATGGGGAAATTGCATTGTATTATCAGACATGACAATCCTTATGATCAATGAAACCCATTTTCTGCCAGGCTCCAGACAAGCCTCTTTAATTATTGCTCTTGCTTTTGGCCCTTATTATCCAAATCACATGCAGGTATTATTTCTCTTAAGATATAACAAGTACGAATTTTTCAAGAAATGCTCAGAGGATACAAAATAGAGTGCCTGCAATTACCAAGGACTAGGGAATAGAGAACAAACCTATGTAAGACTGGTTTCTATCAATTCATGTTTTTTGGTTGTTGGGCTTGGGTAGATTTGCAAATTATTCATTAAAGTCAGGCTGCTGCTATCATGGGGATTCTAAACATACAGCGGTAGAGACAAATAGAGGGATCTGAGTGCTGAAGTTAGATTTGTACACAGAATGGTGACATTATTAATTTTGACCATATAATTAGATCAACTGAAGTTAGATTTGCATTGACTATGGTGATATTGGTAATTTTGTTACTGCTCCTGCTGCCTCACATAGCATGCAAAACTCTAGATGTTCAGTGTAGAAAGTGGCATTCCAGACCGATTCATCCCAGGTATTATCAACGTGGCGATTTCACCTATGGAGCCATCGTTTTTCAGAGTGCCGTTTCTCTGTCTCCAATTACCTTGAACAGACATCCTGATCGGGAACAAGTACCTAAAATGTTTGTATAAGGAATCATTTCTCCTTCATACTTTGTCTCTGTCTATATTACATTCCACAGCAGAAAATAAAGAGATTGAACCTTGGTTCTTTGCAATCCTGATTCTAAAACTGAAACAAAAAACACCCTAGACTAGGAAGAGGTAGCGGAAGGTCCACAGGAATCTTAAGTTTTCAACCTCCAGACAATGACAGGTTTGTTTTTGCAATAGGAAAATCAGTTAATTAATTATAGGAATTTTGTTTTTGTTTTTTATAAGATATTTATTAAGATTTTCAAAGTATTACAAAGTGAAAATAAAAAAATAAGAAAATACAAAATAAAAATACAAAATAAAAATAGTTTAAAACAACTCATTCTTTCCATTACTTATTTTTCATTATCTTATTTCCCGGACCTCCTCACGCCTCCCTTTTTTGTTTTCCAGTTCTGTTTGTTGGTTCAGCAAATCCTTACCCTCTTTGTTTATCCTAATCTTTAATCTTAAAATATTGTAACGTTAAATTTTTACCTATTAATAATCCATTTTTCATATTCCCTTATAATATTACAGCTGAAAACCACTTAATTTCTATCCAACATCATTCTAACATTCATTAATTTTACAATATTTCTGTAGATAGTCTTTAAATTTCTTCCAATCTTCTTCCACCGACTCTTCTCCCTGGTCTTGGATTCTGCCAGTCATTTCCGCCAGTTCAATTAATTATAGGAATTTTGTATCCCACCTCCCCATATACAAATAGCCACTGAATATGTACTGGGGCTTTGGAATGCCACCTGACGTTTGAAGCAGAGAGATTTGATTTATTACGGCCATTGGCCCATATCTAAAAAAATACATCAAAATTTATCCATAAACAAACAATTTAAACAGTTCCAAGTTAAAACACCCATATAAAACCAATTTTACTTCAATTAAGTAAACACTATATACAATAAGCTCCCTCTATGTCAACCGCAATTCAAATCCCTCGGATTTTGGGGGATATGCGTCTTAGTTCTGGCACTTATTGATGGTTCTTAAGTTTGGCTAAGCTGTCAGAGTCATACAGTGATCCATTTCACCTCTTATGAAATAAGTATTTAATAAGTATATTATTTGGGCTTCCTGAGGTCTGTCAGCAATTCCCGATAAATATGGGGCCAGAAACTTGGACCGTGAAGCCGAATGTAATGGACAACAGAAGATTATATGATATAACGATTCTATAGATCCACTTTTACAGTCACAGTGACGTTTGAAGCAATTTTTATTGACTTAAGTGCATGTCCATCTTCTTTCCATTTGTATCTCTCTCCATCACCATGTTGTCTTCCAAAGCAGGACTCTTATGCTGTTGAAGAGTGATGGACAGCAGTACCCAGTTAAGTTATGATATTGAATTCTGCTTCATAAACCAAGCTGCTACCCCCACCAAATAAATCAACTAAACAGCTCAGCCTCAGCACCATGTATACAGCGAGAAGCATCCCTCTCCTCAGCTCCCAAAACATTAATATATTTCATTGGGTTTGTTTGTGGTTATTTAATATAGGAATTAAATTTGTCATTGCCAGGAGACCATCTTGCTTGTGAGTCCTGGATGATCTGCTCGCTTCCATGAAGACCTTTTACCCATCAGGCCTGGGAGGGCAGGGCCCTGACTGACTGAGTGACTGACTTCAGCTACGAAAGCTGCTGAACAGACTCTTGGGCTGGGGTCTTGTTTCATATCATTTGTTGGGGTGTTTTATTGTTGTTATTTATACTTTTTTATTTTCATTTTTAGAACTGATTATGAATCAGAACTTATTCTGATTTTTGTGGAAATTATTTCAGTTTCACTGTTTTATTTTTGATGTGTTTTATTTGTTCATTATGACTTTTCTCATGTTTGTGATTATATACATATTGTCATGTCTTGTGCCTAAGATAGAGCAATGGGCGAGTGTTTTCAGGCTGTCAATCAGAATGCTGGTGGTTTGAGGCCAACCAGATATGGCTGTAGGGTAGAATACACATGAGGTTCTTTCCTAATCTTCTAGGATTCTATTTTGTAAGCTGCCTTGAGCATGGTTTCAACTGTAGAAAGGCATACACATAAAATGATGATGGTGGTGTTGATATTGTAGCTTTCCCCCACTCTTGTATGTGTGTAAGCACATAATATATAGTAATGTATACTAATGAAGAACAATAACTTAAAAAAAATGGAGAACACTCCCACGCACAATAAACTGCATTAAAGCAAGTCTGTGTGAATTAATCTGAGGTAAAGATACACCACATCCAAGCCACATTCAGCAGCAATGCTGCTGCTGCTCCTTGGCCTAAACCTGGCCAGTGGTGGATTTGGGGGTCTCAGATTTCATGGGTGCCCTCTGCCTCTCACCTTCATACTTCATAGTTGCGGCACACCCTGTGGCTCCATGTGCAGTACAAGCGAACCGGTTGAGCTGCCTCAATTCTGCCTCTGGCCTGGTAGTGGGAACATATTCTATTTTAACATATTTTTGTATGCCGGCTTGCCAGGTAATGTGTGTTTGTGAAATATTGTAACTCACCCCCACTGTGGTCCTGCCCTCCCATTCTTCTGGAACAACCAGTTTTCCAGCTTCAGTGACCCTCAGCCAGCTTCAACTCAGCCACCTCAGCCAAGGATCTTGCTATAGGATTGCCACTTTAGAAAATAACAGCTTTAGAAAGAGTAGAATATACTTGTGACACAATATGCAACTATCTTTTTAAAAAATAATAAATAAATTACCTAATCATTTTTTTATACAATCAACCGCAAAATACACATATAACAAAAACTATAATAACAATAATAACACATTTTGACAATTCAGATTTGAATACACTGATATACCTATGACTACACCTTTTTAACAATATTTTCCCAACTCTCTCTCCTCCCCGTACTTCTCACCACTATCCACTTAAATATTCATTCCAGATTTCTTCATATTTATCCATTCTTATTTTGCGTCGACATGCAATTCGTTCGTATGTAGCAAATCTGTCCATATTATCAATCCATGTGCTCAACTGAATCTTTTTGCAGCTCTTCCAATTCATCAAAAAAAGTTTTTTTGCTTCTAAAATAGCATGGTACATCCATTATTTTTGACCCCTTGAAATCGCCCACATTTCCGGAATATAATTTAGAATTAAATTCAGTTCCCCCAAATAACAATTTTTTTATTACTCTTGCTATAAATATCCTCACTTCGCACCAAAATGAGCTTATTATCTTGCAGTTAATCAACATATGTACTAAGTTCACATTTTAACTCAAACCTTTCCCGTAGCTGTCTGCACTTGTTATTTTCTTCTGGTATAATATGCAACTCTCTTTTTAGTGGAGTGACAGAGAACTATCAGCATCTTCTGGCTTTGGCTTTTGCTGTAAAGGAGGTTAATGAAAATCCCCAGATTTTATCCAATATTTCACTGGGATTCAACATATATGATAACACTTTGGAAGCGAGGTGGACCTCTCCTGCTGCGATACAATTTATTTCACCAAAGGACAGACTCCTCCCCAACTTTATGTGTGGTATCCATGAAAATTTATTGACAATCACTGAAGATGTTAATGATTCCTACTTTCCCATACCACAAGTATTTGGTATCTACAAGATTCCTCAGGTAAGAGTGCATGTGTGTAAGGAAACAGAAGAAATATATACAATTTAAATACTGTCTTCCGGTTCAGAAGTGGTTTTGAATACATCCCAAATTAGTTTTTTGAAAATATATTTTTATTAAATTTCAAATGAAAAAAGGAACATTATGCTAAAATGTTTAGAATACAGAGTTATCAAACAAGGTGTGTTGACAGTATGAGTAATCCATATACAATTATAGATGACT
Organism: Podarcis pityusensis; assembly: GCF_964106645.2. NCBI lineage: Eukaryota > Metazoa > Chordata > Lepidosauria > Squamata > Lacertidae > Podarcis > Podarcis pityusensis. The sequence continues at coordinate 28,912,483 of NC_138038.1, forward strand.
GATCAACAAAGCAGACATAAAATAAACCAAATCAGGAATTTGAGCACATGGAAGGTAGCTGATAGAGCTTTTAATAGAATAGGCATAATGGCTAAAAACACAAAAGTACAAAAAGGTAGACTCTGTTATGCAAGGGGAAGCTGATTAAAGTATTCAAATGTCCTGACCCAATTTATCAACCACATTCATTCAAAATAATAGGACTGATGTTTTATCAGGGTGTTTTTTCAACCCTTATTAATCATACTGCTAGGAGGGGGGAAGAGGAAGGTGACTTTCTCATTCCTCCCTCTGTTGATCAAAAGGAGGGCTAATTCTGTGGGGTGTTCTTTTGCCAGAATCCCAAGCAGAAGACGGGATACGTGCAAGTACAGAAACGCTGCTACACAGAGCGGCAAATCCTTCCTAGTGCAGGAAGGAAGAAGAGTGGACACAGGGTGCTCCTACCTTCTCCTGAAAGACACACCCAGCAATCAGGATAGGTCTTAGAGTTTTCATAAGACTTTCCTTCCCATGCCTGTTTTTCTTCATGTATTCTGCCCCACCTCATGAATAATAATAATTATAATAATTTTTATGCTGGCCATCTGACTGGTTTGGCCCAGCTACTCTGTGCAGCTTCCAGAAAATTATAAAACCACAGTAAAATGCCACACATAGAAGCATTCCTTATAGAGGGCTACCTTCAGATGTATTCTAAAAGTCAGATATTTGACAGGAGAGTGTTACACAGGGCGGATCCACTACCAAGAAGGCCCTCCCTGGTTCAAAATGAGGGAGCCACTAGAAGGCCCTTGGAGCTGGATCTCAGTATCCGGACAATGGGGGTGGAGATGCTCCTTCTGGTATACAGTGCTGAAGCGCCACCAATGTAAGCTAAATAGAAAATGTTTCACACCTGCAATATTTGTTTAGCTCCTATATGATTCTGCTTCAATCATACTGGAGAACCCTGAAGTCCCTTCCTTCTGCAAAATGGTTCCAAAGAGACTTGATCAGTTCAGGGGGATTCTCAAATTACTTGACTATTTCCATTGGAGATGGATTGGATTGTTTGTTGCAGATGGAATGACTTTACAATGGTTCATACAGAAGATGGTTCCAGAATTTTCCAGTCATGGCATTTGTTTTGCATTCCTTGACTCATTCACCAGTTTTGAATATGATGTTGAGGAAGGAAATTTTGTCAGAAGTGCAATGTATTTGTCTGATAAGATCATGAACAGCAAATCCAATGTCTTGGTCTTCCATGGAGAGGTTACAAATATGATCATTTTGAGATATTTTCTATGCCAAAAAATCAAGCCCAAAATGTCAAATCCAAAGGGAAAAGTCTTCATTCTCACTATCGGGATGGAGTTGAAAACCTACCTCTTCAAACATATCTCGGATATACAAGATTTCTCTGGTTCTTTATCATTTGCACTTCAATCTAATGAACTTCAAGGATTCCGACACTTTATTCAGAACAGAAACCCTTCTAATGCTGAGGGAGATAGTTTTATTAAAGATTTCTGGACAGATCAATTTTGCTGTATATCCCAGGATATTGTTCTGGACCGTTTTGTATTGGGTAATTACTCTGGGAGAGCTTATTCACCTCCCTGCACTGGAGAGGAGAAACTAGAGAGCCTTCCTGAGCATGTCTTCCCAAAGAGTGTAACAGGCCACAGCTACAGCTTTTACAATAGTGTCTATATTGTGGCTCATGCCTTACATGCCATGATTTCGTCCAGATCCAGAAGCAAAGCAGGGATGAAGAGAGAAAGACGGAAGCTTCATAATCATCAGCCATGGCAGGTAAGAGAATCCAAACGTGAATCAGGGACTGGTTGTTCTGCTTTTATTATTAATTCCATTGACGTTTAACTGTATATGTGAAGTCATATTGGTTTGTGAAAGAGAAATGAAGAGAGGGGAATGTGAAAGGGCACATGAGAAAGAGTTGATAGACGGCCATTCTGACTCAGCCACAGACACACTGACCAGATATTTGGAATCTCTGGCTAGATGGTTGTGTGGGAGCTGGTTGAAGTTAAATCCTTCAAAGACAGAGGTCCTTTGGCTGGGTCAGGATGACATGGAGTTGAGGGCCAACTCCCATCTCTTGAGCGGGCGCAATAAGTGCCAGCGCCTTCTGTCAAGAGTCTGGGTGTAACCTTCAATGTCTCCCTCTCTATTGAGGCGCAGGTTGCAGCTACAGCAAAGGCGGCATTTTTCCACCTTAGTCGTGCTATGCAGCTAGTCCCTTACCTTTCCTGCCCCAATCTTGCCACTGTGATCCATGTGATGGCCACCTCCAGGCTCTATTAGTGTAATTCGCTCTATGCGGGGCTGCCTGTGAAGCTGACCCAGAAACTCCAGCAGGTCAGAATGCCGCGGCGAGGTTCCTTACGGGGTCCTTGCCATGGGATCATATTCATTCAGTGCTACACCAGCTGCACTGGCTCCTGGTGGAGTACAGGGTCAGGTTTACGGTGCTGGTTTTAGCCTTCAAACCCCTATACAGCCTAGGACCCTCTTGCTTATGGGACCACCTCCCCTGGTATGCTCCACGGAGAACCTTACAGTCTGCAAAACAATAACACCTTGGAGGTCCTGGGTCTCAAGGAGGTTAGACTTGCCTCTACCTTTTCGGCCCTGGCCCCAGCCTGGTGGAATGCTCTGTCACAGGGGACCATGGCCCTGTAGGACTTGACATCATTCTGCAGTGCCTGAAAGACAGAACTGTTCCGCCAGGCCTTTTGTCGGGGCCCAGTCTGACCCTCCCCCCCTCTTTATTACAAGACCCTGTATGAAAGTAGCTTCTCTAACTCTTCTCACCGGGTCATATAAGACCAACACAAATAGCTGGGCCTGGTGAGCACTTAATGTTTCCAACGCCTATAATTATAATTCGTGGGTTGCCATCTGATTTTATTCTGATTTTAATCTGTATTTCAATTGATTGTTCTTTTGCTTTAATGTATCATATATCCTGATTTTAGCCGTCTTGAGCCCGGTTCTGGCTGGGGAGGGCAGCATATAAATAAAATTTACTACTACTACTACTAGGACATTGCTTCCTTGAATCCCCTCATGGGAAAAGGCTGGGTATAAATTAATTTAATAATAATAATAATAATAATAATAATAATAATAATAATAATAATTCTAGTCTTTGTTTTTGTCATTGTAATTGGTTTATACCTCTAAGCCTGTTTGAATTTTTGCAAAAGCCTTTGACCATAAATAATAAAAGTCTGACATGAATCTACCTTTAGTAACATTATCTCCATCAAGAGGGCATTATCCACCACAGTGGCCTTTATTGAAAGGTTTTGGGAGGTTTCTTTTGGTTTGGCAGAACCATTCTCTTAAATAGCTCCTTTTTCTGTTTTTGTTCCAGCTCTACCATTTTTTGAAAGCTGTGTCATTTAACAACAGTGTTGGGGAGAAGGTTTCCTTTGACCAGAATGGGGAGCTCATTCAAAAGTATGACATTATCAATTTGGTCACATATCCAAACCAATCTTTCAAGAGAGTGAAAGTTGGAAGGATGGATCCCCGAGCTCCTCCTGACGAACTCTTGAGCATCAATGAGGATGCCATCGTGTGGCACAGCTGGTTTAATCAGGTAGGACTTCAATGCAGATATTTGGGAACTGTCCCAGTTCTCAGTGAGGGTGAGTCTTTTCTTCTAAGCCCAACCCTCTGCACAATTTTGTCCTTGCCCGTTGCTCATTCTCCAACCATCCCAACCCTCTGAGGAGAGATTTCATGCATGAAAATTTTACTCTTATTCAATCAAAAATAAAAAAGCAGCCCTATGCAGACTTATTCCAGTGAGTCAGAGGACATAGTGCGTGCTTTAAAATGTTTATATTTGTAAAAGAAATATACAGGCTGTATAGGGCTTTTTAATTTTTGACAGAAATTACTTTGCAAAAATGTCTATATTATGCCTCGGCCCAGTATACCTGAAGGAGCGTCTCCACCCCCATCATTCTGCCCCGACACTGAGGTCCAGGTCCGAGGGCCTTCTGGCAGTTCCCTCACTGTGAGAAACAAAGCTATAGGGAACCAGGCAGAGGGCCTTCTCAGTAGTGGCACCCACCCTGTAGAACGCCCTCCCATCAGATGTCAAAGAGATAAACAACTATCTGACATTTAGAAGACATCTGAAGGCAGCCCTGTTTAGGGAAGTTTTCAATGTGTGACATTTTAATGTATTTTTAAACTTGGTTGTAAGCCAGCCAAATGGGCAGGGTACAAATAATAAATTATGATGATGGTGGTGGTGGTGGTGTCAGGGAGTTTCAGGCACTGATGAATGTGCAGTGGGGGAAGTGGGGCTGGAGTCTGATTGGGAAGGAAGGGCAGCCAAGAGGCAAGAGGCAGAAGAAGCTGCAGAGCTGGATGGTGAAGGACTGGAGGAAGTGGAGGAAGAAAAAGGTTAGGAAAGTAAAGAGCCAGGTGCTTCCCTACCCTCTCCTGTATCACTGTTTGTCAGAACTAGGAGAGAATTGAAGCTGGAAGAGCAGAAACATCCACCATGCAAGTGTCGTCTCCAGCTGTGTGCATGCAGCCCGTAAATGAAAGTTACAGAAGCTGGTGAATGGGGTGAGGCCCCCTGTTGCTGCAACTGAGCCATCATCAAGGTGTATTTGGGCATTGTAAGTGTCAGCTTAGCCAAGTGCTATCTGTACTTGTTAGGATGGTGAGCACTCCTGACAGCTGATTGCATACAAGCATCACTAAATGAGGAGAAATTCAAACTAAAAGGCTCGCGAATTTTCATGGAGAATTTTTTTTTAAAAAAGCATATACAATTTTGGATAACTACATTTTACACAGAAAAGAAAGAGAAATGGAGTTAAATCAGGCACACCAGGTTTCACTCAATATTGGGGGGTTGTCAGCGAGTGTGATATCACATGCACAGCATGGGTTTGCCACAGCTGCGGTTACACCCGACACGGCCTGTCACACCCTCTAAATGGCCATTCAGAGCCTATTGCAGCAACAGGCAGGCCCAACAGAGGTCCAAAGGAACCCGTTACAGCTTCGGCAGAGCCTGATGGCACCTGCCTGGCTCCAGAATATTGAGGGGGCCCACCCCATGATTGATTTTTTTAAGGGTCCTTAACCTCTCCGGGGCCCCCATAGATTGCATGCCTGAGAGAAACTGACATTGAGAGAATCACTCAACATGAAGGTGTTACAGATGCAGTATGGATATGGAAAAACCAAATTATGAGAATTGATGTTTATGCGTTATAAGTGTCAGGAATGAGCCAGCTCCCAGTGAAGGTTTGCAGTGAACCGAAGAAAGCAGCCGGGAACACAGCAGAGAGAGCTAACTTCCTTGGAATGCCAGTTGATAAGGGAATGACTGAGAGCGGGCTGGTACCCAACCAAAACTCTCAGGAAGTGCAATCAGGCAAGAAAAGGGACGGAAGTAGTATGTCAGACTGGGAAGAGGTTGGAGCTGATTTAATCCGTTCTAAGAATCAGCTAAGGGGAGGGCTGTTAGACAAGAAATAAAGCAAGAGATGCAAGGTTCAAAAAATTCTTATCTTCTGTAGAAACTGGAAGCAGTCTTCAGAAGGGTCATCCTGATTGTTGATGCTGGATGTTACAGCTGTCTGGAGCTATCTGTTTGTTTTTTTGCAATAAATCCTCCTTTTTAATTGACAATGATTACTGTGTTATCAAGCCAGGAACTTGGAGGCATGACAATAAGCAGCAGTTAAAGTGGAGGGAAGGGAAGGGCATATGACTAAAGGACTGTGTATGAGGAAACTGGCCAGAAAACACAATGAGATTCCAAGATGACTGTACTGAAGATCAACATCTCCCCCTTTCATTTCTTGATAGACACAGCCTGTTGCTTTGTGTAATCCCAAGTGCCCAACCGGTTATATGAAGAAAAGCAAGGAGGGGGAGTCCTTCTGCTGCTATGATTGCATTGTATGCCCCAAAGGGTGGATATCTGATCATGAAGGTGAGAGTTTCTGCATACAGATACAAGAAGAATGTCTGTACTTCACAGCCCAATACGAGGAAGAATAATGGGCATATTATACCAATGCAATTAATGAGTACTATGTGGACAATGGCAGTTTATGCGTCCAGCTCTGCAATGTTAGGTGACTTCCATATTTCAAATGAGATTTGGTAGTGTCTATGAATCTGTGTGTCTGTGAACCTTTGCATCTAGAGCCATCTAGCACAGCAGCCCACTCTGAGCTAGAGGGAGCCCTGGCTTATGATGTGTCTCAGCACCAACTATAAAAGTGTCAAGGAAGGTGAAGCAGACCTCTCAGTTCAGCAGGAGAAAAGGGAAGCCAGGTCATCCGATTCTGCCTATTCTTTCCTTGACCTATGGAAAAAACAAACCTTCAATAAAAGTTTGTGAACTAAAGCCTGTGGACATCCAATGAAGCTGAATATTAGCAAATTCAGGACAGATAAAGGAAGGCAGTTCTGTGCACAGTGCATAGCTAAATTATGGAAGTTTCTGCCATAGGAGACAGAGATTTCCTCCAACTTGGATTGCTTTAAGAGCCTTGACAAATTAAAGGAGAGGGCCATCAGTGGCTACTAGGCATGATGGTCAGCAGCAGGAATGCTTCCTAATACCATTTGCTGGAAACCACAGTGGGCGGTAGAGTAGTTTTCTCTTTGGGTCCTGCTTCTGGGTTTCCTACAGGCATCAGGCTGGTCACTGTGAGAAGCAGACAATGACCAGAAGGGCAACTGGCCTGATCCCAAAGGCTTTTCTTATGTTCCTGTGTTCTTGTTTGTGGAGGAGAAGCCGTCTTGAGCAAATCTGGACAGTATGCAAATATGTTATTTCTTCATTTAGTAGTTAAACATCTTAATGCTTGACCCCCCAGTGTTAGAGAGAGTTCCCAGATGAGACTCACTGGTATTTCTTCCACATTTTCAACTTCCAAACTGAATGACAGTCTGCAGCGTGTTTAGCACATTTTGAACTGTTCCTTTTCTCACCTTTAATTTCCACTCCTTTCCTCAACGTAGTTCAATGTGTGTACAAGCCTAACACCTACAGTGAGGTTTTTGCAGTCTAAGTGGCTATAGTTCCAGTTCCTGGCTTGTTTCCCCCACTGATCCCTAAAAGCATGAGAGTTTGTTTCTTTTTGTAAAATAGTAATAACAACCCAGCTTTGCTTCACACAAATCAGTATTACTAATAAAATTGAATTTATTTATCACCCAACCACGTTGAGGCACCCATAACATTTGCAGCACATGTGATAGCCTGGAAATATGTGCTAATGTCCATACAAGAACTACATAATACAATACATTATGGGGAGAAAGATGAACATACGATCTGGTTTAATGTTCTGTGAAATTACCTTGTTATTTCTATATTTTAATGAGCCCACGATATTTTAGCCCTTGAATGTAATACCACATTTCGCACCATAAAAATAGAATTGAATATATGAGTGAGTACACAAGTAAGGAGAATATTTCCTTTTTCAGTTATTACATATTGTAGGAAAAATGTAAAGGTAAAGGACTCCTGGATGGTTAAGTTCATTCAAATTTGACTATGGGGTGCGTCACTCAACTCCGCTTTCAGGTTAAGAGAACTGGTGTTTGTCCACAGACAGCTTTCTGGGTCAGGTGACAAGCATGACTAAACTGCTTCTGGTACAACAGGACACAGAGACGGAAGCCAGAAAGCGCAGAAATGTTGTTTACGTTCCCACTACAGCAGTACTTATTAATCTACTCACACTAGTATGCTTTCAAACTGTTAGGTGGGCAGGAGCTAGGACAAAGCAATGAGAGCTCACACGCTGGTGTGGATTCAATCTGCCGACCTTGCAATCGGCAAGCTTGAGAGGCTCAGTGGTTGAGACCACAGTGCCACCTGCAGTGTAGATGACTGAGAACAACAGCTATACCAAATTTGTGTGACTTATTCATTATTATGTTCTTGCTACCACAGAAGCAAAAGGTTAAAAATAATTCTAACCTGATATTGTTTTGTTTTTTTAATTTCAGATATGCCTGTATGTTCCAAATGTCCAGATGATCAATATGCAAACAAGGGCCAGAATGCTTGTATTACCAAGACTAAAACCTTCTTATCTTATGAAGAACCTTTGGGTATCAGTTTAACGATTTATGCTGTTTCATTTTCCATTATCACAGTTTTGATGCTAAGAATATTTTGGAAGCACCATGAGACTCCCATAGTTAAAGCCAACAACAGGGACCTGACCTACACTCTCCTCATCTCCCTCCTGCTCTGCTTCCTTTCTGCACTTCTGTTTATCGGCAGACCTAACAAAGTGACATGTTTTCTGCGCCAAACTGCCTTTGGCCTTGTGTTCACAATGGCTGTGTCTTCTGTGCTGGCCAAAACCATCACTGTGGTTCTCATTTTCATGGCCATACAGCCTGGATCCAGGATGAAGAAGTGGGTGGGAAAAAGCCTGGCCAGCTCCATTGTCCTTTCTTGCTCCATTCTCCAAGCGGGCATCTGCCTGGTGTGGCTTTCCACCTCTCCTCCATTCCCAGATAGTTATGCTCAGTCAATGACTGAGGAGATTGTACTGCAATGTAACGAGTCATCCCCAATCATGTTTTACTGTGTCCTGAGCTACATGGGCTTGCTAGCCATGGCCAGCTTCACTGTAGCTTTCTTTGCCCGGAATTTGCCTGACAGTTTCAACGAAGCCAAGTTCATCACTTTCAGCATGTTGGTGTTTTGCAGTGTTTGGTTGTCCTTTGTTCCAACTTACTTGAGCACCAAAGGGAAATACATGGTGGCTGTGGAGATCTTCTCCATCTTGGCCTCCAGTGCTGGGTTGCTGACTTGCATCTTCTTCCCAAAATGCTACATTATCTTGTTCAAGCCTGAGCTGAACAAAAGGGAACAGTTAACCAGGAGAGGAAAACACTGAAGAACATTGCTATTTTCAGCATGTGACTTCCATTGTTCAGTCATGCTTTTTCTGATTGCAGTACAAATTAAGATTTAGGTTGTGTTGTATGAAGAACATAATAAAATGACATAAATGTTGATCTTCCTGTTCCTGTTCCTGTTCCTGTTCTGTTATTGGTTTCAGAACTCACAGAGTTAAAGAGTTCTGGTGACGTCTCTTTCCTGAGGCGTGGTTAGAAACACTTAAGGGAGTGGTTTTGACGCTAAGTGTTTCAGTCTGCCTCTGGGACGCTATGCGAGAGGGAGAATGTGTCAGTTCTCGCCAGGTCTGAATTTATGGTGTTATTCTACATGATTAAAGGCAAGAGAAGATAAGGACTGCCTTGTGTCTGCTCTGAATTATTACCCACACTGTTGCAGTTGCTTCTCACCGCTGTGTTCACTCTGCTACCGGCAAGAGAAAGAGGCAGAGGCGGACTTTTTGCATCGGCACGGACAGTTCGTAAGCTGCGAATGGGAAGTGTGCCAGGCTCCATGTTTAGCCTCTGTTTACACTCTTGTCCGGCATAATCCAACAGGTTATGGATGCTTGCCAACGCTTTGAAGCATTGCAGGAACGTCCCACGTGTGGGGGAAGCCAGCTGAAAAGCTGCTGGGGCCAGCTGGAGCTCTGGAGCTGTTTCTCTGAGGCTGGAAGGAGCTCAGCTGGGAGGAGCCGATCTGCTGGACCGGGAGCTGGAGAGCTGCTGTTTGTTTACGTGAGTACGCTGGGCCCCGGGGGAAGATGGCAGATGACCAAGAGGTGCTTGAAGCTCCGCTTGAGAAGCTTGAAGAGCTCACCACCCAGTCGTGGGAAACCTGGGTCAGGAAAGTGAGAGCCTGGTTTTGGGCAACAGGGCTGTGGGGAGTATGCAAGAGAGAGCCGTCCCCAGCCAAACCAGCTGCTGCTGAAAATGCAGAACTGGTGGACAGAGATGCAGAAAAGCTGCAGTCTGCTTTTCTGGAGGAGAAAATGCAGAGAGAGAAAGCTATGAGAGCTGAGATCTGCATGTTGAGAGCAAGCGTACATGCTAAGCTATTGCCGCATTTGGAAGGCATTGAGTCGGCCTGTGAAGCCTGGAAAGTGCTGAGGGGTTTGTGTCAAAGCTCAGCAGGAGGCCAGGAGCAGGATGACGCCGAGTGCTCAGCCAGAAGCCCTGATTTTACAGCCTCATGGAGTGCTGTTGGAGGTGTCGGGGGGGCAGAGAAGCCCAAAGGCCGGTTTGGAAAAGTTTCCACTGTGTATGACGAGGAGGAGTGCCGTTTCAGAGGGGGCGGAGCTGGCCCGGAAGCTTTGCTAGCTGAGAGCTCACCCCAGTGTTTTTCCACTCGTCGCTGCTACGTTTGCAATTCTCCTGACCATCTGCGTCGCAACTGCCCACAGAGAGCAAGGGAGACAGGGCAGGATGTCTCCAAGGTCGTTTCCCATGGGAATCAGCCGGGTTTCCATGGCAACCAGTCCAGCAGAGGGGGCAGGCGTGGGAAGTCGCAGGAAGGACATGACTCAGAGAAGGGAGACTGTTATCATCTCACGGCTTCTCTGGCAACTTTGAAAAACAATTCCAGCAGGGACACAGATATAAAGTGGATTGTTGATTCGGGAGTGAGTCATCACCTGATAACGCCATCTGCTGGGGAGCTGCGGAATTGCAGGGCTGTTTCAGCTGGAATGACTGTTACATTAGCTGACGGGACAAAAAGGAATGTTTCTAAAGCTGCAAATGTATATGTTTCTGTTTTGCAGGCGGAGCTGGAGTGCTTCATTGTACCAGGGATGAAGTGTTGCCTGTTATCGATACCTGCTCTTGCGAAGCAGGGGTACAAAATTTGTTTTGAAAATGATACCTGTTCCATTTTCAGAGGGGGGAGACAACTTGTCAACGTGGAAAGCAAGAACAATCTCTTTGTTCTGGAAACACCTCTGGAGGGTGGGGGGAATGCAGGGAAAGCACAGGCGCAGTGTGCTAGTGTTCCCAGCCATGATTCATGTGTTCATATATGGCACAAGAGAATGTCTCATGCTTGTTTGGAAGATGTTAAGAGGTTGCCAGGCTGCACCAAAGGTTGTAAAATCACGCCATGTGAGGGATCCCTAGTGTGCAGGGCATGCAGCAAGGTTCAAAGGTGCAGGTTTCCCGGGGTAAAGAGGGTAACCACAAAACCTTTTGAGTTGGTTCACACAGACCTTACAGGGCCAATGAAGTGTGAGAGTCTGGGTGGGGCCAGGTATCTGCTGTCAGTGGCAGATGATTTTTCTCAGAATTTATGGTGTTTCTCTCTCAGGTCGCAGAGAGAGGCGGCACAACTCATCCAGGATTGGGTTGCGGAGGTGGAACTAAGGTTCTCCACCAAGGTGCAAGAGTTCAGGAGCGACCGTGGGTCACAATTCACTGGGTCTGCTCTGAAGGAGTTCTTCAAGGAAAAGGGAATTCGTCACCAGGTGACGGGTGCAAAGTCTCCTCGAGAGAGGCGTGGCAGAGCACAGGAGTGAAGCACTGGCTGAAGCTGTCAGGGTTTTACTGTGTGACTCTGGGCTGCCTCAGAGCTTTTGGAGTGAGGCTTGGAAGTTTGCCAGCTTTGTTTTTAACAGGTCCTACAATCACGATGTAGGTGACACACCGTATTTTCTGTTGCACAAGAGGAAGCCACAGGTGCATTTCTTCCGTTCGTTTGGTTCCAAGGCTTCAGTGCCGATACCAACAGCGCAACGGAAGGAGGGTGGTCCTAGGTACCAGGACATGATCTTCTGTGGGTATGATCCTGCAACAAATGGGTGGAAGTTTGCATACCCAGAGGGTGATCAGACCAAGCTGCTGGTCAGCAAGCATGCTGAGTTCTTTGAGCAGGGTGGTTGGTCACAGCCTAGGGTTGGTTCTGATTTTCTCTCAGAATGCCTGTCCGATTCTGAGGGGGAGGAAAGGGAGGAAGAAAGGGAGGAAGGAGAGGCAGAGGCGGAGCCTGTTGCTGAAGACCAGGTTGCTGATGATGGTCAAGCACAGGGGTGGGTTTCTCCACAGGTTAAGAGGGAACCCAAGAGCGAGCCTTCATCTCCTGTTAGCCAAGTGCAGGAGGCCCGAAGACGCAGCAAGTCAGAGGGGGAGTCCTCTGTGCTGGGAGACACACTTGCTGACCCCAGTGGGTCAGGAGGAGCGCCCGAGGTTGTGCTCCGGCGGTCAACTCGGACCACAAAGGGGATTCCACCTGAGAGGTTTCAGGTCACCAGTGCGTGGGTTGGTTTCGCACAGTGTGATTCTGGGAGTGTGGAAGGGATTCAACAATTGACTGGGATAGATGCCAGTGGGAGGCAAAAGGCAATGGGAGGTGAGTTGAACTCAAAGAGGTCTGTAAATAGGGGTTCACAGTTTCCCTCAGGATTCGTGACAAGAGGGGGTGTTATTGGTTTCAGAACTCACAGAGTTAAAGAGTTCTGGTGACGTCTCTTTCCTGAGGCGTGGTTAGAAACACTTAAGGGAGTGGTTTTGACGCTAAGTGTTTCAGTCTGCCTCTGGGACGCTATGCGAGAGGGAGAATGTGTCAGTTCTCGCCAGGTCTGAATTTATGGTGTTATTCTACATGATTAAAGGCAAGAGAAGATAAGGACTGCCTTGTGTCTGCTCTGAATTATTACCCACACTGTTGCAATTGCTTCTCACCGCTGTGTTCGCTCTGCTACCGGCAAGAGAAAGAGGCAGAGGAGGACTTTTTGCATCGGCACGGACAGTTCGCAAGCTGCGAATGGGAAGTGTGCCAGGCTCCATGTTTAGCCTCTGTTTACACTCTTGTCCGGCATAATCCAACATGTTCCTGTTCCTGTTCCTGTTCCTGTTCCTGTTCCTGTTCCTGTTCCTGTTCCTGTTCCTGTTCCTGTTCCTGTTCCTGTTCCTTTCTTTCCTTTCCTTTCCTTTTCTTCACTATCTGTCCATACCATTCATCTAAACAGAGCACGACAGCATTCATTGAGCTCTATCAATGCTGTGTTCTCAAGATCACTGTTAGCTGTTAGGCTGAGCGAACTTCATAGCAGAGGTTCCATTTCAAGGTGGATCCTTCATTTGAGTACTGTGCTCTATACACAATACCACACTGACTTTAAAGGGATTTGGAAAACAAAATAGGGGCAAGCATTCATAAATTTTGAAAAATATCTAATTCTACAGACATCCAATAGTGACATTCTCAAATAAATTCTTGTGCATAGGTAGATCATGGTTGCATATCTTTGTAACAGTCTAGTTTTGTATCTGGTCTGGATGGTCCCCTGAAAGTAATAAGTCAACTTGGGTTTTCATTTAGAAATGCAGGTGTGGGAACAGATCCTCATCTCCTTGTCTGCTTCCTGAGTTATCATAATAAAGCTTTGCAGTTAATTTGGTAATGTGTTATGTTGGATGTTTGACAGTTACCTGGTGCAACTGTTGTGGGTTAGCCACTATTATGCTACACAATTCTAACTTGTCAGGGAAATACAGGAAGCTCACTACTTAAGAAAGGACAGCACAGTTGCTAAGTCCACCTGTTTGGTCGCCATGAAATGAATTTCTTCAATGGTTTGGCATGATCTGGAGTTTCTCATCAGATGAGCTTCGTGACTCAAGTGGTCAATACAAAAGAAGGCACTTTATCAGGTTGTTTGGTCTCAAGTTGTTTAGGGTTCTATATGCCAGAACTAAAATTTAAACCTGGTATGTTCTGGTTTCACTTTGTAAAGAGTTGTGTGTAGTAGGATCCCCTACCAAACTGTGTAGTAGGATCCCCTACCAAACAACCTAGCAGTATAGCCACTGTGATTGTCAGCGGTGTTGATGCTGCATGTCACACATCCTAAGGAGCTTTTCCTTTTGGAGCTGTTCTCCATCTCAGTCACCATTCCCAACATGTTGGTTGTGCTTGGAAGAAATCATTTTCCTTTGGTATGCAGCACAGCTATATTTATTTTTACTGAGTCCTGCCTCTTCTCCATCATGTCATATGACCACTATGCAGCTATATCATACCCTCCACAATTTCCAATGAAAATAGGGATGTCCTATTCAATACTACTACAACTACTACTACTACTACTAATAATAATAATAATAATTTTATTATTTATATCCCACCCATCTGACTGGGTTGCCCTAGCCACTCTGGGCAGCTTCCAACATATATAAAAACGTAAAAAAATACTTCCCAATACAAGGCTGCCTTCAGATGTCTTCTAAAGGTTGCATTGTTACTTATCTCCTTCCTCTCTCTGTTGATCAAAAGGAGAGGTAATTCTTTGGGGTACTCTTTTGCAAGTGTGCCACACACACCATACAGGACTGTCACAAGCCTGAAAATCTGCTACACAGAGGGACCATTCCTTCATGGCTGGGGGCACTGCTATGCAGTGGTTCCACTCCTTCCTCCTGGGCCATGTCCAGAAAGGGGTGTTGGGGGATGAGTGTTCAGACTCCTGGACTCTCACTTGTGGGGTGCCCCAGGGCTTTGTCCTCTCCACCATGCTTTTCAACACTGGGAGAAGCCACTGGGAGAGATAACCAGGGGGTTTGGACTGGGTGTTATGCATCCAGCTCTTCAATGTTAAGTTGGTTCCATATTTCAAATGAGATTTGGTACTACCTATGAATTTTTGTTCCTGTGAACCTTTGCATCTAGATGCATCTAACCAAGCAGCCCACTCTATGAGCTAGTGTAAGGCCTGGCTGAGTGTAAGGCCTGTGCATCAGCTGGCAACATCTGTCTACCTAGGCCAAAGGATTCCTCTCAAATGGCCCATCAACACCTTTTGTCATGTTAACAGATTTGCTATTCACCAGGCCAGCTAGGCTGGTTTACATAAGCCAGCCCAGGGATTCCTTGTCTGGCACAGTTCTGGAGCTTGAACTTTCATTCAGTTAATCAAAATCCTACCATTTATTAATTTCTAAGATTTAGCAGTGTCCCCCAAACCTATAATAGGATTTTTTAAGAAGGATTCCTCTGTCCTTTTCTTATGGTACTCACTTACACGGAGTACTGACATAAAAAGGACTGCAATTTGGCAAATCTAAGATGAGGAAGCTATGTTTTATGCTTTCTTCACCATCATGTTGTTAGAGTGTTCCTTGCTGACTTTTAACTCTTGAACAGCATAACACCTGAAGCTGCTTAGAGGGCCCTCTGCCCAAAGGGGGCAGCACTAGAATCATCTTCCCCTCGCTCATCTAGTAAGAAGCCCCTTGTTGTGAACAATGATCACATCATTCTCTCCCTACTTCCTTTTTTTCCAAGGAAGACTTGACTCAACCCATTATTAACACTTTTATTTTATTATTACTAGACTTAGGTAGATGTACTCCCTTGTACCAACCACATACCCACACAGTAATTTCTGAAGTGCCACAAGGAATTTATTTAGGATGATCAATGTTTGTGTGCTTCACCAGCTGTTGCAGGAATGATGAATAACAGAATTGAAATGGAGAAAGTAGGAATACAGTTTCATGGTGGAAGAATATCTCATGTATGCTTGAACAGTGCTTGCATAGAATGAAACACATACTCTTGCCCATAAGAGGAAACTACTTTGAGGATTGTGTTACATTCCATCTGTGGTCTTCATTATTCTGCAAGCCATATGAAACACAAGACAAATGCCAAATATATATTGAGGCCTGCACAAGTATATGTGGAAGGAGGCCACACTTCTAACTCCCTTATGCAACAATGTTGTGTGCCACCCCCTATCCAACCCAGCATTTTTTTGCTGCTTGCAAAACCCACTAGGTAATTCTATTGCTGATGAAAAGGACATTTATGAAGATGATACTTAATTTCTAGAGGAGCAGAAAACATTTTCTTCATATTCTCAATTACACCATCTTACCTGACTCCAGATATGTTGACGTCATCATCCCTCCTAGTTGACATGATTTTCTAAGGGATAGGAAAATACTACTTCTGTTCAGACAGGACAAATCTGTTCTTTACTAATGTCCATCTTCTGCAGTTATCAAAAGGATTGCAATTAATTCTGCTGCTTGCAAGTTGCGTGTTGAGGTCCCCAGGTCCACCCCAATAACTCACACATCACACAGAATTTTTTGTTTAAGAATTTTGGCATAATTTTGGCCACAACTTTATTAAAATACAAATTTGTGAGTGGTTGCGTAGGTATTGGTTGCGACTATCTGCCCCCACCAGGGGGGACAGACTGACATTCCGCACGATGCGAAAGTCAGAATAGGGGAATACACTTGGGGGTAACGCGGAGCAGGGAACCTGCCCTCACCCCAAATGCAACCAGGAGCTCATTGCTATGGCCCGAGCACCTTTGACAGAGTGGACAAGCAATAGTTAGCCCCCAATTCCTTTAACGGAATCCCTTGCAGCAGCAGCATTAGAGGGGCAGGCACAGCCAATCCATGCCCCTCAACCAACCAAACCATAAACCAATGCCTAAGCGCGAACCTTACAAGTTGTGATGATTTGCTATGCAGTAGGCAAAAACCAAATGGCCCCAGCCAATCAGCCAGATGGACAAAATTCCTACCAGGCCCCCGCTCCAAAGCAGACGACCCCATGACAGGCATAGCAAGGTCAAAGCGAACAACCCTATTCTAGGGAGGGAGGGACGGGCAATCCGATGCATGGGCGAAAAGAGTAAGTCCTAGCCTCATGCAAGGAGTTTTAGTATTTCTGGCTGTCAATCAATAAATGGCAACATTAACTTCTTCCCAACAACAAGGGAAGCCCCAATCGCATCAGTGGCCAACGATCAATTAGCCCGCCCCCCAACTTTGGAGTGTCCTGGCGGCCCCCACCGCAACACGTGCTCTCCATGAAGGAGAACACGCTATCCCCTCCAAAGTTCCAGTACAAATCAAATAACAAGCTTTCTAAATGTTACTATAAATATACCCCAAACAATCCAGAACCAGCAGAACCAGCAGGGACCAGGGACTGCTCAGACATTCATAGATTATTTCTGTTATGTTAAGCTTTATATTGCTGATTTTGAGCCTGTCAACAAGTGCAATGGGAATTCATGTCAGACTGTTTGTGTACATTCATGCAGAGTCTGATGCTGCTGATGTAGAAAGAAATAGATAAATCTGTGTTCAGGGGACAGATTTGCACGAAGGATGGAGATATTAGTTCCATTGTTGCTGCTACTTCTGCCTCACATTGAATGTCACACTCAGGTTTTTCAATGTTCAATGTCACATTCCCTACCTTTTAATCCCAAATTTTATCTATCAGGAGATTTCATCTATGGAGGCATACTTAATCAAAACTCTTTACCTGAACCTCCAAACAACTTCAGCAGTTACCGTATTTTAAGCCCCATAGGGCACACCGGCCCATAAGGCGCACCTAGTTTTTTGGGGGGGGAAATAAAGAAAAAAAAATTTATTTCCCCCCCAAGGTGCAAGGCTGGGGCGGGGGAAGCCCGAGCTTGCCCCGACCCCAGCCCCCAGAACAGGCTGCTCTCCGCAAGCCGTGGGAGCTCTCCCGCGGCTTGCGCAGAGCTACCCAAAGCCCCGGCACGACTGCTCAGTGCGCCCGGGCTTTGGGATAAGAGGCAGCTCTGCGCAAGCCGGGGGAGCCCTCCTGCGGCTTGCGCAGAGCTAACCGAAGCCCCGGCTCGACTGCTGAGCGCGCTGGGGCTTCGGGATAAGAGGCAGCACTGCGCAAGCCACGGGAGGGCTCCCCCAGCTTGCGCAGCGCTGCCTCTTATCCCGAAGCCTCGGCGCGCTCAGCAGTTGCTTCGGGTAGCTTCAGGATAAGAGGCAGTGCTGTGCAAGCCGGGGGAGGGCGCCCGCGGCTTGCGCAGAGCTACCCGAAGCCCCGGCGTGACTGCTCAGTGCGCCAGGGCTTCGGGATAAGAGGCAGCTCTGCGCAAGCCGGGGGAGCCCTCCCGCGGCTTGCGCAGAGCTACCCGAAGCCCCGGCGCGACTGCTGAGCGCGCTGGGGCTTCGGGATAAGAGGCAGTGCTGCGCAAGCCACGGGAGGGCTCCCCCAGCTTGCGCAGTGCTGCCTCTTATCCCGAAGCCCCGGCGCGCTCAGCAGTTGCTTCGGGTAGCTTCAGGATAAGAGGCAGTGCTGCCTAAGCCGGGGGAGCCCTCCTGCGGCTTGCGCAGAGTTACCCGAAGCCCCGGCGCGACTGCTCAGCACGCCGAGGCGTCGGAATAAGAGGCAGCTCTGTGCAAGCCGGGGGAGCCCTCCCACGGCTTGCGCAGAGCTACCCGAAGCCCCGGCGCGACTGCTCAGCGAGCCGGGGCTTCGGGGTGCAGGCAGCTCTGCCCAAGCTGTGGGAGCCCGGGGGAACTCCTGCGGGCTCCCACGGCTTGCGGATAGCTTCCTGAAGCCTGGAGAGGGAGAGGGGTCGGTGCGCACCTACCCCTCTCGCTCTCTAGGCTTCAGCGAAAGCCTACATTCGCTCCATAGGACGCACACACCTTTCCCCTTCATTTTTGGAGGGGAAAAAGTGCGTCCTATAGGGCGAAAAATACGGTATTCTCAAGGGCCAACACCAAGCTACATGTTTGTATATGGATTTCATACACCCCTGTTATATATCATAGTGTTTTCTGTTGCTAGACTGCAAGACACATCTTTATGACATATGACAGGAAATTTGCTGTGGAAATTTGCAATCCTGATTCTCACTGAGTTATATAATGCATTGGAGACACCGAACATGATCTGATTTCCATTATATTTTATTATTTATATTTTTCTTTTCTTATAATTTTTTTTAAGTAAATATGTGTCAACCCTCCAACCTCACTTTCATGGGAATAAAGGATGAATTATAGATCAGGAAAAGTTGGCTTACCTTAGTTTCCCTGAGGTAGTGAAGGAGCATATCACCCCACAATTTTCCATTTCAAACACATAATTATAATGCTTATAGCAGCTGCATGCACACTTCACAGGTTACCACATGAACTTCTATGTTGTTCCTGTAAAATTTCTGGCTGAGCATCCAGTCAAAACTGTCATTCAGAGATTTCAATGGTTCTGTGGATCTTCTGAGCATCTGGAGTATGAAGTCATAATGTTCTGAACCTGTAAAATTTAGATAAGAAACAGCACCCCTTGGCCACCTCCTGTAAAGTAAGGAAAAGCAAGTACCTCTGAAAATGTTGGTGGAAATCATGACCTCATCTTTCTGATTGTTTTCTTTTTGCTATAATGGTCACTGGCCCTTAATTTGACATACCTCTCCTACATCCCGTAAAGCGTGTTCTCCAATAAATGAGAGCACGTGTTGCGGTGTGGGCCGCCAGGCCAGGCCTCTTGTTGCCAGGCAGGTTAATAGTTGTTGCCTGGCACTATGATTGGGTAACCGGGTTGCTGGGGCAAATTGTATGTTGCAAATTGGGTGGGTGGGACCATAGTCTTTAAATATTGGTGCACTCTGGTTTCTCTTTCTCTTTGCAGAGTGCATCGGATCAATCGGATCAGAGCCAACACTGCAGGAGACTTTGGTGATATTTGTGCCTTATTCCTTTTCCCTTCACCATTTCTTCCCTGCCTTACTCACGCTGTGGATAAATTTAGGCCCATAGGGCAAGATTGGTTGGGGGAATTAGGCTTACCTTATTTTCTTGTTGTCGTTTAAAGCCGTCCTCGGCTTAAGCGGCTCCGGGGAGGCGGCACACCTTCAGGGTCCTTTATTGAATTTAATTTAATAGCTGGCCGGTGCTCCCCAAAATTTAATTAAATTTAATTTAATTTAATTCGGCCCAGTTGGGCCTTCCGGGACACCGGGCGGCCTTCGGGGGCTCTGGGCAGCTCCTGCGAGTGCGGGCCGCGCTGCTGCGTCGCGGCCTACCCGGGCGCCCAGGCCACGGCCTCCACGTGGCCTAAAATTAGGCTTTTTGGCCCTGCGGCCTTCCCTGGCCTTAAATTTTATCCTCGGGCCTAGGGAGACCGGGGGAGGAGGCCTGCTGGGCCCTTGGAGCGCTCCTGGTGCCACGGCCAACTCGAACAGCCAGGCCGCGGCCTCCATTTTCGGCCCTCGGCGGCCATTTGTTGTGGGGGGCCTATTCAGGCCTTTTAAAATCCATACGGCCACTGGGAGTGCTTGGCGCGGCCCCTGCGGCCTTTAGGCGACCCCCTTTTGGGGGGTAAGGGTGTTTTGTTGTTTTTTGCCCCTGGGGGGCTGGCGCCATAAACGCGGCCTTCCCAGCTCTCCAGTTCTCTGCGCGTCTTTTTCAGCGCTTTACGAGCGTTATTTCTCAATTAATTGTGCAACAGTGGCCTCCTGTGGCCACTAGCTGCAATTGCAGCCTTAACTTTATTGCTGTGCTGAGAGCGCTATCTGATGGCGTCTGAAGGGTACTGCACCCTGATTTATTTAATTTCAGTTTTGCTGTTCTTTTGAAGCAAATAGGTGCTGTTGCTTCTATTTGTTTTAAGTGGTCTCTTTTCGGGCCAATCTCCCCCCCCCCCCGTCTTTATTTATTTTATTTACCCCTTTTACTTCTTTGTGATCTGATTTGGCTTACTCATTTTATTTAATTTTAATTTAATTGGAGTTTAATTTATTTTATTTACTGGATTAATTTTGGATTAAAATTAATCAATTATTTAATTTATTTTAATTTTAATTTTAATTTTATTTTATTTTATTTTAATTTTAATTTTAAATTTTAATTTTAATTTTAATTTTAATTACATATATATATATATATATATATATATATATATATATATCTTTATCATTTTACTAAAGTCCAGCTTTCTTGCTAACTTTACTGTCTTTTATTATCAGACATGGCCCCAAAAAAGGCTGGGAAAAAGGTGGTAACGGTCGTCTCCGCTAAGCGGCCCATTAAGGGCCCGTCACAATCCCTGCGTTCTCCAACCCCACCTCAGTATGGGGGCCAATTGGAATCACTGGTTCCAGGGATATCAGGTGACCCTGTGGCTTTGGCACGTCTTGCTGCGGAGGTGGACGGCCTTATCCGACGCTGTGCTTCTCGACCATCGACTTCGCTGGTGCCTGCTCCTACGGCGCCTGCCTCTTCCCCTGTTCCGTCATCATCTAGTGAAGATGGGAGTGAAGTTGCAGGGGCTGGGGATTTGCTGTCGGAACCCCCGCCCCGGTCCCTTGCCTTACCTGTGCCTCAGGTTGGCTCAGGGAGGGGAAGACGCTCAGCTAGGCGACGTTTAGGGAAGCGGGCCAGGGGATCGACTCCTGCCAGGGCAATTTTGCCAGCTCAGTCTTCCCCTGTTTTACCGTCGGGTTCAGGTCTCTCACATGATTTTTCTATTCAGTCTACCTCAGGTGCCGCACAAGTTGAGGCAGATATGGACTCTTCAATGGAGGACAGCTTGCCTGTTCCGGCTAAATCTTCTTCCGGGGGGGCATCGCCGCCGTAAGAAGAGTTCCAAAAGACGTGCCAAGAGGAGGAGGGACGAGTCTTCATCTTCTTCCATGGGTACATCTTCTGACAGTTCAGGGGACGAGGCCGATGCCTCCCTGGGTCTTTATTGGGGTTTTGGAGAGCCCATTGGTGGTTTGCCAAAATGGGCATGGCAACGCAGGGCTAATTCACATAGGGCCAGGTATGGGGCAATCCTTGCTTGCCGCGATGGTAGATTCGTTCCTGATGTAAGAGTCTCTACTAACTCTGTTAGAGACATTATACCAGGGGCTCATTTGTCCTCTAAATTGCGGTCCAGGATTTTGGATGGTCGTTATGTGGACATTTTTGATCTGGCACCACCAACCGCAAGCCTGGATGCTCTTGACAAAGCTGTATCTGCCCCAAAGAGGCAGACTGCGCTTAAAAAGTCGGATAGGACTTTTGAGTGCTGGCTGGATAGCTTCCAGGTCTTTGCTGGGATTGTCTCGGCTTCTTATCCTCGGAGGGCTTTGCATCTCTTTGTGTACCTGTCTATTGTCCGCTCGGCGCACGCCATGGCTGGCGCTGTGGCAGCAATCCTTTCCGATGAAAATTTTCGACGTCGCGCCGCAAAAATCCCTACGGCTCGATGGGACCGCAGGGATTTGGACGTGTGGACCACTTACATCGTCCCACATTTTGAGAGGAAGGCCCTGGAACAGCCCAAGCATAAGGCAGCCCCTGTTCGGCCTGGGCGTAAGAGAATCTGTTGGGATTTCAACAAAGGAGGGTGCCAACGGCAGCCTTGCAAATATCCCCATGTGTGTGATTCGTGTGGCGGGAGTCACCCCGCTACCAATTGTCAGGGGGGTAAGCGGCCCTTTCGAGGGGGGAAAGGGGGTGCTCAGCAACCCCCAAAGGCCACACCCTCTACCTCTTCCGCTGGAATTGGTAAGTAGTGACTTACTGACTATGGCATATACGCCGATAAAACTGTCGGCATTGTTGCCTTGGCTGCAGTCTTATCCCAACCGTGAGACTGCAGCTTATTTGAAAGAAGGGTTTTCAGTGAGTTTTAGGATTCCTGTAGCCATGGCACCCGTGGCATGGAATCCTTGCAATCAGAAGTCTGTGCGGGAGATGCCAGATATCGCCCGCAGGAAAATTGGAAAAGAGTTGGCTTTACGTCGTATGGCTGGTCCTTTTGCAGTACCCCCGTTTCCTAAGTTGCATATTTTGCCTTTGGGTATTGTCCCGAAGAAGGCTCCGGGGGAATTTCGCCTTATTCATAATTTATCTCACCCTAAAGGCACGTCAGTAAATGATGTTATTCCCCCGGAGCTTTGCTCAGTGAAATATGCGTCCCTTGATCAGGCAATCAAGATGATCAGGAAATTTGGCCCTGGGGCCTTGCTGGCAAAGTGTGACATTGAGTCGGCTTTTCGCTTGCTGCCTGTTCATCCTGAGGATTTTTGGCTGTTGGGTTTCCAATTTGAGGGGAAGTTTTATTTTGACAAAGCTATGCCTATGGGCTGTTCCATAGCATGTGCTGCCTTTGAGTGTTTTCGTACCTTTTTGGATTGGGCCTTGCGTGTTAAGTCTGGTCTAGGGGGCGTCTCCCATTATCTGGACGATTTTTTGTTGGCCTCAGCACACGACACGGGCAACTGCGTTGTGTTACTTGACGCCTTTGCTTCCCTTATGGGAGAACTGGGGGTCCCCTTGGCGGTGGATAAAACTGAAGGCCCAGTGACTCAATTGACATATTTGGGCATCCGGTTGGATACCAATGCTCAAACATCCAGCTTACCCCCAGATAAGATAATTACGTTGGGTAAGGTTTTTCGGGAGATTCTTCCTTTGAGGAAGTTTACTCTGAGGCAGCTTCAGTCATTATTGGGTCATTTAAATTTTGCATGCAGAGTGGTGGTGCCTGGTCGCCCCTTCTGCTCCCGTCTGGCCAGGCTCACGGCTGGACTACGGGCCCCACAGCATCGGGTGCGATTGTCCGCGCAGGTACGGGCGGACTTGCAGGTCTGGCTGGAATTCCTAGAGGAATTCAATGGTGTATCCTTGTGGCAGGACGTTTTGAACCTCCACAATGATTTTCAAGTGCACTCTGATGCTGCTGGTTTTTTAGGCTTTGGGTTGTACTGGAATGGAAGATGGTGTGCCATGCGGTAGCTGCCTGCATGGCAAGGGGAAGCGATTACGCGAGATTTAACTTTTCTCGAGTTTTTTCCCATTGCAGTAGCAGTGCATTTATGGGTCGCTGAATTCAGGGACCGTCGGATATGTTTCTGGTCCGACAACCAGGCAGTGGTGAACGTGCTGGCAAAACAATCGTCCTGTTCTCCCAGGGTATCGGCCCTTCTGTGGGCCTTCGTCCTACATTGTCTGAGGTTTAATATTGTGTTTTCGGCACGCTTCATCTCCGGTATATCTAACGAGATCGCTGATGCTCTATCCCGTTTTCAGATGGAGCGATTCTGGTCCCTGGCTCCAGAAGCTCAGAAGCTTCCAGAGTATTTTCCACCGCACCTCTGGAATCTTGGCAACATTTAGTCATGCAGGGAGTAGCAGCTTCCATTTCTACGTCCACTTTGCGATCCTATAAAAAAGCTTGGGCTGACTTTTTAAAATTCACGCAGTCTGCGTCCAGCAATTTTAAACCCCCTCCTACCACTCCTCAGGTCTTGCGATACTTAGCTCATTTGTTTCAGCTGGGCCGCGCTGCCAGAACTCTGAGAATTCATTCTGCAGCAATTTCTTTCTTCAGCAAGTCCTTGTATGACAAAGATCCTTGTAAAAGGTTTGTGGTGCGTAAGGCCATGGAAGGGTGGGGCAGACTTGCCCCCCCCCCAGGACGGCTGCAGTGATATATATATATATATCACTGTCCCAGAGGATTGTGTTAATTGGGCATGCTAATATAAATTGTTCCTCTTGTGATCAAGGTGGATGAAAATGGTTTCAACGCTGTAATCTCAGGAGTTCTACACCACTCAAATGTAGGGCCTCCTTGGTATTTTGCAACTGATTGCACACACAAAAAAAGAGGAAAGTCTTGGTTTCATTCCATCTCAATCTCTAGCATGGTGGCTAAAGATTTGCAGAGTATCACATCACTTGACATAGCTAGGGGATAAGAAGACCAAGAAGAATCATGTAATATTTGAAGCAACCAGCTTCAATAAGGTAAATAAATATTAATATGTTTTAACCTGTCCCACCAGAAACATGATTTAGTAATAAAAAATGAAAGTATATGTACTGAGTATCGAGTTAGTGTTAATACAAATAGTTAGGTAATACATCCTCCGATTCACCAGGAGCAGATTTTTGTTGCAGAAATATTGGTGTTCTACTCACATTATATATCTTAACAGAAGAGATGATTGCATGCTGTATTCAACGAGTGTGCAATTTGTCCACCTGTGTACACAAATAGTTCAGCTTTACAAATCAACAGGTGTTCCATCTTTTGCACAAATGCTTGTACATGTGTAGAGACAGTTTGTACCTGTTCAGTGTATCCTGTGAACAAGCCTATATATGTTTTTTCTTTCAATATTTCTCTATGAGTAACACTTCTACTGAATCTTTTGTCAGACTGAATAATAAATAGATATGAAGAGAAAGAGCTAGCACTGAGCTAAAACAGCACTTATCTTTACAGTTTTATTGGAGAGCTGAAACACAACCTGTAATATATGTATGCATCATATGAATATCCCTGTTCTATGCCTATAGGGCACTCAGTAGCCCAGATCAGCAAACCAAATCTCCAAAGAGAAGTGTTGTCACTTCTCTGATGATATGCAATGGTTCCCCTGTTTCACCTGGCTTGACCTTCACCATTTATTTCCCCAAATTCATGGTGGAAACCAGTGCCTTTTTTCAGAGGTTCTCAAGAATACACTGTACCAGCACTTTTTCTTCTTCTAGAAGAAAAGCACTGGTTAAAGATGTGTCACTTATTGTAATAACTTCATGGTGGCTACCAGAACTGGTGGAAACTGTTCGTGTGAAACAGTGATATTCCCTATAATCTGATTTTGAACACACAAGCCTAATTCCAAATTTGAACCCAATAATACATCCATGATAATCTCTCACCAATTCTGCTACAATACTTCATAACAAAAATTAACTGAGGTCAAATCTGGTTATTTTGACTTCAAAGGAAATTCAATTGCTTAGCTTCAAGATCACTACCAAGTAAAACAGGTATGGTTATCCTTCCTTCCAAACCAATTTTTCTTTCTCTACCCCCCAATACTCAGAAAGAAAGAGGAGAAGAAGTGAGCTGAGACTGCACTAGCACCCTGATGTAAATCATCCTCTCCCTGGTCATCTGGTTGACTATTTGATGGGAGAATGATAATCCCCATTCTACAGCTAACCTCCATTTATTAGCAGAGGAGAGAGGACTGTGTGCCTTTGTGTTTCTGCCTGCCTATGTGTGTCCTGTAAATGTAAAAGGGAGCATTTATGGGTAGCCACACCCACTTTAGTTGCACCTAGGAATGGACAAATCTGTCCATTTTGGATTTCTCTCATTTTTATAGTTTCAACTTCACATTTCTGCATCAGTTTCTGATTTTTTTAAGTCCTTGTGAAAATTCAGTAAGATTTTAATGCACCCCCCCCCAAAAAATACACATTTTGTATGTAATTTTTCCAGTTATACACACATTTTCATGCAAATTTCCTTAATAGGGTGATTTCAATGGTAGGGTGTTTTGCCTACAGCAATGAAACTTTGCATGCTGCTCCAGACCATAGTCAGTAGTAGAAGGCTCAGAATTCAAGCTCTGCAATCTCCAGTTAAAAGGCATAGGTAGCAGATGAAGGACCTCTCCCTCTCTCTCTTTGCCTAAGAGCCGGGGGAGCTGCTGCAGTCAAAGCAGACAATACTGTGCTAGACAGGCAAATATTCTGAAGTGCTGTACAGCTCCACGACTAGAACTATAGTCTGGTTCACACACATGCATATTCATTGACTGTAGTAAGGTAATAACTTAGATAAGAGAATTAGTCAGCGCAGATAAAACACTGAAAACTGAAATGTCGTGTTTCCCCACATCACATTAGGATACCCACATGCGTCATTAGACTTTGGGGTACAAACCAAATCAGCCTATTAGCCTAGGGTTGTGGCATGCCAGGTACTTAACATTCACTGTCCACTTCCCAAGGTCTATGCAATCAAGCTCCAAGACAGAGATGGAAATCTATGGCCTCCAATTGGAGGTTGGAGTCCGTCAGTTCCAACCAACATATCCAATGGTCTGGGATAATAAGAACTGTAGTCTAAGAACACCTGAAGGACCATAAGTTTTCCATCCCTGATGTAAGAGATTTATTCTAGTTTTCCATGTGACTTTACATATTCACACACATAAGATGAACTTCTCTCTTTTTTAAAAGCAAAAACAAAACCCAACAAGTTATTTTTGGTTGTCTTACAGAGCAAAGAGTGGCAGAGGAAGTAATCCTACTTATAAGAAGCTGATGCCATGAAATAAAAGCAAGAAAATTATTATGCTTCACATCTTCACCAGGAGCACTGAACATGCAGAAAACAAAGATGATCAAAGGTGATTAGGCTACTAGTCAGACATTAGTTTAAAAGAAAACAAGCAGGAGTCATGATTATGGATGAATTAATCAATAGGTTGGTGGTGAAATTGTAGACTGCTAGATGTAGATACAAACAGCAGTACTGAAGAAGCTAAATATCTCAGGGAGGCCATGAGTCGTCAAGAAAATGCCACAACTTTGTCTGCATTCATACTGGTGGGTTTTTCAGAGACTCACAAGTTCCATGTGTTAATATTTGTAGTGCTTCTATCCCTCTATATAATCACCTTAATGATCAATAGCTTGATAATTCTGCTTGTAAAATCTGACCCTATGCTTAACACTCCAATGTATTTTTTCCTTATGCACTTGGCCAGCTTGGAGGGATGCTATATGTCAGTCATAATCCCCAAATTATTAGAGAATTTGTTGGTGAATGCTACATTTATTTCCTTTATGGGATGTGCCATGCAGATGTTCTTCTTCCTGTTTTTTGGGGTTGCTGAGTGTTTTCTTCTAGCTGCCATGGCATTTGACCGCTACGTTGCAATATGCCACCCTTTGCATTACACAATTATCATGAGGAGAAATGTTTGCTGGATAATGGTGACTGGCTCATACATTTGTGGGACTGCAGTTGGGCTGGTCCACACCACTGTCACATTTCGCCTGCAATTTTGTGGTGTGATCATCAACCACTTCTTCTGTGAAATACAGCCACTGTTAGAACTAGTCTGTGGGGACACCTTCCTAAATGAAGTCCAAGTAATTGGAATTGCTCTGATGGCTATCATGCTACCGTTCGTGCTGATCATCCTATCTTACATGGGCATTATCTTTACCATCATGGGGATGCCAGTCTTGGAGAGGAGATATAAAGCCTTCTCCACATGCTCCTCACATTTAATAGTTGTTATTCTCTTCTATGGTACATCTAGTTCCATGTACTTAAAACCCAAATCCAGCTACTCTCCACCTCTGGACAAGCTTTTATCATTTTCCTATACTGTTGTAACGCCACTGTTAAATCCAATTATCTACAGCCTAAGAAACAAGGAAATGCAGGGAGCCCTAATAAAACTATGGAAGAAAAAGGTTTTGGTAAAAGTTTATAAGTGAATTGATGAATAGACAAAATAAATTATGTTGAAATGAATTTTTAAATGTCTCAAATTCCTTGTTAGATTTGGTGATTGTAAATCTTATGCAATATGCAGCATTAATATGCTTATTATGTATTTTATGATTATTGTTTTATGTTTGCATGCTATGCTTCTTTATTTTGTTACTGTGTTGTAAACTGTCCTATGACCTTTTGACAGAGTGTGGGAAATAAATCTATTTTCTTACAAGAAATGAATTCTTCTACCTCCAATTGCAGTGATGTGTGCTGGGTCCCACCCCCACCCCCTCCCCATTTTTTTATTCATCCCTTCTTTCTGCATATGTGTTTTCCTGCCATTCTACTGGAACAATGAAAGTGTGTTTGTGTGAGAAAGACTAGAGATACCACTATCTTCCCTATAATTATTGAAAATACAGTGCTTGAGTCTTTTCATTGTAAAAGCTCCAGAGAATTTAAGAACTAACTGGCAACACCAATAGGAAAACAAATTAAATCAATTGAAGAACCTTGCAAAACCTTGCATCAGTGGTGAGATCTACTATAAATGCTCTAAAGTTTATTGAAAACTGTATTGAGCAAGGATATAGCAGGTCTTTGTCACTATTGACATGAATAATATCTCAAAAGAGCCAGCATGGAATAAGGTTATCTATAACATTGCATCTTGTCCACATTCATTCTCTGTCTTGTAAGCTACTGCAGTCGGTGAGAATGAATAAGGCTTGTGGGCTGCAATGACATAAGATGCTACTCGTGCTGCTGCTGTTGCTACAGCTCCTGCCCCAGGCCACCAATAATAATTTGAAGGAAAAATGCAAAGCAACAGCTCACAGATATGAAGACGATTTTTTAAAGCCAGGGGACCATGTTATTGGTGCAGTTTTGTCTCTGCACATGGGTGTATATCCTGAAGACTCCTTCAAGATGCTACCCCAGAGCTTCAGTAAACGTGTGTTCCAGTTAAGTGTGCATGTGTTTAAACAAATGACAGTATCTAGGCAATTCCAGTTTTCCTTCTTATTGAACATTCCTTCTGATTTGTTTGCACAAAGCTTGCACTGAGATTAGATGATGTCAACTCTTCATTGAGTATTCGTTCTCTTTTTATTTTTGGGAGGGGAGGTGATATGATGTTTCAGCAAGCAATCCTTATCTCACCTTTGTCTTTATCTTACCTTTACCTTATCTCACACTTTCCATTACATTACTCCATCACCTTTCAAGCAATTGTTATACCACACTTTCCAGCTTCCTTTATCACAGAAACTCCAATTTTGGTGGGAAGTGGGCTTATTGTGCAGATGCACTAATTGTGCAACCCAAATTTGGTAGTTTGTGAATGAATCTCAACCCAAATTAGTGACTGTATAAAGGCAAACCCAGATTTTGAGCATTTAAGGCCAATTTATACAACCTTCAGAGCATGGGGGAGTGTAGGCAAATGAAGACCACTTCATCCACTGCCGAGCGAGAGATTGTTTTACCCAGCTCACAGTTTGACAACAGAACAATCATTCACCAGCCTGCATCTGAAAGCCTTGCAATAGCACATTGAATGCGTAGTGGGTTTTTGATTGAGAGAAGATTGATTTTGATTGTTTGGGGGAACACTGAAGCAATGAAAGAAACCCTTTGTAGTGGGTTAAATGCCCCATAAGCAAGTCCTAAGTGTAAGCACTTAGGCACATGTTTCTGTAGTAAAAGCTTGTGTAGATTGGGCTGTTGCTTGGGAATTTGTAGGGTGCGGCACCAATGGACAGAAAATAGCATGTAGTAAATATCCCCAAAATGTTTGGTGTAAAATAGATTTGTAATAGATATTGTAAGCTTGCACAAGAGATCCCAGGAATCACAGAATCATAGAACTGTAGAGTTGGAAGGGACCCAAAGGAACATCCAGTCCAAGTCCTGCCATGCAGGAACCACAGCTAAAACTCAGGCTTATTTGTGTCTATGCGGTAAATAACTTTGCCAGTGTGATGTAGTGGTTAGAGTGATGCACTAGGACTGGGAAGAGAACCACGATCAAAACTCCACTCAGCTATGAAGCTCGCTGGGTGACCTTGTGCCAATCAGTACCTCTCTCAGCCTAACCCAGGGTAATTTGGAACTTATAATATGCGGCGGAAAATCACTGATGTCACCAAGAGCTCCCTGGAGGAAAGGGAGGAAAGTGAATAAATAAACACGTATTAAAACCCCAAATTCTGCTGCTGAAATAATTCAGCACTCCTAATATGCTGGCTGAGGGGTGTTGGGCCATGGCACATGCCCAGCGAGGCTAGTAGGTCATGGCACCAGCCTTGAGCCCTGAGTTGGAGGAGCTGGCAGAGTGTGGAGCTTTTATATCAACCACGGGGAGTTGACTCAGGCTCCCAACGTGGATTAATCCTAGAATTGTAAAGTTGGACGTGACCCCAATATCTATGTGTCTGTTCCCAAAGTGTATACCTTTCTTGTAATGAAGGTCAGTCTTAAATAACTTAATATGTGTTCACAAATTACACAAAGTACAGGTTCACACACTCTCACTACGCATGTGTACACTTACCGATTTCTGTAGCTCAACTATGTACACAGATTGCAAAATGAATTCCAAATACAAAATGCAACTGTGTTTCAGGTCTGAAATGGCTGCTCTCTGTTATATTGCTGTCAGTGCTTTTCAATGGAGAAGACTATAGTTGTATGCATGTAAAATAACTACAGTGTTTAAGATCTGTTGAATGACCAATGCATGACCAGACTTCTGGATATCCACTCAAACCGTGCAGTTTTATAACCACATAGCTGTGTGCGGGTATTTTGAAAAAGCATAAGAGAAAACCTTTGTCTTCTCTTTCTGAGCCATGGTGGTTATCAGCTGTGAAATACATTATCAATTGGGTCTCTTTGCAACCGGCGAGTAGGTGAGAGAAAGAAGTGCTGTGCAAATAAAAAATATATATTACTGTCTTTGTAGGTCGATGAAAAAGAATTATCAGCATGTCTTTGCCTTCAATTTTGCTATTGCTGAGGTCAACAAAGATTCAAACCTTCTACCCAATTCTACTCTGGGATTCCAGATCTATGATAATATGTTCCAAGCGAGATTAAACTATGATATCACACTGTCCTTGCTGTCAGCAAAGAAAAACAGCTTCCCTAATTCCATATGCAGAATGCAAAAGATGTTGGCAGTCATTGGAGCACTTGGCTCTGAAGCTTCTATGCAGATAGCCACTATCTTAAGCCTCTACCAGATTCCACAGGTAGGGTTGTGTGGAGAGGAAGTTTACAGATAACTGTGCAAGAGATGAAATTTCAATGTTTCTCATGTTTGACACGTTGAAATTTCTGATGTTTACGTACAAAAAAGCACCAGAGATATGGGATTATATAGATGAGTGATCAGAAATCTGATTTGTGCATCCTGCTGTGATTCCCCTTTTGAAAACTCATCTATTTGTATATGGATTTCTATGTTCTTTTGGCAGTCTGAGTTGCTTTCAGCCTAGGTTGAGACATGTATTTCCACCAGCAGAAATGTACTTCCTTTATTTGGTGCATGAGCAGCACACAGAAACTGCACCATATGAAGATCAAGTTGTATGTGCACTGCACTGTAGTTGTATGCCCAACTATATCATATACTTCAAACTAGAATATGCTTTTTATATGACAAATGAGTTGTTGCCAGCCATCCTTGAGCAGTTTGTTTCTTTTTTCTTTTTTGAAAAAGTAGTGAGTACCCACTCTTTTTGTTTCAACCTGCATTTTTTAAGAGGCATGATATTCTCATTTTTGTTTGTTTGTTTATGACATGCTGCTGAAATAGCAATAGGCCCCATCTATATTGGCATTCCACTGACTTTTGAAGACATATCTGTTTACACAGAAATTCTCTTGATTACCTGTCTGTTTTAGGTAATGTGTTGTTTTAATAAGGTTGTTTTACTGAATATTTAAGTTGTGAATATGTATATAAAATATATATGTTACATATCAAACCCATCTTCTATTCACTATGTCGTTTTTCATAGAACATCTGTAATATACTGCAGAACATTCATCATAGATACATCAGAAAAATTCTCAGTAAATGTTTTATGGGTTCAACTTTGTAAAACAACAACAACAACTTTCACAGCTTAAAATACTGCATTTCCCTCTCTTTTCAGCTCAGTTATGGCTCATTTCACCCAGGACTGAGCGATAAAACCTATTTCCCTTTTACCTACCAAATGGTCCCAAACGACAATACCCAGAATGAAGGTATAGTGCACTTGATAAAATATTTGGGATGGACATGGATTGGCCTTATTGTTTCAGATGATGACAGTGGTGAACGGTTTGTGCAAAGTATGAAATGTATGCTCAATGAGAATGGCATCTGTGTTGCCTTTGCAGAGAAGGCACCATTAGTCTTTCTCCAATCCTCTAGTGCATGGAATATATTTTCTAAGGGAAATATCCTGGCAACACTTCATAGGACCAAAGCCAATGTGATTGTTGCAGATGGAGACACTTACTCAATGCAAGGTTTACAGATGATGCTGTATACTGAGTATTACTTGGGAAGGAAACCCAAAGAGAAGGTTTGGATTACCACAGTCCAGTGTGATTTCACCTCAAGTGTTATTTGGAATAGCTGGAACCTGAAATACTTCCATGGCTCCTTGTTCATGACAATCCACAAAAACCATGTACCAGGATTTCAGAGTTTTCTCCAGATGTATGACCCTCACCAGCACCAAAATAGTTTATTTATGAAAATGTTTTGGGAAGCTGCATTTCAGTGCAGAACTCTAAATAAAAAGCACTGTACAGGCAAGGAAAAGTTAAATAGTCTTCCTGGGACTGTGCTTGAAATGAGCATGTCTGATCAGAGCTATAGTATCTACAATGCAGTCCATGCTTTGGCACATGCTTTAAATGCTTTTCGTGCACAAGGGCAAAGAGTGAGGGGAAAACCTGCTGGATTGGATCATTGGGCACTGCTGCCATGGGAGGTAATATGAGATATTTAGTCTCAGTACTTTTGCAATGGGTGGACTAGTGTTACACATGTTGCTAGTGAAGGTCAGAAATACTGAATCTTTGATGGACTTCAAACACCTTCGCTGAAGTCATTTAGTAAATAAGTAACCTTGGTGAAGTTTCACAGACTTTCTGTGAAAGACTGCAAGTTCCCAAATGATGCTCAGTAGCTACTCTTAGAATGAGAGATGATATTTATAAATCCTGAGATTTGGTTTTCCCATCTAGCTCCAGGCATTTTTGAGAAAAATTCATTTCAACAACAGTGCTGGGGAGGAGGTATTCTTTAATGAAAACATGGAATTGTCTACTGGATCATATGATATTGTTAACTTGGTTACTTTTCCAAATAAATCTTTCATCCGAGTAAGAGTTGGAATGGTAGATTTCCAGTCTTCTAATGAAAAAATTGCCATTAAGAAAGATGTCATTATATGGCCCAACATCTTCAACCAGGTGGGTAATTAAGATTTTAATAATTTGCCATTTTTCATAGTTTCCCAAAATCTGTGGGATTCAATCTAGAAAATGAAATGAATGAGTTCCATTGTTTCTCAAGACATGAGGGTTTGGGGGGGGGGGTTGGGTTTGTTTTGTTTTGTTTTTTTTAAATCCTCTCAATTTGCCATGAAAGAGCTTATTCTCTTACCTCTAATAACTAAAGGCTTTAGTGACGAAGAACTTGATTTTGGCACATACCAAATTGACCTATGTAGAAAAAATAAAGAAACCTAAACTGCCTCTGTTATTTGGATCAACTGAATCAACCTGATAACTTCACTTTAAAATGATACATAAATATCTCAATGGTGGACCAGTTAGATTACGCATAGTACTTTGACATTGCATGTGAGTGGGACAAGGTTTTCTGCCCAAGTTTTATACCTAGTTATTTTATTTTAAACACTGGAGTGTGATCACTTTGTCTTTGTCTTTTTAAAACAGAGGTTAAATATACAACTTCAGGCTAAAATACAGAGAAATGAATTTATAACCTGAAATTCACCGAACTGTATTTTCTTATTTTTATGGTTAGGCATTGCCTCCTTCTATGTGCACTGAAGGATGCCCCCCTGGATACTACAAAAAAGTTCGTGAGAGTGAACCATCTTGCTGCTATTATTGTTCTCAGTGCCCAGAGGGGACCATTTCACACCAGACAGGTAGGTAATTTCAGAGGCACTATCCAAACTATATATTTCAAATATTAATTGTTTTTAATAGACAGCCTATAATATATGCCTGGATTTTTCATTCAGATCAATTGGCCGCATTGGATAAGATAATGCATAATGTTATGTTGACAATGTGTGTGTGTGGTGGTGGGGTTAAAAAGTTAGCATTCCACCACACAAAACCAACCAGACATGAGCTGTATATTACTAGATGCTTAACCTTTACATGGTATTTTCAGATCAGTCAGAACACAATGATAAAATATTTTTGGCCTAAGGCTGAAATAAATAGGCACAAACAGCTAGGATGAAAAAGGATCTATTTATTAAATGTTACATACAAATCCTACAGAAAAAACTATAGGGGAGGAAACTGGCTCAGACTAAGAAATCCCGTGGCTGTAAAGGTGACAAAACCATGCAAGCCTATCCACTGACCGCTTACCTGAGCCACACACTGAATGTGAGTAGAGGAAGTCTTATATCATCACCACCCTTCAAGCCTTACAACTGTCTGAATGAGGAAATTTAGCATCAACGACAGTCCCTATCCTGCTCCCAGGCTGTGCATCCTTCAGGTACAGCTTTGAGAGGGACCACCCATCCACAAGGTAGCCTAAGTGAAGGGGTGCCAACTTGAATAAAATATTGGGAGGGCAGGCAAGCCCTGCCCCACATAATCAATCATATGACACGGTGCACGCATACAATTTGAATGGTGATGCCCATCAACTTGCCCCACAAATATTTTATGGGGGAGAGGGCTGAAGCCCCCTTGGCCCCTAAGATTTTGCACCTATGTCTAAGTGTGTCACCAACCTGCCCTATGAAGTTCCTTTTCCCACGTTTCTGCCAAAGTGACCAGATTCACCTATTTAAACACATGAAACTGAAATGCCAAATTAAATATCAGCCAATTGAACAATATCGTCAAATCAACCAATCAGCATGACTAGCCAAGTATTAAGGCAGCTCACCTAACAATCTCCTATTCCAATCCTACAATATGGAAAAAGGGGGGGGGGGGCTTTCTCACAAATCTAGACAAGCCAGCCAAAAATTCCTACACAGCCCCAAAGTGACTACAGCAACCACAATGCAGAAAAGGGTGGGAGGGTGCCAGACAAGGAAAAGGAGGCTGGATGGGCTTAAATAATGCTCCTTTCAGTGTGTTGGTGTGCTGTACACGCTATGTCTGTTTGCACATCAGCAAACCACATAACAGTGGGGGCTTCAGTGCCAGCTGCAAATTTTCCCCACTTCCCAAAACAATATTGGACATCAGAACAGGGATTATCTAGCTTTTGTAGATTATTGACTGATGTGCTGTGTTGCATGATGTGGGCTGCATGCTGAAAAGCTCTGCCATACAGGAAATTTATGTGTGTTTTTTACAGATGCATATCAGTGTGAAACATGCCAAGAAGCTGAACATCCAAACAAGAAACAAAACAGATGTATCCCTAAGGTTACAACTTTTCTAGCCTATGATGAACCTTTAGGGAAAGGGTTGGCTTCCACTGGAGTTACTTTTGCTCTCCTCACAGTCCTGGTGCTTGCAACCTTCATTAAACACCAGAAGACGCCAGTTGTCAAAGCCAACAACCGGAGCCTTACCTACCTTCTGCTAATCTCCCTTTTGCTTTGTTTCATTTGCTCCTTGCTGTTCATTGGACGACCCAGAATAACAACCTGCCTTTTCCGACAAGCTGCTTTTGGAAACATCTTTTCACTTGCACTTTCTTGTGTATTGGCCAAAACAACCACTGTGGTTGTAGCATTTATGGCCAGAAGTCCTGGAAGCAAGATGAGGAAGTGGGTGGGCAAGAGACTATCCAACTACATTATCCTTTTTTGCTCTCTTATTCAAGTTGTCATCTGTGCCATCTGGCTATTCACATCTCCCCCTTTCCCAGATCTTGATATGGTCTCACAGTCTGGGCTGATTGTAGTGCAATGTAATGAAGGCTCAGATGCTATGTTTTACATGGTCCTGGGCTACATGGGCCTTCAGGCCAGTATCAGCTTCATAGTGGCCTTCCTAGCCAGAAAGCTGCCTGATAGTTTCAATGAAGCCAAGTTTATTACTTTTAGCATGCTGGTGTTTTGCAGTGTTTGGATATCCTTCATTCCAACCTATCTGAGCACCAAGGGGAAATACATGGTGGCTGTGGAGATCTTCTCTATTTTGGTGTCCAGTGCTGGGTTACTTGGTTGCATTTTTGCCCCCAAAATGTTTATTATTTTTCTAAGGCCAGAAGTAAACACAAAGAACAATTTCTTTAGAAAAAACAATTTCACAAAATAGCTTAGGGAAATCACACTATTCTATTCCTAGAAACTGACTGCATGAGAAGCACTGGTATAAACACAGGAATTTGTAGAGTCCTTCATGGGTGCCCCTCTGCATACAAGAGAAAAAACATTGCATTTTAAAAAAAGCAGTTCATGTGATAGCACTGAAATAATTAGAGAGATGCATAATGTATGTTACACTTGAAAATTTGTTGTATATGTGATCATAGTTGGCACACACCCAATATATATTTTCTCTAGTGTGTTCACTAGGGAAAAGTGAGGAGGAATTAAAGAACCTCTTAATGAGGGTGAAAGAGGAGAGTGCAAAAGATGGTCTGAAGCTCAACATCAAAAAAACAAAGATCATGGCCACTGGTCCCATCACCTCCTGGCAAATAGAAGGGGAAGAAATGGAGGCAGTGAGAGATTTTACTTTCCTGGGCTCCATGATAACTGCAGTTGCTGACAGCAGTCACAAAATTAAAAGACGCCTGCTTCTTGGGAGAAAAGCAATGACAAACCTAGACAGCATCTTAAAAAGCAGAGACATCACCTTGCCGACAAAGGTCTGTATAGTTAAAGCTTGGTTTTCCCGGTAGTGATGTATGGAAGTGAGAGGTGGACCATAAAGAAGGTTGATCGCTGAAGAATTGATGTTTTTGAATTCTGGTGCTGGAGGAAACTCTTGAGAGTCCCATGGTCTGCAAGAAGATCAAACCTATCCATTCTTAAGGAAATCAGCCCTGAGTGCTCACTGGAAGGACAGATCCTGAAGTTGAGGCTCCAATACTTTGGCCACCTCATGAAAAGACTCTCTGAAAAAGACCCTGATGTTGGGAAATATTGAGGGCACAAGGAGAAGGGAACAACAGAGGATGAGATGGTTGGACAGTGTTCTCGAAGCTACAAACATGAGTTTGACCAAACTGCAGGAGGCAGTGGAAGACAGGAGTGCCTGGCATACTCTGGTCAATGGGGTCATGACTAAACAGCTAAACAACAACAACAGTGTGTTCACAATTATGACCCAAATTTACACCCTTACATAAAAAAAAAATCATCCAGACTGGACTATGATAATTCCCACTGTGCATGCTGCCCTTTAAAAGTCCAGAAACTAAAATTGACTACAAAATTAGGCCAACTGAAAGGTGTTTAGGAGGGGTGGGGGTAGAAATCAGGACATATCACTTTTCTGTCATGTGCCAGGCAGGGTCATCACCTTAAGAATATTATTGCCTGTTTATCTGTTTGTTTTGTAACAGAAAACCCCCCAATAAAAACCAATTTTTTTTAAAAAAAGGATTACTGTTCTACAGAGGAAATATCTGGTATGTATTATTGCTGGTGGCCGACCTCAGAGGATATTGAGTGATGGCAACAATAATAGGACACATCTGCTTGTATCACAAGTCCAGTCCAGGATGGAATATGTTGGACTAGGCAGTCCAATAGTTTGACTTAATATTAAACACCATAATGTAACTCCAGTCCCTAGAGAACACAATTTTGCCACAACAGTGTATGAATGGTGAATGGTGGACATTTCTAACCCCATATTGAACAGTTTCAGGCATAAGCATTAGAGTGTGCCCATATGCTCACATCTAGTTGGTTACATGTATTAATCTCTATGAATAAACATGATGTACTCTTAATTGGGGTGTATAGAGTGTAGTTTAAAGAAGCGGTAGAAGAGGGTTCTGGGAAAGTTTGTAAGCATGACTTGAAGAAGAAAGTAGATATCTTTCATGAAATCCACATGTCTCAACTTTTGGTTGTCCTTAACCTGAAAGGCAACTGGGACCTTTAAGGAGTAGCACAAATTAACAAAAGGGAGTAGATGATTACGAAAGTGCATGTGGGGAAAGTGGAATTAAATAACTTAAGTGAAGGAGAGCACACCACATCTCATGGCAATATGTTCCCTAGTCAAACTGGGGACGTGCCTAAAATAGTTTCTACACTATTTTATTTCCCTTGAGCAGATTTCCGTTGTGTGTTTTTTTGTCCCACCTTCTCTTCTTTTATTTTTCTCTCCCAGATAAAAGTTGTATAGATAGACTCAGATATGAAAAATACACTAATATTAAGAATGTCTGCACATGTTTATTCCATTCAGGCTTTAATAAATGGTGACACATCATACTATCCTAGAAAGGTAAAGTAAAGGTAAAGGGATCCCTTAGGTCCAGTTGCAGACGACTCTGGGGTTGCGGCGCTCATCTTGCTTTATTGGCCGAGGGAGCCGGCGTACAGCTTCTGGGTCATGTGGCCAACATGACTAAGCTGCTTCTGGCGAACCAGAGCAGCGCACGGAAACACTGTTTACCTTCCTGCCAGAGCAGTACCTATTTATCTACTTGCACTTTGACGTGCTTTTGAACTGCTAGGTTGGCCGGAGCTGGGACAGAGCAATGGGAGCTCACCCTGTCGTGGGGATTCGAACCACCGACCTTCTGATCAGCAAGCCCTAGGCTCTGTGGTTTAACCCACAGTGCCTCTGCACTTATTCAGAGGCTTCCTTCAGGTCCATAAAGGTGCATATCTTAATGCCTGAAACATGTGTAGGAATAAAAAAAACCCGTTCATTAAAAAAGACATTCGGAAATTTGCTTGCTCACCAATAAGGATGGGAATATTAAATTAAGGCAAAGGTCATCTGATTCTGTGGACACTCATTGAGGCTAGGGCCACAGGGAGGCAAGGCAAGCTGCACCCGAGCCAGGCCTTTAGGGTGGCGGTGGCGCCTCCTTCTTCTCGTGGCTGGCATAGAACAATGCATGCTGTTAGAAACCCCCTGCACAGGATGTGTGTGTGTGTGTCAGATTTCCTGAACAGTATGGTATAAGGGTGGGGTGACTGACAGGAGAGGAGGAAATCGCTGCAGTTCAGAGGAGGCAGCATTAGTCTGTCCAAGCACTGATGCACTTTTGGCTCAGAGTTCAGCTACTTTCCCCCTTTCCTTTTGTTTGTTTTGCACAATACACAAGGCAGGTCCAGCTATCTGAACGCAATGCATTCTGGAGAAATCATTCGTTTGGCAGGCTTTCCCATAATGATATGACAACTTCCATTATTTCCTATGGGAAAATTTAAAATGCATCATTTATCCAATCAGCAGTTTCTGTAGCAAGATTTGGGTACTAATTCATTGTGTTCTGATAAGCGAATTTTCACAGAAAACATGTTCTGATAGCAGGACCTGAGTGGATAAACCAATATTTTGATTCTTAAGTCAGTTGCATGGCATGGGGTGTATTAGGTCTTACGCTCTTTCAATATGTGAGGTTTCTGTCTTTTGGCTATGTCCGTCCATATCCATACATGACCTGTGTCCACCGCCATCACACATTTGGTGTCAGGGCCCTGCACATGTATACAAGTAGATGTGTGAGGCTCTTCTATGCAAATAGGAACACTGATTGGATAAGTTCCCCATTTCTTTGGAAGAGCAAAGTCCAGGTAGGCCATATTTACACCAGTGCAAAAAGTGTGTCTGACAAGGGTATGCCCAGCATAACTTCTGCACTGGATGTGACACAGCTAACTCTGCAATCCTTATTTCATGACAGGGCCTCTGGATTGTTGCCTTCAGCATCATACAATTCTGTGTAGCGACTACAAAATTTGGTTCCTGGTTAATAACATTTTTCTGTCACTAGGTGAAATCAGACAGGTCACACTTTCTCAACTGCCCTTTTGCAGAATGGCCATAATACCCCCTCCTTCATAGGGTTCTTCTGTGGATCCCCCTTTATTGCCCACCCCCAAATATGAATACACTGTACCCTGCTGACTGAGAATATGACTTCATGCATCTGATGAAAACTTATGTCAAAATAAATTGACTTTGCTAGTAATGCAGTCAGGCAAATTCCTCTGAGTATGAAGAATCTTGTGAGGGAAAGTTATAACTGTTTTATAAATTGTGAGCTTTTTTAAAAGAAAGAAAGAAAGAAAGAAAGAAAGAAAGAAAGAAAGAAAAGAAAACAGTTCCTTTAACTTTTTTACTCTGGTATTTCCGTTTGTTTGTTTTTCAAATAATTAATTTTTTTTTAAAAATCCCGTGTGTTATCTTATTTTTATGATATTGTAAGCCACCTTGAATTGG
Organism: Podarcis pityusensis; assembly: GCF_964106645.2. NCBI lineage: Eukaryota > Metazoa > Chordata > Lepidosauria > Squamata > Lacertidae > Podarcis > Podarcis pityusensis. The sequence goes on from NC_138038.1 coordinate 28,953,077, forward strand.
TATTTTGACCAGACAAGTAGGATATCTTCTACTACAACATACTATAAACTAACGTTATTTTAAGGTAAAGCATGTATGTTTGGGTTGCAGTTTAATTCTGCAGCTTTTGAAAGGTGCCTAGCTTCTCTGTAATTATCAGAAGTACTGTAATTCAGAGTGTGCTGAAGCCCCAAAGGATTTACAGATATAACTTTCAAAATTATTGACATTATGAATAAAATAAATGGGGAAAGTCAAAGTTGCATGTCCTTACATAGCCTTTGAATGTGAGGTTATGTAATCTCAGATTAGATGCTCAGGCTAGAATAAGCGCATAGATAATGTTCAGTATAATTCCCACTGTCTCTTTTTACAATGATCCATAATGTTGTTCTTTATTCTGTTGCTTCTGATGCTGCCTCAAGCCATCAGCAAGAACGCAAAGGGATGCCACAGAGGAGAAAGAGATAGTTCTCAGTTTGATTATTATAAGCCTGGTGACCATGTCATTGGTGGACTTTTATCATTGCATGCTCTTGTTAATATACATGAGAACTTCACCGTTATACCCATAAATTTCAAGAACAGGGTGTTTCAGTAAGTCTGTTATTTTATTTGAATGTAGGGCAAATTCCAAGTTTGATACCTTAATATCAGGGCTAAGTAACTTGGTGGTGAGAACAATTTATTAGCTCTACTCAGTACCATAGCAATAACTTTCATGGCAACTGTAGCATATGCCAGTGTGGAGTCATATGAAGTGAATGGTGCCTATTAGACTACTTTACATGTTCACCAGAACTTCCAGAGGGGTATTCATTGCATCATCATACACAGACTCCTATAGTATTTGAAAAACTGATACTTCCTTTGGCTAGGATAAATGCCTTTAGATGTATGTGGTATTATACTTAATTGGCAGGGGTGCATAGGCAAAGAGGAAGAAAATAAACAATGAGAATAAATGGCATTAAAATGAAATCCAGCTCCAAGACAGTGGTGAAGTTAGAATTAAGTGCAGGATAGGACACCATACTGTATCAATATTGTTTAAATAACACATCTGTAAAGGATGTGGCCCCCGGAAGATGAAATTTCCTGAAAATCTGGAAATTGAATGAACATGGAAATCTCCTATAGTATAATATGTTAAGTGGAAACCAAACGCCTTGTTGAGAAAGAGGTGTCAGCAACAAAGCCAGTTGCATGTGCAATTTGAAATAATGGTTCAGATTTACTTGTTGCAGTTCAACTCCTCCATTATTCTGTTCACAGTGCACTGTGTATGCAATGGATCTCTCTCTCTCTCTCTCTCTCTGTGTGTGTGTGTGTGTGTGTGTGTGTGTATTTCAAACATCATATTTAAACAGCAAAGCCATGTTTCTATGGATGCCCCTTAATCGAACAATTCTTTTTCTTTGGAAGTTATGTAAAGCCTTTAACTGGCCATTTCATGTATCTGTGACTACCAGGCAACATAAGAGAAAAATCTTTCTATTCTGGCTCCCCAGAAATCAGCCAATAGTGAGTTATTCTGATGAACTCTAAAATTTTATTTTTATGCTTTTGCTTTCTGTTTTCTTGTGGGTTTGAATCAGGTTTCCTATGAGAGTCTTGAGAATGCAAATGAAGCAGCTAAAAGATGTACCAAAAAAATCTAAGTCAATGACTCTCATTTTAGGCCGATGTTGAAGAACTTCCAGCATGCCTTTGCCATCAATTTTGCTGTCAATGAGATCAACAATAATCCGAAACTCTTGCCAAATATTACCATTGGGTTCCACATCTATGATAATTTCTTAGATGAAAAAATGAACTATGATATCATCCTCACCCGGCCATCATCTCGAAAAGAAAGATTTCCTAATTTCAGGTGTGGAAGGCAATATAAAATGTCAGCAGTTGTTGGTGGGCTATCGTCTGATGGTCATATGCAGATAGCTGCTATTTTAGGCCTCTATAAGATGCCACAGGTAAGGATATGCAGAACCATGTTCTTCACCAATTCATTATGGAAGAAACAACCTCTTGCTGAATCTGTCGAGCATTTGATTGGAAGAGCCCACATCAGGGAGATAAGCACACTAAATGGTGTCTTCCAGATGAAGTACCTTTGCACACTTTTTCAGAGTCTTGCTGTTTTTAGGACAGGACTGACTACTTGACTTCTTATATGATAGATATCTCTTGCAATAGATCAACAGATGCTTCACAGAAAGAGACATGAAGGTGTGATTTCACTTCCTCTCTCTTTCCTTCTCCCTCTCAAACATGTTTGCACAAGAATACCAAATAAAAGAGGGGGACCTCAAAAGAAATTAATAATAATAATAATAATAATAATAATAATAATAATAATATTGATGGAAATAACTCTGTGTGCATAAGGGATCAAGACACTGGGCATACTGGTAGAAACTATGGAGTACATATGCATAGAAACTGGAAATTGGAAGGTTTAGAAGGACTATTATGACTGTTGATTAATATATAATTTGTTTGCTAATTTTTTTATTTTAATTTTAAAATGCTTTTATTTTCTTGTTGCAAAATTATATACACATAAATCATAAATCATAAAACATGACAAACAAACAAAATGGTCATTAGGGTGGTAAATTACTAAATGTACTTTACAGTACATAATAATGAGATGATTAAAGTAAACCACTAAATGAGTTCTTCAGCAAATTTTTTACATGGGATTTGTATTGATGTGCCAGAAAGCCCAAACATGTTCTGTCTGGTATACAAATGGAATATGGAATAGGAAATTAACAAATAAATAATGGTGCTAACACAAAAGACAAAATAATAATAATAATGCAACAGGGTTAGGCCCTGGGCCCCTTTCCAAACCACCAGGTTTCCTCCCACCCTCCGTCGTCCCCCCCCCCAACTTGCAGACTATAGGTGCCGACTCCTTGGGGTCCTGGGTGCACAAGCATCCACAAAAATCCCCACAAAGGGGCTGGGCACTTACAAATTTAGGTGCCAGGCCCATGCATTTTGGCACCAATGGTTGCAGGGCCAAGTTTGCATTCCTGCTGCAAAGAGATGGCTGATGGTCAATGTGGATCTTGGGCCAAATAAATGTTAGTAACTCTGGTATGGAGTACATGACCTGCATTTCTCAATTTTATTTTATCTCTCTGCATACTGGATAACATTGTTTGCCCCCCTCTCACAACTGCTGGAAGAAATTACCAGCTAAGCAGTGATGGGAAGAGACTGAACAGAAAAGTGGTTAGCAGTGCCTTCTTAGTTATTTATTTTATTAGGATTCTTCTATTTTCCTCTGACTGGGCCCAGGGAAGACTTCAGAATTCTTTGAAGGTAGAGTCCAGTTCACCTGTGCCTACTTTTTTGTGACAAAATTAAACTGCAACCAGGTTTTAAAGTCTTTTTTGCACCTTATGTTCTTTCTCAACAGCTCAGTTATAGCTCAGTTGACCCAGCGCTAAGGGATACAACTCGGTTCCCTTTTTTCTACCAAATGGTCCCCGCTGAAGCTTCTCAGTATGAAGGAATAGTGCATTTGATCAGATATTTCAGATGGACATGGGTTGGACTCATTGTTTCCTATGACAATTTTACACCTGAGGTCTTGGGAAGTTTGAAATCACTATTTAGTAGGAATGGCATTTGTGTTGCTTTTACAAAAATAGCGCCTGGTCTTTTCATTGAGAGGGTGAATAAAACTACAAACCAGATGTTTTATGAAAATGATACCCTGACAGCTCTTAGTATGACTAAAGCCAATGTAATTATTGCATATGGGAAAACTTCTCTTATGCAACCTTTACAGTTCATATTGACTATACATGAACCATTCAAGAAGAGGCCATTAGAGTATGTCTGGGTCATTTCAGCCCACTTCGATTTGACCTCACCTTTTCTTCATACAAACTGGAATTTCAAATTATTCCATGGTTCTTTGTCCATGGTAATGCATGGAAATGAGGTGCCAGGATTCCGGAACTTTCTCCAGACCTTTAATCCTTACCAGCACCAGAATGATGCTTTTATCCAGGTAGTCTGGAATGCTATGTTTCAGTGTTCCATCACAAATTCTGTTATGAGGGAAATAAATATCAAAAACTGTACTGGGGAGGAAATGCTAGGAAGTCTTCCAGAGACAATGTTTGAGTTGGATATGTCTGGTGAGAGCTACACTATCTATAATGGAATCTATGCCTTGGCACATGCTTTACATGATATTTACTCCTCCAGAAAGCTATTGGTGAGACGAACAGCAAGATTGGACCTTCAGACAGTAGAACCTTGGGAGGTAATGTTTTATATTTAGTGGCACTACTTTAACTGTGAGTTATTTTTTAGCTATTTGAGAATCTGATTGTGTCAAAACAGTGGAATTTTAATAATAGTATTATGGAAACACTGATAAACCCTTTACTGGTCAAAGTGGCTTTGTAAGAAACCTGGCATATATTTCATTGAAGCTTCCTTTCAGTGAAAAATGATTTTAAGCAGAGCATATATTTCTACATGAAAATATATTATTTGCAGATCTCTAACTAAATATTAAAAAGTGAAAAACAATTTTGTGGAAACATCATTTTACTTTATCCTGCAACATTGTGAGGAAGATTGGACACTCAACATAAATTATTAGTTAAGATTGGTTACAATTAGCTAGTATGGACAGTTACAGATAGGTAGCCGTGTTGGTCTGCCATAGTCAAAATAAAAAAAATTCCTTCCAGTAGCACCTTAAAGACCAACTAAGTTAGTTCTTGGTATGAGCTTTCGTGTGCATGCATGGTATCTGAAGAAGTGTGCATGCACACGAAAGCTCATACCAAGAACTAACTTAGTTGGTCTTTAAGGTGCTACTGGAAGGAATTTTTTTATTTTGACTATGGCAGACCAACACGGCTACCTATCTGTAACTGGAACTATGGAAGGCACCACATTGAGCCGCATGAAATGGAAGTCCATCAAGGTATCTGAAGAAGTGTGCATGCACACGAAAGCTCATACCAAGAACTAACTTAGTTGGTCTTTAAGGTGCTACTGGAAGGAATTTTTCTAGTATGGACAGTTGGCTATAATTTGCTTTAGGTTGAATGGAACCCTGAAAAAAAGTATTGATAGAAGCATAGATTATTATTAAGTGGTTCAGAGATTCCCTATAAGAATTTGATTGGATTTATACTCAACACTATCATCCATGATCTGCCAATGTAAAATAATCTCTGCTTGTGTTTATCTTGTTATAAGTTATTACTGAATATTTGTACCTTCACATTCCATTGAATAATAATCAGGCTTTGTCACAGTTCTATGGTCCTCTAAGACTGAATACTGACCCTTTACATCAGCCTTTGCCAAACATTTGCCCTTCAAATGTTGTTGGAGTACTTTGTCATATGAAAATCACTGGTGCCATGGAAATCTTGGTGCATGTGATCAATTCAAGAAGATGTGCAGCATCTTATTCAGTTATCTATGAAATGAAGCAAGCAAACAAACAAACAAACTGGTATTTGATTAATATGATGTGGTCCTCCTTTATCAAATATTTGTATCTGATTAGTGGCAGCTAATTTTAGTCACCCATTTTACACATAAGACTCAAAGGCTGGGAGGTTGGGAAAAGAAAAGAAAGTTCCCAGGTGAGAGCTAGGAGGATCTGTCCCCTTTTGTGAGAAACAAGGGTTAAGATCTACCTCTAAAACAGGTCTTTGTATTTCCCCCCCTCTTCTTTCTCTTTTTTGTTTCCCTTTTTAATTGTTTTTATTTAGATTAGCTTTGTTTTTATTGTGCTGTATGTTGGAACTTTTTGCTCTTTTTAAAATACTTTCTCCCTGGCATATTATTTTTCTTTCTTTCACTGCAAAGTGGTGAGTACCTGTAGCATTGAAAAAGAGAGTAATGTTAGAAATCTAGGAAGGCATCCCAGTAATTAAGTAATTAGGGCCTTCCAATGCTAATACATACACATAGCATGGATTTCTTCCAGGGACACAAAAATGCCAACGTAAGTCAGAGGTTTTCAACATATTTAGGTCCATGGCTCCCTTGAGTATCTACATTCTTTCTGTGGCATGCCTGTGGGGCTCAGGATCCCAGTTATGTTGCCCCTTGCCTGCAGAGCAGGCAGCCCCTCACCCCTTTTCAAACACCCTCCCTTGGAATGTGTTCCCTCAACCTCCTCTTCTCTCCCCTCTCCTTAGGAGTCCTCTGGGCAGCCACTGCTGCCTTCCCCCACCCCAAAGAGAGGTGCCTCCTCACAGTGTCCCACAAGGGCCTGGGAAGCACCCCCTGGCCAGCCCCTGAGGCGCCATTCACCTTGGGAGCTTGTAGCCAGGGCTGCTGCAACAAACAGTTGTGAAAGCCTTTCAGAGTCAGAGGTACGAGACGGCATCAGAGGAGAGAGGAAAGAGGGATGGAAGCCATGGGTGCCCATGACATGCCTGACCATCATTCAAGGCAGCCCAGGGTGCTATGGCACACTGGTTGAAAACCACTGACATAAGGATAGCATTGTATCAAACTGTTGCACCAGAAACATGCTTGTAAAACATTGCTCTCTTTTGTAAATCCTGAGGTTTTGTCTCTCTATCTAGCTCCATTCGCATTTGAGGAAAGTCCATTTCAACAACAGTTCTGGGGAGGAGATATTTTTAAATGAAAACATGGAATTGTCAATGGGATATGACATTGTTAACATGGTTACTTTCCCAAATAACACTTTCAGGAAAGTGAAAGTTGGTAGGATAAATTCCCAGGTTTCCTCAGACCAGCCAGTTAACATTGAGGAACATACTATTACGTGGCCCAACAAATTCAACCAGGTTGGTACTCCACATTAAATTACCTTCAGTCTTGCTTCTTCTTTTCCAATCTATGCTAAGTAGCTATGACTGTATGTTAAAAGTTGCTTACATGTTTTTTGTCCAAGAGACCTTTGTGAGCATAATTCAGTGGCTTCTGGGTCTTTAATTTTTGTTTTGTTAAAATCTATTGTAGATTTACAATAAGGGAAATAAGGAATTGTTTAATTCTGGAGAATTCTAATAAATTGCCCGCATAGCTGGAGTTTCTCCAATGGTGACATATTGGAAATAAGTTATTGTAAAAATATGGGTCATTGAAGGTTGAAACTGAACTCAGGCAAGGATAAAAAATGAGGAGAATTACAGTAATAATGTAAAATGATCTCAAACTTAGAAATTCTCAAAAATGCTTCTCAAAGAAATGTAATATAGGCTTATATAAAATATTCTAAAAATGATATGTAAGTGATAGTGGTAATTTTTTTTTTTTTTTGAAAAGAAATAGTTTGAATGCATTTAATGGCATTGCATGGCAAGCTTTTAATGCATGGGTAGGTAAACTAAGGTCCGGGGGCCGGATCCAGCCCAATCACCTTCTAAATCCGGCCCACGAACGGTCTGAGAATTAGCGTGTTTTTACATGAGTAGAATGTGTCCGTTTATTTAAAATGCAACTCTGGGTTATTTGTGGGGCATAGGAATTTGTTCATATTTTTTTCCAAAATATAGTCTGGCCCACCATAAGGTCTGAGGGACAGTGGACCACCCCCCTGCTGAAAGTTTGCTGACCCCTGTTTTAATGGCACCAAACCCTCAAACATTTACCCCAATCCAAACAACATGTTAGCAATGCCAATGCCCAGAAGCAGATATCTTCTTTTATTTTTATTTGTTTTTTAAATCCAAAATCTCCAAGTAGGAGATTTGTAAAAACATTGTAAAAACTATTAATAATATCACTGAATTTTTTTAACACCTACAAGCATCGCTGAAATTAAAATACAACAAAAACCAGTCAAAATCAATAACTTCAGATGAATTAAATTAAACTGTGTTACCTTGCATTTATGATTAGACATTGCCTCCTTCTATGTGCACTGAAAGATGCCATCCTGGATACCACAAAAAAGTCCGTGATGGAGAACCACCTTGTTGCCATGACTGTTTCCAGTGTCCCGAAGGGACCATTTCAAACCAGACAGGTATGGGATTTTCCATTATATGTCATCTATTGTTTGGGACTTTCTTTATATAATTCAAATGTATGCTGGGAGCACATCTCATTATCATGGCCTTTTAGATATATATTTTCAAGACCTACCATATTTCTTTGACTGTAATTTTTTAAAGTGTTTTTAATCCTTATTTAAAATTGCTGTAGTCTGTCCTAGGAGCTTATGGTGATGTAAAAGTAAGTATTATAACAACAGCAGCAACTGTGCACACTGCTCCCCCACAATCCCCAATGTGGGATCCTGATCCCGGGGCTGAGATTGGGCTGACCTGAACTTAATCTATCCAGAGAGCACATGCTCCTACCTGAATCTGACCCTGAATCAAATGGGGGGGGGTCAATATTTGTTAAGCATTTCTATAACCCAAGGGTTCAATCATGTGAGGTACAGGGAATCCTTTGAACCTGTATTCCCTGCAAGGTTTTTACAAAGGAATTTCCTGCAAGATTGAATACTGACTGTTCCACTACGTACATACCTGGCCACTAGGCCTCCTTATCTCCCTTTCCCAATATGTTGTTGCCACAGCAACCCCCTTGGCCTATCAAATACTGCAATGCAGCCTTCACAGCTGGGCCTAGGCTGAGCTTGGGCTATGCTGGCTGTGGCTTCCTGCTTACTTTTCCCCAGCCAGGACTCAGCTCCACCTGCATTACTGACTTCATTTGCAGCCCAGCTTTGGATGATGGAAGGACTGAGCAGTTGCTGTGGTATTGCAACCTTGGATGGACTGTGAGGAGGACTGGAAGGGTGGTATTAGGGGATGGAGAGTTGGGAGTCAATCCTGCAAAATGTGCCTTTGCTTAACTACTCCTTGTGGAAGGAGATGCCTGCAGCTCAACACACTGCCACCTCACAGCAACAGAGTGCTCCAGGTAGTACAACTCACTTGGGGCAAACCAGGGTTCTATCAATCCAACTCAGCCCAAGCCAGAATTGGCACTATTTGTTTTGGAATGTGGGCTTTTCCAAACCCAGTGCACATCATCAACAAATGCAAAAACAATAACCACTACAATAGCAACAGAAGTTTATTTCCTCCCAAAGTCTGCAGGGCTTGGGGCAATTGATATGGCAGAAAGGTACCAGGTCCTACAGAGCTTTTGCTTGTTAAGTTGAATAAAATCCTTGTTCCACAAAGAGTATCCAACTATTACCAGTCATTTTTTTAAAAAAAGTTTGCCTAGTTTGCAGATGAAGCCAGAAACCAAATAGGAACTAAGCCATAGGAACTATGTGATGCCTCTGAAAGTTATACAAACCTGTTACACTGAAAGTCTAATTGTTTCCTACAGATGCACGTAAGTGTGAAAAATGTCCAGAACATGAATATCCCAACAAAAATAAGAACAAATGTATTCCGAAAGCCACAAGCTTCCTGATCTACAATGAATTTTTAGGCATCAGTTTGACTTCTGCTGCACTTTCTCTCGCTCTTATTGCAGCCCTGGTACTTGGAACGTTTATTAGACACCAGAATACCCCCATTGTCAAAGCCAACAACCGGGACCTTACCTACCTTCTGCTAATTTCCCTTTTGCTCTGCTTCCTTTGCTCCTTGCTGTTCATTGGACGACCCAGCAAGGTGACCTGCCTTCTTCGGCAAGCAGCATTTGGAAACATCTTTTCTCTTGCACTTTCCTGTGTCCTGGCTAAGACCATCATTGTGGTGGTGGCATTCATGGCAACAAGGCCTGGAAGCAAGATGAGGAAATGGGTGGGCAAAAGGCTCTCAAACTACATTATCTTTCTTTGCTCTCTTATTCAAATTGGTATCTGTGCCATTTGGCTAGTTACCTCTCCACCTTTCCCTGATCTTGATATGACTACACAGCCTAAGGAGATTGTTGTACAATGTAATGAGGGCGCCGGCGCCATGTTTTACACTATCCTGGGCTACATAGGCTTTCAGGCCAGCGTCAGCTTCACAGTGGCCTTCCTAGCCAGGAAACTGCCTGGCAGTTTCAATGAAGCCAAGTTTATCACCTTCAGCATGTTGGTCTTCTGCAGTGTCTGGATATCTTTCATTCCAGCCTATCTGAGTACCAAAGGCAAATACATGGTGGCTGTGGAGATCTTCTCTATCCTGGCCTCGGGTGCTGGGTTGCTGGGATTCATATTTGTCCCTAAAATGTACATCATTATTTTGAAGCCAGAAATGAACACTAGGGACCAATTCTTTAAGAAAAAAGAATTTCACTAAACCACAGAGAAGATTATTTTGAAGAGATACCAGCAATGAGCAACAAGTCAGCAAGACATAGCCCAGAAGTGGACTATATATTGTATGTGCTAAATTGCATAATGTCCAGGACACCTTATGTTCCTATCTGAGAATAATAAACTATGAAAGCACCAACATGTATTTCATTTTCAGTGCCATACTTCCTGACTATCTGATTAATTGGCTAAATTGACTAAATATTTATCTCATTAAATGGAATCTATGACTGGATCCAATAGGGAATATTTGGTACTGTGGAGGGAGACATTCAATGTTCAAATACTATCTCCACTCACATCTACAATATTTTTTATTAGCCTAAAACTATACTGAAGAAATGGAGAAGATACGGAAGGTGACAATTACCGTATTTTTCTCTTTATAACACTCACATTTTTTCTCCTAAAAAGTAAGGGGAAATGTCTGTGTGTGTTACTGAGCGAATGTGTGGTCCCTGGAGCCGACTGGCCCGAGTACAGGGGCAAAAATCAGGCAAAAATCAGATCGCGGAGGAGGGAAGGCTAAAGAGAGAAGGTTGCTGCTTTCCTGCATTCTGCCTCAGGGTCTTACTGCCCACTGTTTTCGGTTGCTGTGTTTGCTCAAACTCCAGCCCACCTGGCTAAGGTTCCGTCGGCTAGTAGCGCAGCTGACAGCCACCACCTCCTCCTCTCCATGCTCCGCTGCTGCGTCCAGCATCGCAGGCAGCCGGAAAACGCAGGTGGGAGAGAGAGAGAGAAAGAGAGAGAGAGAGAGAGAGAGAGAGAGAGAGAGAGAGAGATGGCTTGGGTGGGTGAGGGGAAACTTTTACCTTCCTTTCCTCCCTCCTGTTAAAACCCTCTCCTGCATTGTTAGCCAGCTGCTTCTCCGCACACCCCTCTCGTGCTCCTTGTCCCTTCTGTGTTTTTACTTCCCTCCCCACTTAAAACATGGTTACAAAGCACGGATCCACATGGATCCTCAGGATCTTTGCATTGGGTCACCCCAAATTCACCATCAGATCACATAGCATGCCCATGGCTACAGCCTGCACCAAAAAAATCACGCACCCACTGTTGCCTGGGGCCACAATGGTGCAAAAACGTAGTTATAAAACACAGATCCACATGGATTCTCAGGATTTTTGCATTGGGCTACCCCAAACTCGCTGTCAAATCACATGTCTGTGGCCACAGCATGAATCACAAAAATGATACATCCACTGTTTCATTCAGAATTTTTTTTTCTTGTTTCCCTCCTCTAAAAACTATGTGCGTGTTATGGTCAGGTGCGTGTTATTGAGCGAAAAATACGGTAAATAGTTGCATCTTCCTTGGTCATATACCTCATGAGAAATGTGCCTGTGAAGGGAGGCCCCTTTAATTCCAGGAACAGGGACTGCTCTTGCGGAAAACTGAAGCAGATAGGGTGGTATTCAGAGTGGATCCCTTAAGTTAATAGACAAGAATAACATGTTCATTAATTTCCGTGGGTTTACTCTGAGTACACCACCATTAATTTAATAAATTCATTTCTTATGGACTCTTTCCTTTCTGAGGAAAATCAAAACTGTCTAACAATATTATAGTATTAGAGCAGATTAATAACCAACATAAACAAACATTTCAATACAGGATTGCAGGGTGAGGCTGCAATCCTAACCCCATTTAGGATTTTTGTAGTGAAAAAAGGAGGAGGAGTAAAAGAGGTTGAAGGTGATAATGAGGGGAAGAAGAAGAAGAAGAAGAAGAAGAAGAAGAAGAAGAAGAAGGAAGAAGAAGAAGAAGAAGAAAGTAAGATACATGGGAGCAGGGTTGTAGATGAAATCAGGGGTACAAAAAGGGCTGCAGAATTTGAGGGAATGTCAGCTTCATAACTGGGTGCAAGGGGGAAAGTATGCTTAGTAGCTGCAATGTGTGGGAGGGGGAAAGTGCAAGGTGGTTTCCATGGAGCTGCATGTGGCAGGTTGTAGAAAATGGGAGGGGAGAAATGAAGCTGAAAATACAAGTGCAAAACTGAGTT